>NC_030834.1:36604754-37804754 GCF_001704415.2 Capra hircus | reverse complement strand
TCTGAATGGAGGAGGCTGGGGTGATATGTATTAAAGCACAGAAGAGAGACCCTGAGAGACCACTCATTAGTAGGAAAGGGTCTTCAATTACACTGAGCAGGTGTGTAATGTTCCAGACTTCTCAGGGTGAGAGAGCTGTAGTGATCATTCTAGTCCTGCCAGTTTTTGAAACAGGTTTACCTAAGGCAGTGAAGTGACCACTGGGACCTTTGCAGGAAAGGGGCGATTCGTCTTTTCTTTACTGAATTGATCATTATAATGATAAGTAAACATTTAACATAGCGGGTTTCCTGAATGCCAGTCATCTTTATTTCAAAAAATATATGAGCTGCTCTTTTCTAAACCATACTCATATTTTGTATTAATGTCAACAATACAGAAATAATCAATTACAGAGGCCAAAACTTAAAAGCATAAACATTAATCGAAGAATATAGACCTTCAAAAATATATGAATACTTTTAGTAAGGGTTCACATAGATACTTTAAACATATTATAGTCCAAAAACAGTAAAAATGCATGAAACATACTACGCACTAGTACACTTTAACTAAAATTGCTATTTCACTTCTTCCCGGGTATTCTCATATCTCTACCATCGCTTTAGTATGTTTTAACATGAAATATACACTATGCAGATGAAATAGAAACTTCTGATTTTCAGACATTTAGAATTATTTTACTCCCTTATCGATACTGTAAGAAATTCTGCAATAACGTTGGCAGCTGGAGCTGTGGGATCAGGTGTAATCTTGGTCTACCGATGTAGTTTCTGATACAGAGTCTGCAGAGCTGGCATAGAGAGCTTGGGGTGGCTGTAAGAAACGTGAAAGTATTTGTTCATTACAATCAAAATGGATTTTTCTGTGTTGTAAGACACATGAAATCAAACCACATAAAAAAGACAGTGCTTTGCAATAAATTAGGGCAGTATGACCATTGCATGCGTGTGCATGCTCGGTTTTGTCTGACTCTTTGCCACCCCACGGACTGTAGCTCACCAAGTGCCTCTGTCCATGGAATTTCCAGGCAAGAACACTGGAGTGGGTTGCCGTTTCCTCCTCCAGGGGATCTTCACAACCCAGGGACCGAACCCAGCAATGTAAGCGTATACTTTACCTCTATACCACCTGGGAAACCCATTAACCTAGGGAAACTTATATAAGCATATGTATTGCCTTTATTTGTAATACTTCATTATGACTGAGATATAATCCATGCATGTTCTTTAAAATAGTTTAATCTTCAGGCTTATGAAATTGTTGTTGTTTATAAAGCCTCAAAAACAAGGCTTTTTGCTTTTTGAAGGAGATATAAATCTCCTGCTTTATGAAAGACATATAAATCAAAAGCTCCAAGAAGTGTTAGGCACTAAAAGGGGAATTTAAAAAAGTTTTTTTTCCTCAAATTAGGTTAACTATTTAAGCCAAAGCAAATTCTATTCTAGTGTCTAGACCAGGCTTTAGAATTTCTGTTTTAGAATAAAAATTCATGATTATGTTTCTATAACACACTATAGATGATGCGTATCCTTATAAAATGGGGGCATATTTCAAGATATATATTAACAAATATATATTTAAACAGAATCAACATATTGTTTACTGTCAAAATAATATATTTAACTTAAACTGAAGGAATACAGAATTTAGATAAGATGAGAACAAAGAAAATCAAAATCCTCATGATACCTTCTTTATGGATGCAACTCAAGTTAAAAAGTTATCTTCCTTCAAAAAATATTCCAAATGTTATGCCATTGTTATTTTACATGCCAACAAAAAGTCTTCTAATTTCATCTATTTCAAGCCCTTCAAAACGTTTTTAATGCCCTCATAGATTCTTCTTACCTTCATGTTGAAGCAATAATCTTTCCACCAAACTACTAGAAGTCGCTACATCGATAGGTCGCAGAAGATCTGTGTTTTTGGCATTGATATCCGCTCCAAATTCTAGCAGTAAGTTTACAATTTCTGTACAGGACTGTTGAGCAGCAGCGTGTAATGGAGTATCCCAATATTTGCCTTTTTGTACATCAGCGCCTACATGGAAATGAGGAGTGATGGTTTGTGAGACGAATCACCTACCTCAGCAAGGGGAGGCCGGTGTGTCAGCCACAAAGAGGACCTCAATTCTCTATAATAAGCTACTTCTTTGTATGCAATATATATGCACAATGCAGATTTCACAAATATGCTTCATACATGCATGTATTAATCTTAAAACGCAATACACCTGGATGGAGAGTTCACACTTTTGTTAAGTCCTCTAATATTTTTCTCTGTGCTTGAAAAATCTCATAATAAATTATTTTTTTAAAAAATTTTAAACAATTCCCAAAGTAATCATATTAACTAGTATTTATAGTGCACAATTAGGTTGACATATCCATTTGCCTCACAATGGATCATTCTTAGGACTATTCAAGAGCTTATTGTTCTTATTCTTTTCATTTATTTTAGGGCAATAGAGCTCTTTGGTTTCTCGGAAAACTTATGACGATATGTGAGTTCTTTGGGTAAAATGTATACAGATTTGTCCCCCTCTCACTCAGGTAGTTTAATTCAATAAATATATAAGGGAACTGAGCCTTTTAAGTAGAAGACTACATTATATTTCTGCATTCAAAGTAAGGTTTTAAAATGCTTATATTAAAATATCCTTACATGTTAAATTACCTATTACACAGTTATTTTATCTTGGTGCAAACCCCTGGCACATGGTGGTCATTTGACACACGTGCAATGAATATGTGCTGCTTAATACTGTAAAGAATAATGATCCCATTTTCCAATACATAAAAAGTTACAACACCAAGACAGGCCTGTTAATAAAAATCCATTAAGTCCTTCTCAGCTCTGCTTTCTGACACCATCAATAAAACCGATGATGTTTATAAGAAGCAGCACATTTCATGAGTCCCTTTATGGCCCTCCTGATACTCTCAAGTTTCAGTAAATGTATTTGTTCTCAATATTTTTAAATCAAATGTAAAAGATTTAGTGAAAAAATTATATTCCATAACAAAATCTCCACAGAGAAAGCATACATTTCATTGGTTATACCAATTTTATGGGAGATCAGAGCCTGAAAATAACAACCAATCCACAAATACTAACAGTACTGCTTCAGGTTTTTTTTTTTTTACCCAATATAAAATATTGGGAAGAGGATAATATTGCAAGCAAAATAAAGCAGGTTGTAAAGAATAAACTCTTCTGGTTATACAAATTTATGGGTGAGCATAGCCAGAAAATAACAATCTGCCAGCCATCGTTAGCAGAACTCATGTTTAAGACTCTTACTAGGTATAAAGAGAAAGAAATAGTGCATACAGACACTGCTTGAAGAAGTGTATAATTTAGCCAAGATGAAGTGAGTAACACATAATAGGATTACTAAAAATATATGTGACTTCCCTGGTGGCTCAGATGGTAAACAATCTGCCTGCAATGTGCGAGACCCCAAGTTCCATCCCTGAGTCGGGAAGATCCCCTGGAGAATGGAATGGCAACCCACTCCAGTATTCTTGCCTGGGAAATCCCATGGACAGAGGAGCCTGGAGGGCTACAGTTCAAGGGGTCTCAAAAAGTCGCACACGACTGAGTGACTAACACTTTCACTCTCATATATCAGAGTCTGAATGAGTGTCATAAACAAAAACCACAGAAATCCATTTACTCATTTTATGTATATTTTGAGCACCTGCCACATGCGAGGCATTGGGCTAGAGGGAAGAGTTGATGGAAAAAAAGATATAATTCATATCTTAAAAGGGCTCGCAGTCCTAGAGTGGAAGATACCACATGGTCTCAGAAGATTATGAATAGTTTCTTAGGGCTGAAGATGAACTTTAAGGAATTGGCTTGTTTCAAGAAAGTGAAAGGGTATTAAGTCTTTTTGGGGAAAGTACAAAGTGGGGCAAAGTCTTGAAAGACAAGGTTACCTAAGCAGTTATAATCCGTAACATTTCTTTTGATAGGTTTGCTCACAGAGATAGAGATATTGGGCACCATTATATACAACCTTGAGGATTTTAATTTTATAACCTTTATAGGTAGGACTTTTGGAGTTTTGAGGTCAAGTGGAGTTACCACAAATGTGCTCCCTTTTATGGATTTTAGAGTTATAGGTGAGGATGCTTAGAATAAGAACATTTTTATCCATAAGGTGTAATTTTTAAAGAAGCTTATTTAGAGAAGTCAATATGAAGCTGAAGAACTGCTTGTGTGTACAGACAGAATGGAAGATGGTATAGAAAATTACCAGCGTAAAGAAGCTTCCGGACACAATGGAACTGCTGGGACATGCAAGCTACATACAGAGGGGTTCCCAGATGAGGAATGTCTTGGTCAACATCTACACCCCAGGATATCAGGATTTCCAGACACTCGTGGTGACCTGCCAACACAAAGTACAGGTGAGTTTGCGTCCTGAACACTTGTTCCCCCACCTCCAACACACAGCTCCCCCCAACACCCGCCCCAGGCTTCTCCCTGCAGCCTTATTCACTATGCCTGTGGCTGAAGGCGCTTTTTCGCCTTGTCACTTCACCCAGTCACAGTCACCTTTGCTGGCTGCCTCGTGCGTAGGGGAAGGAAGGCAAGACTCCAGCTGGGGTTTGGCGCCGTATTCCAGGAGCAGTTCTGTGCAGCTGGTGCTGCCTCGTGAGCACGCGTTGAATAAGGGGGTCACGCCGTCTATGGTGAGCGCGTTTACCTAAAGCAAACCAGAGCTCTGAGAATGAGAGTCACAGAACCACTCGCCACTCCTGGCAGGTATGTGCGTGGAAACAGGTATTAACTGAGAAGGTGTGTGCAGCAAACGTGACAAAGGCTTTTTAAGCTCGCACACACATCCGTAAGCAGAGCTTGAAAATGCTAAGGGATAAACAGAAACATGATGTGGTGGATAATCTACAGGAGTGGGCATGAAACTAGTGGAAATCTGAAAAAAAAAAAAAAAAACTCTAGAATCGAATACACAGAAATGAATTAAATGATTAGGTACTTTGTAGTTAGGGGAAAAAAAAGGTACAAATGTAACAGTGATAAAGCCACTTTGCTGGTTGGCAGCTGAAATTGGAAATCCTATTTCTGAGAATTTATCTAAAAAAAAAAATTCAAAAGATGAGCACACATTATAGCTTAAAGATGTTCATCTACTGTTATTTAGAATCACAAAAGCAGGAAATATCCTAAGGGATACTCCATACCCTGCAGCGTGCTACCCATCTTTTACAAAGATTGGAAATCGTGCTTGGAGTGCTAGCGGGCAGTTTGAGAGCTTTCTTTTTGTTCCGCTTTTGAAAACTACTAAGAAGGCAAGAGATGCAAAATGAGGACTTTGCCTGCTTCTCTCAGTCAGCCCACGTGGGACGGGAACGCTTTTCGGGGCACTTACGTTGGCTCCGGCTTGCAGAAGTGTCCTGGCACAGGCCACATGATCTCCAAGGCAGGCTTCGTGTAATGGCGTGACATGGTCTATGGTCACTGCGTTGACATTATAACCCTAAATATGACATCAGTAATTTTGAAACGTGAGCAGAAAGTCAGAGAAAAATCCCCTGTGTCAACGGTCATTAGAAGGTGACGGCAAAGACCAGAACATCTCAGGAAAATCAGGTTTCAGTTTAGCAGGCATGACCAGTTCAAACCCCCAGAGCCAGGCAGCTGTCAGATCCCCTGAACCAAACTGTTGTAACCATCATATTGCATCCCACACAGCCTTAAGTGGTTTGTCCAACAGATTCTGAGCCACCTTGACATATTTGGGGCAGTCCGCTCTGAGCCCCATCAACTAGCTTATATGCTGGTGGTTAACAAGTCTCAATACAAAGTCACTTAGATGTGAGTTTGAAGTGCCATAAGGCAGTATTTTTTTAAAATTTGGATTGCTACTCTAACCTCTAAATATATTGGTACAATTAAATGAGATGATACATGCAAAGCAATAATGATTAAAATGCCCAGCATACAGAAAAAGTCTTATTGTATTATTCAATCAAAATTAAGTAAAATCTAACTATTTTCATTCCAAATAAACTAATGATATCAGTCTAAAATATTTAACTGTTGCTAGGGGAAAAAGGTTCCTTGCCTTCCTGCTCTATTTGATAATTCACTCTATGGACAATCATACTACCATCATCACAGGAAGATTTTCGTGGCCAAAGCCCCACAGCATCTTATAGGTTACCATGATCTAGAATAACACCAGGAAGGACTTGAAGAATCTTGAAATGAAGGCAAGAAAATAAATATCACCCCAAATCTTTGCTACTAGTGAGTGGCAATTTTTTAAGATCCCTTGAATCACCCTGTCAGAGGTTTCAGATTGGCTGGTCTGTAGCCAGACCTGGAGAGCTGATTTCCAGCCACTGCCCATGAGGGTGACCGATGACAGAAGCCTCTGAAAGGTCCAGGTTCTGTCTCACAAGGGCTCTGGACACAGCCTCTGACCCTCTCAGCTGGCCTGTCTGTGGACATGCGCTTACAAATCTCCTAAGACTCCTCCTCTCCAAGAACTGTGTGACCCTTTCAGAGGGGTTGCCCTTCAGCAGTTAGTGACATTTTGCAATTTTTATTGTATATTTCATCAGGTGATGAGCAAGCCACATAGTCACCGGATTATCCCAGAACTGGAAGGCCCTAAGGACTGTCTTGTTCTGCAACCTCAGTTCACAGGCGAGTAAAAGGAAGCTCTGACATGCTGTGGTTCACCTCAAGTGCCAGCCAGGAGTTCAGGTGACCAGAGCCCAGGGCAGTGTTACTTAGAGTGAGTGACACAACCCTTTCTCCCCTCCTAGTCATCTGAGAAAACTCCTGTCTCCCTGATTCTGAGAAGCACCAGGGCAAGGACTTCTGGACCTGGGTGTGCATTCATATCCCATTGGCCAAGTCCGAGTCCCTTATACTTCAAAAAGAATCTGTGCTTTTCTTTTTCCCTCTGGTGAGTCTGATGATCAAAGAGGTGTAAAAATGACTGTTCTGTGGCGTTCATAGGCAAACCCCCATAACATACTACAGATTACCATAATGTAAAAAGCATTGTTACAGCAAGCATCTGGTCTGATTATCCTTCCTTGGATATTTTATGACCGAACTAAGCCTGCAATTAACTGCACACCATTGTACCGATGTAAGCATATTTAAAACGTGTGATGAATAATACATATATCCAATTACTTCCTGCTTAAATATGTCTATCAATGAACAAATATACTGTGTGAGGAATCTGAAATACTAAGGCATAAAACTATACCAAAATATATTAAAAGATGTTTCAAAAGATAAATGAGAAACTATGGATTTGGCTAACAATATGAGTTAAAATAAAAAGCTAGTAGAAGTTATCAAGCAATTTTGTTGGTTTTGAGTTGATTAATATTGATAATGAATGCTGTATGCTCAGGGAATAGAGACATATTTTAAACTATAGGTTATATCATAAACTTATGTATTATAATATATTACATTATAAAATTATATGTTATATTTTACCTGTGATAATAATGTTCTCAGAGCTAGAAGACGACCTTGACTGGCTGCTTCATGTAGTGGTGACCGATCTGCCCAGGAACCTTCCAGAAGAGAAAGAAAACAAAAATCTGTGAGTTAAAGCAAACCCTGATGGTGATGGTTGCTGTCAACTCTTTTTAACTCTATGGAAATGGCAACCCACTCCAGTATTCTTGCCTGGAGAATCCCATGGACAGAGGAGCCTGGCAGGCTACAATCCATTAGGTCTCAGAGAGTCAGACACAGAGGGGCACGCGCGCACCCGGCACCAACTCTTTGAGATACGTATCATTATTATTTCTGTTTTAAAGTTAAGGAAGTAAAAGCTCTAGAAGAAATGAAAACATTTAAAAAGAGTCACATAGTCTAATTCCAGAACTGAATTGTTACAACTCCACTGCCATTGTTTTGCCTTTCCATTCAGCATTATTTCCTGCTTATCCAAAAAATTAATAAGCCCAACATCCAATTCTTTGAATTATCAACTGAACAAAGAGTTATCTTTCATTAGTTTGGGGGTATTGTTTCTTTCCAGGATGCAACACTCCCATATCATATTAAAAGCAGAATTGAATTAGTGTACCCCAATAAATATTGGTTAATAGGGCAAATCTGGCAGGAAAATAATAATTTATAAGAATTGAAGCCTTATATTCTCACAAAATAAAATGCTAAAGTCACCATCATAAGTAAGTCTTTGGGGAAACAGTTATGTTTCAAGTTCCCATCGATGAAGATAAAATTCAATGCTTTCAAAATCATATGCAATTGTTTGTTTTATTATTAAACAACTTGACTGCAGAGCACAACTCTGGAGGACTTCAGAACATATATCAGTTTTCATGGTGAATGTTTAAATAAGCAAATTATTAACTTCCCAAACAGACTGCATGTGTAAAACCACTGTGTTCATTTATTGAGCACAGTGGTAGCAAATTAACAAGGTTTTGAGTAACCAATGCTTAAATAAATGTTTGAATTTAAATATTCATTTATACTATTTGTAATGATTTATAATGCTCCCTCCTATATAATGGGTTAGTAAATTTCATTATCCTTAATTTATCGCTGTACGCTGTATGCTGAATTGTATGAGGCTGATCTGTTATCAGTTCTTCCACCGTCACTGGCTAATGTGGCAATTAACCAGATGCTGGCACTCAGAACAGCCTACAGAAATGGCCTTTTGGATTCATTTTTGAACTCATTTCTTTCCAGTAAACTATTAAGACTGTAAGGGGCAGCAAAATTAATAATACTTACAACTGAGGGGTACTAGATATTCCTATTTTACATACAATTTATCCATCAAAATGATTTCATTAGTCTTCTGGACCATTCAGCATTGCTTGCTGTTGTTCACAAAAGACAGAAAAAATGGAAAAGCGTCATTCAGAAAATAGGCCACATCAGGGCCAAAATAAAGAAATGTGAAGTGTTTACTGAATTTACCACCCATCACAGTCCCCTATTCTCCTCCAAGACGGTCACAAAGCTTTCTGTACCCACTGTCATTTTCTTTATCACCAAGCCTCAAAGTCCTTTACGGTGGAAGAAAAAAAAAGACTGAAGCCAGAGTCTTGTATGTGCATTTGCTATCATCTCTATTCATAGGACCTCCACCGGCATGGAAGGGGAGTTCAATGTCACACGGTCTGCAGGAGAGTGTGGGTGGTGGTAAGTGAGAAACCCACTGGGAATAATTGGTGTGGGCGAGGGCTCCCTTGGCCTGAAAGGCAGGGGTCAGTCTTCTGAGAACCACGCCCTATTACTAATATTTTCCTGGATTAACTCAGCTCTGCTCACCTGCCCAGGAGCCCAGCTGCTTGTGGCCTAAAAGCAGTGAGGTGAGCTAGAGGAGGAGGAGGTGAGAGAAATGGAGACCAGGAGGAAGAGAGAGATGAGATGCAGGTTGGAGCCCAGAAGGGTCATGGAGGAAAAAGACTGAGGGACTGGGCAGGCCTGGCCTTGAATCCCAGATTAGGGTGGTGGCCTTCAGGGAGGACCTAATCTCTCTGCGGGTCAATTTGCTCACAAAATAGGAAAAATACTGCCTGTGAGACAAGATTGAGAGCAGGCTAGAAAGGAGCATGCTAAGTACATGCCTGCCACGTAAATGCACAAATAATACCTAGCATTCTTAGTTAAATATGAACTGATAAATACAGGAGGTTTTTAATATGAATTTAAAGGAACAATTCTTCTCCAAAATCAGGGGAACTCAAGCCCTAAGTAACAGCATCTATTGACCAAAATGATTTTCAGTGCTTTCAGCTTAATTAAATAAACCATATAAAGCAATTGAATGATTCATAAATGTATTTAAGCCAATGATCAACACTGTTGCTATCTTTTTCTTTCCTAAGTAAGCGCTGAGAAATAAAGTCATAGCAATCCATTACAGGAGTAATATAGTACATGCTGGCGAGTCAGGGAAAAAAGTTATTGTTTTGAATTCTGCTTACTTAACTCCCAAGCAACCCCACCTGGTCTGCTTCCTTATAATTCCTTAGATGAATTTCTATAATTAATCTGGTAACATGTGAGAATCAGAGGATCCATCATGCTCCAGTTTCTGTTTTGAGCTAAACCTTCATCCCTCCCTGCTGCTCCCTTTCAAAATCTGAGAATCAACTGCAAATTTCTATTCAGATATATTCAATATTAAATATCTTACTTTTCAATACAGATATGCTTTACAGTAGAGAGATTTATAAGCTTTCTCAAGACCAAACAAAAGATAAATATCTTCATTTACAACTTTTTAAACTCTACAATCTTGTTAGACTTTACATTGGGTATCTAAGATTTAAAAAATAAAAGTTCAGTTGAACTCCTTAGGATAAATTATTCAATGGGAAAATGTTTTACAAAAAGTCTTTAACTTTCACCAGCTAATCTAATGCCCACTGCTTCGGTCTCTCTGTAGCAACACAGGAGGCCAGTGCCTATATTTAGAAATAACACTGGTTCCAGGGCATCTGGTATATAATTTACAAGGAGAGAGCCTGTCGTATTCTGTAAACAACCACCTTACCAGAGCAGAAACATTCACGTTCTCAGATATTTACGGGTCCGTAGGGGTCTGTAACATACCTAAATCACCATCTCCCCAGGGCACTTCAAGCCAGCCACTGTTGAGGTAAATCCGACTCATATCTTTTTTTTGATCAGCATTAAAAAAAAAAAAAAGGTCACTTGCCATGTATGTGTTAGCTCTGTTCAGCCATTTTATGCAGCTCTAAGCTCCTTGTAACGTGACCTTTTACCTCCAAAAAGAAACAGCTTTTGGAAAATCAGATTTCTTTTCAGAATTGCCTCTTACTATTGCTCACTGCTCTTTGAGAAACTGGCTGTTCCCAATTCATTTTTCTCCTCTACTTACATTATGTGCTCTGCAATGAAATTAAAGTATTACACTTGGATCTCTGCCCAGGGTTATGATGAAACCATTTTATTTTTCAGAAAGTCTTTGCCTTCTGCCCATCCTAGTCCCATCAGCAAGCAGGACTCATCAGAGAGCAAATTTAGGAGCAGTACAGGGGGCTCTCTGGGTTTGGGTCACATGGGATTTTCCTAAGTGGTCCCAAACAGGAATGTCAGGACGGTCATCTCAAACAGGAGATGACAAGGAGAGGTGAAAAGCAATGACATCTTCATATATGAATCAGAGAGCAAACTACTAATACACTTTACAGACTGCAGGTCTTAAATCAATGACCCTCCTTGTGATGGATGTGGATTTACTGTGAAATCGAGAACCTGGAACTTCCACGGCCACTTTTTAAAACTATGCAATTTCATGTTATTTGTCTTAAAGAAGATCCAAAGATGTGGCGAAGTTTCAGACTCAACGACATCTAACGCATCCCTATCCACAGATTTATAAAATACTTTTAAAATCACCTGGGATTTACTGACCCTTACTGAGTACTTTTCTGTTGAGCAGATTAATAGAGCCATACAAATCCTTGAGGACGTGGTTGATTAGGGAAGTAACATGTTGCCAAAACCAGTCTCTTCAAAGACTGAGACTGTCCTTGTCTTTCCACTCAGATTATGTCCTTATCGTTCATTTCCTGAACATAATGCTAGTCCGGATCTGAGACCACCAGAGCGAGCTGTACCTTGGAAACTTCGAGTACATGTGCGGACTTGCATGGACTATCCTGCCACTTACTCCAGCAGCCCTCCGTTCTCTTACAAGAATACAGGGTATGGGCAGGAACAGGAATAATAAAAATAAAAAAAACACCCACACAGATAAATGAAAGCATTGCTGCAGTTTGTCTCAAGAAATAGGACTAAATTTTTAAGGAAGTAAAGATGGTAGTTCTCCCGTGAATATCCAAAATCAAGGGAGAAAGACTATTAAACACACTTCATAAAAACCAGTGACCATTGCTGCTGTGGACAGAGCCTGCTGGACTTCATCACAGAGACCTGAGCTCAGAGGCCAGCACAGATGGACTCTTGAGCCTCAGTTTTCTCACCTTTAAAGGGAAGGATAATTCTGTTTCCATCATAGGATTGTAGTGAACGCGAATGTACTTAGCACATTTGTACTAAATGCATTTGAAATATGACACTACAATCCAAATTCCATTTTGAACAAATACCTCTGTATGTCTGTCCTATGAGCTTTTCACTGCATCTTCTATACAGGAAATAGAGTAATTTAATTTATTTAAGATAAGAAAGGACTTCCCTGGCAGCTCAGAGGAAGGACTTCCCTGGTGGCTCAGAGGTTAAAGCATCTGCCTGGAATGCAGGGGACCCGGGCCGATCCCTGGGTCGGGAGGATCCCCTGGAGAAGGAAATGGCAATCCACTCCAGTATTTTTGCCTGGACAATCCCGTGGAGGGAGGAGCCTGGTAGGCTACAGTCCATGAGGTCACAAAGAGTCGGACACGACTGAGTGACTTCACTTTCACTTTCTAAGATAAGAAGACTTTAGCTCATCTTATTCCTCTTACATGTATCTGTAGGAGATATAAACGGACAGGGAACAGTCAAAATTCAGAGACAGTGGTCACATCCACACAGAGAGCTCTTCAATTTTTGTGACACGTTACAAAATTTAATTCCAGACACTCCTGTAGATATTTTGCTGGCATCTCAAGACATTTCTAAAAGGAAAGTCATCACCTTTCTCTCAAAACCAACTATTCTTTTTGCTTCTTCATTGCTTTAAGACAGTGTTACCATCCCTTCTGTCACCTGGCGCTAATAATACGGCCTTAAATTTAAGCACAGCAGTTTAAAGGAAAGCTTCATATGTATGAACTATTTCCTTTGCTTTTTGCAGGGAAGCAGTTATTATTAAACCAGTTACTTCTCCTCACTCTTATTTTTCGTGGATCCGCATGTCAAGCTCAGTCCTTGACTCATCTACACTCACTCTTGGGAGGATCTCTTCTAGTCCCATTGATGTAAATATTATCCACATGTTGATCACCCCAAATTTGTATCTTCAGACCAGCTCTGCCCTCTAAATTCAAGATGTGTATTTCCAACTGACTCTTCACCTTTTCCGCTTGGCTATCTAAGTAGGCCTTGCAACTGAACACGCCGAAGACTGAACCTTGGCTGTGATCCTTCCCAGCTCCCCTTCCTATCAGTAAGTAGCAATACCATCACCCAGGTGCTTCAGCACCAACAGCCTTCGTGTATTGCTGAGTTTCTATTTCTCACACCCCACAGTCTAACACTGGTAGGTTCTTTTGCCTCAACCATTCAAATATAATTCAGCTTCGACTATTGTCATAACCTCTAGTCCAAGCCACCATTATGCCCGCCTGACTTAGTGCAAATGCCTCCTGACAGGTCTGTGTGTTTCCACCCATGTGCTTCCAACAGTCTATCCAAAACACGAGGATCCTTGTAAAGTGAGAAACATTCCAATGACTTTCTTTCTCCCCAGAGTAAAATCCAAGGAATTTCTGACCAGTGTGACCAGTTCCACCCCTCCCTTACACCCGTGGTCCTCGTTCAGCCATGCTAAACATCTGGGCTTCTGGGCCCTCTGCCTGCAACGCTTCTTTCTGAGAGACACACATGGCTTCTGGCCAGCTTTTACTGTCTACTGGAATCGCCTCATAGGGGAGCTCTTCTCTGACGGCCTTTTATGAGACCGTCCTACCCCTACGACAGTACTCTTTCTCATTTTCCTGCTCTGTTTTTCTTCATAGAACTTTTTGCTACTGCAGTGGAGATCTTAGAAAGTGGACTTGCTACAGTTTGCTCACTGCATATCCCGAATACCTACCACGTCAATAATGTCTACTGATGGATGAATAAACACTTGTTGATTTGTTAAATTACCTTTTTTGCAGTCACCTTTTTTTTTTAGCCATGCTAATTAGTTCTCAATCTTTATTGATCACCATATTGTTAAAAAGTAATGAAAAAGAAATACATGTTGGGCTGGGTGGTTTGTCTCAAGAAATTGGGGGGAAAATCAGATTGCTTTCTCGGCCTATTAAAAAAATGAGTATTTTATCCTATTTAAAAATATGACTTGCATGTTTTACAAATTTATAACAATTTCTCAACAACATCCATCAGACCCCAACCATTCTATAGTAAATGCAACTTTTACATTGTAGGGGGATAGGGGGTTATTTTTATCTCTAAATCTGCACTTCCCACATTAAGTCTATCATCGACCATATTGACCTTTTACAAAAGTGTACACTTGTTCTCTTAAAAAATAACTCCCTTGCACAGTTCCTTTCTGGCACTGTGCTCATTCTCCTCCATGGCTTTCATATTTTTATTATTAAATCTAAGAGCTCTATGCCAGGGCACTTTAAGGAAGTGCTTCTGTTCATTTTCTTGCCTTCTACCTTAAATGTTTCGAAATTCCCATATTTAATTGCTTGGAAATACTCTTTTCCTGCTCAATAGCAGCTTTCCTGGCTCCCACACCAACTTAGAAACACCTGCTGAACCGGAAAGGTAAGCAACCCAGGGACTACTGAGTTTACCCGGGTGTTTAATACACAGTCCTAAGAATGAGTCTGCAGGGGCAGTTTCCAGATGCTCTAAGGTGAAAGATACAATGCAGCCCTTGGCCATGCCATACATTTCCAGGTCAGAGTCCACATTCTGGAAAGCACCCACAGCTTCAAGTTAGTACTTGCAAAGACAATATCGTTTATTTCAGGACACCAACAGACTTGCAATGGCCGCTCTACTAACCTTGACTGGTCAGAATACCCCAGCTAGCTTTTCGCTTAGAAGAACATTCTTCTACGCTCACTAGCCTTCTTTTCGGGAGGGTCTGCTTAATGCAGTTCCCTTCAACAGAAGCACCGTCTGAGGGCATAGTGGGGCTGGCGTTTCTGCCTGGACAGCCAGGGTCTCGAGGCAAGGCTCCAGCCAGCAGCAAGGTCAGAGCCGGATTTCTAACTACTTTTTTTCCTTCCCTTCTTGCTTTCACAGAGATTCCTGTGTGCTCACTGGAGGAGGGCCTCCACATTGAACTCTGTGCAGAAACACGGGGAGCAGGGCTGGCAGGGGTGGGGGCTGGGCCAGGAAGGCAGTAGCTTTTCTATTTTTAAAGTGGAGACCCAGCTGTCGCCAGAAGGATTTAACTATCTGCGTGACACAGAAAGCAAAAGTGTGCAAAAAAAGTCACCTTCCCTAGTCAGAAACAGAATAGAAATGTGCTCTCTCTTGCAAGCATGAAAGCCTGTGTGAAATCTCTACAGATGCATCCAATGTAAAGTCGCCGGTTGATAACAGCAGTAAACAGCCTTGCAGCCAGAAAGCTCGGTCGTGACGGGTGACCGGCAAGCCTGTCTCCTCCATCCTCAGGAATAAATAGTGTGCATGCATTAGGGTCAGCTGGTAGCGAGCTCATGTTCTCATCTGGTAAGGATCTAAGTTTAGAATTGGCTTCTGTACAAAATCACAGTCTTCCTATTTATATAGGCATAGTTCCCTATTGTGATTTTTTTTTTTTTTTCTGGAGGTCATTTCTAGACCAAAAGACGTCAGGAGTCAATTTAAGTACAGCTGAGATTTTTCACCCTAAAAGGCAGAGGATGGAGCAGCTGGACAGAAGAGAGGAAAAAAGCGAACATGTGCCTGGTATTTTTTTGTTGGCATGTAAAGCTGAACAAGGAGCATGGTCCATGACTGAGTCAAGAGCAGTGGCTGAACCATGACAGGGTGCCAGGGATTAACTGAGCTGGCGATCCTGTTACATGGTATTAACCTACTGAGATGGGTCTAGATGAAAAATGGTTACAGATTCCATTATCTCTATTTTTCACCCACTATTATTAGGTTCTACTTTCTGTTGATATAATGGGAAAAAAATTATTGGGGTACTGCTTTCTTATAACAAGCTGGATAAGGGAAAAAAAAAAACATCTCATGAGTAAGATTATTTCCCCTGTTAATATCTGCTGCCACATTGCACTGCCAATATTTACTTCAAAGTTATCGTGAATGAATACCAAGAATATCTTTTCCTTATCTCGGATTAATTTCTAATCCTTGGAACTATGTGACCTGGGGCAAATAGCATGGTGATACCTCAGTTTCCTTTTCTATAAAATGAGGAGCTTGGAGGAGATGGTTCCCTTCTGGCTCCAACATTCTTTGATTCAGAGGCTAGGACTGATATAAAAGGGCAGGGTGGTTATGTGAGCTCTGGGCATATGATATCACTACACAAGAGGCCAGACATTTCCAATAAAACTGGAACTTGTGATCAGCTTAGCTGAGGCTATTTGTATGGGGGAGACATTCCTAGATGGTGAGAAAACCTTAGAGGGTGGTCTAGAAAGGGGCTTTTTGAGTCCGGCGTGGTTGCAGAAGGCAGTTGTTCCAAACCACTAGTTCTTCACCACAGGCTGGTACCCATAAACAGAGTTCAAGGATCTAAACAAGATGAACAGTAAAAGTAAATACTGATCTTTGTTTCTAAAAACAAACTTCCATTTTAAGCTTTTGACATTTCGGCTTTGCACTTTTCTTTTGTTATTGTAAAATAAATATAGAATCCTTTATTATAAGAATTGGGGCAGCTTTTGGTCTTAACAATTTTGGACTTCTGGTCTTATAAGGATCTATTTCTATGTCTGTCTTCTCTACGAGGCTATGAACTCTGAGTACGTACGTCTGTCATTCAACAGGTCCACCACTGTACCTCTTATAATGGGCAATCAAAAAAAATGCTAGTTTAAAAGAGTAATTTGAATATAGAATTCCCAAGAAGCCTCAAGAAGGGCTTTCTATAGTCCATATTGGGGAATAAGCAAATTTCCAGCGCAGCGGGGAGAAAAGTCACTGGATTTGACTATAAATACATACTTAGTTAGATGAGATGTGTGTGGCTTGCGGAATACCTATAATAATTCACATAAATAATTAGGAGAACAAAGGAGATCACAATTACTTCTTTCAAAAACTTTACATACATCAAAAGTATAAGTAATTTTTTAAAGCAACTCTATGGAGTTGAAGGAAAATGTTTCAGTTAATTTGCTGGAGAAAATAAAGGATGAAAGATTGAACTGATTGTGCACAGCTGTATGATTTCATTAAAATATGCACAGTGAAGGGGATATGTTTGGGACAGCATCATTGAAATGCTGGGTATCTATGATCATATGAATAAGAACACACTGTGAAATCTTCAGACGTAGCATCTTCCCAAGTGTAAATAAAAAAGTGGATTAGATAAACCACAGGATATTTTCAGGCTCTGAGTAGGCAGATGTTTTAAAGCAAAGCAGGATTAGATAAAACACTAAGGAAAAATAAGAAGAATTATATTTCATAGATCATATTGGGCTCTGAACATGTGTCTCAGAAAAAGTATCTGAGATAGACTATAGATTGGAAATGGCACTCTATTACTACCCACGAAGACTAAAATGAGATTTTACACCTTGTAAGAAGGAGGTGGGAAGTGAACCAGGTCAAGTCTCTTCCCAGGAGTCATTCTGTTCCTGTTTTAACAATGCTAGTGTGTCTGAAAACACCAGGACCTATGTTTGGTCTGGTTACCAGTCCTCAGTGATAAAGCGACAATTAAAGTTGAAAGATCAAACTCGTCAATCCTAAAGGAAATCAACCCTGAATATTCATTGGAAGGACTGATGCTGAAGCTGAAGTTCGGATACTTTGGCTACCTGATGCGAAGAACTGACTCACTGGAAAATACCTCAGTGCTGGGAAAGATTGAGGGCAAGAGGAGAAGAAGGCAGCAGAGGATGAGATGGTTGGACGGCATCACTAACTCAGTGTACATGAGTTTGAGCAAAGTCCGAGAGATAGTGAAGGACAGGGAACCCTAGCGTGCTGCGGTCCACTGGCCTGCAAGTAGTCGGACATGACTTAGCAACTGAACAACAAAGTTGAAAAATCTTCACAGAAGGACACTGAAAATCATCATAGAGATGGACGGGCTTCTGCAGGAGAGGAATCTTATTACTTTTAGATACTTCAAAATAGAAAGTTGGAATCTAAGAGGGATTATCATAGAAATCTACATAATCATATAAGCCGCAGTTAAGTGTGAACAAACTTTTTCAAGACATTCTGAAACACTAGGAAGTTGGATCATGTTCTGACAGTTTTAAAACCTATATCCAGGGGACAAATGTAAACTCCTTTTTTTGTTTAAGTTTACACAGTTACAAACTTCAGGAGCTCGCTGCTCCAGAATGGGGGTATTTAGGTAAACTAATGAATGAGTCAGAGGTTAAAGCGTAACCAACAGGTAAAGATTTTTGAGGGTGTATTCCTGAGCTGGGGGACTTAGATCATTGGAGTTCCTCCACAATCAGGAAAAGAAGACTAAGATGAACAGACTCCTGCTTGGATTGGGGTTGACACCTTCCCTCATTATAACCACAAAATATTTCAAACACACATGCCATCCATCACCCAGGTTCAGTTACCAACTCACGGTTAGTCTCATTTCACCTATAGTCGACCCTTGTCCCTCCCCATCTCTATTCCTATGATTATTTTGAAGCAAACCTCATCATGTCTTTCCACCTACAAATATTTCAGTCTGTATCTTTAAAAGATGCAGGCTCTTTGTAGTCATAACTAGTATATCATAATCTCACAAAAACATGATTTCCAATATATCAGCTTCTACAGGTCAGCAGTTCTCATTTTCTAAGGAGCCATCCAGTTCATAAGCTGCCCCCACGCCTAAATTGATTAAATCCTTTATTTGGGGGCAAAAATCTGTAGTCTCTCCCCTTTCTAAATGTCTTAAAAATGTAAAATTCCTATTCTTAGAAAAAAAAAAAAAAGAATGCCTGTTTTCTCTAAGGTACCAAGGGTTCACTAGCTATAGGACACTATCATCACCTTAAATCATCACCAAAATACAGCAGAGTCCCCCTTACCTGTTAGCGTCAAATTTCCACCTTTGCAAAGTCGCATCTGGAAAAGGCCATTACTCAGTTCTTGGTGGCTGCCTTGCTGTGGGCTTCGTTACAAAGCTATGTGTACATATAAGTCTTAAGCGTCATTGCTGAGCCCCATTCTTGCTCCATTTTACTTTTCAGCGTTTTTTCTAAACATGATTATCCACATCTAACAGCTTAGTGATGGGGATAAGGGCAGATGGGGTCTGAAGGTAAACTTGATCAAAGTTTCTCGGGAAAAATAGAGGGGACTGTTACCTAACAGTCAATCCTTGTTTCAAGGGTCATCCACCTCTTATATAAAGGTTGCTGGGAAACCTACAGTGACATCTTGTGGTCCATGACAGCTCCTGTCTTAGTTGGAACTGAGTGGTGAGGAGAGGCCAGGGGTCAGAGAAAAATCCCAATTACCAAAAATACAGTTGGTGTCATTACAAAACACAGCAGTGCCTAGATGCTGTGGTGAACGATACTTTCTGAGTTTGAGTGCATAAGACTTTGAGAATAGATGTTATATAAGAAGGTCTTCCCAATTTTACCAACTTTGGGGGCTATGATTATAAAACTTAAAGCATAATTAAAAATTCCAATTAAATACAGTTTGAAACAGTAATATATATGCACACACAAAACATCTTTTCATGGTAGATCCTGAAACAAGATGGTAAACGGCTTCTATTGAGGAAAATATACCTGTCTCCATTGTCCAGGGAACTAAGCAAGGAGGAATCATTCTCCCTCAGCTGTTCTTACAGGCGATTTCCACCAAACTCAAGTGTTTGTTAACACTGAGAGCTAAACATTTTGAAAACACCTTGTATAACATTATAAGTGAAATATCAGCAAAACAAATCTAGCATGAAAAATAATTTTTCTAAGAAGTCTCTTATAATAAGGTTTCCTGTTTTTAAATGACATCCAGGCCCATAAACAGAGCAGAAAGATAATGTCCTGTTAGGAGATCCAACCTTGCTTTTGCAGAAGCACGCAAAGCTGCCAGAGTTATCTTGGAATGACTCTGAAGCAGGTAACTAAGCCGACACCAAGCAAAACCGTCACAGGTAGCAGGGCGCTGAGCCCACGGGATGAGAGGGGCTAGTCTCTCGGTTTCTCTACTGTCAAGGTTCACTTATTAGAAATATTTCTGTTATTATCTACGATGCTTGGTAGAAGTCATTGATAAAAATCATCTATTCTTAGAGATTTTTTGAGGAAGTTTAAAAGCTAGTGATTTTATATTGTGATTTTTGGACTATTTAGGTTCATTTCCCCAAAATATCAGCTTTGATAAACTGTGCTTTTTAGAAAATGGTCTATCCCATCCAAATAGTCAAAATTGTTGGCATTAAGTTGTTATGTAACAACCACTTAGTGAAAAATCTCAGTAACATCTGTTATTACGGTCTCTAATTCCATCTGTTATTTATTTGTAGCTCTGATCCGACAGAGGTATGCTAATCTTAGTTTTTTCAACAGACTATCTTTTAGTTTTGTTTATAAAAAGTTACTTTATTCATTTCTATCTGCAGCTTTATCATTTTCTCCCCTCAGTCTCTGGAAGCGGATTGTGTTATTCTTTTCATAATTTTGATTACTTGGCCTATGAGTTACTTAAAGAGATTTTCTCAGTCTCCAAACATAATGAGCTTTTTGTTTCTCTAACTGCATTCTGTTAATGATTTCTACATTAATTTCACTGAGAGCAGTGGATGTGTTCTCTATCAGAGGTCAGCACACTGTGGCTCCTGGCCCAAGTCTGACCTACCATCTGTTTTGGTAAATAACGTATTATTGGAACAGAATCAAATCCATTCTATTGTACATCATCTGTGTTTACTCTCACACTATAACTGCAGAACTGAGACTGCATGGCATAACAGTAACTAAAATATCTCTTCTCTGATCCTCTGCAGAAGAAGATTGCCAATCTCTGGCCTATATAATACTAGACATTTGAAATTTCTTGAGACTTGCTTTATGGTCCTCTGTATACTCAATTTTTGTAAATATTCAAAATATACATGAGAAGAATGTGAATGTAGAGTTCCATTTCTTAGTAAGATCTATGTTTTAAATTTCTGCTATAGCTATATAAACTAATATTGCATGGTTTAGATGTGGGGCAAGTTCACAAATAGAAAGGCATAATAGACCCTAAACTTATTCAGAGTGGGCCCTGTAGCAACTGTAAATCATAGAATGTATGGCTGACTTTCCACTAAATGATGTGAATATAATTAGGCATCCACTTAGGAAAAACTGGACTTACATCATTCCAAAAATCAGTTCCAAGTAGATAACTGGAAAGGAAAGCTTTAAGAAGAGAATATAGGAAAATACTTTCATTATCTTGAAATGCACCAAGATTTCTTAAAAACTAATTACAACAAATTATTAACCAAATGGAAAAGATTTCTAAATTTGACTATTTTAAAATTAAGAGCTCCTCTTCACCAAAAGGAAAACCTCCAACAAGTGAAAAGTCAAGCCATGAAAGATACTTATAAAGAGCTTCTTCACATTGTCTTCATTTTCTATCTAATGGTTAGAGTATAAACACAACTTCTAAAAATCCATGAAAAAAGGAGCAGACAACATAATCAAATGGATAGCAAAATATTTGGCAGGCACATCACAAAAGAGAAGTACAGATGGCTAATAAACATGAAAATGGCAATACTAGAGAAATGAAAATTAAACCTATGTGTTCACTAGATTGGCAAAATTAAAAATATTGGCAGTACCAAATATTAGCAATAATAGGAAGCACCACAAATTTATATGGTGCTGGTTTCACTATAGACACAGCTATATTGGAAAACAATGTAACACTATCTTAAAAAGCCAAAGATATTCATGCTGTTTGACTTGGCACTTCCTGTCCTAGAGCCATACCAACTGATTAGTGCTGGACATTTATAGCAATATCATTCTTAATTACCCTAAACTGGGAATAGAACTTATAGCATTGAACATGAATAAACTTCACACATACACAGATAAATCTTCCCATCATACTGTTCAGTGAAAAAAAGTAAGTCATGAAAGAATACTCAGAGAATGATTCAATTTACATAAAATTTAAAATCAGGCCAAATCAAACCTTATCAATTTAGGATGCACTCAGAGGAGTGAAAAGTATAAAGGTAAGAAAATGATTACAGTCAAAGACAGTCACTCTCTCTTTGGGGACAGGGAGATGTTGTGGTTACAAAGGTTCACCTGGAGGGCTTCCCGGGTCCCAAGCACACTCTACTTCTTGACTTGGTTGGTGGTTTCATGGGTTTCTGCTTTGGTGTTTTATTAAATTCTGTAAATGAGTTCCCTGATAGCTCAGTTGGTAAAGAATCCGCCTGCAATGCAGGAGACCCCGTTCTAATTTCTGAGATGGGAAGATCTCCTGGAGAAGGGTAAGGCTACCCACCCCAGTATTCTTGGGCTTCCCTGGTGGTTCAGCTGGTAAAGAAGCCGCCTGCAATGCGGGAGACCTGGGTTCCATTCCTGGATTGGGAAGATCTCCTGGAGAAGGGAAAGGTTACCCACTCCAGTATTCTGGCCTGAAGAATTCCATGGACTTGTATAGTCCAAGGGGTGGCAAAGAGTCGCACACAACTTGAGCAACTTTCACTTTCACTTCATAAATGAGTTCTGTTCATTTTTTATTTGATATAGTTTACCTTTTGATTGAGAAGATGCCAATTAACAAATAGAGGCTAGCCAAAATAGGTTGTAATATTGAGGGGGTGGTGGTGGTTGTTGCTTAGTTGCTAAGTCGTGTCTGACTCTTTCGAGATCCCATGGACTGTAGCCCACCAGGCTCCTCTGTCCATGGGATTTCCCAGGCAAGAATACTGCAGTGGATTGTCACTTCCTTCTCCAGGGGATCTTCTTGACCAGGGGTTGAACCTGGATCTCCTGCATTGTAGGCAGATTCTTTACCATTGAGACACAGGGGAGCTGGAGGAGGAGGTTAACAGAAAACAGAACCCCAGTAAGAGACGGGGAGGTACTTGGCTCCTCTCACCCTGGTGTCCTTTACTCTAGGGGCCTCCCCTCCAGCCCCCACCCCTGACAGCCTAAACCTGCTGAATACCTGTCCTGTGACTGAGGGAGCTTCAGATCCTCTTCTAGGTGTACAGACAGGTTACCGCTCACCTCCAGGGGACACACAGAGATGACCCAGGGACTTTCTCTTAGCACAGAAAGTGCCCACTGTGGGAGGAGGGAGCAGCGCTCCAGCGTGGCTGAGGGCAGAACCGTCAATCATGTGGGCATCAAATGACCTTGGGTGACCGGCAGAGTGAATAAGTGAAAACGTTTGTCTCTTTGTCTGCAAGAGCAAAGAGCTGGGTCTGCTGCTATAAAATCACGTAGTTCATGTTATTTGGTGACCCACAACAGTTGTTCTGAACAGCTCAGTTGAGAACATTCTCCGTGCTCTGGAATAAGGCAGGTAAGGTTATGGGGGTGATACATCCATACAGAGTAGCTTGGGTTCTGAGTGCTAAAAGCTTCTCTGGTACAAAAAGGATTCAGCAGTAGTCAACATAACGTGAAAGAAACGCTACGTGTTTCAGAGCTACCAGTGGACTTCAGATACCATCAACTTCTGCCACTAACAAATGGCTTCAAAAGCCCTGTGAGTTCAGCAGAGCCACCTCGAGTGTTTGCAAAGCGTGAGCTCTGTCTTCAAACAGTCTTGCTGCCACTCCACCAGCTTTACAATTTGAACTTCCAGACTGACATGCACACACACACACAGAGTCAATGGCTTAAAAATAAAAGGTCCAAAACCAACCCACCCATCTTGCCTAACTCCTCCCTTCTGCAGATGAAGAAGCTGAAGTCGAGAGAAGGTAGGGGGTGTCCTCGGAGTCACCTGGAGTGTTACCAGCAAAGCAGGACTGAAAAGGAGACCGTCTGCTCCCTGCGTGAGTTTTCCCAACCTGCAGTGTTGCTCCTTAACCACAGGTGGGCAAATCGAAACCAGGGAACATAAAATAAGCCAGGCGAAACAAGACCTAATTACCAACGGCACCTAGATCCTCACGTTCTTGTCGAGATTCAGAGAGTTTATGACTATACCTGAATATCATTGGAAGGACTGATGCTGAAGTTCCAATACTTTGGCCACCTGATGTGAAGATCCAACTCATTGGAAAAGACTCTGATGCTGGGAAAGATTGAGGGCAGGAGGAGAAGAGGGTAACAGAGAATGAGATGGTTGGATGGCATCACTGACTCAATGGACATGAGTTTGAGCAAGCTCTGGGAGATGGTGATGGACAGGAAAGCCTGGCATGCAGTCTATGGGGTTGCAAAGAGTTGGACACCACTGAGTGACTGAACAACAGCAACAACAACGTAACTGTGCCTGTTTAGAACAGCCCCTGGCAGGCAACCAAGAACTGGGGTGTTTACTGTCCTCATGAAATGACACTTTTCTTTTCCTTTCCGTCTCTTCACCCACTTTGTTAACACACTGTTCTGGTGCTACTAAACATCAGCGTGAAGTTTCAAAAAGGCCACAAACCCATACAAGGAATGCAACCAGCAACCTGTGCTCTCCAGTCAGAGGACAACAGCTGCTGGGAGGAAAATCTGATATGCATCCGGACAAGAGCAATGCAAGAACAATTTTACACATAATCCACTCCTCCCTGTAGTTCTAGCCACAAATAGTTTCTTCACCACTAACCATGTGCTCATGGCGGGTTTCGAGGCTGGCAGTAGCTGAGGAACTTTATCTTGATATTTTTCATGAAAATTGAAGAACCGGTACACTGACACGTGTTTCTGCCATGTTGAATATACTTGCAGAAGCAGGTCTTAGCGCAGAAAGCATAGAAAGTCGAGGGTCCCAAGTGTTCTGGCCTCAGCTTTGCCGGGGAGGGCAACATCCCAGACACCTGGGCGGAGTGGCCCGGTGTCCCGAGGCAGCCTGTTCTTGCCCATCCACCTCCAAACAGGAGGCCACCCCACGCTGGGGGCTGCGGCTCTGTCTTGGCCTTTTGTTGCCTTAACCACGGAGAAGGGAGTTCCTGACACTGAAACGGATCATTCCTCCTACTGGAATCCTCTAGCTGCCTGTGCCTGAAGAAGCCAGTTGAGCGCCTAAGCAAAAGCAAGATTTTTTAACCATTTATTTTTATCATTCCTACCACTGTCCTAATTTTAAAAAGTGAAAGCCGCGCAATCGTGTCTGACTCTTTGCGACCTCATGGACCATACAGTCCATGGAGTTCTCCAGACCAGAATACTGGAGTGGGTAAGCCTTTTCCTTCTCCAGGGGATCTTCCCAACCGAAAGATCGAGCCCCGGTCTTCCCATTAAAACAGATAATAAAGAATCTGGGGCCTGGGAGTGAGATACAGAGGCTTTCCAGGTGGCTCGGGGGTAAAGAATCCGCCTGCCAATGCAGGAGATGCAGGTCCAACCCCTGGGTGGGGAAGATCCCCTGGAGGAGGGAGGCTGCCCATTCTAGTGTTCTGGCCTGGAGAATTCCATGGACAGAGAAGACTGGCGGGTTACAGTCCATGGCGTTACAAAGAGTTGGACACAACACACACACACACACACACACAGTAACATACAGACTGGCCTGAAGGGGAAGAACTGAAACCTGGAGGACTTGTTCTAGCAGGTACTGATTCACAGTTTTACATCAGCCAAATTCCTTCCTGCAACATCTAAGACCCGACAACTTCCTGGTCTGCTTTACAGACAGAAAGAGCGATCCCCTGTCAGTTCAGTTCCGGCATCTGGTTTGTGGTATGTTTTCTATTCACAGTACATACTTTGAAGTACCATGTTCAGTTTTAAATGAATGGAGAAGAAAATGTTTAATAACATTTGAAGACTGGCTCAGAAAGTTTAAAAGATTAAGAATAAAAATGCCTTTGCTTAGAGCGAGAAATCAAAAGGTAAACAAGTAGCGTTCTTCTCCAAAAGGCAAGAGGTTTTTGAGTTCCTACAAGGTGAAGAAGCTACTTGAATATATTAACAAACATTAACTGATCCCAGTAAACAAAATACACATAAAGGATTTGTTTGTCTAATGCCAACTCATGAGGTTAAAAGGAAACAGGGAAAAGGGACAGTATGTCTGATTAAGAAAAAAAGAGGAGTGGGTTAAAGTTATAGATTTAGCTTCTGGACAGGATGGAGCTCCTGTCTTCATTTGTTCCCCTGGAATCTCCAGATTAACATTTACTCAGTGCGCACAGGGGCCACTCCACTAGCCGAGGCAGGCTTATAATAGGTGATGCCTTACAAAGGAGTGTGATACCCTCCAGTAGTTGGGAGAGTGATGATGTGAAAAGGGATCGTATGTATGGAAAGTCTTTGTGGACTACACCAAAAGCATGCCATTATCATTAGAAAGGGCGGGGTAGGTTTTATACGCAACATATGAAGCAAAACCATGCACATACTCTGGTATATATACATTTGATTGGTATTTTGCCAACTTCCAAACATAGCTTTCAAAGCTTCTGCATGAGTGCTAAGTCATTTCAGTCATGCCCAACTCTCTGGCACCTTATGGACCATAGTCTGTCAGGCTCCTCGGTCCATGGGATTCTCCAGCAAGAATACTGGAGTAGGTTGCCATGTCCTCCTCCAGGGGATCTTCCTGACCTAGGGATCGAACCTGCATCTCTTAGTGTCTGCATTGGCAGGCAGGTTCTTTACCATCAGAGCCACCTGGGAAGCCTCTTAAAGCTCCTACGTTCAAGAGCATTGCTGCCTGACTGTTATGATTCTGATATTACAACAGAGAATTGGATCTCCATCATCTCATAAGAGAAACGGCTAGTATTCTATCAGAAGCAAGACTCCTTAAGTGTCTGTGAAGAGTGGGCTAGCCTGAGCTCCCTTCTGATAATTTGGGAGAGTTACCACACACTGCTGTAGTCTCAGAAATGTACTCTCCAGTTTGTGGGGTGGCTGTTAAGACACTGATTTGAGAAAGTTCTTTGTCCATCAACATATTCCAGCCAAGCTTGCGGGAGTAAAGCTCATTTCAGACTTGAGCCTCACCCTGATCGTAGATGCTGCAGGAGGACACTAGCCCCTGAGAACTCCCAACCAACAGGCTCAGTATTCCTGCTGTTTGTATTATCACTTTGTTCCCCATTTACAATGTACAGTTTAATGCTCTCATTCTGAAGAGAGAAGACTCAGTCATTATTTGGGGTTCATTTTCTGAGTAGAGGCTTAGTCACCTTCATATAAACCTTACAGTAGCCTAATAAAGAAGCAATGATTCTAGGGTGGGACGAATTGAGACAGTAGTACCGAGACATAGGCACTACCGTATGTCAAACAGACAGCTGCTGGGAAGTGGCTGCATGACTCTGGGAGCTCAGCCTGGTCTCCACGACAACCCAGAGGGGTGGAGTGGGGTGGGAGGTGGGAGGGAGGGTCAAGAAGGAGGGAAAATATGTATACATATGGCTGATTCATATCGATATACTTCAGAAATCAAGACAACATCACAAAGCAATTATCCTCCAATTAAAAATAAATAATTTTAAAAATAAAATTAAAAAAGAAGCAACAGTTCCTTAAAAGCTCTTGAAGGGGTATTTTGCAAACATGTGTCTAGGTTCCCAGATAATTTAAATACTGATAGACTTTGAAAGTATTCAGTGATTCTGTGAAAAATTTCTGCATCCTCTTCCCAAATACAGTCCACTCATTTTTAAAAAGGTTTACTTTTCTCTTTCCTCATAAGAAAACAAAACACACTTTTTTGTAAGACATGTCCAGTGAAAAGCTGTTTTTCTGGCTTCCTGGAGAGACCAGCTGGTAGCAAAAACAAGCAGAGAAAATAAAGGGAAAAAGCCAGCTTCCTAAACAGGCTGACTCAGCTCTTCGGTGTTAGTGTTGACATGATTGCTTTTTTTTTTTTGTCTTCCCTATTCAGCTGCCAGGAATTAAGAGGAAAAATAAAAGCGTGAGGAGGACAGTTCAGTGGAGGAAGTCAACATCCAGGGTTTTGCGATGTTGGAGGTTCAGAAGCATCGGCCCCTCCTCTGGGGGATGCCATAACAGAGCAGCGGAAGTCTGGTGACTGTTACACACCACTGCATCCTTCCAGAAGAACCTTAGAACCCTTCCAGAAGAACCTTGGGAGACTTCCAAAAGAACCTTAGGACCCTTCCAGAAGAACCTTAGGACCCTTCCAGAAGAACCTTAGGACCCTTCCACAAGGACCTTAGGACCCTTCCAGAAGAACCTTAGGACCCTTCCAGAAGAACCTTGGGAGACTTCCAGAAGAACCTTAGAACCCTTCCACAAGAACCTTAGGACCCTTCCACAAGAACCTTAGGACCCTTCCACAAGAACCTTAGGACCCTTCTAGAAGAACCTTAGGACCCTTCCAGAAGAACCTTAGGACCCTTCCAGAAGAACCTTAGGACCCTTCTAGAAGAACCTTAGGACCCTTCCAGAAGAACCTTAGGAACCCTTCCAGCAAGAACCTTAGAACCCTTCCACAAGAACCTTAGGACCCTTCCACAAGAACCTTAGGACCCTTCCAGAAGAACCTTAGGACCTTTCCACAAGAACCTTAGGACCCTTCCACAAGAACCTTAGGACCCTTCCACGAGAACCTTAGGACCCTTCCAGGAGAACCTTAGGACCCTTCCACAAGAACCTTAGGACCCTTCCACAAGAACCTTAGGACCCTTCCACAGGAACCTTAGAACCCTTCCAGGAGAACCTTAGGGTCCTTCCAGAAGAACCTTAGGACCCTTTCACAAGGACCTTAGGACCCTTCCACAAGAACCTTAGGACCCCTCCAGAAGAACCTTAGGACCTTTCCAGAAGAACCTTAGGACCCTTCCAAAAGAACCTTAGAACCCTTCCAGAAAAACCTGGCTTCCTACAGTATATTCATAATCAGGTATTTGACCAGGATTGCCCAGGAAAACATTTCTGTTCAGAGAATTTCTGTCAAGAGGAGTTTCTTAGACAAGGTAACAAGAGGGTAGGAAAAAAAAGTCTGCAAGTCATTGAAAACTGTGAACTAGCCTGCCCACACCACAACATCCCCTCCAGGTCCTCGTCATTCTCACCAACCTGCCAACACCTGGGCTAAGATCCCACATGACAGCTCAGAATGTCCTGCTTTTTCTGTGGAGCCTGCCAGAGAAAAATATCTGAACAAGAATAGCTTGAATCCTGAAGGCACATAACCAACTTCTCATTTTTGCTTATAGTTGGGGGAAATTTTACATTTTCAATACTTTTTTTAATTTTTAAGAACATTTATCTATTTATTTGGCTGTGATGAGTCAGTTTCGGTACATGGGATCTTCACTCTTCCTGGTGGCATGCAGAGGTTAAGACTCTGCGCTCCCAAAACAAGGGGCCCAGGTTTGATCCCTGGTCAGGGAACTAGATCCCATATGCTGCAATGAGACACTTTCTAAATAGTTAATATTCTCTTTGGAAAGAGCCAGTGGAAAAATCCCATGGATGACACAGACACCTTACAAGCTAAAGGCTTGGCGTCCTGCAGCCCTTGGGGTCGCAAACAGTTGGACATGACTCAGTGACTCAACAATAACAACAAAATCACTGTGTTGTCTGCAATATGATTTATGCAAAGGTCAGGAAGCCCAAATTATAACTTCCTTCTTCAGAACAGCGGCAGCTTTCCCATAAATATTGAGCTTACTTAAACAGACCTCCCTGTCTTTCATGTTCCTGGAAGGTCACACCAATTAGATATGCAAGCATAGTTTCAGGGCTTAACATTCACTATACAGGGAGCGATTCTCTCCAAATCAATTCGGTCTTGTTTTGCTCCTTTTTGAGTAACGGTAAGGATACATAAAACTTCATTCCTTTACTAGATTTTAACAGATGAGCAATTTCATCCTAACTACAGGGAACAGAGAGAGAGAGAAAACCTCAGAGCTCATGGACTGTAGCCTGCCAGGCTCCTCTGTCCATGGAATTTCCCAGGCAAGAAGACTGGAGTGGGTTGCCATTTCCTTCTCCAGGGGATCTTCCCAACCTAGGGACTGAACCTACGCCTCCTGCATTGGCAGGAGGATTCTTTACCGCTGAGCCATCAGGGAAGCCCGTGAGGTTCTATGTACTTGCACTGTAAGAGAACTGGTACATTTTCCTGTCCAAATTCCGCATCCTGACCATGGCTCAAGAGGGAGATAACACACAAACCTCTCAATGCAGAAACTCCTTTGGTGCACCATTTCATTCCCTAGATTACTTACTACTTTGGCTTGATGGATGATGGGGATCGTCATTTCTCTAGTGAAGGAGGCAGAATTTGGAAAACAGAAGGGCTCATCAATCTTCTCAGTGGTTAATCAAGGATGTGTTTGGTTGTTCCTGAGGGATTCACTCATAGAGTCATCATGATTTATACGCTCATTATTTAACTGCTATCCTGTCTCCGGGTGCTGAGAACTCTTTAGAAGATCATCTGTTAGCATTTTGATGGCGGACTACCTGCTTTAATCGACTCGCTGCAGCGTTACGATGGGAGAGAACAGATTTTCAACGTACCAGCCTCAATTTCAACTGCATCCTTGTCAGTTTTCATTTAAAGCAAGCTGCACACTTGATGACAGAGATGTGCTGATGTTGCTATTTAAGAGCATCGATGGCATTTCCGTATTGAATGTCAGTTTGTTTGTGCTCTGCCCATAGCTTAAGACTGTAAGCCTTCTGGAAAGAGTGCATGTATTTCTGAATGTTTCTGTTTTGGTCAGTAGGGGTGATGGTGACATGGAAATTTTAGCTCCTCTGATGGAGAGAGATGCCCTCATGCCATTGGACATACTTATGCCCATTCCTGACGGGCCCCAAATGTTTTCTGTTGTTCTAATCCCTAGGAAAGAATGTTGGATGGATACTCAGTTATGACTCATTTTATAGAGTGGTTAGGGTCTGTAAAGATGTGTGTTGCTGCTGCTGCTGCTAAGTCGCTTCAGTTGTGTCCGACTCTGTGCGACCTCATGGACGGCAGCCCACCAGGCTTCCCTGTCCCTGGGATTCTCCAGGCAAGAACACTGGAGTGGGTTGCCATTTCCTTTTGCAGTGCATGAAAGTGAAAAGTGAAAGTGAAGTCGATGTGTGTTAACTCACATCATATTTTAAATAAAACGGGACAGTTTAAACATTAAAGAAAAATTCCTCTTGCAGTCCAACATCTGAAGATTCAAAAAAGTCAAGCGGTTCTGTTCACGAAGGAAAAGGGGCCATGGGAACCTGTTCCCTCACATTGCCCTAGCCTCTCAGTCATTGAGGCTCTTCTAAAAATCTCCTAAATCTTCTTAGAGGACTGATTTTAAAAATCTTGTCCCCCAGTTGTCCATGAAGAATTACAGGACTGAGAAAAGAGACCATTCTAACCATTACATGTCCTCCTTAACCTGCATGTCACAGAGTATGCTTGTTTAACTACAAGCCACCTGGAAGTGCTAACAGTTGAACAGTTTTTAGAATCCTTAAGCCTCCCCTCTCATGACCTGATATTCTTGGGGTGTTTCCAATCTGAAAAGCCAATGGTCTGCTTTGTAGCGTTGCTATGAGAAGGGTGGGAAGAATGAAGGATTTGTTCTTTGTGCAGCTGGTGAAGAAGAAATGCCAAAAGTTCTTCATAGGCTGTGAGTGGACACTTTCTTCCTTTAAGAAACTATTTGATGGTGGTTTCGGAAGAAGAGGCATTCCAAATAACCCCCCTTGCTTTCAATGGCGTGGCCTGTCACCAGGGATCAACTTTCTTCTCTCTTCCCCAGGTTAGAAAATGAGCTTCCTGTGCTGAGATGAAGCAGGAGTCGAGGAGCCTCCGTGGGTCCATTCTGAGGATGTGCAGAGCTGATTTGGCACCCAGGAGGTATTCAACCTCTGAGACGTAGTTCACGGACCACACGTAATAACATGTTGACTCATTACACCTGGGATTTTATAAAAGTACTCATGGTGGTGCTGGTTTCCCTCATGAGTCAGGGGCTGAATCCATTGGAAAACTTGTAATAGAACTTTTGACTTTAGGACATGCAATCTGAGGATACATGTATTTTTCACTTTGGCACTGACTCTTTCTCTTAGCAAATATTTATCCTTGAGCCTCTGGCCCCATGAACCAGGCTTGCTCAGTTCCACATCTAAAAGTTCTCTTTTTTTTTTTCTTTACATGCAGCTTGGTTCCATCAGCACTTATACATAACCAGGTATGTTCTGCTTTTGAAGTTTTTTCCTTCAGCTCCACCTTCTTTAGGATCTGATACTCTCAACGGACTTCCTTAGGGAACATTCATTTCAGAACTTGACGTTGTTCAGTGTAGCACTTTATGAATTTCCTATGTGCTTGCTGTTTGCTGGTATTACATGGACAAAGTTTGGCTCCACTGACCCAAGTTTCCTATGACTCAAAAGCAACTCGTACACTCTATGTGTTAAATACATGTATGTACAGCCACATATATACACATATATGCATTCATCCATGAGCACATAGCACATAATACGGTGCCAGGAGCAGAGCAGGTATTCAAGTGTTTACTGAACTGAATTAAATTCAAAATTGTATCAGGTATGTCAACTAATAAGAAAAGTAGCTTATTTTCATAATTTACCATCCTCTGAAAGAGAGTGCAAATTGAAAAGCAGAAGGTCTAGCCCTAGTTTTCATTCTTTAACTACAGTTATTATATAAAAATTTTAGAGTTGACTATAACCATGCCACCTATATACAAAATTCAATTGTAAATTGTTCAGCAACATACTTTTTATTCTTCAAAAGGCTTAACAGATAAGCAATAAGCACACTGGCTCTTGTCTAAAAAAATTCTTTTGGCAATAAAACTGTGCACTCTTACAGGTAAAGATTTAGGCAGGAGATAGATGAATTAGAGGGCTTCCCTGGTGGCTCAGACAGTGAAGAATCTGCTTGAAGAGATGTGGGAGACCTGGAATCAATCCCTGGGTTGAGAAAATCCCCTGGAGAAGGAAATGGCAACCCACTCCAGTATTCTTGCCTGGAGAATTCCATGGACAGAGGAGCCTGGTGGGCTATAGTCCATGGGGTTGAAAAGAGTTGGACATGACTGAGCAACTAACATACACACATATGAGTCAGAGGTAATAATAGGTTGAGAGATGAAAAGGTGAATGGGGAGGGCCGATCGGGAACTGGGAAGCTCTGGAGCATGATGAATGGGGACGCATGCATGATGATGGAAAGAAGATGCCTGTGGTTAGCACAGCTTTTGTCTACCTGATAAACCCCAGGCAGAACCTTCTTATCTCCACACTCTCTCCTCGGTGCTCCCCGAGCACCCCTTCAACCGTGCAAATCAGGAAATTACTTGGTCATCAGTTTGTCTCTCTCATTAGACTATACATACCTTTAGGAGACAGTGATTTGTCCGTATATTTCATCCTTAATGCCTAGCACTGTGCCTTTGATACAGAATACACACAAGTAAAAGGTATGGAAGAATATTCCCAGGAAACCAGTCCCCTCCTAAGCAATAATGAGCTATGCTGCATTCTTTAATTCCAAAAATCTAAGCATTTCTCCAAATACAGAGGAAGAGGAACAATATTAATGCATTAAAATATGACAAAGCCTTTTGCACCCTGGAAACTTTGTTCTCAGATTCCTGTTTAAATTCACAGTATTATATTCGTCCCTTCCAAAAAAAGTGCTCTGGCATTTCCAAAAAAAAAAAAAAAGTAGAAATGTGGGCAAAACGAAAGTCTCTTAAAAACCTTTTTGGTAGCAATTTTGATTATAATGTCATGTTTCTTGCCATAGAAGAACTGTTCTATTTATTCCAGTTATTCTTATCTGGTGATTTTCCATTAAGAATAGAAAATGTATCCCCAGACTCACATCTTCAAGGTATTTTTATATATACCTTTATACAATGAGCACTATAAACAAACTGAGCCTACAGGTTGGCTTGACATTTTTCAATGCTGAGATTCTGAGAAATGTTCCCAACATAGCTAACCTCACAATCAATAGAGTAGCACCAAAACTCACAGAAACAAGTTGTTCCTGGGGAACAGGTGTAATGGGCGTGCCTGTTGCCCTTGCTGGCATCAGCTGTAAAGTTAAATCCCTTAAGTTGTTTTTAAACCTGGGATGGATTCTATTGATGGAGAAAAAAGTTACATCATACAAAGTTCTAGCTGCTTTTCCTACCCAGGCTCCAGTGTTCTCCAAAATGATAAGTCCTTTGTCATCGACTCGACTCAGAGTGCACGTTTATCCTGTATCCTATTTCCAAGTGTCAACAATAGACTCACTGGAAAAACAAAACAAAAGAAAACCAAAAAACAACTGCATGCTTAATGGCAACCCTGAAACCAAATTTCTGAAATCTCAAGCACAAATATTCTACCAGACTATTCCTCATACATTCTATATTCTATATCAAGCCTCAGCTATGAAAGGAGTGCTGAGGAGGCTGGGTGTCACGAGATTGTTTTTCAGGCAGCCTCATGGAGTCATTACCTCGATGAATTTTCCACACTCTAAAATTTGGTCCATGGCCTTGCAGGCTTGGAAACCTGATCTGTCGGCAAAGCTGGAGCAAAGTCACATCTCGGAGGTGGACTTACAACTCAAAGAGCACAGAGCACCAAAGAGTGATGTCAAGATGCAAACATATTAATTTACCGCGAGAACCATAAATGTCAGATGGACTGAAACCCTCCCAGGGCAAGCCAGAACATTCTCTCTCTGTGGACAGAGACAGAGAGGGAGCCAAGTCACAACCCGAAGGTTACTTGGTGACGAAAAAGTGAAACAAAGGGAATAAACAGTAAATAAATCAAAGACAAGACAGGAATTCAGAGTCTAGAGCTATGATTTCCCGACTCACCCTGACATTTCACACTAGAAAAGGTGACCCATCAGACTTGCCAGGCAGCTGAGGACCCAGCTGTCAGGGGTGGCATTACCTGGGAACTGCAGACCTACATGGGTGGGTAATTAGTTCTTTTGATTGACAGACTTTTCTTTTAGGTATGTCACTGTCTAATTCTGGGAGACCCTAAGGTAACCACTACTCTCTCCGCTGGTGTATTTAAAGGTACCATCAGGTTCATTCATTTCTTCTTCTTTTTGTTTATTTTTTGTTATCATTCTTTTCTTTCCAGTCAGACCACCTCCACCACCAGAAAATCTGGGGCCTCATCTCCTGATTGCGGGGTCTACCTGATCTACCAACCTCAACCCTGTCCCCTTACCCAACTCCAAAGACCACTACTGTGTAAACTGACCTTAAATTAGCTGTTTATATATTTTCCAAACTTCCCTCATACCAGACACTCCCAGCGACTCCTACTGCTGCCAAAGTTAAGTTGAAATTGCTTAGCTGCCATTCAAATTCTTTCATATCTGTGCCCAATTTATTATCATTTTTTCTATTGCATGAACCTTTAACTCCAGGCAAATCTACTGTCTCTTAACATCATATGTGCACCCTAACTCCTGTCTCTGCTCCCTTCTGGGTTCCTGGAAGTCAACTCAAGATCTTCATCCTCCATGAAAATATCTCTGAAAAAATCTGAAATTGACCTTTCCATGCTTTAGGCTCATTTGGTATTTAGTGTATCGGGAAAGTAATTATTATACATAATACCAAAGGACAGGGGAGCCTGGCGTGCTGTAGTCCATGGGGTCTCAAAGAGTCAGACACAACTTAGTGACACAGATATCTCCTTAATTAGAATAACCTGCTTACAGTTGGGAACAGTACATTTTGCCTTTTTTATATCCTATTTCTCCAATGCCTTGATACCAGGGTGCTCAATAAACAGGTATTTAGAATTGACCTTGTCTACATGTAGGTTAAAATACTGAACTCTCCTAAGAGCCTAAGATAGAACTTGAAAGGTAGACCCTTAGCTGTTTCTCCAGGTGTCAGTGGCACATGCTTCTTCCACACCTTTAGAGGGATTTCATAAAATCGGCATTCTCCCCAGCATCTCACTTGCTCTCTGTACTGTCTGATGTAACAGCTGGAGACACCTTTCAACTTCTGTTAGTTTCACTGAATCAGCCTCAAAGTAAAGTACTGGCTTTAAAAATAGACTAGACCTCGGATATGTGGAGACTGTCATCAGAACATTTAACAGCAAGAACCTTATGGAGAAATAGTTACATAGAAAAGCCTGAGAGGTCCCTCCAGTATGATGGCGCAGTTGGTCAAAGGGTGAAAAGTCAGATTTCTATGGCTTATTGGAAAAGCAAAGGGATCAGAAGGAAACAGTCTTAAGCAATTTTAGTTACCATGTTGCTTTTTGGTATTCTTACCTGATCCTACCAGGTCTCCAGCCTGATTGGAGAGTGCATTAAAAAAGATCACCCCTTATTTGTCTAAGACAATGAGCTGATTTGCAACCGTATCTGGGAAGACAGAGTTTCTTTTATTTCCTACCAAAGAACTATTGCTCACTGGGAGGACATCCAGACTGTTGTCAACAGGGTCTTCCGTGATTATGGAAGACATGAAAATACACACACCATCTCCTATTTCATGGAATCTGGCAGCTCCCCATCAGAAATGCTGGGGAACAATCTGGCTAAGTCTTGAAAGTAGGAACGAGAAACCTAACTCAGAGTGGAATGGAGGTGATAATCTTTCCTAGGAAGGAGGAAATTGCTAGATTAAGCAAAGATAATTAAGCCTGATTGGTTAATGATAAAAACATAAACACAATAAAGATAGTTTAATCATAGTAAATAAAAGAAAAACCTATATTAAAACAGAGTATAATTTCTTCCTAGGCAAGGAAGAATTAATTCTTAGAGGTAGACCAAGAGTTTGTAAGGTTCCTGACTGTCCTAACATTAAAATAAAATTGGAGACTGATTATTCTTACACTGAATACAAATTATAATATATTGTATTGGTCAATATATATGTGAATGCAAGCTATAGGAAGTGAGAATCTTGTAAACAGGTATAAAATTATAAACAACATATAACAGATTTGAAATTTTGATGTTCCCCATTTATATTCCCAGAAAAAGTAGTTTCTATTAGTGAGTGTTAATTTCTTTCTCTCCTTTTTGGAATATAATCCTAGAGTTCTAATATATCTTAACACAAACTCATCAAAACAGATGGGAACATGGAAGCCCTTTCCCAGCTTCCCGGGGGGTTTCCCAGGGTGAGCAGACTGAGATCAGGCTAAAGAGGGAACAAGCGTTTCTTTCATTTGTAAATAAGCTCAAAAGGAGATTTCAAAGCTTCCTCTAAACCCTTGTCAATTCACGAAAAATGTAAGATTTCTAGCCAATATTTCAGTTCTTGTGTACAGCAGTTCTCATAACACGTAGATGGGATTTGATTATCAAGTAATGAGTTACGGGCTTCCCGTGACCATAAACTTTATCACTTTATGCCTGCATCATCTATTTAGTTTTATATATAAAAACACGAGGTTTACTTTAAAATCTAATCTCTTATGTTTGCTAGTTTTTTAAAACAGAATATTCCCTTTAGCAACATGGTATATACCACATTTAAACAGTTATCCCTTTTCTGAGCTGGTGGGTGAAAGATTAAATGTTGCCTGTTTCCTCTAGAGCCCACCTTCCTTGTCCAGGTTTCATCCTGGCATTTAGATTTTCCTCACTTTGAAAGAACACATAACTTTCTCATTTTGCATAAGAACGATCTTCCTTGGGGGGAAAATGTACTCCTTATCTACCACATACACCAAAAAATATTTTCTACCTTTGTTCAATTTTACATATACCTACAGAGTCACCTAGATTTTTAAAATAAGTTATTCCACAAATTGAAAAATAAAGAAAAGCAGATACGAGCTTTCTATTCTAAGCATTCTTTAAAAAAAATACATTCTCTAATTATGTGGTAGTATATTTTGATTACAAAAATTTAAGTTACTTTAGAGATATTTGGGGCTCTAAAAGTGCATGCTTGCCTGATGATTTTCAAACCAGAAATAATCAAGACTTTAAGAAACTGAAATGTCACCTTGAAGCCCACCATAAGAATTGCTTTTGTTGTGCAAAATAGCAGTCCAATAGAATGTAAATTGCTTTACAACCTTTCAAGTCTATGGTTAAAATGATTGTTTCTCACTTAATTTCAAATTTCAATTTCTTCTAAGAAATATAGATGGATGTACTTGGCTGCATACATACAACATTTGTTCATTCATGTTCCTGTCCTTTTGCAATCAATTTCTTACAAATTGAGCAAAGTGACAAAAATTCCATCAGGAAAACCCATGCCGTAAATCTTAGTGTTTTCCACAGTGTGCTTTACTTTATAACGAATTAGCTAATCTCAGTCAAATAAAAACTGTGAAAAACAAACAAAACCTTCAAATCTTCTCCTGTAACAATCATTTTACATATTCCTAAAGATTTGATTTAAAAAATCATGAAAACTCGGGTATATTAAGGACAACTGAAGTGCAATCAGCAGTTGAACCCTGTAAAAGTATGGCTTGGCAAGTGAAACGTTAAAAGTTTAAAAATATTTATGATTAAGAAAACATCTACCTTAGAGTATGTTCCCATTAGGTTATTTTGCAACCATACCTCGATTTGATTAAACCCATAAAAGGAATTTTATTTTATTTTATTTTTTTTTCTGAGGCCAGGAAGTGACTTAAATATTTTCCATGATGAGAAGCTGGCAAAACAGTCACTTTGAGTCGGTCCCTAGAGGAGGAAACCTGGGGTGTTTTCTTGGGTTGTGGATGAAAGATAAAGTCGGCGTGAAACCAGAGCGCAGGCCGGACACATACCTCGTCCTTGGGTTACTCCGTAAAACTCGGCCGCTATCCGAGCCGCTTCCTTGCGGTTGCCTTTCACTATGTAGAAGTGGCTGAGGATGGCCAGGCTGATTTTCACAAAGAGCTTGAAGCAGAAAAGGGAGAGGATGGTGAAGTAGACATTGGAGAGCTGCTGGGCGAACGGCCGGTTTTCCTCCACCACCGACATCGCTGCGCAGGCTGGGCCGCCGGGCCGGGTCAGATCCAAGTCCTGAATGTGCTTGGCTCCGGTCCGGGATGCTCCTGAACAGCTGGTCCTGAGGAAAGAAAATATCAGCTGGTGGCGATGCCTCCAGCTCAAAATATTTATACTGTCCATAAAAGTGCCTCGCACACGCCTATTGGTCTGACAATATTCCGGGGGAGCGGCGGCAACACGTGCCGGGTTCTGAGACGCCTGACTTTCCGAGCTGGGTATAAGATGACCCCCCATCTCCCTGCTCTGAGTTTCAAAATCCAGGTATTGACGTTAATGTACAGAGTGTTTCCTTTTTGTTGTCTGTTGTTTAGTCGCTCAGTCATGTCGGACTTTTTGCAACTCCATGGGTTGTAGCCCGCCAGGCTCCTCTGTCCATGGGATTCTCCAGGCAAGAATATTCCAGTGGGTGGCCATTCCCTTCTCAGGGAGATCTTCCTGACCCAGGGATCGAACCCACCTGCTTTATCAACTGAGCTAGCCAGGCAGCTTAGTTTTAGGGGAGCAAATAATTGTCCTGAGAGCTTTGAAGGCTTTGGGTAAGGGGTTCCTGGTGTGAATGTAAGCGAAACACATGATATCAAGGTAAAATGAAGTCCATCACTTTAAACCTTTGAAATGGTCCTATTTGTAGACTGTGAGCTAAATTATCGAATAGTTAATGACCGCTCATCAAATTAGCCAATTATATGGCTTCCGTCATTGTCAGGAAAAAAAAAAATGTCTAAGTGGATAGACTGGAAAGCGACGGGGTCATAACTTTAGGCTATTTATTCATCCACTGAACACGCTTCAAGCACCTGCTACGTGTCGAGCATTTAGCTGGATGCTGGAGAGGCAGAGAATGTCACAGCCACAAAGAACTCAGAGTCTAGAGGAGGAAAGAGAAATGAGATAAAATACAAGTGAGGACAGGGCAGCATAAAGAGGAAGGGTCTGGTCCTGGCAGGAAAGAGTTCAAAGGCTTCCTAGAGGAGGCACTGTATCCAGAAAGTTTCAAACGGAAGTGCTTCATCTTTACTCTCGCAAACCAAGCAAAAATATATTTTTTTAGGCTGACAATCTTTGTTGCTGCTGCTGCTGCTGCCAAGTCGCTTCAGTTGTGTCCAACTCTGTGCGACCTCACAGACGGCAGCCCACCAGGCTCCCCATCTCTGGGATTCTCCGGGCAAGAACACTGGAGTGGGTTGGCATTTCCTTCTCCAATGCATGAAAGTGAAAAGTGAAAGTGAAGTCGCTCAGTTGTGTCCGACTCTTAGCGACCCCATGAACTGCAGCCTACCAGGCTCCTCCACCCATGGGATTTTCCAGGCAAGAGTACTGGAGTGGGGTGCCATTGCCTTCTCCGCACAATCTTTGTTAGTTCAGTTCAATTCAGTTACTCAGTCGTATCCGACTCTTGGCGACCCCATGAACAGCAGCACACCAGGCCTCCCTGTCCATCACCAACTCCCAGAGTCTACCCAAACCCATGTCCATTGAGTCTGTGATGCCATCCAGCCATCTCATCCTCTGCCGTCCCCTTCTCCTCCTGCCCCTATCTTTCCCAGCATCAGGGTCTTTTCAAATGAGTCAGCTCTTCGCATCAGGTGGCTAAAGTATTGGAGTTTCAGCTTCAACATCAGTTAAACCCTATCTTATTTAGTTTAGAAATAAAATGCCACTATTTATAAGGGAATCCTTAAGCAAGCTATATTTTTAAAAGCAAAATAGAGTAAATTATTAAGAACAGTAATTTAGAGTGGCAGTATTTCGGCATTTAAGTAAAAAATAATATGCCGAGATACAAAATGACATATCATGCAGGGAGTTTATTTATACATTTATATGACCTGGCTTGAAGCCTGTTCGTTGTTGTATTGCTTCCTGATTCTTCTGAGACATTCCAAAATCACAAATAATAACAAAGACATAAGAGAACAGAAGTGGCTCATTTTGGAATAAAGAAGTGTGTCAATGACGGGTCGTGCTGGGCAGTGTCGCAGGCTTTTTTATGCTGCGTGTCTTATCCGGTTGCACTGACGTACACAAAACATCCCTAAGACAAAGGAGGTGTAGCTGTAAAATAAATGTGCCAACAAAGCAGGCTTCTCCTTTCCCCAGGGACTGAGTGGTTCCCAGAAAAGTAAATTAGGTCAATGTATTAGAGAGCCGCCACAGCCCTCTTTATGGGAAAGCCCCCTGGTCTTGTTTTCAGAGGCAGAGAACTAGACTAAGTGGCTGTTCATGGGCCCCTGTGGCGCGTTCCACATGTGCTTTGGGAAGCGATGAAAATGAACTGCAGACTCTTGACGGTGGAGTAACTGACTGTGAGACTGTGGAGGCTGACCCTCCCGCTAGTCTTCCCCCTGGCACGGGGAGGCATGCCCGGGGACAGCTGGGCCATCACAGCGCTCTGAGTCACCTGCACCCACTTCCGTGCTGTGGAATCAGAAATAAAACCCACCTGAGTCACGCCTCAGCGTCTTCTCAGGTTTCACTCCTTCCTGTCTACCAGTAAGTACTATTATAAATAATTATCTCCACATCAGCTCATCAGGGGACTGGATTCTTTGGGGCTGAGGAGCACTTTTATTTCAATAAGGCTGCTATCATTGGAACATTCAGTTTAACTCCCTACAGTTTTTACTAGTAGGAAAATACTAACTCTCCAATATCTAGGACTTATGTCAAGATGTCATGCTTCATTTTAATGAATTCCTTGATTTCCCACCTTTCTTTTGTTAGTATAAACTCTCCTTCGGCAACTTTTACCGTCTCTATTTCTATTAATCACTAAATAGAAATTAAGGCTAAATAGAAAAGCTCATAGTATGGGAACTCATCAAATATAAACTAGATGCTGTATTTTTTACATTATAGCTCCTTCCAAGCAACACCATAAGTTATTGATACTTTATTAGTATCTAAAGGACACATGAAAAATATTGTGTATTTTCCTGGCACTCATGTTTTCTTAAAAGAACAACATATTGATTACTAATTTACGTGATTTATTGAGATAAATACTTTTATCACTTACCATGTTCAGAGGATGTGGTGGAGTGAGGCAGGTGATTAGCTAGCATATCCTAACCCATCTAATCATGTCGGTTTTGATCAATCAAACTGAAACTGAGCTCAACAATTCTGTTACTAGAATGGGAGGAGAGTTAAAACACAGGGAGAAATCCTTTATTGAGAGTTTACTATCAGCCACATGTTTTATGCAAACCTCCTCATTTACGATCTTATTCTATCCCAGAGGAGTATCTATTATGGTCATTTACATTTGAAAAGATGAAGAAAGCGGAGTTCTGGGAGCTTTGGTGACCTATAAAACGTCCATCTGAGCAACAGCACTATTTGAACCCAGTTATGACTCTAAAATAGGTGCTCAAGTTACTGCCCGTATTTTCTATTTTTAAGCACTTACTGTGGGAACAAGCAAGTACGATTTGTGCATATGGAGAGTGAGACAGAGTCACACAGAAGCGCACACACAGCAGAGAGGTCAGACAAAGACTGCATTTAATCAGGTACCTAAATTAGCGTCTAAATCAGGGGGTGAGCCAGCCAGGCTCTGATGACTCCATGAGATGGAATCTCTGTGTGCTTGATACCTGGGAGCCAAGGAAAAGGGGATTGTTTGGTGGCTGGGCTAATACTTCTGGATTGTTCAAGGCTGGTGAGCAGCTCCCACTGAAACAGCAGAGAGGAAGCAGATAGGGGGGCAGAGAATAGGGCAGTCGAGAGGCAGTACACTGAAAACCACGCCGAGTGCTCAAAACAGGGTCAAATGACTGAGGAAAAGCAAAGAGAATGAGGACCAAGGAAAGGACAGAGGGCATCACTGGTGAGCTTCAGCTCGCTATTCGGTAGGTTAATGGAGGAGGACTTTAGGACATCCGAGACCTGGGGTGATCCTCAGAGCATCTTTCAAACAAAAAACAAAGAAAACAAAGGCCCCTGGGCTTCCTCTTTCAGGCACCTTTCTGGGTATGATCTCTGCTCCCTCCACCACACAGGTGTCAGAGATAAGACCACTCCCTGGGACCCTGACCTTTCCTCTTTCAAGTCTCTCTTTCAGCTTCCTTTAGCATCCTGAGTACTACATGCATGAGTTGACACTGTGTGTGTGAGATGTATTTTCAAGACTTAATTTCATGTCATTCAAATGTCAGCTATCATAATAAGTTTCAAATATGGCCAGATTAGTCTATAAATTTCCAGAGATAATGAGGCTAAATCGTTTTGACTTAACTACAGCATTGATTCAAATTGTTATACTAAACATGTCAAGAGGATGTAATAAAAATTGCCTGTTTCTAGTGCTATCCAGTTGTTAAATCTTAGCATAAATATTTTTTATGTAGCGGAAATAGAGTGACCCTATTGAAATCATGATTTCCTTGTTTTCTTTTTTAAAGAAATATGATCCTCTTCTCTGGTAGAAATCTTAAGGCTCTAGTTGACTTTTTATTCATTAATATATTATTTTTATGTGAATATTAATAACTACTTCAACCGGTTGTCAGGACTATAATATACATTACTGTTTAAAAGTATTTGGAACAGTGTCTAGCACATACTAAGTGGTGCTTTATAAAAATCTGTTGAATAAATTAATTAAAAAAAAACAAAAATATGGCAACTGAAACAAACTGATGAAGATGAGGTTGGAAGGTGTAGCTTGGTGTGTAATGAGGTGTAAGAATATCCAATAACATACAGATGCCCTAAATTTCAATATAAATGCCCTATCATTTTCCATGTGAAATAAAATGCAAAAGATATGAATGAGTCCTAAAAAAGTGTTCAAAATAGATATATTCATAGGAATCAAAACTGGAAATAATCCAAGTGCCCATCAATAGGAAGTGGATAAACAAACTGGGATATTTATAAAACACAATACAGTTGAACAATAAAAGGATTAAGCTACTGATATGTGCAAAACATAGAAGATTCTCAAAAACTTCTGCTGAGCAAAAGAGTACATATTGTATGATTTCTTTTATATGAAGTTCAACATTATAAATATCATATAACAATATAAATATATGGTGATATGAATTAAAAGGCTGATTTCCAGGGATAGGGTTGAGGATTGACTGGAGAGGGCAATGAGGTATCTTTCCAGGAAGATAGGAATGTTATCTGTCTTTATTTGGGTGATGGTAACATGTGAGGGCAAAAGGAGAAGAGGGCGACAGAGGATGAGCTGGTTGGACAGCATCACTGACTCAATGGACATGAGTTTGAGCAAACTCCAGGACATAGTGAAGGACTGGGAAGCCTGGCGTGTTACAATTCATGGGGTCCCAAAGAGTCAGACACGACTTAGTGACTGAACAACAACAACAACAACATGGAGTATATATTTTAAAATAATCTTATCAAGTGTACACTTAAATCTGTGCATTTTACTGTAAGTGAATGACACTGCAATAAAATAAAAATTGACAAAATAAGTGTTGGCTTTTGGTAATGGCAGGCTAGTTAATTCTCCCAGTGGAGACAACAAAAATTTCTGGGTGAAATATTGAAACCACATTCCTAGTAATATCCACGAAGTATGAAGAAAGTGAGAAGTCACTGGCCCAAGAATGTAGGACAAGAGGAAAATCCAGAGAGGGATTTCAGGCCACGCTTGCCCCAGGGACCAGAAGAGATGGCAGAGAGATTAAGCAGTCCTCCTAAGAGTCCCTGGGGGAAGGACACATAAACTGTGATGTAGCTAGTCTGCCAAGATTGAGGCCCATGGTACAGGGCTCACGCTTACAGCTGATGTCCAGAAGAGGCAAAAGAGGAGTGAACCAGAGGTACACCAGCTACTTTCAAAGACTACAATCTACACGGTCTAGAAAATTTCTATCCTGGAGATTGGCTTAAGGTGATTCAAGATTGCTAGCACCCATAGGCATCTGTCAGAAAGAAACAATGAAAAGCATGCTCTCTGGAGGAAGATAACATCACAGGCCTTAAATTACTTCTATACATTTTTTTAAAGATATATGTAGCATGCATTCAAAAATAAGGAAACACACAAAAAGATGTATCAATATGAATCAGAACCAGCACATACGAAATGACAGAAAGAAGCCCATTAGTATTGGGCACAGTGAAGTTTCCAGAAATCTAAGGCGTGTCGCGTTTTTTTTACTAAGCTTATGGAGACGGAAGCCGATGTAGTCCCTCCACCAGGAGCGGGGGTGGGGGCATGCCCAAGGCCATGCAGCCCGCCTCTCAGGAGACAGAACACGGGGGTAACGTCCAATGCAGTGCTGGCCTCTGCCCCGAAGCTGGGCTCCTTCCCTTTGCCAGTCTGTGGTGGCGGATGTGCTACTATGTCCCGTGCCATGATGGATGCAGGCAGCAATGATGCCAATCGGCTGGCGCAGACAGCAGCTTGCTTTGGTCTCACCGGGATGAGCCCTTTCCCTGGGCATCCAACAAGGGACCCAGATGGTTCAGGTGGTACCGCGGTTTGCTATCATCGTGTGTGGCCTCCAAGAGGAGGGTCTTCCGTTTGTGAGCTTGCAGTTTTCCAAGTGGAGACCGAACAGCTAGGCCATTGGCGACAGCCCTAGAATCAATAAAAAGCTAACGAGGCTCACCGAGGGGCTGGAACTGTGAGAATGGAAGGGGATTCCACCGACCAGGCGGGGAGACCGCGTCCAGATCTGCATCGCGGGCACTGAGGCTGAACAGCTGCCGCGGCGCAAGGACACCATCTGGTTTCAGCTTGGCCAAACAGGCAGTGAACCAGGCCCCGGCTTTCTGTTCGTGAGGAAAACAAACAGCAGCTGTGCACACCCCCGGCTCTCACAGACACGGTGCTGAGAAACGACTCCCTACCTCCCCCAAAGTACGGACGCTTTCCTTTATATGAAGTTCACACAAAGGCTTCCCAGGTGGTGCTAGTGATGAAGAATCCCCCATCAGTGCAGGAGACATAGGAGACGGGGGTCCATCCCCGGGTCAGGAAGAGCCCCTGGAGGAGGGCATGGCAACCCACTCCAGTATTGTTGCCTTGGACAGAGGGGCCTGGCGGGCTGCAGTCCATGGAGTCAGACATGACTGAACGACTGAGCATGCACACACCAGAATAATCTCACAATATGCAAGATAATCCTAATAGTTTAATATATAATAAATAATTATATGTATGTGCTATTAAATCCCCTCAGAGGAAGGCATGGCAACCTATTCCAGTGTTCTTGCCTGGAGAACCCCATGGACAGAGGACCCTGGAGGGCTACAGTCCATGAGGTCACAAGGAGTCAGACCTAACTGATGCCACTTAACACAAACATCATACAAAGGCAGGTCTGAACCACTGTTTTTAGGGACACATACTTAGGTGGTACGGAGAAGGCAATGGCAACCCACTCCAGTACTCTTGCCTGGAAAATCCTATGGGCAGAGAAGCCTGATGGGCTGCAGTCCAGGGGGTCGGGAAGAGTCGGACACGACTGAGTGACTTCACTTTTACTTTTCACTTTCATGCACTGGAGAAGGAAATGGCAACCCACTCCAGTGTTCTTGCCTGGAGAACCCCTGGGACGGGGGAACCTGGTGGGCTGCCATCCTTGGGATCGCACAGAGTCGGACACAACTGAAGCGACTTAGCAGCAGCAGCAACTTAGGTGGTGAAATGAAATGAAGAACAGCAAGGCCGTGTTTACCAGGTTAGCGGTTATTTTTGAGCTGCAGGAGGTGTGACAAAGAATGTGTATGTGGCAGGGGACAACATCCTGTGTCTTGAACTTGGGTTACCACTTTATGTATTTGTTTTGTGTATTTTTCACTATTGAATTTCACAAATTTTAAAAAGGGCCTAAGTCCCTTAGCATGTTAGTGTGTAAAGGAGTTGGAATCTACAGTTAAAATCACTTGCTCATGTGAGTTACCAGTTCAAAGTTAAAAAAAAAAACAACAAAAAACTCAAGCTAAATTGCGATCCCGATCCAGACATGATTCTACCAATTTCTTATTCAGCTCAGAAGAGTTCTCACTCAGGAACAGGGTAGAGGTGGTGTTCCTGCACCTTCTCCAGCCAGGATTCTTACCTGAATGACAGTCAGGGCAGAAGAGCCCTACCAGCTCAAGGCCAGGCCTCCAGAGTTCCTCGCTTATCAAACAGTTCAAACAGATACTAGGTCGGAAAGGATTGTCCACAGCCCTAGCTCTCTACCCAACAAATGCAGAAAACAAAACCAGTCCTTGCTGCTGGCAGTTATCCCAGGAAAAACTAGATCCCTGAAACGTGGTATTATTGCCAAAACCATGGTAGAAACTCAATGGTATGTGAGTGTACTAGCTGAGGGAAAAAAAGAAAAATCTGGATTTATTGACCAGATTGCCTACAAAAGGACGAGAACTGTAAAACATCTACATACTGGGCGATTAGAAGCGATTTCTCAGCAAGAGCTGAATTCGGGTACTGTGTAAATTACTAGGTCTTGGGAGGAAACGCCCACCTAGACACACTCTCCTCTCTCACAGTGACATTTATGACACTGAAATCTTTTTGCAGAGATTTTGAGCCTGCAACGGAGAAGGTTCCAGTCCTCGGACCTTGTTTGGGGTACTGTGCCGGCCACAGGTAGTACTTTGCATTTCCCCTGGAGCCTCGCATGTGGGCACTCGGGGCTCCGTGCAGGAGCTCCACTTGGCTGCTGGCCCCTGGGTTTCTTCTGAGCAGACCCTCCTTGTGCCCCAGAGGCTGCTGCCACTGTCTTTTCTGGTGGAACTGCTTGGTTTTAAGACACTTGTGTCCCGGAGACAGTTTCCATCAAGTTCTCCACACCTGTTCCAACTGGAAAATCACCCTCAACAGAGTGCTGAACTGAAAGCTACTTTTGGAGATTTTTTAATGCCTGTTCCTCGAGGGACCTTGGGAGGCAATTATGAATCCAGATGCTTTGTTTCCCTGGGAACTCTAGAATCCCAGTCTGGGTCACGTGCGTTTGATCAGCAGCTTGCTTCCAGTCTTCTGTCCCTTTGAAGCTTATCTGTTCAATCTATGAGTGTTTTTATATTCGATCCCATGGATAAGTCAGATGAATTCAAGGATGTTGTTCCTCAGCCCAGCTTGCACCTACATGCAGATTGCTGAGCTGTGCTCAGGTGTGTCTGACTCTTTGCAATCCCATGGACTGTAGCCTGCCAGGCTCCTCTGTCCATGGAATTCTCCAGGCAAGAATACTGGAGTGGGTAGCCATTCTCTTCTCTAGGGGATCTTCCCGACCCAGGGGTTGAACCCAGGTCTCCTGCATTGCAGGCAGATTGTTTATTGTCTGAGCCACCAGGGAAGCCCAAACCTATTTCTCTATAACCTGGCAAACACTGTAGAGAGTGGAGCCTCAGTGATGCTAGTGTGATGAGCTGGAATGAGCCTTCCTAATAGCAAAATAGGTGGTAGTCGAGGATTTTGATTTCCCCAGAGCTGATAGAGGGCCAGTGTGCCTGAAGCCAGGCATGAGATGGTGCTGAAGGAGGGAACATGACCCTACTTTTGAGCCACGGATACTGGACACTGTCAAGTACCCGCAGACTCTCGTCTAGAACATCTTCTCCCAGCTGCTGACGGTGACGCCTGCCGACTGCCCTCCCCACACACCTGTGTGCATGCAAGGCTCTGCCTCGAGATACCTTCTCAAAGAAGCCAACTGCCACATCGCAAGTCCATGGGACTTTATTCTAAATTAAATGGAAGGTGATTGAAAAGCTTTCTTAAAAGCAAGGGAGGAGGACTTTAACTGGTGTATACAGAATCACAGAGGACAGGGACAGAATCGGAGGACCGGTGATGGCGCTGCTACATGGGCCAGCTGAGGTGACGCCTGGAACTAGGGTAACGAAGTGAAAACTGAGAAAAGTGGATAAAACGCAAGCCACACTTAGGGATGGAGTCGACAGAAACTTGGTGACTAACTGGGTAGTGAAACAAAGAAGGCATCAAAGAATAACATCTTTGAGATGGCACAGCACAATCCTGGATGTGCAGGGGCAGAAAATTCAGAGCACCAGAATTCCACGTTGATTTGTGAAGCTTTACACAACCGCAGGAAAGAAAGTGCTGAGAAAAGACTCCAGGGCTAAACATCTTGTGAGACAATACGTGGGCTTCATTCCAGAAAATTGTAGCCAGAGAATATGTAATTGGTGTAAATTTTAAAACATGGCCATGGATGATCAGCATTTCCATATTCTAGCACTATATATTACATGGTGTTTTTCTTATTTCCTAATAAATTACTGACAATGAGTTGCCATCTGGCACTTTGTAACTAAGCTAAGCATAAACACTGTAAACTGAATGACAAAAATGTAAGAAAACATGGTTCATTGTGATGTACCAGTTTTAGGCTCAGAGGTCAATCATGGCTTAATATTCCAGAAAATAGATTTTAATGATAAGTCTAACACCACATAATGTCATTGTTGAATAGGGGTTTGTTTTGTTTCGTGGCAAATTATGCTTGCTCAGAGACCAAGAGTGTCTTTGCCAAGAATTTATTTAACACAGGTTCCCTGTGGGGATTATAAAAATTTCATAAGCCAACAGCATACAGGATAATGTCTCTTAATAAACCAATAAAGAAATAACAGACTCAAGCCAATAGTAGATTAATTATACCATCACTCCAGACAAGGGTACCTGGACATTTCTATGAGCTGGTTTTCAGGGAAAAGGCTTGACCAACTAGAGCTAATGGCCAGCTGCCAGCACAAGAATGAAAAGTCCCCTGTTGGTAGAACCTGTGGCTTGGAATGATTGCAGTGGAGTTGATAGGCAAGAAGACAGTCCCTCTTGGGGTCGCTGCTGGTAACAGTTGCCTTCACAGCAGGAGCTAACGCCCAGAGATCTTTGGAGAGCTGTCTAGATCAGCAATGGCCAGCCTTTGCCTGGATGCAACGCTCTCCAGTGTTTGTAACCTAAGTGCCCCCTTGCCCCAGCTGCCTCCCACACGTTCTTAGTGATCAGCCCCCAGGGACCCCTCAGCTGCTGGGCAACTTAGTGCTCAGCACGGACGTGGCTGATGACATCCTGACACACAATTTCACTTTTACATCAAAACACTTCATTGGGAAAAGAATCTAAAAAATGAGTGGGTATATAAAGCAGATTGCTATATGGCAGAAACTAACACAACACTGTAAAGCAACTATACTCCAATAAAAATTATTAAAGAAAAAAACTTTGTTCTTGAAAACCACTTCACTCTTAAAAGCAGCTTCATTTTATCATAAACAAGTAGATTTGAAATCATAACAAACCACTGGAAAACAGTATTAAACAAGGTAAGCATTTGGGTAATGACTGGAGTAAAAGAAAGCAGAAATTAAACAGCACAGATTTTAAAAAACAAAGAAAACCCAGCAGAGATAGAAGGGATCTTTCTTGGGATGTGTCATATGCATGGGACTGGCTGGCTTATCTGACCTTAGACCTGTCCTGCTTCTACCACCAATGACCACTCAGCTACACTGCCTCTGCTATGACTCTCCAGGCTGGTTCACTCACCCTCAAACTTAAACACCCAGGCCTGAAAACCTGGATGTCAGTCTCCTGTTTCCTTATATTGTCAATCAAATCATAGGTTCGTTAGGGTTTATCCGATTGGTGAAATCTGAGTCAGATGTCTGTACCTGGCAGCCAAGTGCTGGGAAAAGTAGTCATTTTTCGGATTCTGCACTGGGAAGGAAGAATGCACACAGCGCAGAACTACTGATATTACCATGTGGAGAAAGCACTGAAAAAAATTTAGGTAAACGTGAATGACAGATGTCCACCATAATTAACATTCCAAAATCCTCACTGGAGTTTAAACTCTATTGATTCTATCCTCAATGTTCTCAGTTTCTGAACTTATTTTTTACTAAATCATGGCCAATGCAAGTAAGAGACATGAGTTTGACCCCATGGTACGTGAAGACTGCCTGGAGAAGGGCACGGCAACCCACTCCAGTATTCTTGCCTGGAGAATCCAATGGACAGAGCAGCTTGGTGGATTACAGTTCATAGGGTTGCAAAGAGTTGGACATGACTGAAGTGACTTAGCAGCAGGACCACTGAAGTAATAAAAAAAAAAATTAAGAACCAAAGAATTCTGGATGCCTGACTTAGAACGTTTCTTATGAATAAAGATTGTTTGAAAACTGACACTAATGTCTTTAGGAATGGATCAGCTGTTAGCCTGCTTTTTGGCAAAGTCAGACATTAAAAAGCATCTCTCTCAGTGGAGCTGTAATTGATTACTTGAGCTCACTGGAGAGGGCTGCTGCTTGAGAGATTTATTTATAGTGCCTCAGATCTACACACTGGATTGATAGTCTAATGAAATGCTTCTTTTATAATTCCAATTATAAACGGGTCTTCAAATAATTTACTCCTAGATGAATCAGAGGCAGTGAGGACATGCATGGGCACCATTCTCAGGAGGCGAGCTCAGAATGTTGGCCTTAGGGTTTTCTGTTTGCTTTACTTTGAGAGTTCATCTCTCTGCACAGGAATTTTCAGAATTAGGCTGACTGGCATTGGTTGTTCTAGTATCCTTCTTCTTCAAAGCAGATTTTTGGTTATCTAATACAGTTTCTGGTAGGAGTCTCTCTTTGTCTCCTTTCAACAGTATCAGCAAATTTCCCTGCTACTGTTCAACTTAAAAAAAAAAAACCAAACAGACAGATTCTCTTCTGTTACCAAACATTCTTGGCTTAGGCAGGAATAAAGCAGTTAAGAACACATCTTCTAAAGACACACACACTAAAAAACTTCTCAATAAAGAAGGAATTAATGGATACTTCTTTGATATCCATATTATACACACAGACATCTCTATATCGTGCAACACAGTAGATGTTCAATAATTCATTGCTTTAATTACTGTGCTGCCTGGAAGATAAAAATTTAGGGCTTAAACTTAGATAAAGATCTCTCTTTAGTTTACAGCTTGTTTGGTTTTCATTACTTGGCCCTACTTCAATTTAGCAGGGGCTTTGTCTTATTAGTCCTGTTCTCTTAGAGCCTGCTGTACCTGGCATACTAGGCATTTAGTAAGAATTTTAACTGTATGGCTGTATGAAAATTGAGTGATTACTGAGTAGTACAAAGAAACAAGGGCTCAACAACAGATCAGGTAAAACAGCAATAGGGTCAGAGTATCATTTTCTGGTCTGCAGGCATCTCAGGTGTTCGCACTGTTAGTTTATGGACTCAAAACTTTTTAAGAAGTTAACTTCAGCGGATTACTGCTCATTGAATCCTATTTTTAAAATTACACACACACACACAAAACAAAAACCCAAAACAAAAACCCACCCTAGCTGCTAACGCAACAAAGGTGTCGGCAGTTTATTTAAGCTCAGGGATTGACAGTCTGAACCCTACGGTCTCTCAGGGCCATTATGTATTGATGGCTTGCTAAATTTACACTATAAATTTATATACTTTATAAAAATATAAACTATCCTTTGTGTGGCATAGCAATTCCACAGCGATCACCTTCTTTAATCCTGAGAGCCCAGTGAAGTCATCCTTTCAGTTATCCGATACATTTTGTGCCCCAGGCCCTCCCCAAAAGCTGATGTTCTAACTTTGATCAGGCTTGACAAAGGGGACGACTGAGCGCTGTAAAGTGCTGCTTTTAAACGCGACCCGTCAGGACACGCACCAAACGATCTTGCCCCGCCGCTGATTTTAAATGCAAAGTAACGGAACGTAAGCACCCAGGAAGCCACAGTTCCACACAAGCTGACGAAGAGGCGGAGAAAGGACGCTGGGCATGCAGACCCGGGCCGGGCCACCGGACGTAACACCAAGTGGGCGGACCTTCCTCGGCGAAACTCCGCCCCTCCTCGTCGCTGATTGGCGGAAGGGCAGGGGGCGGCCCCGCGCGCGGCTCAGGCTCTCGGGCTCTGCGCGCGCCCCGCCCGCTGGTGGGTGTGTCCGGGCAGCGGGGACGCGCGCGCTCGATCGCGTCCAGGACCGGAAAGGAGGCGGGGCCGCGGTGGCGCGCGTCCCCGGAACGCGCGGCACAGGCGGCGCGGATCGTCGGGAGCCGGTCCGCTGCCGGAACGGGGTCCCGGCTGTGCCTGTGCCGCGGTGCGTTCTCGGGGCGTCGGCCGAGATGAACACGGTGCTGTCGCGGGCGAACTCGCTGTTCGCCTTTTCGCTGAGCGTGATGGCGGCGCTCACGTTCGGCTGCTTCATCACCACCGCCTTCAAAGACAGGAGCGTCCCGGTGCGGCTGCACGTCTCGCGGATCATGCTGTGAGTGCGGCCGACGCCGGGGGGCGGGGATGGGCGGGCAGGGCGTCGCGGGGTCGGCCGGGCTGCGGGGCCCCCTCACGAGCAGCCGGCGCCCCCGGGCGGGCGGGTCGACCCCCGGCGCCCCCCGGCGCCGCGCCTTCGCCGCGCCTTCGCGGGCTCGCTCTTCAGTTTTTCTGTGGAGCGTTGCTCGGGTCGGCGTCCGCCCTTCCTTCCGGTTCCTCACTTCCGCGCCCGCGCGCGGCCAATGAGGGAGCCCCACGACAGCGCGGCGCGCCCTCCCCGCACCCCCAACCGGCGCGGGGTCCGCGCCGCTCGACCCCCGAACCCTCACTCCCCGGGGTCTGCTTGTTCCTGCCGCCGCCGAAGGTGCCTGCCGACTGGGCCGGAGGGGTGAGGGTGCCTGAGGAGGACGCCACACCCCTGCGCTGAGCGACGGCGTGCTTTGAATAAACGTTTTTGAAGGGCCAAGACGCTTAATACAGTCTGCAAACATGCCCCCAAGTAGAGTTTAAAACGACATGGTCCTTCCGCTGATGTCCATTAAAAAAATTTTTTTTTTAATGCTGAGATTTATTCTCCGGGACTTCTTCGATTCATAGCTTTTTTTTCTTTTTTTTTTCTTCTCCCTGGTTCTCCTATCCTTCTCTGTGCCATCTTTCAACAAGTGCTTTCTTGTCTTCACCCTTCGTTTTATTTCTTAAGTCGGATACGCGGACCAGCTGGTCATCTGATAGCTATCCCCCCACTATTTTTTTTCTTTCCTGCCTATGTTGATATTTTATAGTAAATGGTTTTTTTTACACGAAGATAGACCCTGGCTGGAACTCCCGAGTCTGTTCTGCTCTGGAAGAGTTTAGAAAAGCCTGGCTCATGGTAAATCCTGAACTGTTAGCTCCTGTGTATCTGGAGCTAGCTTCTTACCTTCCTTGGTCTTCATTTGCTTTTTTCTGAAGTGGAAGTAACACCCAACCCATAGGCATATTGTGAGCATTGAGATGATTGTCAAAAATACATAGTGGACCTGACAGACACATAGTAAGCGCTCAATAAATAGCAATTATTCATTTTGTCTTGGTTTCCTTATAGTCGTCTGTAATTTCTTCTTCCAGATCACTTAACATGAAATCTTTCACATTCTTTGAGCACTTTTTATCTCCCTCTGGGTTTTGTTAGGGATTCTTTTAAGTTAACTGGAAATAGCTGAAGACCTGCATTAATAGTGAATTAGTATGTTTGTTGATACACAAGTTTCTCTGATTTTTACTTGTTTGTGGGGTACAGCTAGACCGTCTTTCACTTATGTAAGGAACTTTGTGAATTTTGTATGCTGTTAAGTTTGAAGGATGGTGAAACTTAACTATTTTTTGCTTCTAGAAAAAATGTAGAAGACTTCACTGGACCTAGAGAAAGAAGTGATTTGGGATTCATTACATTTGATATAACTGCTGATATCCTTTTGAAAAAATATACTTCATTGCTTGTATAATGATATACATATTGTTCAGTGACTTGGGGGGCAATAAATGTTTATCCACTGTTATCAATCAAACCTTGGAAATTTCTGTGCTTGTGTTTTCATCAGTATAATCGTGCTAATGTCCCCTCATTCATACCTTGAGAAAACTTGTTTATAGATTCATGAGTTAAATCTAAAGCTACAAGAGTTTGAGTATGGATTTCAGAAAGAAAATAAAGTTAGATCATTTAGCTTAAAGGAGGAGGAATGTTAACAGTACTCAGCCTACCTAGATGCAGTGTTTCATGTACAGTGCCAAAGAATATGTCAGTATTTTGTGAAAGCAGAGAGAAGCATATGTTAAAAAAAAGTGAATTGCATGTGCTGTGGTTCAGAAGGTCATTATCAGATGATTATTAGTAAAAATGCTAGCATTCTGCCTTACAGTTCTTTTATAAGTACTTACATAGTAAGAGAAATCTTAATGAAAACAATTACTTAAAGTGAAGGTGATTTCAGTATTTTCTCTCTGTTTTGAATTTTGACTCCTTTTTGGCCACTTTAATCTTCTTTTAGGGGCTTAGATTACTATTTTGGCAATATTCTTCCCAGTCACTTCTAGGAAGTCACTTGCCTTTTTAGGACCCCAGGATTAAAATTGAATATGGAGATTGAACTGTCTGAACTCTGTAAAGCAGCTGCCTTCCCGGATTGTGTACCTGGAAAGTTTACCTGACATGCCCCCTTTACTACCTTGGAATTACTTTAAATTTCATTAAAAAAAAAAAAAATTGTGGGGTTTAGAGGTAGACTAGTAATTAATTCTTTAGGCACTTTTTTTTTAAGGAAATAGAATACACCATCAGAAAAGTCCTGTGGCAGACTTCTGCTATTAAGTCTTCATATCTTTTTTTTTTTTTTTTTAATCTAAGCTAGTGAGGGAGTTTGGATCTAGTGTACAAGTAGGAATTTTGTGTATTGGGCAATTACAGTGAAACTTCCTGATATTTCAGCTATTATATTTATATATTCCCAGCTTCATCATTTGTAGTTAAGATTCTCTTAACATGGCTGCTGAAAGTTGAAATTGTACCTGTCCATATAAAGAGATATCCAAGACTTCAGTTGTAAAATAGTGATTCTTAGTGGACACATATCCAAGAGAGGAATGTCATGAACCTGTTCCTCTCAGCATGTAAATGGATATAGTGCCATGACTTACTTAATGTATGATGCTGAATAAAATCCAGACATTAACTCAGCTCGTCTTAGTGCCCCTGCGCTTAGTCGCTCAGTTGTGTGCTACTCTTTGTGCCCCCATGGACTGTCGCCCAGCAGGCCTCTCTGTCCATGGGGTTCTCCAGGCAAGCGGGCTGCCATCCCTCCTCCAGGAGATCTTCCCAACCCAGGTCTCAGTGCCACTAGTGTTGTAATTAGTCCTGGTGAGTGTTTTCACTCTTGTAAATCAAATTGGTATTCATACTCTCACTTTATGAGGCACATCATGGGTTGAGAAATTTTGATCTCTACTGGCATGTGTCCATAAACAACATGTCCTGTTTACTGTACTTGGTTCCGTTCAGTTCAACTTGTACAGTTTACTTAGTTTAGTTACTTGAGCCTATTCTTTTTTGCATAACATGAAGTTGCCTTGTGATCATTGGTTATACTCAGAACTCCAGTGGTGTCATGTATGTTTAAGATACTAGGTCCTCTTTCTTTTAGACTTAGTGGGTTGATTTTACAGAAAACTAAATTTTTATTTCTTGGTTAATTTCTTTTATTAATTGAAGTATCTCAGGTAGTAATGCTTAGAGGAGCAGGGAAGGATGCTCTTAATCTCACTGATATTTTTTGACTTTGGAATGAGCTGGATTTTACACTGTATTATCTTTTATATGTTTGTATTAGTGCACCAGTATGTTTCTGGGCCACCTCTTTTTTATTTTAATTTTAGTATCAATATTGCTATGAATTATCAATTTAAGAATAACTAAAATCTTTTTAGAGTTGTATGCTGCTTTGTGATTTATATACTCCTTAATTTATTTACATCTAGAAAATATATTTGATTGGAATGTTAAGCAGTTGTTTCTGTATTTATCAGCTGAATATTCAACAAAAAATAACGTAAGTACCTGTATGGAGGTATGTTTGTAGCTATTTAAAGCCTCATTCTTTAGGAAAGAATATAAATTTTATATATTTGAAATATCTGACCTGAGTAATTTGGTAAGCCCATGGAGATGGTGACTCTGCTAAGAAAACTATCTCTTTTGTAGCTTCTGTCTTTTTTACAGATGTGTTTTTTCTCCATTTCATGTTCTTAATTTCCCAAACTTGTTTGTGATCTGTCAAAGCAGTGACTTGAAAAGATTGTCTGACCCCTGGGATTTTACCATAGTGAAATTTCTGTTTCTCCTAGGGTCTCGCTCTGAAGAGCACATAAGTCTGAAACCTTGCATTGAGCTTTAAGGGCTCTAAATAATAGGTTTGTCTTAGCAAAAGAGGTGATTTTCCTTAGGGAAATGTCTTTTGTCCTGGAGAAGTTGGCCTCCTGTGTCTATCTGCTTGTCTGCTTTAAGATTTTAACAGTTCCCTCAAAGTGAGATTCATTCATATAAATAAGACTTTATTTACCAATACATCTGCAGTGACCGAGATGCTAATTTCTATTGAATTACCTAATTAATTTTTATTTTAATGCAGGCTCTGAACCAGGTTGTCCTTTGGGACAAGATTGTTCTGAGAGGTGATAATCCGAAGCTGCTGTTAAAAGATATGAAAACAAAGTATTTTTTCTTTGACGACGGAAATGGTCTCAAGTGAGCAACTCTTTGTCATTTTTTACATGCGATGCTACGTGAAGGGGAGAGAAAGACATGATGTGTTTTTAAAGAAAAATGTTACAGGCTAAAAAGAAAAGTTGAGAGAGAATAAAAGTATTTACATAGCTCTGAACTGAAAGATTGAGCAGAAACAGTGCCGTGCAAGCCGGAGTCTTCAGTGCTCGGCTCTCTCGCCTTCTGGGAACTGAATAGTCAGACTAGGAGGGCTTGGGGCTTCTGTCCTCAGGAGTGCAGCGTCCTGGGCTGCTGATCCGGGGGTGGGGACGTTATCCCCAGAGGGCTCCTCTAGGGGTGTCAGAGGAGCTGCCAGGGAACCTGAATGAACTGAGGTTCCTGGTTTTGGTTCACTTAACCTCTCTGAACCTCAGCTTTGTTTTGTGCAAAATGAAGGAATTAGAATGATTGATCTTTTGGGTCCACTTTGGCTCTAGTCTCTGTGGGTCAGCTTTGGAAAGGATTTTAGGGAAGAGCTATTTTAACCAAACCTGTTTTTGCAGATAAAAATTTTCCAGCATTGAGAGATTTTGATCAATTCAGGTTTGCCCATGTGGATAATGATAGAATTAAGTTTCAAATCATTTCACCCTGATTTCTAGCTCAAATGTGTTTATGTTTCCTGTGTTTCACATATTTACATGTTTTGGTTGATGGCTTGCCTAACTGTGATGCTCAAGTAACTTCAGGTGGGTCATTACGGGAAGCCTACAGTGAGAATGGTGGGGTTTTCCAGCATTGTCTGAGATTTCAAAAGACTTGAGAAAATGTGTTTGTAGATTAGAATTCCACTTAGAGCTGGTTAAAACATAAAGTATCTGATACCACAGTGCTTGAATTAAAACATTTTTATTGAACTACAAATGTTTCTGCTGACGTCTGTTTATGATGTCTCGTTACAGGGGAAATAGGAATGTCACTTTAACCCTGTCCTGGAATGTCGTACCAAATGCTGGAATTCTACCTCTCGTGACAGGATCAGGACACGTATCTGTCCCATTTCCAGATACATATGAAATAACGAAGAGTTATTAAATTATTCTGAATTTGAAACAACATATTTTTATACCTAATGAATTGTATCTCGTTTCTCTCTTCCTTGCATCTTCATTTGTTTTGCATTGTTAACTTTTTTTTTTGTATAAGAATGAACATCAGAAGGCATATTTGAAGGGAAAGACTAATGTACTACCTAATTTTCCAAATAAAAACAAACCAAGGCCACCAGAGTGGAGTATTATAAGAGTAAGACAGCCGCATCAGAAGAGTCTGTGAAGTACTTGTATTTGAAGTCTTGCTGTATGTCCATTATTCTGGATGGAATATGAGTGATCATGAAGGATAGTCAATACTTTCAGGTGCCTGTGGAGTTGGGAGAACTCTATTTAAGCCTTGCATTCATGCAGGCTCACATTGGATGTGATTTAGAAGCAGATATTTTCTTTTATCTCTTTTAGGGTATATTTCAATACTGGAAAAATTAATACTAATGAGAAGCCTGGTTTACAAAACAGCCAAACATGATGGAATTTTATTCCATTTGTCTTAGGAATGCCCAAATGCTTGTTTTTCTGACAGGTGACTAGCAGCTTTCTCCACTAAAGACTAAATACCTCTTTGTATGCAGTAAATCATTCTCAAATCATTTTAAAGTCACTTAAGTCTGTGTCTTTCTGTGCTTTCTCTAAAAAAAGCTCCTTGGTATTATGTCTTTGTGTGATTTTTTTTTTTTTAACATTGCCATAGAAAGTTAAATATGTTTGCATGGTTTACTCTCTTGAGTTTGTTCTCCTGAGCATGCCTAGTGCCACAGAGTGGTAATTATTTAAATTTTTTTCTAGGTCCACATTTTAAGAATTATTGGGGGTAATAATCAATATTGTTGGTGTGCTTTTCTATTTACAAGCACTCACATATATTTGACTGTATGTGATTCTCAATAATCTAATGAGGTAGGTAGTGCAAATGTTAGCTCTTTGCAGATAAAGAAAATGACCCAGAAGTTTATTGAATTGCTTCCAGGTTATTACATAGCCAGCAAGGAAGGGCATTGACCCTTGAACTCAGATCTCTCTCTCTGAGCATGTCCTTTCTTCTATACCTCAGATGACAGACTAGTCAAAATTCACTTCTGTAATTTTTAATACAGCTTTTGTTACCCTGGATGCCCTTTCTATTAGTTAGAAGAGTTCCTTTTCTAAATGAAAGTGACTGGTTTTCAAGTTGCCAACAATTTATATAGAGGTAATATGTCACTCATTCTCTGCATAGATTAATTCTTCTCATGTTAAAAGTAAAAGAATCCAAATGTATGTAAAAATAATTTAGAGATTGATTATATGATCATATTTAACCATGGTTTTTGCTATAGTGGACAAATAAACATCCTCAAAGGAAGCAACTGCAGATCAGTCATCCCTAAAAGCTAGACCAAACACTGCAGGAACAGTGTCAGCAGTAACCAAAAAGGGCTAATGTTTTCTAAGCATCGTTTACACCAGTGGCTGACGTTTGTCATGAGAAACACATCTCCATTTACTTACATTGCCTGGAACAGCTTGGCTTGTAAGGGCATGTGTTCTGTGGAGGCCAGAGGTACAGTGTCATGAATACTAGACTGGGTTTGGCTCGCAGCTTTTTCGTTAAACTTTTCAGGGTCTCCATTTCTTTATCTGTAAAATGACGGAGTTGGACTAGTTAACTTAAATAGTGATTCTTTCATAACCATACACATCTGTAAAATTCATTGTATCTCTTTGGCCGATTGAACAGAAAAGCACCTTAGTAATGAGAGGGCAGATGTAATAAGATGACTGAAAGATAATTAACATAATTCATACTGATCTGACTTTATTTCTGTTAGATTTTACACCCAGAAGATTTAACTTTTTGTATAGTTTTTGTACAAATACTAGACACAAACTTAACATCTGTCGGCATCAAAGCTTAAAAGGGTGTGTTCTCCTTGAGGAGGGTGCTCTCAATGGGCCTGCAGCCCAAGGCAGACCTAGGGCCAGCTGTGAGGTTCGGATGCCTCTGGACACCTGGATCTGTGTTTGCTGCACATGAATGTGGAAATTTACTCCAGCTACTGTTCAGTCCAGGCTCACCCCCTTTTTGGAGTTAGGTGAGGAAGGGGAGTAGAAAGGCCCACTAGCACAATAGAGTTTTTGCTTTCATTTGAAAGAGAAACTGCTCAGGACAAGGATGATCCAACACAGGAATACAAAACCTTCCTCAGGAACTCATTTTTGGGTTTGCACAGCTTTGTAAGTCCACTGTAACTGCATGAAAAAGTTGGACCTGTGTTCAGTTGATAACATTGTCTACCTGAGCATCAGTGTTTTCAAAAGTCTTGCATTTCCATAAGACTGGAGGCTTCACACTTTGAATTAGAAACATTTGAGTCCCGGGATCATCCTGGAAAAGATTATTGCAAGACTCTCCTCTAATGTGCTCCCATCCTCCTTTCCTCCTGCAGTTTAAGCTGGACCAGCACATATATCTTGTTTTTCATGCCCAGCGTTTGATTACATTTGGTTTCTTTGTGCCTAAAGGAAGATAACGAGAGACCAGAAATCCTTTATGGTGTAATAGGAAAAGGGGTTAGTTTGAGTTTCTGTTTTTGTAATTATCTTAACAGCTCTGGTGAGTCTGGCCAGCCTAGTGATAGGACTAAGAGAGAGGCTTTAAGGCTATAAGAACTATCTAAACCTTAAAGCTTTGGATCTTTGGGGTACAGGTTAATGGGGCTGTATTTTATAATACTTTGAATTGACATGAGTTTATGGGGGGGAAACCATAAGCTGTGAATTTTGATAGTCAACATCTGTCCATTTCAGAAGCCTCCCTTGCTTTTAGCAGACAGCCTATGTACCTTTTATGTGACTGCCAGTGGTTTAAAAAAATCTGTTTCAAAAAGTTGTCGCATGTTTTGATGCAATTTGGGAAACTGTTTACTTTAAATTCATAAGAAAAACATGTCGATACTGAAGAAACATTTGAGGCTTTTCTTAATTGCAATAAATATTCAACGTTTTTCTAATGAAAATGAATTTTGTTTATGAGTAAAAGGTATGCATTTAAAAGACTTTCAGATGCTTTTTTTTAAATGTGAAGCTGCTGAACTAAAAATGGATGAAACCAAGTCTAGTAAACTTGAGTTTGTTTCTTTTTTCCTTTTCTCTGCCTTTTTCTGGGGCAGGTGTCGGGGAGGGTAGTCACACCTAGCAGATCTCCAGAGACTGCTCCTACCCTAGACTGTAAGCTCTTTGAGGGCAGTCTTGTGGATTTATCTTTGTATTTTCCCCAGCACCTAACACGTGCTTTGCACAAAATAGGCGCCCAATAAATACTGATGATGAACCAAGTCACTGTCTCTCTAATGTGGCCAGACCGTGGGGACTATTTTGCAGGTAAGTGCTCCTTTGTAAAGGCTGCTGATGTCACTCGAGCTCCCAGTGACGTTAGATCTGACCCTTCCTTCCTTTCATACCTTGGACATTGCCCAGGCCAGGCAAGCACTGTGCTCCTGTTGCCAAGACCGGGATTCCCCCGGTGCCAGGCTTCTGATAAGAGCCACGGGACATTAACCGAGAAGACAGAGAACAGTTGAAAGTCACCACACAGACCTGACTTTAAATACTCAAGATGCTGGTTGAGCTCATGAAGAAATGAACGGGTCAGATTAGACAGGTGACTGCATTTGATGGCGTCCAGCCTCCCTCACACTCATGGCTTCTAGGCCCACCCTGCGAGCCCACCGAGCTGTGGGAATCCTATCATTTCCATTTCTCAGTGTTTCCCAGTGAACTCAAGACAACTGCAATGATAGAAATAGTCCCTCAAAAGAAGAGAAAATCGGATTCAGAGGGGAAGTTTTCTTTTTCTTTAAACCAAAGTATATTTTTCTGGGATGATACAAGACGTCAGCTGGGAGTTCTCAGCCCTGCCTTTACGATTTATCCAGGTACAGAGTCAATAAGTAAAACACCAGTCATTATTAATGACAGAAGAAAAACGTCCCCTGGAGGAGGAAATGGCAACCCCTCCAGTATTCTTGCCTGAAGAATCCCATGGAGAGGAGTCTGGTGGGCCATAGTACGTGGGGTCATGGAGATGGACACAACTGAGTGACTAACACTCCAGGGTAAAAGGTGAGTTGCTTTATCTGGTTGGGGTGACTCCAGGAGGCCAGAGAGACCCATTCTAACAAGTCTAAGTCCTGTTGACCAGTTCCCTTCCAGGAAGACTCGTTGGGTGAGAAAAAAATCTCCATAGCAACTTGTGACAGGCCATGGGTCTTGTTCAGTTCAGTTGCTGAGTTGTGTCTGATTCTGCAACCCTATGGATTGCAGCACGCCAATACTCCCTGTCCATCACCAATTTCTGGAGTTTACTCAAACTCATGTCCATTGCATCAGTGATGGCATCCAGCCATCTCATCCTCTGTTGTCCCCTTCTCCTCCTACCCTCAATTTTTCCCAGCATCAGGGTCTTTTCAAATGAGCCAGCTGTTCACATCAGGTGGCCAAAGTATTGGAGTTTCAGCTTCAACATCAGTCCTTCCAATGAACACCCAAGACTGATCTCCTTTAGGATGGACTGGTTGGATCTCCTTGATGTCCGAGGGACTCTCAGGAGTCTTCTCCAACACCACAGTTCAAAAGCATCAATTCTTCAGTGCTCAGCTTTCTTTATGGTTCAACTCTCAAATCCATACATGACCACTGGAAAAACCATAGCTTTGTCAGGACAGACCTTTGTTGGCAAAGTTATGTCTCTGTTTTTCAATATGTTGTCTAGGTTGGTAATAACTTTCCTTCCAAGCAGTAAGCGTCTTTCAATTTCATGGCTGCAGTCACCATCTGCAGTGATTTTGGAGCCCCCCAAAATAAACTCAGCCACTATTTCCACTGTTTCCCCATCTTATTTGCCATGAAGTGATGGGACCAGATGCCATGATCTTCATATTCTGAATGATGAGCTTAAAGCCAAGTTTTCCACTCTTTTCACTTGCATCAGGAGGCTCTTTAGTTCTTCACTTTCTGCCATATGGGTGGTATCATCTGCATATCTGAGGTTATTGATATTTCTCCCAGCAGCCATTCCTGCTTGTGCTTCCTCCAGCCCAGCATTTCTCATGATGTACTCTGCATATAAGTTAAATAAGAAGAGTGACAGTATACAGCCTTGATGGACTCCGTTTCCTATTTGGAACCAGTCTGTTGTTCCATGTCCAGTCCTAACTGTTGCTTCCTGACCTGCATATAGGTTTCTCAAGAGGCAGGTCAGGTGGTCTGGTATTCCCATCTCTTTCAGAATTTTCCACAGTTTATTGTGATCCACACAGTCAAAGGCTTTGGCATAGTCAATAAAGCAGAAATAGATGTTTTTCTGGAACTCTCTTGCTTTTTTGATGATGCAGCGGATGTTGGCAATTTGATCTGTGGTTCCTCTGCCTTTTCTAAAACCAGCTTGAACATCTGGAAGTTCACAGTTCATGTATTGCTGAAGCCTGGCTTGGAGAATTTTGAGCATTACTTTATTAGCGTGTGAGATGAGTGCAACTGTGCGGTAGTTTGAGCATTCTTTGGCATTGCCTTTCTTTGGGATTGGAATGAAAACTGCCCTTTTTCAGTCCTGTGGCCCCTGCTGAGTTTTCCAAATTTGCTAACATATTGAGTGCAGTATTTTCACAACATCATCTTTTAGGATTTGAAATAGCTCAACTGGAATTCCATCACCTCCACTAGCTTTGTTAGTAGTGATGCTTCCTAAGGCCCACTTGACTTCACATTCCAGGATGTCTGGCTATAGGTGAGTGATCACACCATCGTGATTATCTTGGTTGTGAAGATCTTTTTTGTAAAGTTCTTCTGTGTATTATTGCCACCTCTTCTTAATTTCTTCTGCTTCTGTTAGGTCCATACCATTTCTGTCCTTTATCGAGCCCATCTTTGCATGAAATGTTCCCTTGGTATCTCTAATTTTCTTGAAGAGAGCTCTAGTCTTTCCCATTCTGTTGTTTCCCTCTATTTTCCTTGTATTGATCTCTGAGGAAGGCTTTCTTGTCTCTCCTTGCTATTCTTTGGACCTCTGCATTCAAATAGGTATATCTTTCCTTTTCTCCTTTGCTTTTCGCTTCTATCTTTTCACAGCTATTTGTAAGGCCTCCTGAGACAGCCGTTTTGCTTTTTTAACATTTCTTTTCCATGCGGATGGGCTTGATCCCTGTCTCCTGTACAATGTCATGAACCTCTGACCATTGTTCATCAGGCACTCTATCAGATCTAGTCCTTTAAATCTATTTTTCACTTCCTCTGTATAATCATAAGGGAATTTATTTAGGTCATACCTGAATGGTTTAGTGGTTTTCCCCGCTTTCTTCGATTTGTCTGAATTTGGCAATAAGGAGTTCATGATCTGAGCCATAGTCAGCTCCCGATCTTGTTTTTGCTGACTGTATAGAGCTTCTCCATCTTTGCTGCAAAGAATATAATCAATCTGATTTCGGTGTTGACCATCTGGTGATGTCCATGTGTAGAGTCTTCTCTTGTGTTGTTGGAAGAGGGTGTTTGCTATGACCCTTGCCTTGGCAAAACGCTATTAGCCTTTGCCCGGCTTCATTCTGTAACGAATTCATTCTCTATCAGTACCCGTGCTTTTGTGACAACTTCATGTCGCACACACGTAAAACTGCAGTTGAAGTTTCACGAAGTAATACCCCGGAATATGAAGATAGGCTGGCTCCAAAGTCCAATACAGTGTCCACCAGCAGGACAGATGCCAGCTACTAGTCACTCACTGTGTGTTACCTATCCTAACTGTGTGACACTCGCCTCACGTTTTCTGGTGAACTGCAGGAAAGGAGTCAGGTAGCCCTGGCTAGAAGTCACATACAATAAAATGCTTATTAATAGAAGAAAGTCACCTAGACCCAAGAAGCTTTAAGATGACTAGGGGAAAGAAGTAAATATATATCCAGTGTATCACTGTTTTACTTATTTAGTGAGGTGGCACAGGAGAATTGTTTTCTCTATATATTCATATGTATATTTTCATGTAGAATTTAATACAGTCCAGTCATGAAATTTTCTATATATACATTCATATTCTACATTACGTATTTTAAGTTCAGTGGAACCTATAAAATCACTAAAAGAACTGAAACTGAATGTCGCTCTGCGTGTCAGACTCTTTGTGACCCCATGGACTAGAGTCCATGGGACTGTCCAGGCCAGAATACCGGAGTGTGTAGCCGTTTCCTTCTCCAGGGGATCTTCCCAACCCAGGGATCGAACCAGGGTCTCCCACATTGCAGGCGGATTCTTTACCAGCTGAGCCATCAGGGAAGCCCAAGAATACTGGAGTGGGTGGCCTATCCCTTCTCCAGCGGGTCTTCCTGACCCAGAGATCGAACCAGGGTGTCTTTCATTGCAGGCAGATTCTTTACCAGCTGAACTACCAGGGAAGCCCTAATATAAATAAATCCATCACTAGAGAGGGAAGTAATTTTCATCAATACAGTTTTCCTAGTTTCCTGATTTTAAACTTTAATTTTTTTACAGTGAGAAGTTTTTGTGTCCAACTATTTTACCCTCCTGAAGTGGAAGTTCTTTCCCCCTGGCCAGATGTGTTCTTAGGAAAAGCTGTAGAAAACGGATCCACCATGGTGCTGTTTTTCTGAAATGTGCCTGTTTTGCTGAGTGGAGCTTTGGTGCCCTCTGGTAGCAGAACTGAGAAAAACAAGAGACAGGTCTCCCGCAGTTCATGCTATGTAGTGTTGCTATGACTATGGACCTCTGCCCTCCAGAAAATTCTGAATTTTGGGTTTGATTACTGCTCACATTTAGGTTTTAACTCCCTGGTCTTTTCCTCCTTCCCTTGGAGCTTTCATATATGTTCCTAAGAGCTAGGCATGGTGAACACTGTGTGTGTTCACTTCATCTGGGGGCTGGTTGAATGGCTGCAGGAGTGTTTTAGAGTCTCGCGCGCAAGATGATGCCAACACAGAAGCTGAGGCCTCTTTTTGCTGGGGAAGAAAACAGTCCTTAGCAGCTCATACAGAGCGATCGATTTGGTAAACATATTTTTTTCTCGCTCTTTCCTAATAAGAGAACGCCAGAAGTTTGCTTTTAGAAAAGCTCAGGAAGATTTTACTGTCTTGCCTCCAGGCATAAATGCTTTGTTTTCTGCTATAATCTAATGGGCAGGGAGCCTAATTCTGCCCCATCTCACAAAAGGTAATGCTGATTTAGAACTTTGGGGCCATCGTGTTGACAGAGTTCTACGAGCAGGGTATCTATTAATATTCATGCATACCAGAGGATGGGGGTCTCTTTCCCACAGATTTCAGGGACCTGCCACTCTACTGTGAAGTGTCCAGAGATCAGAAATTTGGGGTGGAGATAGAATTTCACTTTTAAAGGCGGATGGCGACCCCCTGTGCCCCCTACCGCTGTAAAAATTCTACTTTGTCTTTTTATAATTTCTTTGACCCCCTTTCCAAGTCTCTTGCTCATTTATTAAGGTCCAGCTTTTATTTTTAAACACTTCATATGTTGTCATATTGGGTTCAAGAGACCCTATTGCGGTGTCTGCTCCAAACCTGGTAAGTCAAAGGCTGATGGACTTGAATGGGGCCCAGAATAAAAGAGCCTTCGGTTCACCCTGTTTGCTTTGTGAGCAGTTCTGCCAAAGTCCTAGTGGGTCCAGGGGTGCTTCCTGAGTCTGCACCTGACTGGGGTGCTGGGAGAGCCCAAGGAGCTCTGACGGGTGAATCAGAGCGAATGCCCTCAGGGTTTTGGGGCAAAGCCGTGCTCTCTTCAGAAAGTAAATACTGTTCTGAGAATAATTCTTGGCTCACTATGAGGCCCTGAGATGCCAGTAATCATGAAACTTGAGAGGCAAATCAAAATAAGTTTTGTCTGATCTTGTAAGCCTCAAGTCATCACAACTCTCGGACATTTAAGTGAAGGGATTATATGAGATCAGGCAGGCCTTGAATGAACTGGCAAACCCTGTCATCCATGCCTTTCTCAATTTACATCTCTGACCTTACGTGGAGTCATATGGAGACAGAAAAACCGAGATTGGCTTATTGATGGCTCCCTGTGACATCCTGTGTTAGGCAAGAGAGAGAAACCATAGAACCATAGTCCTTGGGGGTGACTTAGGAGCATCTGATATGCTGAGAGACTGGTTATTAAGAGTAATAGCTCATAGTTAGATATGTGTTTTTATAATGTCCAAGTAAGTGTTTGCTATATTCCATAAATGGGAGTTTAAGTTATTCTCAAGCAAATAACATTTTTGTTGCAAAGAAATACCTGTTGCAGGAAGTCTGTCACCATCCTTGAAAGATGAGACTGGCTGCTGTTGCTGCTGCTAAGTCTCTTCAGTCGTGTCCGACTCTTAGCGACCGCATAGACGGCAGCCCACCAGGCTCATCTGTTCCTGGGATTCTCCAGGCAAGAGTACCAGAGTGGGTTGCCATTTCCTTCTCCAATGCATGAAAGTGAAAAGTGAAAGTGAAGTCGCCCAGTCGTGCCGGACTCTTAGTGACCCCATGGACTGCAGCCTACCAGGCTCCTCCGTCCATGGGATTTTCCAGGCAAGAGTACTGGCTTAGCTGTTGCTGGAACCTAGGAGGAACTGCAAAAGAAAACAAGCATTTCTGGTTTATTTCCACTAGGTGGAGCTAATGAGTTTAAGAGTCAACCCGCTGTATCTTTTAAGGCAATAATTGAACTAATTATAGAAGATATTTATATTATGTTACTTTCCCCTTTCACAATAAAAGAAGTAGTAAGATCACTTTTATTGATTGTAGAAGTAAAATAATCACAATTGTAACCTCAGGAAATTTGAAAACCCTGTTAACTTCTTAAGGAGCTAGGATGATATTATCTGATATTTTTGCTGTAATTCATAGAAATGATCTTTTATTAAAAACTGTAGTTTTGGGGTCATTTTTACATGTGTTGTGAGTTTTGATCATAGCTATTTTCCTCTTTGGGCAAAATGAAGTTTTAATTTTCAGATGACTTAAAGAATAGGGGCTATGTGTTTTCAATGTTTTTTTTTTTTTTATTGGGCAAGAAAATACCTTGAAAGCCTGTGCTTGTGAGTAAAAAGAGACTACCTTTGAGTGCCTCGTTTCACTTGAGTTGTCATTAGACATTGTAAACAAAAATAAAAGTTTGAAAAAACAAACAGCACTTCTTTCAATGACTGAATAATAATTTCCATTACTGATTCTGTGGGTGTTTAATTGCAGAAAAGGAAGGAAACCAGCAACTTGGTTTGGGTTTCTGTTCTGTGAATACACAACTGGGAGAGACGTTCGGAATTGCCTAATCCACGTCCACTGCGTTAGAAATCAAGAGACTGTTAATGCAGACCACATTTAAAAATGCACCTGAGAAAGACAGGAAAGATGCTGAGTACAGCTTGACTGGCCTTCAGGTCTTTACGAAACACTTGCTTGTGGACAGTGTCCAAGGGCAAGACCACGTTATGAGTAAAGAATCAAGCTCTTTGGTCAGTGTATACGGATCATTATCTGTTGTCTTTAACGAAAGTTGCACAGTTAATGCATGAAATGGCATTGGTGCTGGCATTTACAAAAATTACTGTGTCCCCAGAATCAGCTTGTATAGTAAAAAGGGCAGGCCTAGGAGTCATCTAGAACTGAAGAATGGCAAATTCTTCCCTTAGAGCCTGTGTAACCTCAGACACTCAGCTTTGCTGTGTGTGTGTGTGTGTGTGTGTGTGTGTGTGTGTGTGTGTGCGCTCAGTCGTGTCTCTTTTGTGACCCTGTGGCCTGTAGCTCACGAGGCTCCACAGACTATAGCCCTCCAGTCCATTATCTTTAGTTAGTCCATGGAATTCTCCAAAAAAATACTGGAGTGGGTTGCCATTTTTTTCTCCAGGGGACCTTCCTGACCCAGGGATCGAACCTGCATCTCCTGTGGCTCCTCCGTTGGCAGGCAGATTCTTTATCGCTAAGCTACCTGCGAAGCCCCCAGCTTCTCTATAACAGGAGTTAAAATAGCTACAGCATGGAGGTGCAGGACAGCCTAAATGTAATAACATGGTAGGCTCTTAATAAAGAGATATCCTGTTACCTCATTAAGAAACAGTTTTTAAAAACGGAAAAAAATAAGTTGAACTTCAGGGATGAATGAGCAATGTCTGACATCATGGATCTGTCCATTTAGGTGCTCAGCTATGTTCTGACCCTTCTCATGATGGTTCGGATGAATTTCTTGGCCCTAGATTTGCAAGGCTCATTTGATTGCTTACACAGATCCAGCCTGAGTCAAGCTGATGGAAAGCTGCAGATGACAGAAATCAATGATGAGGCGTAGCAAACCACAGGCAACAGAGGCACCAGAAGCACTGAGTTTGTAACAGTTGCTCTGGGGCTGAAGCCACCTTGATTGGACCCTCAATACCCACTCCAGTGTTCTTGCCTGGAGAATCCCAGAGACAGCGGGCCCCCGTCTATGGGGTCACACAGAGTCGGGCACGACTGAAGCGACTTAGCAGCAGCAGCAGCAGCAGCAACAGCACAGAATGACACCTCCTATTTCCTCTCATCGCGCCCCATTACCCTTTTGTTCCCTAGGATTTATGTCAACATTGTTACGTTGTTACAGAGAGCAGACATCACTGGGTTCTAGGATGTTGCAAAGTATTTACATAACTGACTTTTTTTCTTTTCATTTCTCTTTTTATCCAGCAGATGTCACTCGCTATCTTTAGTTAGCCCATGTTTGGTCTCACCTGTCTAGGACCAGCTGAAGAGAAATCACCTGTAGTTATTATGTCAAAGTGACATGTTTGTTGAACTGGAACAATAATCCTTCTCCCCATTAGTCTATTGGGGACTCGAGGCATCACCATACTCAAGCAGTGATGAACTTTTATTTTCTCATTTAATTAAAAAGAAAATGTCTATAACAGGCTCTAAAATGTATAACTGGGAAATAAATGAAGGAAAAAAAAATAACAGGGAAGACATGTAGGGAATTTAAATTTGCCTTTGTGGTAAAATACTTTGTAGGTTCATGAGAGAGGACAAACCTATCATTGATGCCAATGTAAGGTTGTGATTTTATTCTAGAGTTTAGAATAAAAAATGCAGTTTATGCAGTTCATAGTGTGTGTCTGTGCAGATGGTGAAACAATGTGCTTTTTAATCATTCCTGCTGCAATAACAAATAATCATTACATTCATGCTGGCTTTGGCCTTGGTAACTGGAGCTAATTTTATAAAACTGGAGTAACACAAGCTTAACGTATAAGAGGTAAGTTTCCTTCAGTTTCTAAAAGTAACAAAGTGCCTCTTAAAAAAATACATATTGCAAGCAAGAGTCTATGTATCCTGTTTCTCCAACTACCTCTGTGTTTTAAATCTACTTTTTCCTCTTAATAGGGATTGGTGGGTGATCCTCCGAGTATGTTCATTAAAGGGAAAGACATTGCCGGTCTGTCTTTGTCAGCAAAAGCTGAATTTTATTATGGGAGAAGAGACCATCTCTCTGCAAGCCTGTTTTTGACTCTTGTACTTCCAATTGGCCTGTTGGAACAGCTGGACTGGATGCGAAGCTTCAGTGCAGGCGTTTATGTTCTTAGGTGATGGTGCTTCCTGATGGAGGTGTTTTCGGGGGGGTGCGGTGCTTTGCCGGGTGGGAGATGGGGGCTCAGCTTAACCTGCTTCTGCTCCTGGTGCAGCTCCTTGTCTGTGGGCCATTTGCAACCAGAGAAACAAAAAATACCCAATTTCTCTTCATTTTACTTATTTAGAAATTTTTGGCTTCGGATATAATTTATGCAGTTTTTAGATACAAAAAGCCAGTTTGAAAGTGTCTATTAAACAGCAGCTATTCATCAGGAAACACAGAAACAATCAGTGACAAAGAGATGCCAAACTAATAAAATTCAGGAAAGAAGAAACCGACTTGGATACTGAACAACTATTCAATAACTTTATGGAAAAAAATAGTACAGCTTAGTAATTTGAATAGGAAAATAGGCTACTGTTCAATTTTGAAAATCTGATATGCAAAGTTTTACAACATAACAGTAGCATCCAGAATAGAGAGCAAAGATCATTTTTATACTAGACATTTCCTCATGAGCCCCAGTGATACCCTAAATGTTACATCACTGATGCATACGTCAGAATTTACCAAAACAGTCCTCTCCTGTCTCCTGGACTCACACTTCATTCAGTTTTTTAAAGATGTAAAACATTAAAAAAAATTTTATTTTTTAAGTTTATTTATTTATTTTTGCCATGCAGTGTTGCTTGTGCGAAAGACCAGGGATCCAACCTGCACCCTGGGCAGTGAAAGCTCAGAGTCCTAACCACTGGCCATCCAGGGACCTCCCATAACTTAGTAGTGACCAGGCACTCAGTTCTCCAACCTAGGCCATCCATGTGGGAAAGGGAACAAATGATAACAAAGGTAGAAGCAAGAGAATATCCTGGAAATGATAATGCAGGTCCAGGACAAGATGCAAACTGCAGGATGAAGCGGGGGACGGGGAGATGCGTGCTCCTGGGAGAACCTTGTGCTAATGAGCCGCCAGCATCCAAGATACACTGATGAGCTTTTCTGGCAGTTGCTCTGCAGCCGTGTTCCCATGAAAAATCACAACTGCTATCACAGTATCAATGCCCAGTGAAATACACACACTACTTTTTGCATGAACTTGAATATTCAGTGCCAGAGACGGGTACAATGGAGGTGAATAAACCGTCTCCTTCCCAGATTCCCACATCTGCACTTTTAAAGAGACGTCCCAGCTGTAGGAGGCTTTAGGTCCCTGTAGTTTATTATTTTTCAGGACTGTTTTCAAAATGCAATAGAGATCTCTTGAATTTGAATTTACACTATAAAGGCTAGTGATAGGAAAGTTTTGTTCAAATGAGTCCTCGCCGTGAAATATATTGTGTATAAATGTGACAATTATCTTTCATTTGAAATACGGTGATGATTGTTGTTTACAGGATTAATTGAAAGTAAAACTTTACACGTTACTATACTTTCCCCAAACGTTCTGCAAATGCAGTTTCTGTTTCAGGTGGCTGAAAATGTAGGATAGATGCTTAAAACAAGAACGCGGCCAGAACCAGGGGCTTGTCTACATTCGACAGTCTATTAGGATTTCCTCTACCACCTGTCAATCACTTATAATTGGGCTTGAAAGTGGAGATAGGTTTCTGGTCAGAAACTGGACTCTCTACTCTCATCCTACTTCAGGCTACCCATCACCCATTTTGGGATTACAGGTTTTCCCCTCTGTCTGAAACTAGAGTGTTCCTATGAAACCTTTTCGAAGCTGACAAGCCGTAACATCAAGACTTTAAGACAAGGCATGAAGCAATGAGTTTAGGACACGCCTTGCTAACGATTAAATGGAGGTAAAGCACAGATGCTCACACAGTCAGAGCCTGATGCTGAGATGCTGGGCACGGTTCCTGGAAAGGAGCTGGAGGGGCTGGCAGGCCTTCCTCCTCACCATGGCCTTGTGTGTCTATATCCTATCGTGGTGTCTTCCTTCTGTTAGAGATATTTTGATTTGACAACTAGAATGACACTTTGATTTCTACTTTTCCATCATAAGACTTAAAATGATACATTTTTGCCTCTCTTACAAGGAGCCATTAAGGTATAGGTGTCTATATTTATGCAGGTCAGGAAGCAACAGTTAGAACTGGACATGGAACAACAGACTGGTTCCAAGTAGGAAAAGGAGTACATCAAGGCTGTATATTGTCACCCTGCTTATTTAACTTATATGCAGAGTATATCATGAGAAACGCTGGACTGGAAGAAACACAAGCTGGAATCAAGATTGCCAGGAGAAATATCAATAACCTCAGATATGCAGATGACACCACCCTTATGGCAGAAAGTGAAGAGGAGCTAAAAAGCCTCTTGATGAAAGTGAAAGAGGAGAGTGAAAAAGTTGGCTTAAAACTCAACATTCAGAAAACGAAGATCATGGCATCTGGTCCCATCACTTCATGGGAAATAGATGGGGAAACAGTAGAAACAGTGTCAGAATTTATTTTTGGGGGCTCCAAAATCACTGCAGATGGTGATTGCAGCCATGAAATCAAAAGACGCTTACTCCTTGGAAGAAAAGTTATGACCAAACTAGATAGTGTATTCAAAAGCAGAGACATTACTTTGCCAACTAAGGTCTGTCTAGTCAAGGCTATGGTTTTTCCTGTGGTCATGTATGGATGTGAGAGTTGGACTGTGAAGAAGGCTGAGCACCGAAGAATTGATGCTTTTGAACTGAGGTATTGGAGAAGACTCTTGAGAGTCCCTTGGACTGCAAGGAGATCCAACCAGTCCATTCTGAAGGAGATCAACCCTGGGATTCCTTTGGAAGAAATGATGCTAAAGCTGAGGCTCCAGTACTTTGGCCACCTCATGCGAAGAGTTGACTCATTGGAAAAGACTCTGATGCTGGGAGGGATTGGGGGCAGGAGGAGAAGGGGATGACCGAGGATGAGATGGCTGGATGGCATCACTGACTCAATGGACGTGAGTCTAAGTGAACTCTGGGAGTTGGTGATGGACAGGCAGGCCTGGCATGCTGCGATTCACGGAGTCGCAAAGAGTCGGACACGACTGAGCGACTGAATTGAACTGAACTGAACTGAACCCAAGCATCACTGTTTATTGATCATTCTTAAAGTCATAGCCATTACAATTTGGGAGTCAAATAAATAAGTAATAGGGGACTACCTATTTCTTCAAGTGCTGGACACTTCTTAAAATATACCAGTGCTATCACTACCCCTGTGATTTAAGAAGTATTCAAACATCATCTTCATAGCTGTGGTTAGTCGCTCAGTCATGTCCGACTCTTCGTGACCCCACAGAGCGTAGCCTGCCAGGCTCCTCTGTTCACGGGGATTCTCCAGGCAAGAATACTGGAGTGGGTGGCCATGCCCTCCAACAGAGGTTTTTCCCAACCCAGGAACTGAACCCAGGTCTGCCACATTGCAGGCTGATTACTGTCTGAGCCACCAGGGAAGTCCTATCTTCATTGCAGATCTACAAAAGGATTCAAGCATATACACTCAGTAAAAGCAGAAATGAGGGAAAAACCTAAAGCTCTATTCCCAAACCCTATAAGAGGGGGAAAAGAAATGAAAATGTATTAATCATCTTATTATGTGAGTCAGGCCATTCTATACTTGAAATCAGTTATGTATGAACTTCAAAATATGCCTTAATAAAAAAGTCAAAGCAAAATTAGTGAATTTATCTTAGTGTATTTCTCACTCTGTGTTCAGCGTACATTTTAAAGCGCCGGCTTTTCTCATTACTGCCTTTTATTCTTGAGAAAAGGGAAGCGATGCAGGACGAGATGGTGAGAATAGTTAAAGGAAACGACAGTTATGAGTCACAGTGTGAACCTGGCTCTCCTAGATTCCCATGTTAGCAAAAGTGCTTTGTCGAGGGAGATGAGAGGGAAAAAAAAAATCCCAGCTGTTTTTAAAAATATTAGAGTAGCCAAGAAGAAAGTTCAGATTTTAAAAAGCAAAATGAACGTCATACCTGCCGCCCCATTTCCTTGAATTATGGCCGTGTGAAATTGATTTCTGTGTAGATTGGGTCACTGGCAGTTTCCTTTCCTACAAGGCCCTGTAGTTCCTTTTCCTTTTTTTAAAGAGCAAAAGGACCCCTCAGATTTGTTATCAGCTGGAATGTCCATCCTTCTAACGCAAACCACACTGATACGGCACTTGCTTTGCTCTATAGTGGTGCGCTTTTGAGATTTCCACTTTCCTTTTTTGCTGGCCTATGCCTGATAAGAGTGGCTGCCCCGCTTACAACAATGCAGCCCCAGTTTACACTGGCAAGTGGCATTTCCTGGTTGGTGTGGAAATGCAGCTGTACTCTTCAGGGTTCTCCACCAGGAATCTCTGCACTGCGGCCTCACGAACAAGTATTTCTACAGATGATAAAGGGAGAATTTCCTTGCCCTGGAAAATGAAAGTGGGCTTTATCTCCTTGAGAACCTGACCTTGACAAGTAGAAATCTACCTGACAAGTAGATTTGCTTTTTCTGTGGCTAACCTTTCTGCATATGGATCTTGTTAGGGAGAAGCATAGCATTGGAGACATTTATTTTCTAATAAATACAATAGTTGTCATGCTAAAAAGTAGAGTTTTGAAAAATTATCTTTCTCATGTTAGTCATTTTAAAGTGATTATAAAGACGTATGAGCAGGCCTGCCCTTCTTTGTTGGCTAAATCTACCATCAACAAGGAACAGATGGACCCGCCATTTTCCTGATAAAGCGTCACTGCTGCTGCTGCTGCTAAGTCGCTTCAGTCGTGTCCGACTCTGTGTGACCCCATAGACAGCAGCCCACCAGGCTCCCTCGTCCCTGGGATTCTCCAGGCAAGAACACTGGAGTGGGTTGCCATTTCCTTCTCCAATGCATAAAAGTGAAAAGTGGAAGTGAAGTCACTCAGTCGTGTCTGACTCTTAGCAACCCCATGGATGGCAGCCTACCAGGCTCCTCCGTCCATGGGGTTTTCCAGTCAAGAGTACTGGAGTGGGGTGCCATTGTCTTCTCTGAAAGCATCACTGCTGTCTCTCATTCTTACAAAACAACATGGTTATTTTAAGAAGAGAGAAACGATTCTAGCTTTAGCTGTAGGAATGTTCCTGCTGGCAGGCCTGACTCTACCATTGGCTGGGTCTGGGGCAAAAGTACAAAGGTAGGTCTACATAATTGGCTAACTATCTAGAAATTATAAATCAAATTAATATCATGTTAAATATTTTCTATTATCCTTTCTTAACAAATTTACTTTCATTATAGCTTGGACGTGCACGTCTGAATGAAACGTCTTGGACCACTGCAAGTTCTGGGGTGGAGACCAATGGCAGGGGGTCCAGCTGACCTCTGGCTCACGACCAGGCGTTTCTTTCTCCATCTTCAGCTTTGTCTCCCACCTGAGAGGCCTCATCTGCACAGATGTGGATACTCTATCTTCACATTTCAGAGGAGGAAAGTGAAGCAAGGAGAGGTTTTAAGGCACCAAAGTTTGCATAGCTGATAAATAATGGAGCCATGATCACAAGCTAAGTCTTTGTCCAGTGTCTTAATTTGCACTGTGATTTCATTCTTTCTTCTAAGGAAAAGTGCATTTCCTGACCTAAGGTAAGAGCTAAGGACATCATATCATAATTATCATAATTGAACAATACAAGGAGAGTCAGGAAAGGTACATCAGAAGTACTGGGTAAGTCTTGATGGAGGATGGATAGACAAAGCTTTCAGACAGAGCAAACTAAATGCAGTGGGTCAGAAGAAGGAGTGGGGAGTGTTGAAAGGCCACCAGGACTTGAGAGAATGGTAGGGAGTAGCAGGACATGGGGGCTGAACTGTGGGGACCCCAAAAAACAAACTAAGGAGTTTGGGTTTGACTGTGTACGAGATGGAGGAGAGGGTAGATGGACAAACTTAAGCCCTGGGGGTATCGGGTGACTTCCTGGCTAATGTGATAGTCTGCTTTTGATAATGAAAGGCTAATTTACAGATCCACAACTCAGACTTAGGGGACCCACTTAACTCTAAATGTTGAGGGCAGTGATTGCAGTCCAGAAGTCAGCCTTCTGCTAGCAGAAACCAGAGACTCCAGCCGACGTGGAGGTTGCGTCTCCTGCGATCCAGAGGCTATGATGAAAGTGTGACATGTTTTTTTTTTTTCTTTGCTGCCTGAGTATTATATCCTAATACATGGTTTCTTTTCTTTATTGAAATCCCCCTATGCTGATGGGATCCTGAAGGTGAACTTCCATGCTGATCGCTGGTTGGATTTTTACCCTTTCTCATATTGAAATAGATTAAAATAAATTTCATGTAAGTCTTACAGTGGACTTCCTCCAAGTAGATAGGAATGCATTTCTTGGTGTAGCATATTTCTCAGTTATTTCTGAGGGTATTTTAAGTGCAAGGTAATGTCATAAGTAGTGTGTGGGGAAAAAAGATATAAAAAGCTGTAAGTTAAGTAACCACTTCATAAAATTACACAATTTTCATAATTCAAATGGATTCTGTATAGTCTATTTCATCCTTAACTCAGACTTTTTCTTGTAATAATTCTGTAAAACAATTTCCCAGTCTTTCCAAGTATGTATTTCTTCCCCTATCTCCCATGTCTAATGTAAAGCTAAGTTGTTTATCTAACAATTATGAGTGGATATGATGGATTAGTATAACAGTGTAAGGCTGGTCCAACTATTTCCCTAAGGGTATGTATCATAACATGAACATTTTGGCAGAGTCTGTGTAGTGCTACTGTTTTTAAAGACCGTGTTTTGACTTTTAGAATACTGTATTCCAGAAATCCTAGTATATCATAGAATGATTTAAAACCTTTCTATATGTGAGAATTCTCACTGAAATCAAAATAATTAAAGATCTAAATGTATGTGCTTCAAATATTAAACATATGTAATGTCAATGCGTATGCACAGTATTCATTTATATGCATGACCATGGTAGAATGGGGTGGAAATATTGGTTTAGCAATTTTGACTGAATTGTTCTAGGCAGTTGGATTGGCCTTCTTTATGAAGTCCACTATTCTTTAACTGAGTTAATTTTGTTGACTAATTATCGTAGTGTCGTGAATAAATTCTTGCAATATGTTTTTATACTTCGTGTTCAGGGTGGAGACAATGAAAGCCGTATATTAAAACCGTCCTAATAGGGTGTTACTACACAATTTTCCTTCTGCCAGATGGACTTCTGAGTCTCTTCTTATCAGTGCTGCAGCCAAGACCCGCATCTGGTGATTATTTGAGGTCATTTCTTAGTAATCCCCTTAGTCATCATATCCCCTTACTTTTCCAGCAAGACCTCTTGCAGGGTCTTGTTTGCAGGTACAGTTTACAAGTCTTAGGGATATACGACTTGATTAAAACCCAAGAAAGACTTAACCAGTTTACAGTTTACAAATAGCCAGTGACTGTCTTTTTAAAAGCAGTTAATAAACTATAGTGAAAAATAATATAAAAATGAATGTATGTATATGTGTGTGTGTGTGCATCTAGCGGAATCACTTTGCTCTGCAGCAGAAATTAATACAACATTGTGCACCAACTAAATAAAGTAAAATTTAAAAAAGCAGTTGATCAAGCTGATGGCTTCTTTCTGGTATTGTAGCAATAATGATGATACTACTATTATTACTATTATTTATTGAGGAATTGGGGCTTCCCTGGTTGCTCAGATGGTTAAGAATCTGCCTGCAATGCAGACCTGGGTTCAGTCCCCAAGTTGGGAAGATCCCCTGGAGAAGGGCATAGCAACCCACTCCAGTATCCTTGCCTGGAGAATCCCATGGACAGAAGAGCCTGGCGGGCTACAGTCCATGGGGTCACAAACAGTCAGACATGCTGCTGCTGCTGCTGCTGCTAAGTCACTTCAGTTGTGTCCGACTCTGTGTGACCCCAGAGACGGCAGCCCACCAGGCTCCCCCGTCCCTCGGATTCTCTAGGCAAGAACACTGGAGCGCGTTGCCATTTCCTCCTCTAATGCGTGATAGTGAAAAGTGAAAGTGATGTCGCTCAGTCGTGTCCGACTCCTAGCAACCCCATGGACTGCAGCCTACCAGGCTCTCTGCCCATGGGATTTTCCAGGCAAAAGGACTGGAGTGGGTGCCGTTGCCTTCTCCCGTCAGACATGACTGAGCGACTAATACATACAACACGCTGAGAAGTTACTGTGTTTTAAGATCCATGAGGAATATGTTGCTTATAAAGATTAAGTGTCATGTTCAAGGTCACACTGTCAGTAAGTGGCAGGATGAACATTTGAACCTCAATTATTCTCAACAACGAAGATTAAATCCCATGCTTGTGATCTGATGTTTTCTCCTTGTGTCTGTCTTTTCCTTTAGCTAGAAAGATTTACATGCCAGGTAGGATTTTAACACTTTTCAATATTTTAACTCCTTAAATCTGCACAACAATTTATGATCTACTTTTGATTTTACATATGAGATGCAGACTGGTTAATTAACTTGGCTGATATCCACTTAGTGACCACGAAAGATATCCAAGAATGATACCACTTCTGTTGTTTATATGTCCCCGTGATGGTGAACTGGTTAGTCATAATTCTAGAGATATAATTTCATGATATTTCTGCAGAGCGAAAATGAGCTTTATCTTCCCCCTGTGGATGTTGTAACATAGAAAACCCAGAGAGCAGATGCAGATTACATTAAGCTTACATAAAAGGCAATGCCCAACTTACAGAGAATCACTTTTAAATTGTAATTATTTAATTGAATAAGAAAAAAATATATTTTGGTCAAAATCATGTGAAAAACTGTTATCACTAAGACTTTAAAGGTTAGACTTTAAGTTGTTTGTGAAATTCAGCAGTCTTGAGGTTTTGTAATCCTCAAATCGGCTTTAATTAATTTATCAAATCCTTTTAGCAGAATTTGTTTCAGTGTTTTTGTGCAGCTACCAAAAACAGAACCTTATTAGTTTTCTATAATCTTTAAATTAGGTTTGCTCATATGACCTAATACTCCATATGAATAATCTAAGTTATAGAACCACCAACCAAAAGGGGAAACGTCAATCCTTTATTTTGGTTTTAGTGTGACCTGTGCCCTCTGAACTACGTTGTATTCATACACATTTTCTCTCACTGGCAAATAAAAACCATTGATGTCATAAATTTATATGAATAACATAAGAAACGACCACTATGTCAAGATTAAGATTTGATTGCCACTTTACCCAAGGACATACTCAAGAAACATTGATAAAAGCTGATGCTGTTGCTTGAGATGGAGTCCACTTCAGTTCAGTTCAATTCAGTTGCTCAGTCGTGTCCGACTCTTTGTCACCCCATGAATCGCAGCACGCCAGGCCTCCCTACCCATCACCGACTCCCGGAGTTCACTCAGACTTGCGTCCATCAAGCCTTGATGCCATCCAGCCATCTCATCCTCTGTCGTCCCCTTCTCCTCCTGCCCCCAATCCCTCCCAGCATCAGAGTCTTTTCCAAAGAGTCAACTCTTTGCATGAGGTGGCCAAAGTACTGGAGCTTCAGCTTTAGCATCATTCCCTCCAAAGAAATCCCAGGGTTGATCTCCTTCAGAATGGACTGGTTGGATCTCCTTGCAGTCCAAGGGACTCTCAAGAGTCTTCTCCAACACCACAGTGCAAAAGCATCAATTCTTCGGTGCTCAGCTTTCTTCACACTTAGGGTTGTTTTAATTTTAATCTTCCAGATTAATTCACCCGACCATGGGGGTAAGTTTCTTCTCATGCTGTGATTATGCTGATCAACTCTTTCTTCATAAAAATGAATAGAGAATGGTAGATTATATTTACAGTCAAACATATTAAATTACCCCTAGAAAATTCTCAAAACAGTTAAATGGAAAGACAAGTAAAAGGCTACATACAACTTATTTAGATTTTTCTTCTAGCATCTTAGACTCACTAGTCAAAATTTAGTTAAAACTAAGCTTCTAAAAGATTGTATACTTACAGTAAAATAGTACTTTACATGAGCTGATTAAACTTCAAAGGTTAAGTGGTATTTTCCATATAAAGAAAAAAGATATTTCATGTAAATAATATGGTGAAATATTGATTTGATCATATTGAAATATTATGGCTCATTCGAGAGTTATTTGTGCATTTGTTTGAAATAATGGGCTATGGTTTCTAGAATGAAAATCACGGAGTGATGACTAGAAGTGGACCTCTTGAGAGAACAGGAAAGCACTGAAGAACTTATGGTTGTGTGAAGTTTAAGAACATCTTTAGAGAAAGCAAAGGGGCCTAAGAATTAGGAAAGGAAATTATTTTGAAAGAGTGCAATTTCAGAGCATGCCATTGGGCTGATACTTAGCACTTTGCAATATCCTATTCTCCAGTTTCTCTCAATCTAAGGGCTTTCATATGCATTGTTTGACTAAATCATTGATCAATAATAACTACTGATTATTTTCACTGAATTTTTTTTGTTATTTGCAGTCTGAACGCCATTATGCCAGTGAGAGGACAACTGAATAAAATAAAAATCTAGGAGGTGTTTTTATTTCTTTCTGTTATTTTGACACTCAAACAATCGTCTCAGGTAGCATCTATCATTTTCTTCATTTTCTCCTTAGCGTTTAGTAGTGTAAGTCCTTAGCTGTCTTGAGGAATTCACCTTCTTGACCTGGCTGAGCCGTAATCTTACATTTGTCCTCGGCTGTGTGCTTAATCTTGCTGCTGTTGTACACATCTATTATGACCCGAATTAACTGAGAACAATCTGTGAAATTCAAACAGTGTTTCCATTTACCTGTCACATTTCTGCCTCATCCGAATAATTAGTTATTACCTAGATGATTACATTTTTGAAGCTTTCACACCCTCTTAATCCACCTTTCTTAAAAAAGACCGAGAACAAAGAATCAAATTCTTCCCTTTGTATCTGAGGCTTGTCCCAAAGAATTACACAAAGGCAGTTTTCTCCATTCCTCTCAAACCACTTACCTGTTTTGTTTCCCATGATAATTTTCCATTGCCAATACATTTCTCCCTGATGGTTGGGATGAATTCTGTTGTGACAGTCTCCATCCATGCTTCTTCCAACTTCAGATCAATGAAGGTAGCAGCAAGGCCAGAGCTTGACAGGTGTTCCACTTTGAACAATGAGTCATTGTCAGCTCTCCGAAGGGATGCAGTTTCCCATCACTGCTGTGTATTAATTCCATGTTAGCTTTACTGTCTGTCTCCCTTCTTTAGCTTTACCCAGATGTACTTTAGTAATTTCCCTTCTCCCAAAAGTTTATCACTTTCTAATTGGCATCCTCTCTCACTCAACACAGTATATCTTCAAAAAAAATTCTGTACACTTAAAACCATGCGAAGAGCTGACTCATTGGAAAAGACTCTGATGCTGGGAGGGATTGGGGGCAGGAGGAGAAGGGGACGACAGAGGATGAGATGGCTGGATGGCATCACTCACTCGATGGACGTGAATCTGAGTGAACTCTGGGAGTTGGTGATGGACAGGGAGGCCTGGCATGCTGCGATTCATGGGGTCACAAAGAGTTGGACACAACTGAGCGACTGAACTGAACTGAGTATTGAGTTGGCCAAAAAGTTCATTTGAGTTTTTTGGTAACGTCTGACAGAAAAAGCCAAATGAGCTTTTTGGCCTACCCAATATTTAGTTCCAATAAAATCATATCAAGACAGTGAGGATCTGCTTCTATATTGTGGGTGACATTTTAAAAAAATGATACAATCTTACTGGAGAGTTATCTATATATCTGTATCAGTATCTGTATCTTATCTATATATCACATTTACTAAAATGGTTAATATACTTCACTTCCAGAATTTATCCACAGCAGATTATGAGAGATGCAGACACAGATATTTGTAAAACTATTTTTCTCTTTAGTGTCATTTATAATTTTGAAATTATAACTTAAACAATCAGTGACAGGATAATGGGTTATACTACTGCAATATAACAGCCTACTATAATTAAAAATAGGGGCTTCTCTGGTGGCTCAGGCAATAAAGAATCTGCCTGCAGTGTGGGAGACCTGGGTTCGATCCCTGGGTTAGAAAGATCCCCTGGAGAAGGGACTGGCAACTCACTCCGATATTCTTGCCTGGGCAGTCCCATGGACAGATAGCCTGGTGGGCTACAGTCCATGGGTTTGCAAAGAGTAGGACACGACTGAGTGACTCTTTGACATAATTAAAAACATATTCTTCCAACTTATTTTGCCTTGACAAAATAACTCACAGTATGATATTAGTAAAAACAAAAGGATATGGAAGACATTAAAAATGGTGTCAGTTTTGACTTTTAACCAGCTTACCTATCCTGTGAGCTAGGTTGCACAGGCGAAACGTTTTTGTCCCTATTCCTTAAAGCATAGAGTATAGTTTTTTGCTAAGCAGTCCATTTCCCATTTTTCTTCCACATTCCACCCTAGCTCCATTGGGAGTTCTGGAAATGAGGGCTTACAGAACTGACCCAATGCTCCAACCCACTTTATTTTCTAAAGAGCACACGCGAGTGACCGATCAGGCAGTAGAGGAAGGTGTGGGTCCTCCTGACACCGTCGTGTGTCCTTAGTGACCAGAGCTACACGCCACGACTCTTCTCTGAGAAAGACGCTAAACGAGGCAGAGGAGATAATTTTTCGTATGATCTTCAGAGTGAAAAATTGTCCTAATACTAGGGTGCAGTATAGTTTTCTCTTCTTTTTTTAAAGCATGGATTTACCCCTACCGTCATAGCTGCCAGGAGCTGTCCACAGGATTCCATGTGTATGAATATGCCATCGACACGGCAGAAGAGGAAAGCCGCAGCGTGGTACCAGCTCCCACAGCAGCATTCTCTGGGAGTCCTCCTGTGATGAGTGCGGCAGCCAAAGGATTCCTCAGCTTCATCCCGCTCTTACCCTCAGACTCCACTCTGCAGCCTCGGCACTGCCCTACGCATCACAGAAGAGAAATGGACCCTCCTTTCCTGGGTCATCAACTCTTTCTCCATCCTTCCTCAATACCCACTTTCATGATCATTCTCTAGAACTTCTTACCAACGTATCTGTCACTCTTCATAAGCTTAACTTAGAGTCTCATTCTCTGAAAACCATATCTTATGCTTCCCATTCATTTCCCCCAAATGTCTAAGGCACCGAGAACTCATTAACCTCACAGGGAACTCTGATCGACCCTCGTGCTGTCCCAGAAGCCCCTCAATCTTTCCTTAAATCTTGCTGTGAATATTCTCATCTAGGTAGCAGACCAAGGTTGGAGAAAACACACAATCGTGACAACTATAAAGAAAAAAATAAATTAATGACCACTAATCTCAAGTGGAATCTTAGCATTGCCAGGAAACACATTACTTCTCTCTCCTGCCCTGAGCTTCCCTGGTGGCTCAGCAGTAAAGAATCTGCCTGGCAGTGCAGGAAAGCTGAGTTTAGTCTCTGGGTCAGGAAGATTCCCAGGAGAAGGAAATGGCAATCCATTCCAGTATTCTTGCCTGGGAAATCCCGTGGACAGAGGAGCCTGGCGGGCTGCAGTCTGTGGAGCTGCGAAGAGTCGGACATGACTTAGCAGCTAAACAACTGCCTTTGTTGTCCTATTCCGTTAGGCCATTGTTCTACAACTTTCCATCAAAGGCCCAAACCTCCTCCTCGATAGTTCTCATCTGATGATCTTGCTGGGAATTTCCTTGGGAAAACTGAAGCAGCCAGCAGAGATCTCCCGCGTGCTCTCAGCACCCCATCCCCTGGGCCGCCTCTCTCTGCAGCTTGCAGTGCTCCCTCTTAGACCATTCCTGCTCACTCTGCCCTCTTGGCTGTGGCAGCCCTTCTTGGGCACGGCACCCACCCCCTATAATCTGCTCTAGGAACGTTCTCTGCAAATCCCTCCCCTTGCTCCTGCGTTAACATTTCTTTTCTGCACAACCACACTTAATATTTTCCACCTTAAAAGAGCCCTCCCTCAATGCCACAGTCCCTTCTACCTCTGACCTTGCTTCTTTTGGCAGCAAATCTCAGAAGTGATAATTACACTTACCGTCTCCATATCCATTACTTTTCTCCTTTCTTGAACCAGCTCCAATCGACATCTTGTCCCTCTGCTGAACTGAGACAGCTGCAGGCTTTCATAGGCGTTTACCAACCCAGTGGTCAAGGTTCTAGTTCTCTTCTTAGCCCCTAGGCTGTCTCCAACACAGCTCACGTTCTCCTTCACACGTCTCCTTCACCGGCTTCCAGAATGCGGCTGTCTCTCACTCCTTCTGTATCCGTGGTCGTTTCTTCTCCTTTGCTCTCCTCACCTTAATTTTTGTGGACTCCACAAGCATGAATTTATATTTTTCTCTCCAGCTACTTCTGCTTCCTAGGTGGACTCATCTTCCAAGGACTCTTGCTCAGCTCAGATCTTATATATTCAGTGGCCTATTTAACATCTCCATCCGGATGTTTACCAAGCTTCCCAAAATGTAACACTCACAATCTCCCATCTTTCGGAGAGGTAGAATCTTCTTCCAGCTTCTCAGGCCAAAACCCTCAGTTATTCTTGACGCTCCTCACACCCAGGTCCAAACCTTCAGTGCATTCTGACGGTTCTTCCTTTGTCCTACGATCCAAACAACCTGACCACCTCTGACAACTCCCGCTTCTATGACAGTTTTTCAGCTCATCATAAATTCTCCCTTGGACTTTCCCAATTGTTTCTTGTTATCCTAGCATCTGAACTGGCCCCTCTATGGTATACACGTCACACACAACCAGGAGGATCCTCTTAAAACCTAAGTCAGATCATGACACTACTCTACAAAAGAGGCCTCGAGGGCCCCGTCTCGAGCAGAGGTGTCTGGCCTCGTTTCCCATCGCTGGCCTCTTTGCTCTGTTTACTCCTCTGAGCTGAGGACGGCAGGGCCTTTGAATGTGAGCTCCCTGTCTTGCGCTCATGCCATCAGTTCCCTCCCTGCTTCGTTCTTCTCCACAGCCCTTTCTAGCGCCTGGAAAATCATATATTCTTTTCTTTATCTGTCTCCCCAAACAAGATGCAAGGTTCCCAAGGGAAGAAGCTGTGTTTTGCTCATTATTATATCCTCAAGTCCTGGAACAATGGTTGGAAAATGATAGACATTCTGAAAGAATGTACTTAATTCACAAAAATTAAATTATCCACACTTCGTAACAGAAAATTAAGATGTTATTGGCTTACTTGCCTTCAACTTATTCTACATTCTTACTCCCCCAAATTATAAACACCTTATAAATTTCTTTTATTCATACAATCTGGTGGCTAAGCTGAAGCCTGCAGAATATTTGTAACTTTTTGAAGGTCAAGGATGAAGGAAAGGCCTAATTTAAAGATTTTCCTTATTCAACCCAGTACAAAACTCTTAGCGATTCGATATTTCTGTTTAGTGATGACACCATCTTTATGTGAAGAATATAGCCCGTTATGTTGATAGGCAAATTGAAAATGGGCGCTGCATTTATGAGGGTATAAAAATAAATGTAATGCTTATTACCTTGAAATGTGTCAGCTACCAGTTTCTCAGTTTTACAAGAAATGTAGGAGACACAGATGTTCTATTACCTATTCCAGTTAATTTCCTCTCTTTTTCAACATCATTAGCTTCTTCTCAGAATTATAAGCTGCTTCTTGGGGAAGATAAGACAAGAGTAGTAATTTTGGTTGAATGCTCGGCAGTTAGTTTCTCAAGGTGATCAAAATACTGAAAACGTGAGGATTCAAGGAGAGTGGGTGCCTGGGGAAGGGTGTCCTTTCCTTATACCAGCTCGACCACCTGGCTGCTCTGAATTCTAGCCTTTCAAAAGTAAATATATATATATATATTTATATATATATGTACTATGCACAGTTGTTGTTTAGTTGCTAAGTGGTGTCCGACTCTCTGCAGCCCGCTAGGCTCCTTTGTCCATGGGATTTTCCAGGCAAGAATACTGGAGTGGGTTATCATTCCCTTTTTCAGGGAATCTTCCCGACCCAGGGATTGAACCCGCATCTCCTACATTGCAGGTGATTCTTTACTGCTGAACCACTGTGGAAGCTCACTAAGTGAAAACTGCAAACTAATAAAGTATAATTTTTAAGTATTCATCTTTAAATCTTTATAAAAGCCTAGTAATGTGACTAGCTAAAGAAACTTGCACATGGATTATAATAAGGGTAGCCTGTTTTCATTTCACCATATTTTGACTTCTACAAGACAAAATACATACTAGAGAATATATCATTGATTTTACAGCATGATGTGTAACAAAATGAAATGGGGAAATGATCCATTTGCCATTGGTAAACAGGAACTTATTAAAAGATAAAGAAAAATATGATATGACTTGAGACAAAGTTTATCACTTAAACTAGACTATCCAAATGAGAATTAAAAGATTATAATCTTCACAATGCTTATCAAAAATAACATTAAGAATTTTACTATCTATCTATATTAATATTTGCTGTGCCAGAAATTTCCTGAGAACTTGACATGGTCTGATAATCTGGGCTCTGGAGGAGATTTTGTTATTGCTCACTGTGTATGTGTGACCTTAGGATTATTTCTTAAACACTCAAATTCCTTTTTGAAAAAGTTTCTATGCAAATGATATTTTTGAAGGAAGATATCAAGTAATATAATACAACTGGTGTAGTCATTGAAATTACTACCATTATTGGAAGGTAATTATGTCATTTGGTTTTTGTGAAGAAGAGTTTGCCATAAATCGGTTACTCTCAACTTTTTGTCAGTGCCTGGGTTATAACACTGGGGTGATTCAGACAAAGTTATGTCTATGAAGATATGCATTATTAGCTTTCTTAAACAATAGACTGAAATAAGGAAACACATCACCCTAACAAACACGGTATTTGCTCTCTGAGGTCCCATTATTAGAATTGAATGTAATTGTTATTTTTAGAGGACTGATATACAATTAATCCTTGAAGCCTTTGACAGTTTCATGATTTAGAAATTAAAACTTGCTGGGCAATGCCCCCAAGGAGCCAGATCTGATACTTGTGAGCCTGCCATGTCATGTTAGTGCTTGAAAGGCCACACCAGACAGCATTCATAAAGCAACACAGAAGGGCTTCAGCCCATGAACCTCCCCATCAGCTCTTGAAATTCAAAAATCTTTGTTTGCTGTCTGTGAAAGTATTAAGTGCAACCAAAGAATGTGTTTACCTGGCTGAATTTCCCATTGATAGTACAATGTATCAGCTATTTCAGTTCATGAGGGCCACCACTGTGGCCATAATACTGTTGGATTCATTGGCAAAAAAGAAAAATTAAAGTTACCTAAGGCCAGTACTCTTGCCTGGAAAATCCCATGGATGGAGGAGCCTGGTAGGCTGCAGTCCATGGGGTTGCTGAGAGTAGGACATGAGTCAGTGACTTCACTTTCACTTTTCACTTTCATGCATTGGGGAAGGAAATGGCAACCCACTCCAGTGTTCTTGCCTGGAGAATCCCAGGGACGGCAGAGCCCGATGGGCTGCTGTCTATGGGGCCGCACAGAGTTGGACATGACTGAAGTGACTTAGCAGCAGCAGCAAGGCTTCCTTAACTGCATCCCATTTATAGTTTGTTTGCTTCTTTGTCCTGATGTAGCCCTTACTTTATTTTACATTTTATTTAATGTTACTTTTGAATCTAACATTAGGCAACCAATAGTTTTGATTAATATTTTTCACACCTGAAGTTCCTTTTTTCTAGTATTATTTATCAGAGAAATACTCCATGATATTTAAGAATAGGCAAAGCCTTGTTTTGACATGATTTCTATTGGTTTAGCAATTGAAAGAGCTTGGCAATGACTGGCTTGTATACACATACAGTTTTGTTTTTTATTTAAAAAACATTAAATCAAATATGCAGAGGATTTATGGACTAGACAGCAAACAATTTACTTGTTGGATATTTGGATAGAAATAACACCAGATATTTTTTGGAATATGTAAATGTTTATAAGAATTTTCTTGCAGTTTAAAAGTACTGTGATTATTGGCAAGCCTGAAGAGGATGTAGTTAAAGGTATTTTCATGGGAGACCTGTAAATATGCTAAAAAGAACTGACCCTACAAGACCTTAAACATTTTTCCTCTTCGAAATAATGCTTTAAACCAGGCAAAGTGATTTTCCAAAAACTTTAAAGGGATTGGCTTATAGTGAAATTTACACTCAAAAATAAAGATTTAAACTAAGCTGTTCAGCCATTTTGGATTTCATTAATTGATTCTTGGTTTCAAGAGCTGATTCTTCCAGATTTGAAGACTTGATGGTGTCTTTCCCCTCCTGGTGACGGCTGTGCTGTTGTATTATGACATTGGAGGTTGCTGCCTATTTCATCCAGAAGAAATTTCCCCTGGGACCTATGGATGAATATGAATAGTCTTTAGTCATTTTCCTGTGAGCCTGAAAAGCTAAGACAGTGAAAATAAGCTCCATGGATAAATGACAAGCAAATTGACAACCAAATTTAATGAATGCTTGTGCTCAAAACCACTTCCTGAGGGAATTTTAAAAGGTCTTTGCAAGGGATCCTGTGCTATTTTTGCTACGGTGTAAGATTTTGGGGAAAGACAGTGAGTAGCAGCACTGGTCTGTTAGTAACAGCAACAAAAGGAGCCGGACGGGGTTACCACAGTTACCATAGCTGCTAAGCACTTGCTGGTTTCAGTATCCTTAGAGCTTAATGGAAATTCCTAGTCAGTAGATAAACAGTATTCAAAGCAAACTCTGGGTTTCAAGTTATAGTATCTTCCTTAAACAATCCTTCCATAACTGCTAAGTATTTGCTGATTTACGTATCCTAAAATCCCATGGACAGAGGAGCCTGGTGGGCCGCAGTCCATGGAGTTGCTAAGAGTTGGACAAGACTCAGCGGCTTCCCTTTCCCTTTTCACTTTCATGCATTGGAGAAGGAAATGGCAACCCACTCCAGTGTTCTTGCCTGGAGAGTCCCAGGGACGGGGGAGCCTAGTGGGCTGCTGTCTATGGGGTCGCACAGAGTCGGACACGACTGAAGCGACTTAGCAGCGGCAGCAGCAGCAGCAGCAGCAGAGCTTAATGAAAATTCCTACTCAGTAAAACAGTATTCAAAGCAAACTCTGGATTTCAAGTTATAGTATCTTCCTAAACAATCCTTCCAGGGTTTTGGATATTGAATTGAATATTTAAGTAGTGATAAAAATGAACTTCTAATTCTTCTGGAATATGTCAACTTTTTCAATGATGGCACTTTAAAAGACCATTCATAGCACAGACATTGGCACAATTTAATTGAAATTTAGAACCAGGGAGGAGAATTGTGCAAGAAAGTCTTTTAGAATTCAGATTTGGAAAAAGTAGTAATTAGAAAAATGTGGTTTTCTTTGTAAAGTCTTTCTCTTCTAAGTTGGTGAAGCTGAATAAGGTGACTATAATCTCAGAAGATGCAGAATTTCTCAAATTCTGTTTAATTTAGGTTGGAGAATCAGATAGCAGAATTTCTCAAATTCGGTTTAATTTAGGTTGGAGAATCAGATAGCAGCACCATAGATTGGATCATCATGGGTAAGACGGTAAACATTCAGTATTTATGTTTAGAAGTAATAGTAAGATCAAAATGACAAGCCATTAAAAACATAACTGTCTACTAAAAGTGAGGCAGTATGTCACAGTCCAATCAAACCAAACCAAATACCGGAAGGCATGGCCTCTGTCTTCCAGCCTCATGATCTATCACCTTCTGCTGATGCATTTTCTTGGCTGTAAAATGGGAAAAATACAGACAGCTTTTCATTCTTCACAGTATTAACTATCAGAGAGAGTGATTAGCCCTGTCCCCTCTCCCGATACTCCACTCCAAGTCCACTTCCTCCTGTGAAGTATGTTTCCACGGTAACCTAGTGACCTCTCACTCTGGCTCAGTTCCCACTCTACCATTTCTAGGCACTTCCCTCATCTCCCTCCAAGGTTGTCCAGGACTCTCCCAACAGCATCCCACGGGCTGTCCTATGTCGAGTCCCCTCCAGCTCCTTATGGTGATTGTGAGCGACTGGCGGCATCCACAGCCACTCCTGGTTCACAGAGCCTGGTGTGGATTCTACCTAAATCTTCATAAACCCAGACTCTAAAAGCAACCCTGACACGACAGCAAACCACTATACTCTGCTTTGTTTCTTTCTTAAACTCCCCTTTCCACCATCAGTGATGACTTGTGTCCTCTTTCATCTCTTGAAACTCATATTTCCTTCTAAAGATCTTTTATACTTCCTTGAAACCAGAATGGTTTAAATGGTTTTCTATTGTATGGATATACCACATTTTGTTTATCCATTCATCAGGTGATTGTAATTTTGGAGTATTTCCAGTTTTTTTGGCTATTGTGTTTCATGTGCTTGGCCATTTGTATATGTTGTTTGATAAAATATCCATTCAAACATTTTGCTCATATTTGTTTTTTTTCTTATTATTGAGTTGTATTTTTACATATTTTTCATTCTACTCCTTTGCCAGATATAGGATTTGCAAATATTTTCTCCTAGTCTGACTTGCCTTTCTTGATAGTGTCTTTTGACCATTTTGTCTTTAAAATTTTTTGATGAATTTCAATTTATCAAGTTTTTAAAATAATGGATTGTGCTTTTGGCATCATGTCTAAAGAATTCTTTGCTCAGCCAAAGGATATGGAGATTGTTTTCTGCATTTTATTCTTGAAATTTAATAGTTTTTCTCTTTCAGTATTATTGAGATATAGCTGATATACAGTGCTGTATAAGTTTAAGGTATAGGGCATAATGATTTGACTTAGATACATCATGAAATGATGACCATAATAAGTTTAGTGAACATTCATCATCCCATATATTAAAGAAATAGAAAAAAATATGTGATGAGAACGCTTTGATTTACTTTTAACAATTTTCATGTATAATGAACAGAAGTGTTAATTACATTTATCATGCTGTACATTACATCCCTGCTGTTTATTTATCTAATAACTTTCAGTTTGCAGGACCTTTGACTGCTTTCACCTAATTCCCCCTCCCTCCACCACCCATTTCTGGTAACCACAAATCCAATCTCTTTTTTTCTCTTTCTTTTTTTTCGGGTCTGTTCAAATCTTTTTCTCACTTTTAATTTGCTTTCTTATTGAACTTTAAGGGCTTTTTATATGTTCTGATATAAGTCCATTATCAAATATGTGATTTTCAAATTTTTTCCCCCCAGTATGTGGTTTGCCTTTTACTTATTTTCATTTTTAATTAAAAAAAATTTTTTTTAAGCTCTTATATTTAGGTCTCTGATTCACATTAGAGGTGATTTTTGTGTATGGTATGGTGGGAGGCCCTTAAGTTCTGTGTTTTTCCTTTTTCCTTGTTGCTAATGCCACAAAGTTCTATTGTTTTTATCTGAAGTTCTAGAGTTTTGCAAGCAAAAATGTGTGTCAATTATATCGCAATAAAACCAGTTGGGGGAGGGGAGGAGATCCTCCTAGTTGAGCTAGGCCAAATATCTGACCTACACAATTCTAAGCAAATAAAACAATTGTTGCTTTAAGCCACTCAATTTGCAGTGGTGTGTTATACAGTGACTGATAATCAAGACAATATATCATACTCACTTTAAATTTTCTCTGTAAACAATTATGCCTGAACAGCAAATCTTAAAATAGACACTATGGTAATTTTTACTCCAAAATTTTAAGCATATCTCATATCAGAAAGTACAGGGCTTCTTTGTGGCTCATTGGTAAAGATTCTGCCTGCCAATGCAAAAAACACAGACTCCATCCCTGGTCTGGGAAGAGCTCACAGGCCCCGGAGCAACTAAGCCTGTGTGCTGCAACTATTAAGCCTGTGCTCTAGAGCCCAGGAGCCACAGCTACTGGAGCCCTTGCACTCGAGAGCCCATGTTCCAGTAGCTTCTCCACAAGAGAAGCTACTGCAGTGAGAAACCTGTATACCGCCACTAGACAGTAGTCCCTGCTTGCCACAGCTAGAGAAAAGCCTGCGCAGCAAGGAAGACCCAGCGCAGCCAAAAATAAATAAATAAACAAATAAACAAGAAAGTAAAGACTTTCTGATCTTTTGTATTGACATACATCTTTTTATACTTTTTGGCACAGTGGTCCCTCCTTACCCACAGGGGAAGCATCCCAAGACACCCCCTGCCCTATGGATGCCTGAAATCACAGATAGCACTGAACCCTTTATATACTGTATGTTTTCTGACACACACACATCTACAATAAAGTCTAATTTATCAATTAGGTGCAGTAAGAGGTTAGCAGTAACTAATAGTAAATTACAACAGTTATAGCAAATACTATAATGAAAGTTATGTGAATGTCACCTCTCTCAAAACGTTTAATTGTTCTATACTCACCAGTCTCCTTCTTGTGATGATGGGAAAGGAAGTGAGGTGAATGACGCAGGCGCTGTGATGTAGCCTTGGGCTCATATTGACCTTCAATGGCAGGTCAGGAGAATTATCTGCTTCCAGCGATCCTGGATCCTCAGCCGTGATAAAGCGGCTGGTCGGATGTCAGGAGCAGACAATGTTGATGGTTTGGATCCCAGGCAGGTCAGAGCTGGATGGAGAGGACTTTTATCATGTGACTCACAGTAGACGTGCAATTGACAACTTATTCAGTTTACTTCTGGAGTTTTCCATTTAATATTTTTGGACTTCAGCTGACTGCAGGTAACTGAAACATTGGGAAGCAAAACTGCAAATAAGTGGGGAGAGGACTAAATAGATGCATATCTTTGGTATACATCTTTTGAACTTGGGCTTATCAAGTATGATATTTATGTCAAAGTTAATGAAATTGGTGTTGTTTTTATGGGACTGCATGTGACTTTAAAGCTGTTGGCTATAAATGTATTAGTTTCATGTTTCCAGTTAAAGGATACCAAAGTGGCATTTTTTTTTTTTTTTGGCTTTTGTTACCTGCAGTTATCTCTGAGAAAAATGCAATTTTTTTGAAGAAAGGAAAAACTACTTTTCATTATGGATTTTTTAATCAACAGCAATCAACTCTTTGCCTTTTAAAACCACTTACAAAGAAAATGATTCTTAATTTCCCATTTCCAAAATGTCCAAATAATAAATTTCTAATTACTTAACTGCAAAAGTAAACACCTTCTAAGGTTTTCTCAGACATTAGGGTATATAGGAGTGATTACCAAATGTGTCTGGTTTCCTAGACACCAAATGGTAAATCTATTAGGATTTCCTACTATTCTCCTGAATTTTGAATACTGTTCATGTAAATTGGAAAGGTCAATGTATAGGGACAATTCTGTAACTTTCTCCCTCTTAAAATTATAAACTTGACAGTAAAATGGAGTAACAGAAAATTTTAAAATAAAATTCATGCACAGTTCAAATCTATAATTTCTTTTTACACTACAAACAAGTTATTTTTGCTATAGTTAGGTAAATAAAGATATGTCCACATAATTGTTAATAGAATATAATATTTTTAACTTGTTTGAGGGAAGATACACATTTCATTAGTCCAAAGTTAAATTATCTAGTTTAATGCTTTACTACATAGCCATTTAGATTCTAGGAGCCCAACGCCTCTATACAAGCTTGAAGAGGATTTGACAACTGATTGTAAGGACATGTTTTAAAAATAGTGTAGTCCAGTGAATATTACCTTTGTATTTTAAGTAGCAAGAATCTGAAAAGGCCATCCAACGGAAAATACGTGAATTAAACAATTCTGATATTCATTCCTACTTGGAAGCAGCTTTGGGGTACGATTTGTTCAGTTATAACTGTGTTTCATCTTAGCATGTTTCTGGCTTGAGCAAATTTTTAATCTTGGCAGATCATAGAGTAGAAAAATTCCTTTTTGTACATAATGCAAACATTAGACACTTAAGGAAGGGGGTGGAGGAGGGAAGTTCAGGTTCCAAGTTTCTTTACAATATTCCTCCCAAATGGACTCTGTAGAAACTTAAGAATATTGAGTCTAAACCTGGTGTACAGTCTTGCTTGTCCTCAAAGATGTGATAGTTATTCCTCTAGGCTGACAATTTCACTGGAAAGCCTGGCTATCCTTTTATTTTAGTCTGAATGAATCAACTTTTTTTTTTTAAAACTAAATGTTCATTCTCTGAAGTCAATTGAATTCCTCCTTTCAAAAATATTCTGTATTCACACTGTTCTGAAGTTATATCTTTACTGACCTGCTGCCTTGAGGTTAGGTGAGTTGAGGAAATAAGAAAACATGTAAAAAAGAAAGAGTATTTCCTCTTCCTTTCACCTAGAATATAGCCCTAAAGTGAGGTTCACAGACAAGAGTCATCTGCATCATTTGAAAGATTTCTCAAAATGCAGAATCTAGGGCCTCACCTAAGACCCAGTGAATTTGAATCTGCACAATGACAAGAGCCCACATGACCCCAAAGTTGACATGTGCCACCCTAGCAGAAAGCACTAGGTAAAATCCACCAGGCTTCCCCTCCCCTGCGTCTCAGAAGGACCTCTCTTCTCTGGGGTACCACTAAGAAAAAGCACGCAGAGGCAAGGAGGAAATAGTTTCATTTCCATGTTTCTGTTTGCTCTTTGTCAAATGGTCTAGTATTTTCTGACATATCGTATCTCATGTGGGTTAGCATGTGACTTACTCTTTTCTGGTAACATTGAGCCCAAATCATTATATAGGAAGAAGTCTCCTCCTTTACCCAGGAGACAAGTGTTCATATCATCAGCACATTCTTATCATAGTCCAACTTATGCCAACTGAATTAGTTTCATTTAATTTAAGCTGCCATACACTAGACTGATACAAATACAGTTGCCAGAGAAATATATTCTTAGGTAAAAATAACCGATCATTAATATATTGGTTGATTCACGTATTTCTCCAAAGGAAAAATTGTAATGAACTTCTATTCATTACAGTTAGACTATATTGTCTTTAGTTAGTTGGCTTCTAGAATACTGCTTGAGATTATACTATAAACTATCTTTCTGCTGCAGATATATAAAGATGTACATATATAAATTTATCTTTACATTCAAAGAAGAATGCTAAAAATAAACATACACTTTGGTTTACAGATTTACAAAGCTCTTCACCCACATAAGTTCATTAAAATAAGAAGTCTGGGACTTCCCTGGCAGTCCAGTGATTGCAACTCTGTGCTTCCCCTACAGGAGTGTGGGTTTGCTGAAAGAGGAACTCCCCAGATCAGTAGGTGCCCAATATGCTACTGGAGATCAGTGGAGAAATAACTCCAGAAACAATGAAGGGATGGAGCCAAAGCAAAAACAATACCCAGCTGTGGATGTGACTGGTGATAGAAGCAAGGTCCAATGCTGTAAAGAGCAACATTGCATAGGAACCTGGAATGTCAGGTCCATGAATCAAGGCAAATTGAAAGTGGTCAAACAAGAGATGGCAAGGGTGAACATCGACATTCTAGGAATCAGCGAACTAAAATGGACTGGAATGGGTGAATTTAACTCAGATGACCATTATATCTACTATTGCAGGCAGGAATCCCTCAGAAGAAATGGAGTAGCCATCATGGTCAACAAGAGTCTGAAATGCAGTACTTGGATGCAGTCTCAAAAACGACAGAATGATCTCTGTTTGTCTCCAAGGCAAACCATTCAATATCAAGGGTTATCCAAGTCTATGCCCCAACCAGTAACGCTGAAGAAGCTGAAGTTGAACGGTTCTATGAAGACCTACAAGACCTTGTAGAACTAACACCCAAAAAAGACATCCTTTTCATTATAGGGGACTGGAATGCAAAAGTAGGAAGTCAAGAAACACCTGGAGTAACAGGCAAATTTGGCCTTGGAATGCGGAATGAAGCAGGGCAAAGACTAATAGAGTTTTGCCAAGAAAATGCACTGGTCATAGCAAACACCCTCTTCCAACAACACAACAGAAGACTCTACACATGGACATCACCAGATGATCAACACCAAAAAAAGATTGATTATATTCTTTGCAGCCAAAGATGGAGAAGCTCTATACAGTCAACAAAAACAAGACCAGGAGCTGACTGTGGCTCAGATCGTGAACTCCTTATTACCAAATTCAAACTCAAATTGAAGAAAGTAGGGAAAACCACTAGACCATTCAGGTATGACCTAAATCAAATCCCTTATGATTATACAGTGGAAGTGAGAAATAGATTTAAGGGCCTAGATCTGATAGATAGAGTGCCTGATGAACTATGGAATGAGGTTTGTGACATTGTACAGGAGACAGGGATTAAGACCATCCCCATGGAAAAGAAATGCAAAAAAGCAAAATGGCTGTCTGAGGAGGCCTTACAAATAGCTGTGAAAAGAAGAGAAGCGAAAAGCAAAGGAGAAAAGGAAAGATATAAGCATCTGAATGCAGAGTTCAAAAGAATAGCAAGAAGAGATAAGAAAGCCTTCTTCAGTGATCAATGCAAAGAAATAGAGGAAAACAACAGAATGGGAAAGACTAGAGATCTCTTCAAGAAAATTAGAGATACCAAGGGAACATTTCATGCAAAGATGGGCTCGATAAAGGACAGAAATGGTATGGACCTAAGAGAAGCAGAAGATTTTAAGAAGAGGTGGCAAGAATACACAGAAGAACTTTACAAAAAAGATCTTCATGACCCAGATAATCACGATGGTGTGATCACTCATCTAGAGCCAGACATCCTGGAACACAAAGTCAAGTGGGCCTTAGGAAGCATCACTATGAACAAAGCTAGTGGAGGTGATGGAATTCCAGTAGAGCTATTTCAAATCCTGAAAGATGATGCTGTGAAAGTGCTGCACTCAATATGTCAACAAATTTGGAAAACTCAGCAGTGGCCACAGGAGTGGAAAAGGTCAGTTTTCATTCCAATCCCAAAGAAAGGCAATGCCAAAGAATGCTCAAACTACTGCACAATTGCACTCATCTCACACGCTAGTAAAGTAATCCTCAAAGTTCTCTAAGCCAGGCTTCAGCAATACGTGAACCATGAACTTCCTGATGTTCAAGCTGGTTTTAGAAAAGGCAGAGGAACCAGAGATCAAATTGCCAACATCTGCTGGATCATGGAAAAAGCAAGAGAGTTCCAGAAAAACATCTACTTCTGCTTTACTGACTATGCCAAAGCCTTTGACTGTGTGGATCACAATAAACTGTGGAAAATTCTGAAAGAGATGGGAATACCAGACTACCTGACCTGCTTCTTGAGAAACCTGTATGCAGGTCAGGAAGCAACAGTTAGAACTGGACATGGAACAACAGACTGGTTCCAAATAGGAAAAGGAGTGCGTCAAGGCTGTATATAGTCACCCTGCTTATTTAACTTCTATGCAGAGTACATCATGAAAAATCCTGGGCTGGAAGAAACACAAGCTGGAATCAAGATAGCCAGGAGAAATATCAATAACCTCAGATATGCAGATGACACCACCCATATGGCAGAAAGTGAAGAGGAACTAAAAAGCCTCTTGATGAAAGTGAAAGAGGAGAGTGAAAAAGTTGGCTTAAAGCTTAACATTCAGAAAACGAAGATCATGGCATCCGGTCCCATCAGTTCATGGGAAATAGATGGGGAAACAGTGGAAACATTGTCAGACTTTATTTTTTTGGGGCTCCAAAATCACTGCAGATGGTGACTGCAGCCATGAAATTAAAAGACGCTTCCTCCTTGGAAGAAAAGTTATGACCAACCTAGACAGTATATTCAAAAGCAGAGACATTACTTTGCCAACTAAGGTCCATCTAGTCAAGGCTACGGTTTTTCCTGTGGTCATGTATGGATGTGAGAGTTGGACTGTGAAGAAGGCTGAGCACCGAAGAATTGATGCTTTTGAACTGTGGTGTTGGAGAAGACTCTTGAGAGTCCCTTGGACTGCAAGGAGATCCAACCAGTCCGTTCTGAAGGAGATCAGTCCTGAGATTTCTTTGGAAGGAATGATGCTAAAAGCTGAAACTCCAGTACTTTGGCCACCTCACGCGAAGAGTTGACTCACTGGAAAAGACTCTGATGCTGGGAGGGATTGGGGGCAGGAGAAGAAGGGGACGACAGAGGATGAGATGGCTGGATGGCATCACTGACTCAATGGACGTGAGTCTGAGTGAACTCTGGGAGTTGGTGATGGACAGGGAGGCCTGGTGTGCTGGGATTCACGGGGTCACAAAGAGCTGGACATAACTGAGCGACTTAACTGAACTGAACTGGGGAACTAAGATCTCACATGCAGTGAGCCATGGCCACTCAAAAATAAATAAATAGAACAAAATAAAATCGGGTTGTCTGTCTTTTAAAAAGTATGAAGTCTGTGCAACTTTCAATTTTAAAATTATATGCATTGTAAACTGACTTTTTTTTTTGTAAGCTGACTTTTATTGTAGATTTTGTAAATACCTTTGAGATCCTTCATTTAAAGCATCACAAAAGTGGGTTTATTGACATTTATTATGCCATAGATGTGTCTAGAATAATTATTTTATAATTGTTCCTGTGTGTTGGTGTTCTAAGGGTTTTGGTTAAGAAAATCGCTGTTTTTCTAGAATTCCCTCCCACCACATATGTTAAGTTCAACATATTCAGTCTGAGTTGACACAAGGTGCAGACACTGAGGTACCAATCCACCAACCTGACAGTACTTAAGACTGCTATTCTTATTCAATATCTCACATCAAGTTATATGAGACACTGTAGGCTTTAGAATAAGAGTGCCAGATTACTCTGAGCATCTAACATGATTTTAGATAGCTTAGTGACAAAAGGTGATGAAGGATTGAGGATAAACATTGTAAAAAAAAAAAAAAAAGAAAAAATAGCTAAAATTGGCCCTGGGAACAATGTGGAAGGCATTTAGATACCAAGAAGTGTTACTTCTTTCAGGATAGAAGAAGAGAAAGCTAAACACTCTTTTCCATTCAGTTCAGTTCAGTTCAGTCGCTCAGTCGTGTCTGACTCTGCCACCCCATGAACCGCAGCACACCAGGCCTCGCTGGCCATCACCAACTCCTGGAGTCCACCCAAACCCATGTCCATTGAATCAGTGATGTCATCCAGCCATCTCATCCTCCGTCGTTCCCTTCTCCTCCTTCCTTCAATCCCTCCCAGCATCAGAGTCTTTTCCAATCAGTCAACTCTTCACATGAGGTGGCCAAAGTAATGGAGTTTCAGCTTCAGCATCAGTCCTTCCAATGGACACCCAGGACTGATCTTCTTTAGGATGGACTGGTTGGATCTCCTTGCAGTCCCAGGGACACTCAAGAGTCTTCTCCAACACCACAGTTCAAAAGCATCAATTCTTCAGCGCTCAGCTTTCTTTATAGTCCAACTTTCACATCCATACATGACCACTGGAAAAACCATAATCTTGACTAGACAGACCTTTGTCGGCAGAGTAATGTCTCTGCTTTTGAATATGCTGTCTAGGTTGGTCATAACTTTTCTTCCAAGGAGGAAGCGTCTTTTAATTTCATGGCTGCAGTCACCATCTGCAGTGATTTGGAGCTCAGAGAAATAAAGTCTGACACTGTTTCCACTGTTTCCCCATCTATTTCCCATGAACTGATGGGACCGGATGCCATGATCTTTGTTTTCTGAATGTTAAGCTTTAAGCCAACTTTTTCACTCTCCTCTTTCACTTTCATCAAGAGGCTTTTTAGTTCTTCTTCACTTTCTGCCATAAGAGTGGTGTCATCTGCGTATCTGAGGTTATTGATATTTCTCCCAGCAATCTTGATTCCAGCTTGTGCTTTTTCCAGCCCAGTGTTTCTCATGATGTACTCTGCATGTAAGTTAAATAAGCAGGGTGACAATATGCAGCCTTGACATACTCCTCTTTTCTATAATGGACTTCCCTGGTAGCTCAGACGGTAAAGCGTCTGTCTACAATGTGGGAGACCCGGGTTCAAGCCCTGGGTTGGGAAGATCCCCTGGAGAAGGAAATGGCAATCCACTCTAGTGCTATTGCCTGGAGAATCCCATGGACAGAGGAGCCTGGTAGGCTACAGTCTATGGGGTCGCAAAGAGTCGGGCACGACTGAGTGACTTCAGTCAGTCAGTCACCCTTTTATTTGATTATGAGATAGATCAACAGTCTTTTTCATAATCCATAAACATACATATTTTTCCAAACACATGTTGGTAGTTAAAAACCCACCACAAGCAAAAGCTTAGGTATAAGGACCAATCATTGTTAAATATATAACAAGATATATATAAACATATAATAAATAAGAAATATTTAATAATGACCAATCACTATTAAATGTTACTTTTGATGATTAATTTTTAAATAATCAATAGACCATTGAAATGAAAAGTACTTTTTCTCTAAGAAAATGCCCCTATTAAATGAAAACAACTAAAAGCTTCCCTAGCTGTCGTTCCTTTTTTTCTCCTTTTTAAAATAAATATTTATTGCATCTCTATTATGTGTTAGATGTTGTATCAAGGTTTGAAATAAGACAAATCAAATGCAGTTTATGTAATTGAAGATCTTAGATTTCAGGAAGATTGAAGAAAAACCTTAGGAATGATAGATTTGTTACTTTGTTGAAGGTGGAGTTGCCTTATAATTAATTTATAAGAAGTTGAAAGCATAGTGATTAATATGGAATAATCATGATTCCATGTGAAAGAATGTCAAATCTTTATTTTAATGTCAAAATCCTTTGTGAGTAATATTTTTCAACAAAGATATATGTCACCAAGTGTTATGCTCTGGGCCAGGTTTCAGGGATATAGGGAAACAGACAGACCTGGTTCCTGTTTTTACAGGTCTTATGTTCTAGCAATAGAGTCAGATGGAAATTAAGAAAGTTGAAAAATAAGTACCGTAACCACAATTAGCAATAAATCTAAATGTCACCAACAAGGAGCCATGATATTGGGGTAAGGGTAGGAAAGATTCACTGAGAATTTGAAACTTCAACAGGGATTTACTCCTAAGCACACACCCTCTCCTACATCTGGACTATGTTTTCAGGAAATCACAAGCTATTGCTGGATATCATTTATTATCAGATGAATTGAATTTGTAATGGGCATTGGAATCATACTCCTTCTCTTTTTTATCTTACTCCCTGGAGGCAGCTCTTTATTACATACCAAGCAGTCTGTATATGTGTATCATTTAAGTTGACTATATTCTTTATATATATTTTAAAATTTCTTACTTTGGGCAACAGGGTGAAAAAATTCTCCTATAAAGAGAGAGTTCATTCCTCTCTAATTCAGCAACATATTTGTTCTGTATCACTATGCAATTTTAGACAACCGAAACAAACTCCAGCTCACATTGTTTGTCTATTGACAGACTAAATTGTTGTTTAGTCACTAAGTCAGGTCTGACTCTTTTGCGAACCTGTGGACTATAGCCCACCAGGCTCCTCTCTCCATGGGCTTTTCCAGGGAAGAATACTAGAATGGGTTGCCAGTTCCTTCCCCAGGGGATCTTCCCAACCCAAGGATTGAACCCACAATTCTTACATTGACAGATGGATTCTTTACCACTGAACCACCAGGGAAATCTACTTGTCTGTCTGTCTGTCTATCTAATCTGATCCAGAGAAAGGCAGTGGACTCTGACGATTTAGGGATCATTTCTCACACCTCGCCTTTCCCTCCAGAACCTAGCCCCGTGCTTATATGCAGTGCCAGGAATGCCTGACGTTCTCAGGACTTGGTTTCTTCCTGAAACCTCACTCAGTAGATGCTCCGCCTCTGTAACCCATAGTCTGGTGTTAATTACAAGGCAAGAACATTCCATAGGATATTAAGACATAAGGCAAGAAATTTGTTGATTAGTCCATTTAAACTACATGAATTTAATCCTTTAAAAGTACTTCAGATGCCAAAATGTATGATGTTTTTCTTCATATCTGAGCAGCTATTTATAATTGTGTTGCACATTGGAGGATCTGAAGGTCTGATAGAATGATGAAGAGATCATTATGACCAAATGATTAATATTGAGACTTTGAGAAACAAGCAAAAAGTGGGGATCAGGGAAATAATATATATTGTGGGAAAACTTTGTTCTTATGAAATTGGCTATAATTACCATAATAATTAATTATTAATGTGTCCTCTAACAGTAATAAAGATTTGGCAATTTCTCTAAATCCTACCTATATTTTTCCAAAGGTACTTCTAATATCTCACTTTGTACTGCTTTTTTGATCATTTGACTAACTTTCTGCTGCTGAAATTTGCTCTTTTTCAAGTATTCACATCTCCCTGGAAGGCACCACCATCCGCTTGGTAGCCCAGGAAATACTATGAAGCTCCATCCTTGAATCTTCCTTCCTTGTTGCCCTGATGTCCAGATAATCTGAACGGCTGTCGGTTCCATCCATCTTTATCTTAAATTGGTTCATCCTTTGTATCATTTTCCATCACCTCATTTCTCTGGCTGAGCCGTTCTCTCTCTTCCTGCTGTTTTCTAATGGTGTCTCAACAAGAGAAATCATTCCTTACGCAGACTCTAGAATTATCTTTTAAGTGTAGATGTGGCTACCTTTTGAATCCTTTCAATGATCTCATTGTCCTAAAGACAGAGCCAACACCCTCCGGATGTAACTTCCAAGGCCACTACTCGAGCTCCCTGATTCCACCTCAGTATTTGCATCCTCACCTCTCCTCTTGCCTTTCCCTGCCTCCCCCGCCGCGCAACACACTAGTCTATCTGGAGTCTTTCAAACCACTTTCAGTTCTCAGCTCTCTCTTAACCTTGACCTTCTCTAGTCCTGTTACTTTCCCATGGAATGCTCCATTTACCCCTCCCTTTCCTCAGAACCAGAACCAGATCACTTTTTTCTTTTATTGGAATTGCCCATTTGCTATTAAATTTGCATCCTATTCTACAGGTTCACTTTATCCACACACGGTGAGGCTGCTGGAGGGTTGGACACTGCTGAGGTCACTGTTACAACTTGTAACATCAGGAAGATGTTTGATAAATGCTAAGTTAATCAAACTTCTCTTTGTAGATGGCTTTAAAATTCCTTCCACACACATAACCCTGTGAAAACCAAGTGTGTGATGGGGGTGGTCTTGGAGAGGTAAAGTATGCTGGTTTTCAGTGAGATGGATGGGAGTCTTGTTTTCCATGCAGTCTGCTCAGCATCAATATGACTTGAAGATCTAGCGTGGAGACCATGGTCTAGGTTTCTGGGTTGCTGTTATTCTAGCTAATGGCAGTGATCGTGTTGTTGCACTTCTGTTGATATTTAATAAAACTCAGAGAACAGCATGCAAAAGGCAGTACTGATTCCTGCTGAGAGAAAAAGGGAAGCAAGTGAACCATCTACCAAGCAATTTCAGATGTTTCTGCAGTAACCTTAATAGCATAATTTTAACTTCTTGGCACTGGATGAAGTCAATGTTGGTGTACTTTGAACTAATGCATTATACTGGAAAATTGGATCCAGAGGTAAAGTGGAGTTTTCTTTTCTTAGAAGTTGTTTAGCCAAGATACACAATCCATGAACAAGAGTAATTTGGTGAGAATACTAGAAAAGTGTATATCTGGATAAAACTTGTCTTTCCCATGTTCTAAAATACCAACGCTTTCTTCCTTCAGGTTATCATTTATATTTACTATTATTTTTATTTTATATTATTTTCATGTATTTTAAGCTGCAAACTAGTCTAATTTATTTTATTAAGAATATTTAGGAATCTGGGGAGTTAAGAGTATTTCACAGAGTCGGATATGACTGAAGTGACTTAGCAGCAGCAGCAGCAGCAGCAGAAATACCCATTTAAATTGAATATTTCTTGCATGAATAAAATTTTAACAACTATACCTGATTGTGAGGAAATAAGGATGTATTTAAAGCTTCTAGTATCTAAAAAAACATGCTTAATTTTTAGTTTTAAGAAAGTGATGACAACTTTTCCTTTTTAATACTTCCAGACTCTTCAAGGGTCATTCAAGTCAATTGTATGCTAATAATTGAATTGGCATTGTGCTGGCTTGAGGTATGACCAAATCCATGTTCCATATGGATTACCAATCACATTATTAGCAATTTAGGCAAATTAATGACTAATATTGCTTTGGGTAATGGTAACCATTTTCAGATCAATAAATAATATCTAATTACTAATCAAGACAAGAATATAGCTAAAGAAAGATTGTATGAAAGATGATAGATTCACAGTAAGTAGTTTTTAACTGAAATCCAAGTATTAGTAAGAGATTACTGGGATGGGATTTATGTGAGTAACCCCCCATAATTTAATGTTATTTCTCTTCTGAATGTTATCTGACACATTTCACTCTCTGGAGTGTGTAACCTGGGCTAGAACTCTCTCAGGACCCAGCTCCCTCACAATCTTTCTGGTGTTTCCTGTATGAGCCATGGTGAAACCATCCCAAATGGGCTCTGTTTTAGGGATTTAGCCCTTTGCTTCCATAAGGAAGAGAACCAAGAGATTAAAGAAACAAGAGAAAGGCAGACACACCATGGCTTTGATTTTTCTCTTTCTGTTTAAAGAGAAAGATTGATGGATTGTGATCTTCAACCAGCCATTATATATAAAACAGTATTTAGATGCCTTCTTTGCTTACTAACAACACCTCACTGAATAATTCCATTACAAAGTGCTTGAGTCAGGGCTTGGAAGATTTAGACAGAGGCAAATCTGGAGCTCTGCAGGCAGAGCAAGGGTGACAGCACCATAGTTCCGTGAGCTATAAATCTGTGGAAAGAAGATGCAAGTGTGTTACAAGGAAGATCAGATGGTTGGGAGTAGATTCAGACAGTAATGTGCTGTCACTTTGGGCTAGATATTTCACCCCCCAGGCTAGATGTTTCAGGGTGCTGAGCTCAATCTTTTCTTCCTTCTTTCCTTTGAGCTGTGGTCCTTTAACTATGTAACCTTAAGCAGAATTTCAGTTTCTACAAATATCTCTTCATTCTGTCACTTGACAAATACTTACTGAGTACCAACTATGTGTTGGGCACTGTTCAAGTGGCTGGAGCATGACAGGTAAATCAGAGTAGAGATGATGAGGTAGACACAGAGCTGAGGAGCAAGGATCTTGTCTTCTTGGATGAACTCCCTGTCACCTCCCCCTCCCCCCGAGCCTGGCAGTGGCCCAGAACATTCTTCTCTGAATCCTAGTTTTACTGGAGCACAGTCTGAAGATCATGGAGATCTCCCTTATCCTTCGAATAATCTCTGGTTCCACAAACAGACGGTGCACATTCATTCGCCACTGCAGTTGCCACCACAAATGCACCCAGATTGCTGCAGTCAAGTTCTTGGTGTAGTGACTCATCTTATCGCAACTGACATTTCCTTTCTAGATGGTACCCTCCTTTAAAAAGAAAGAGGCAAAGAGTCACATTTTTATTTTATTTTGTGTTTTTAACTGGAGGATAATTGCTTTACAATGCTGTATTAGTTTCTGCTGTGCAACAACATGAGCCATAAGTATACGTACATCCCCTTTCTCTTGGGTCTCACTCCCATCCCCCCCACTATCCCATGCCTCTAGGTCATCACAGGTCGCTGAACTGAGCTCTCTGTGCTATACAGCAGGTTCCCACTAACTCTGTTTTGCACGTGGTAGTGTGCATATGTTAATGTAACTTTTTCAATTTGCCCCTACCCTGCCCATCCCCCTGCTGTGTCCACAAGTCTGTTCTTTACATCTGTGTTTCTATTCTTGTCCTACAAATAGGTTCATAGGTACCATTTTTCTAGATTCCATATATATGTGTTAATGTACAATATTTGTTTTTCTTTTTCTGACTTACTTCACTCTGTTTGACAGACTCTAGGTTCATCCACATCACTTCAACTGACTCAGTTTCACTCCTTTTGATGGCTGAGTAATGTTCCATTGTATATGGGGGCCACATCTTTATCCATTCACTTGTTGATGGACATTTAGATTGCTTCCATGTCCTGGCTATTGTAAATAGTGCTGCAATGAACACTGGGGTACATGTGTCTTTTTGAATTATAGTTTTCCCAGCATGTATGCCCAGTTGTGGGATTGCTGGATCATATGGTAGATTTATTCCTAGCATCTTAAGAAATCTTCATACTGTTCTCCATAGTGACTGATTTTAATGAGATTTGCCTCTCCATTTTTTGCTTTCAGTGCTGAGGTTCATTTTTATTTCACTACAGAGGTCATTAATGGCCCATGATCTACCTTTTTTTCTGCAAGACTATTAAAGGAATTCTTAACCATGTGTTCCAGTTTTAACAAGTAATGGTTCCCCTTTGAGGAGACCTTGCACATCCTGTTTGGTACTTGAGTAAAGTTAAACCAGGGCCGAAATATATTCTAATTTCTTACCTGGGTATTTAAAAAAAAAAAAAAAAAGGCCAGAGAAGGAGGGGCAGAAGAAAAGCAGTTGCCATTCAGGATTTATGAGGAATAGTTACATTTGACAGCTAAAATATAAAACCACTTATCTTCGCTGCCAGTCAAAGATAATTTCCTCTGGTTCCTTCTATTTGAATTCATCCAATAATGGACAAGGTGTTTTTCTTTTACGAAGAGAAGGTAGTCTCTGAAATTATATGAAATTTAAATGATTTAAGTCCTAGCTAGAAAATTTAGCTTGAGATCTAATGGTGATCATCACCTTCTATTCCAATCATATTTCATTTCCCACACCTGCCTTCTAGAGCTGTTTCAATCACGGGTAACAGTGGGGGAGAGAAACGCTGCACATTAAGTGTGCAGCAAAGGTCTTAGTAGTTACGAGCCAAGTTGGAAAGTGGGACAACTGTCACCACAGGGCTGGACCTGCAGGGAGCCTGGAGTTCTGCCCTGACAGCGCCGAACTCGGCAACTTCACTCTCTGGTTTAAGAGATTCGATCTTTCTAACAGTCCAGTCTGAAAGCCAGCTTCACAGATACTCTATTTCTGGAGAGCCATGCAGCCAGAACTATGGGAAACCCTTGTGGTGGTGGTTGTGTTTTTGATGAAGGGCAAAGCTCAGCGGCGATGTGGCTGGTCTGCGTGAAGTCTCCGGATCCACTGACAGGGGGCCTGAGCGGAGTCCCCTTTATGCCGCAGGAGAGGAGGAGCACCCTCTCCAGCAGCCGGAAGGGGGCTCGGGGCTTGGCCCACGTGCCTGGCGTGAACCCTGGAAAGTCAGCGCAGGGTTTCGGTGAAGGAGGGAAGCTGAGCTGGCACTTGCCCGCTCTGGAGCAGGGGTGGGCCCGGGTACTGTGTCCCGAGAAGAGAAAGGAGGCTTCGTGGGCAAATTCCCCGCTTCCGTCGTCTGTCACATTATCCTGCAGAGCTGAGCACATCCTGTTTTCCTGAATTCTCATCACTGAACGCCTGGTGTTTAGCACAAAGAGTTGCGGGGGTTTCTTAGGTTTCCTTTCCCTGTACCCCCAGCATTCCTTCACCCAGACTCAATTCTCCTCGCTTATTTTTTCCAGAAAATGTCTGTAACTTTCTACCCGCCCCTTGGTTCCACTGCTAACTGTGTCTCTGAAGGCTCATGATGGATCTCTGCTAAACCATGGGCTAAGGGTCTCCTCCTTTAGAGGTACAGAAAGGGCAGGATTTTAAAGTCATTCTTCCTGCTTTCCTTTCCCACACATTTCAGATAGGAACTGAGAGGGGTGTAGACACTTGTGCCTCCAGAGGAACTTCCCTTCCTCCGCAGCCCCACCCCAGGTTACAATGCAGTGGCTACAATGAGCTCGGCTCTAATCACATCCCCTCCATCCTCTTTGTTCCAGAGCTGCATTTCTTCAACACGATTCAGTTCAAAGTAAACCGTCACGTGCCCCTGTATGGCTCTAATCAAAGATCTCTGCCAAGTGATACTGTCTCAGGTCAAGCCCCTGTCAATAATCATGAATTAACACTCCACCCAGAAAGGTTAGGGACCTGTCCAGAGCAGGAAAACTCATTCCCCATAGAAAGCAGTTAGTGTTAAATGCTGACTGATGAATCAGTGATATAGAATATATGAGCTCTGCTTTCTCAATATCCTGCACTTCCTCACAGCCTTATCGCAATTGTCATGCAAGATTTATCTGGATAGCATTTGTTTAACATCTTGTCTTCACGCTGCATCATCCCTTTGGTACAGGGTCCTTGCCACACTTTGGTTACCAGCACATCCCAAGGGGAGAACTGTGAATCCAGAAATTCAGAGAGGAAAGCACCTCGGTCAGTTGTGCTAGCTACCGGCCGCGGACCTCAGGGAAGCCTTCTCAGAGGTGCTTCAGATTCAGCAGGAAAGTCCAAAAATTGCCAGGGATTTGCCACGTCAGCCTGAGCCTGTGTCTACACCACAAAGCTGTCATGATACACTTCTGTATCTGGGAATCCCCAACCTGTGGTTAGAATCAGAAAGTAGTGGGTGTCTCCCCTCCTGGTGTGGCTTGGACAGACTGCCTGTGTCCTCCTGCCTGACCTGCCCCCATGTGTGGCCCAGATTCCACTCCCCACAGAGACACATCCAGTTTCCACGGGTCTGGAGTGCAAGAGGGCATCCGGGGCTCCAAGGCCGCCACCACACCCGGGCTGTTATGATGGTTTCCATTTTGAAAGATGCTCTGGGCAGCAGCAGCCCCCTGAAAGCCCTTCCTGTCTTCCCTGTAGCAGTTCTCTGTCTTTCATTGTTGGTTCCAACTCTCCTGAGATTTGGAAGAACATAAAAAAGAAAATGGCAACCAACCTTGCTGTGGGGTTCATAACTTTGTGTGCAGTGTGGTGTGACTAGGAAGAAATTGTTCAACCTTAAACGGTGAGGAGGGGCATGCAGCTGGTGGAAGACTGGTCTCCATCACCTCTGCTCAGCGCCTCCTCCGGAAGAGAACGGGGCATCTCTACTCAGCTGTGCTGTGGTCCGTGTATGAAGATGCACAAACGGCAGTCTAGCCTTGGAGTCTTTCTTTTCATATTTTTCTAAGCAGCTTTGGTCCAAATAAGGCTCTTACTCCTCCTGAGATAATTCCTAACATTTCTAAATGGGTTTCAAATTCCCTGCTAACTCCACTATCGGTAATGAGCACGACATTTCACAAGTGGGCTGGTGAGTCGTACACATGCACATTATATACTTGTACTTCGTTTTGCTTGAAACCCTCTTAGGAACTATGGGAAAAGACTGCTTTATTTAAAAATCAGGGGTAAACAGAACCTTACAAGTGTCACGAGAATATGGGGGATTCAGTTCAGTTCAGTCGCTCAGTTGTAGGAAAAATTAAAAACACCACCCAGCAAGATTCATGCTATTCCGCTCTCTCTTCGTGCCTTGAAATATTATGCATTTTGCTCCACTCACATGATTTTGGGCTCCATTCAAGCAAATCACTTCAAGTGTCTTTTTCAGAAAATGGTGACTAGAATTTGTTGTTTGTTCTTTAAGGAAACAAAACAGAACAAGCCCAGTGAATAAGAGGAATGATCATGGTACATGATACCAATTCAGTTTTAAAAACAAAAAAAGGAAACTGAAAAGGTTTTCTCCATTTAGTTTTTTACACTATAGCATCTATGGGCAAATACCGTAACCTTACCAAACGCCTTTTTTAAGAGACTGACCCTAGACTGATAAGCTTTCCGCTCCCCTCACCCCGACCTTCTTATATAGACTCTGTGTATTGTGATTTTATTTATGCTCCAGTTTGCATGGAATTATGTCCCTAGGTAATGCCACTGGAGCTTAGTCTTATAAGCTTCCTGGAATTCTAGTCCACTTCAAACAAGTGTTTAATGTTCCAAATTAAGATAGTTAAATTGTGCTTTTGCTTTGCAGCACACTAAAAGCAAAATAATTTCTATATTGCCAAAACCATTTTAAATGCTTTGGGAAGTGTTAAGTTATCTGTAGGTGTGCAAACTAGATACTTTGTTCAAGGGCAGATGGTTCCTTACTGTTTTGGTCACTCCTAGGAGGGTGGATTCAATTAAAGTTGCCTGATGGGAAAATCAACACTCTCCAAATATGCAGGCAAAGCTTTCCTCTGCAGGGCAGAAGAATTGCTGTGCTCTTTGGCCTCGACCACGGATTTGTTTTCACTTTTTTTCCCCACCCCCGCGAGTTCACACTTAAGGCCCATTTTAGTGCTGTGTGTCTACCACCTACTTCCTGTTATTGTGTTTGCTATTATAGGCTGCCCTCCTCAGAACTCTTATCTTTCCATCACCTCCTAGACATTTTCACTGAGATGAATTTGCCAGAGGCAGAGAAAGACTGGTTGGACTCAGTTCCTACCTGAGAGGGGACCTAACTGTAACCTGTTAAAATAAAGGATAACTGTCTGATGCACTTACCCTTGTGTTGTGGCTTTATTATTGTTTGAACTGCAACCCAGACTGGAACTTTTTTAAATTTCAAAGACTTTAATTTTCCTCCATGTCTTTTTTTTTTTTTAATCTAATTTTGAACCTTAATGTGTCGACAGATCTCTTTTACGTTATTTTTGGCTAAAGCCAGAAACAAATTGTGTTGAAAAATATTATGAGAATACCTCTCCTTCTAAAATTTCTAGCCCAGTATAGTAGAGTCCAGAGGTTCGGATTAATCAGATAAGCCTTAGAGAAACATCCACTGTTGTAGATGATCTGCTTAACCAAATCCTAATGCTGAATGGCTAGAGGTTTTCTTATCTATCAGTAGAATGAACTAACTATATATTAGGGGAGTGACTTAATGAACTGTGATTTATATGTGAAGGGAATCCAAAACCTCATAGTGACACTTTTAATAATGTGGCCCAAAAAAGTCATGTTCATGTACATTTTGAAGGCTAATATGTATTTCGCAAGATGCCTATCTCTGACATGATTAAATATGAAATATACAACTGATTAACCTGATTATTCCATAAGAAAAGCCAAAAATACTATTTTTATCATACTAGTCATTTTGAGATTATTTAAAACCACATTTTACTGGTGAAAATTTGATTCTTATGTTTGGAGGAACAAGCAATTAATGTCTTTTTCAGTTTATGAGCAGTGGAGTCCAACGAACACTTTCTGAGAATCTGCCCTGTGTTTGGGCTATGACAGTCAGGGATGAGAGCTGGGCAAGAAAACAGTGTCCCTGTTCGGGAAGACTCCATCTCATCAGAGAGACAGAGAAGTAAACACACGTTTTCGCTGTGAATGTGCTATGAGCGTTAACACAATTACGGAGAGGGCTCGTGAGAACAAACGGGTTGACACACTCAATGCTGCAGGTGATGCCTTACATCACACAGTGGTTGCAAAATCCTGAAGGTAAAGCGCAAATTTCTGCCACAGTGGGTGGGCTGAAATGAGTTTTAGGAACTATATCAGGCAGTGAGTTTTAGGAACTATATCATAGGCCAGGTGATAAGTTAGAAAACCTGATGCTGTCATTCATTCTGTGTAACTTAACTTATTCTCTTGTACCTACATTGTACCGTGTTCTATGCTAAAAACTGTGTACTCTAAGGGTCTTAGTTTTTCATATGCAAAATTGCGACCCTGTTAGGGCTTCCCTGGTGGCTCAGCTGGTAAAGAATCCACCTGCAATGGGGGAGACCTGGGTTCACTCCCTGGGTTGGGAAGATCCCCTGGAGAAGGGAACAGCTACCCACTCCAGTATTCTGGCCTGGAGAATTCCATGGACTGTATGGGGTTGCAAAGAGTCAGACATGACTGAGTGACTTTCACTTAGGTTTCTCTGACAGTTAAATGTATTAATCCACATAAAGCACTTAGAACAGTGCCCAGAAGATACTAATACAGTAATAATAAGTTAAAAATTATTGGCTATTATTTTCAGGTATCTCCATTCTAACTGATAATGCTACCCAGCAAGATAGCGAGATGGGTGATCAAGTCATTCACGTATTCATAAATATTTATTAAGCACTTATTATGCACCAGGCTTTGGAGATTCAAAAGTGAAATGAAAAGCTACTTGCATGTAGGTTCAGATTCCAGTGCTAAGATGAAAGAAAAGCAAGTTAATCATCAAACAAATAAATTAATTCAGAGGTCAATATGCATGGAATGAGTATAACAGTGTTTGGGGGTGGGGGAGGCATTTCATAGATGGTCACTGTTGAAAGCCTCCTGGAAGAAGTGACAACTTGAATGTTAAAATGGAACCAGCCCCGCAAAGACACCATGTAGGAATATACTTGGCTTGTTCCAGAACAGACAGAAGACCACGGGTTTGGAAAAAAGGTAATAGAGGGACACAAACAGGGGATGAGGCTGGAGAAACAGGTTCATGCAGGGCCAGGGTGGGATTCTAAGAAGCTCGAATCATTTCATGTGTAATGGACACTCTCTGCAGAAAAAGTTACAACCAGTCTTTCAAACACACACACACACTCTTTGGTTTGTATTTACATTTCACTATGAGTTACCTAGATTTAAATGAAAAGAAAGTGAAGCAAGGTATCAAATATATCTATATTCTAACTCTGCATTTGCTTCTAGGGAGCTCAATGCCAAGAAGGGTCAACAGACATATTAAAAGACATCAAGACATGGGCCAGGAAGTGTAGTGGCTGTGCTGAGCTCAGGGAGAGTGTGTGAGAACTCCTGGGAGAAGCAGTACATGTGATCTGAGATGAAGACAAATTCCCAAGTTTCATTCAAACTCTGTTGTTTCTACTCTTGATCCACACTTGCATAACTGGCCACTACTGCCATTGTTGTCAATCTGGTCTTCAATAGCAGTGTGAGTTTTGGCAAGATACTGACTTTGAACATCAGTCTCTCTCCATTTAAAATAGGGATGCATATTTATATGTCAAGGTGAGAGAGAGAAATCCATACCTTACCGGATGGATTTATAGTAAGCATATGACATATAATATATACTATTATGATTAAATAAACATGAGGATGGATATTGCTAGCAGGGAAACTGGCACATAGAAAGTGATCAATAAACATGGGCCTAGTTCTATGCCTCGGGTGTCTTTAAGAGAATATATTGATTGTTCAAATCCCTCAAAACACTACTATCGCTTCCTAATACATTACTTATTAAGGAGCTTCTCACTCTTTCTACATTTTTCTTAAGCTCTCTGTACAATATGACCACTCCTGTCCACATCTTGTCTATCTCCCACCTCAACTAAGACTTATGCACTGACTCTCTTTTGAAAGCACCCACTTTCTAAACCGAAACATTCTCTCAGGCTCACAAAGTCTTATTTACCATATCATAAAGTCTTTTTCTTCCTTCAGTATCCTCTAAAGGCATTTTTCTACTGATGTGCAATGGAAAGAGAAACTGCAAATTCTCCCAGAATATAACTTCTTTAAATCTGACACTCCATAAATCAACTCTGATAAGCCCTTCCTTTTCGGAAAAATGAGATTAAGATATATTTACAATTTTCCTTTTGTCTCCATTGTCTAACTATTTTGATGATTGAAATGAATAATACCCCTAGAGTTATTCTTCTTATTTCCTTTCTTTTCCCATCAAATCTTTGAGGAAATAAAAAATAAAACAAGGCCACCTTGGGCCCCAGTTTACTGATCAAATACCTATGCAGTGATTGCTTTGGTGCACACCCTGTATGAAGCTTTGGGGCTGAAGAAGGCCCTGTGCTGAATTTCTGGGTTTCCTGGGAGGAAGCTGGAGGTAGATGAAACCATTCAACTATCTGTTGAATTGGAGACCATCTGAGATAAGCTAGCTGAATTCTACATCATAGAGTCAAACTAAGACATTACTAAGTTTAATAACATTCCAAGAAAGTTCTTCTGTTCTCATGACCTCATCTCACCAGCTCCTGCCCTTATCCCATTTAGCACAAAGATTCTAGACACAAATCGCTCCAGACCTTACAGGAAAACTGCTGGCATCAAGTCTCCCATTCAAGAGCTCTCTTGTCTCTTGATCCTTGTTCAGCAGGTGTGAACTGAAGGTATCTGAATTTGGATGTAAATGCCACATTGACTTTTCCTCTACTTTGACTCTCAGAAGATGAGCCCACGTTATACACAAGGAGCAAAGGAAAATCCTGCCAAAAGTACCAGTGAACCTCATTTAGCAGTTGCACTCATCATATCTTACTCCTCCTTTGGGCCCAAAGGATCAAAAGTTTCATTTTCACCTCATTTTAGGGAGCTGGTTTGGATTGAAGTCACATACCAAATGAACCGTCTCCAACATCTACATCAGGAAGTAACTCAAGCTCAAGATAAAGGTCACTGGTGGGGCAACAGGCTTGTGTTGCTTATTCTGGCTTCTCTCTCCTGTCTTGGAGATCGTCTGGAAGAGCCACCATGACTTATTCTTTATAAGCTTTACAAGTTGGAATGAGAGCTCTTGCATGTTGATGAGCCCTTGATGAAGTACAAAGTGTTATGTAAAACAAAATGGACTCTGCTCATGATGGATTCGAACGGTCATTCCACAGAGGTATCCTTGAGCCAAGACCACAACACTTTGGCTCCTACTTACTCATGGAAACTTCTAATTGATTGCTTCAAACCACTTGCCAATTATTGCTCTGAAGAACAATCCTTCGAAGTAGAACTTATGAGGGTCCATGCATCTCTAATGCTAAAATTTATTTTAACTCTATTGTGTCTAGGATTTTACCCACTGAATTTATTTGGAAACTTCATGAGATATTTAATAGGAGATTATATTTGGAGAAGTATTAGTATAACATGTGAAATTCTAAATACATCATCTTTTAAAATGATCATTTGATTACATCATTCGAAAGTCATTAAAACAATATTCATAAGAGGGATATTTTTCAGATGTAGAATGTTTAATTATTTTAAGTGACTATAAAAAATATCTAATGATAGTTAAATTGATTTTAAGGTTACTCAGTGAAAATCCTTAAAATAGAGCAGTTTATGTAGGTATTAAACTATGCAATTAAAAATCATCTTTTTACTTATATGGTAATATGTTTGATTCTCCATATTTTGAAGGAAAAATACATAAATGGGCTTATAACATTGGTCAAAGATGTTAGAAATAAGTACTAATCTGGAATCTATTCTAATTTGTAAAATGTTTGTTCCAATGTCCATATATTCCTGTAATTTCAAAGAAATGAATTCAAAACATTTATAAAAATTAAAAAATATCAATAAAAATAAAGTGAACAAATAAGTTAACAGAGATCAATCTAATTTCTTGGTACCTACCTGAACCAAGAATTTTTTTTAAATCATGAAATTCTATGGAATACTTTTTAAAAAAATCAGATAAGCAGTAGTATTCTGTATTTTTAATAAAATTTATATATAAATAAAATATTATATAAATTGCTTAAATAAAGTTTGTAGCTATTTCACTACTCAGAATACTCTGAGTATGTTTTGTGAACATGGGCTATAAGAAAGTATCTCATCTGTATCTATATTGATTCAATGATTAATTTTTATATGTTCACATATAAAAGTTTAATTTATCATATAAATTTTTAAGAATATATGTAAAGAAGAAAACACTGCTAAGATCTTTCACCACTCTCACCATTACGGTTTAGAGATTTTCAGTCTTTTTAGATGTATACATCTGTCTCTAGATGTTCTGTGTAATAGCTGAAAGGTTACTTCTCAGAGAGCTCTTTACTGTGTAGCTAGGTCTGACCTGTTATCATGGTAACCAGATGATGCATCACATTCTGAAATTTTATGTGTTTGTGTGCTCTGCTAACCCTCTCTGATCCTCTCAAAGACTCAGCTTGGATTCTATCACACACAATAACCTTCAATATTGATTGCTTGGAGAAGTAGAGAGAAAAAAATTGTGCTCCTTCTTTGGGTCAATGGAGTGGAAAAGATGCCAGAGCTGGCTTGATGTGAACGGGATCGGGATTTCACGAGGATGGAAAACTGAAACAAGTGGTGACTATGAGATCGTGAAAGTGTTCCTCCCTCCAACCCCCCTTTACGAAGGACGAGGGCTGAAGAACTGTGTGCTCTCCAGGTAGCATGGCCTTTGCTGACATTTGATTCACTCTCAGCCCAAGTGTTGTGTTGTTGAACTTTAAATTTCAGCTGCTTGACAGCTTCTCTAAAAAAATTTCCCTTGCTGCCTTTTGATCTTAATCAATCAAAACAAAACCTTCATATTTAGTTAAGCCTTAACATATCACGTTTAGTTTAGCTTAAAGCAAACTTATGGAAAAGTCCTCATCAATAAAGTGATAGATGTACTAATAATATAAGGTGTACAAACAGGATTCAAGAAATTTGAAGAGTTTTATCTGCAAGTGTTGAGGATAATCAGAACTTGGTTCATGTCTCTGCTCTGCCATTTATTAGCTTTGAGACTGCACAAATTTCTTAACCTCTTTGTGCGTCAACTTGCTTATTTGTTAAATGACACCAACAGTGCCTTGTATGGGTGTGCACTGAGCTTTCGATGAGATAAAGAGCATAAAGCGTGCAGTAGACTGCTGGACACTGCTTTGTACTCTGGAAAAGTCGGTTCATGTTACTCTATCTGGACTAAATATAGTTGCTGTTGTTTTTTAAAAATATATCAATAAGAAGTAAAATGAGATTGGCAGAAAAAAATATAAACTGTGAAATTCAAAGTTATCCAGCCAGATATCTCATTAGGAGTAAACGGTTTGGGCAGAGAACAGAATTAGGGAATATAAACTCTAAAATATGGGTTCACATTATTTATGTTTTATCATTGTTGCTTACTTGCTACATCATGTCCGACTCTTTGCGGATAATGACATTTAAAAATCAAGGTCAAATTTTCTACTCAGATGTACGATGTATGTATTATTGTATTCTGAAATATAAATTTGGCACTTCTGACAAACTTTGTTGCTTTCTGTTCTTTAAAGTGAAGGGCAGCGAGACCCAGTGAGGCAGCTCCTGCTGACAGCTCGCACGGTCACTGCCCAGGCCCGGCCCGAGGCCAGAACCACGCATTTGAAATTCCTGTTCTTCACCATTGCTTTTTCTGGGCTTGTAAACAGGCTTCTTCCCCACAAGACTTCATTATCTGCAAAATGTTTTTAAGTCTCTATTTTTAAGTTTTAACTTGGAAGATTTTCATAAATATAGGTCGTAATCAAGTTGTATAATTTGTTTATATTTTATTGGCTTATTGACACAAATATTTAAGCTTTATCGCTGAATGTGTCATCATCAACCAGTGTTGAGATTTTCCTTATAATTATCTCTAAAATGATCATTTCAGCCAATAATATAGTTATGTTCATTCCTAAAGGAGTCAATACTGATGTAACGGGCAGACACCAGTATGTCTTATTTTGACAAATGACGTGCAAGATCTTAGAAAACAGAAGTGTCATCTCTTTCACTGTCCAGATCAAATAGATATAAATCTTTAAAATAACTAAAATGCTTCTGTACTAAGAGTGAAAACACTCAGAAAATTAAGAGCCATTTGCCCACATGCTTATAATAATCCAGATCAATGTGTCTCTACATTTAATTTATAACTTTCTCTTCAGAGCTTTATATGTTTTTTGATTTTTATTTTGCTTGAAATCCTTTTGACACCCAAGAGGTTTCATACATAAAAAAAATAAATCAACTAAGACTTGTAAGAAGACATACACTGAGATTTTCAATTATGGCTTTTCTAGGATGAAACACTGCTTACTTCTCTTTTTGGAGCAATTTCCCCATTCATTCCTGTTCTTTAATTGCACATATTTGAAAAATCAGTCCCCAAAACACTATGTCAGCTGTCTCTCCATTTATAACAATGGTTGTTATAAATGAAATAACATTTTCCAGATGGGCAGCTATTCATTCTTTCCTTTATTTAGTATTATTTAATATTTTTAAGGGATGGGACTTTTGACCTTTATCTGGCCACATTTCATTTTCAAAAGATTTTGGATTGAGTCTTCACAGAAAACAGCATAAAAAGGCTGTTCTATTATTTTCTCATCAAAGTATCATCTCAAAGTTAACTACCACTGGATTCTGGGCACGACTGTAAGAAAAGGAAAAGATCTGATATTATCATTATCTAAGAAGAGGTAGAAAACAGCCTTTACAACAGATATAAACAAGAAAATTGAAAATTAATTTCTCTATACTGCCTACTGCTCACTTTCTTTTGGAAATGTATGTTTAACTTTTTATCTTGCTGTATGAGTTTTTCTCTCCTGAGTTCTTTTCTTCTCATTAATTGCCTTTCCTTTTCATCACATGGATTAGATTGCCCCCAGCTGCTTCCCCCTTCCTCCCTGATGTCTTTCTGAGCCTTCAAATTCTGTAAATGAACTTGGATAATTTATAAACAGTGACATAGAAAAAAAGACATAGTATGTAAGTCTTTTATATTTCATGCAGCTCCACATTTTACCGACATGAGTTATTCCCATAGATGATGCATGTTATTTTTAACCATTTCCGCTGCTTTAGGATAGCGTCATCAGACTTTGTTTTTGTTTTTGTTTTTTTAACAAAGAACATTTCAATTTAAGATGCACCTGCATAATGTGGGCAGGTACGCTCGCATTCCACAGTTGATCAGTGCTCTGATTCATTTGGTGCTAAAATTTTAAGCCACATGAAATATTTCTAAGTAAGCAGTTCCAAAACATTTGTTCTAATTTGGTGTTTCTGCCCAATTTAACAGAAAAAGAGAGGCTGTGGAATAGTAAATCCTTTCGAATCTGTCAGCAAAGGAGAGGACAGTCGGATCTCAGGTTCACTTAGGCCGTCATGTTGATGGATTAGCTTATATTATACATGTGTTCTGTGCCAAATGATGCCTTTTGATTCTGATTCCAAGGAAAACAGCAGGGATCTGGGGCCTTGGGAGTCCTGAAGGAGTTGTTATTTCTGGCCTTTTGATAGAAATAACGGGAGACTCATGGCTAAAGAACATCAAAGTGTCAACAGCAACTTCACATGTAGTTTACTCCCCTGATGACACGTAATGTGAGAGTGAGAGCTGGTCGTGATTCAGTGGAGTTTGACTAAGTTTTCCCTGTGTCCCGTTAGCTGAAAGGCTTCTTTCTCTGTGTCTCAGGTACTTGGGATGTCTGTGCAGAGAGGTCCAAGGTCAGCCTCACAGTCTCAGGCATCTCCCTGCAGCCTGGGCAAAGCAGGCAGCTCGCCCACCCCCCATCCCCAATGTCTGCAGAAGGGTCTGAACAGACAGACAGACGGAGGGCTGGCCTCGAGGCTGAGGAGCACGTTGGAACAGGGGCCTGATGACTGGAGGCTGCGCGTGGATGTCACCGACAGTAGAATAGGCTGCAGGCCAGGGGTCAGGGCTCAGCACCAGAGGCGCGGGCCTTGAGAGGCCTGTGTGGGCGCGGCGAGACAGGGCCATCTCCCCACCTTGTTACAGGGCAAGGGACACGCCGCCCCAGCCACCCAGACGTCAGCCGGGAATTAGAGCCGCCAGGAGGGCGCTTCCTGAACTGATGGGTACACACCCGGGAGTGTGTGATGTACACCTAGAGGAGAAGGCGTTTCACTGCCAAGCAGCCCTGGAGTCCCATGAGCTGAGTTCAATCACAGAGAAATAAAGCTACGTGTCTGTACACAGGCGTGTGTGACCATCTAAAATGTCAATATTATACTCCACTATGTGCTACACATGCAGGAGGCAGGTTTTCCATTCATAGTGACAGAAGCTATTTCTTTATTAATCTAATACCAGTCTGTAAGTTTATAACAAGAGATGGCTTTTTGTCCTTTGATTTTCTTTTCTGTTTTTAAAAATAGGATATACAACATACACATTCCTTGGTTTGTGTTTCCATTTCACTGTTAGTTACCTAGATTTAAATGAAAAGAAAGTAAAGCAAGATATAATATATATATATATATATGTCTAGTATATACATATACAGTATATACTATACACTTGTATGTATATATATGTGTGTGTATATATATATAAATATGTGTATATAGTCTAACTCTACATTTTTAAACATGCTCTTTCATGGTGTAATTCTTACTTTGCTTGGTGATACTGCTATGAAGATCGGATTTACTGAGAGGTAGCATTCACTCTTTGAGGCATCACCCACATGCGTAAGTAGGGTCTTTGTCCACTAATGAGCGTTCTTTCTTGTTATGGGTTTTGTAAAGCCTTGAACTGTGAATGGACCCTCAATCAACTCACAGCTGCACTGAGGCTGTCAGATGGCCGTATCCATGGCGACGGGCCAAAAATGGTGACACAAATTAATCCATTTGTGTGAAATTCTCAGTGAGAGTGCACTTTCATCTTTCAGAGACTCCTGTTAGGAAGTGGGGTGGTAATGTGAAATACGGAGCAAAAGCGAAATAGTGATGGACTAGCCACAGGACCTTCTCCCCGCAAACAGTGGGGCTTCTCCTCCTTTTCATCTGCCAGAGATGACAGAGAACAGTTGGGGATTTGATACTGCCACCATAATGTTCTTTTTAATAAAAGTGATATTAATTTAATGCTCACACGTAAGCTCTTTCTTTTTTCACCTTCTCTCAGCAGTGCCATCCAATCAGCCTTGAAAATAAGTACAATGATTTTCACAGTGGTACAAAATTAAAAAGTAATCTTTTATCTTGCTGTTTTATTGCTAATTGTATTCATGTAGCAGATAGCATGGAAGATGCCTAAAACATCAGATTTGTGATTGTTAGCTTACTCTCCCCTATGAATAAATGAAAAATAAAAAAATAGACAAAAACAAAAAATCATTGAGTGTCTTCTTTGCCTTTTTAGAACCAGATAAGTCTACTCTTGAGTTACATCTTTGGAAACCATATTATCTTGCCTGGTGTTAGGATGAATTTATGTAAAGCCAAATTGCACTGTCAAAATTATTTGCTGCACTGTTGAGGCAGGATAACTTTTCACAAACTGAATATATATAGAAGATACTGCCTTTTAATTGAAATTTACCTTCATTATTTAAAGATATTAAAATGACAAAAGCAAAAAGTAATGGATTTTATGTTTTCTTGTTACTCCTTAGCTTGGGGACCTGAACATTAGTTGATGAAATACAATCAATTGGATCTTTGACAAAGGAGCAAAGGCAATGAAGGACAATGAAGTCAATGAAAGCCAATGAAGGACAGAACTTATAACAACAACAACAAATTGCTTGTCCAAGACGGAAACAAACCTAGACAGAGACCAGAGAGGTTTCACAAAAATTAACTGATAATATATCATAGACCTAAATTAAAAATACCAGACAATAAAACTTCTGTAAGAAGACATAAAAGCATGGCCAAGCATCTGAGGATGTTCTTTCAAGCATGATCTTTGAAAGAAAAAAGTGAATATGTTGGACTTTGCTAAAATACAAAACCCATTTTCTCTGTGGAAAAAAAAAAAAAGCTGTTAAGAGGATAAAAAGACAAGCCAGAGACTGGGGGGAAATATTTGCAAAACAAATATCTGATAACTTGCCTCCAAAACATATAAAGAACTCTTAAAACTGAACAATGAGAAAACAAACAACCCAATCAAAAAATGGGCAAATGATCTGAAAAGATATCTTACCAAAGAAAACAGATGAATGAAAATTAAACACATGAGAAGATGCTAAAATCATTTCTCACTAGAGAATTACAAATTAAAATAACAATGAGATGCTACTACACACCTATTTAGTATACCTAAAATCCAAAAACCTGACAATACCGATGGCTGATGAGATTGTGGCGCAACAACAGTTATTCAGTGCTGGCAGGAAGACAGAGTGGTAACAGTCTGGGATACAGTCTGGTTGTTTCATACAAGGTAAAAATAATCTCATAAGGTCCAATAAGCATGTTCCCGACTGAGTTAAAAATGTGCAACCTCACAGAAATCTTCATGCAAATGCTTATAGCAGCTTAATTTTAACCTGGCAAAATCTGGAAATGGAGACATCTCTTAAAAGAAGAATGAATAAACAAATTGTGGTATACCCATGCAATGGAATATTATTCTGCAATAAAAACAAATGAGCTATTAAGTCATGAAAAATACATGAATAACTTAAATGCATATTACTATCTGAAAGAAGCCAGTCAATTCACTGTATGATTCTAATTACATGATATTCTATAAAAGGATAAACTTCTTATTATGGACATATTCAAAAGATCAGTGCTGCCAGAGGTTCACGGAGAAGTGAGTGAGCTTGAACAGGTAAAGCACAGGGTTTGTCTTTAGGATGGTAAAAATTCTGTGTAACACTTTCACTCTGAGTATGTAACTCTACACATTTGGCAAAATTTACAGAACTTTACCACAGAGAACAAACCCTGATGAATGCAAATTTTACACAATCATTTTGGAAGCTGGGAACTCTCCGGATAAAATGCAGAATGTGACAAAATAATCTGTATTTTGTATGAATATATGTGTGAAACAGTCTTACTGAAGGGATGGGGACCAAAGTACTTTGGAAATGAATAGTGTGTAATACTAAAAGCAAAACACAAGCACTTTAGTTGGTAAAGCTGGTTCCCTAGGGCTTAACAATTCAGACGCTGTTATGCATGTATACTAGAAATGAACAGTTAGTAAATGGATGAAGGATTTTGTAAGTCATTTTCATCTTTGGCCAAAAGATCATCATTCTCACACGGATTGCTGTATTGTTTTCTAAAAAATCAGTTCCAGAACCATTTAAGATATTTGTAAACTCTCAGTTCAGTCACTCAATTATGCCCAACTCTTTGCGACCCAGTGGACTACAGGATGCCAGGCTTCCCTGTCCATCACCAACTCCCAGAGCTTGATCAAACTCATGTCCACTAAGTCTGTGATGCCATCCAGCCATCTCATTCTCTGTCATCCCCTTCTCCTCTTGCCTTCAATCTTTCCCAGCATCAGGGTGTTTTCCAACGAGTCAGTTCTTCACATCAGGTAGCCAAAGTATTGGAGTTTCAGCTTCAACATCAGTTCTTCTAATGAATATTTAGGACTGGTTTCCTTTAGGATTGACAGGTTGAATCTCCTTGCAGTTCAAGGGACTCTCAAGAGTCTTCTCCAACACCACAGTTTAAAAGCATCAGTTCTTCAGGGCTCAGCTTTCTTTATAGTCCAACTCTCACATCCATACATGACTACTGGAAAAACCATAGCTTTGACTCTATGCACTTTTGTCAGCAAAGTGATGTCTCTGCTTTTTAATATGCTGTCTAGGTTGGTCATAGCTTTTCTTCCAAGGAATAAGTGTCTTTTGATTTCATGGCTGTAGTCATCATTTGCAGTGATTTTGGAGCCCCCCAAAATAGTCTCTCATTGTTTCCATTGTTTCCCCACCTATTTGCCATGAAGTGATGGGACCAGATTCCATGATCTTCATTTTCTGAAGGCTGAGTTTTAAGCCAGCTTCCTCACTCTTCTTTCTCACTTTCATCAAGAGGCACTTTAGTTCTTCTTTGCTTTCTGCCATTAGGGGGGTGTCATTTGCATATCTGATGTTATTGATATTTCTCCCAGCAATTTTGATTCCAGCTTGTGATTTCACATGATGTATTCTGCTTATAAGTTCAATAAGCAGAGTGACAATATACAGCCTTGATGTACTCCTTTTCCTATTTGGAACCAGTCTGTTGTCCAGTTCTAACTGTTGCTTCCTGACCTGCATACAGATTTCTCAGGAGGCAGGTCAATTCATCTGGTATTCCCATCTCTCCATAGTTTTAAGAATTTCCCTTAGTTTGTTGTGATCCACACAGTCAAAGACTTTGATATATTCAATAGAGCAGAAATAGATGTGTTTTTTGAACTCTGTTGCTTTTTGATTATCCAACAGATGTTGGCAGTTTGATCTCTGTTTACTCTGCCTTTCATAAAACCAGCTTGAACATCTGGAAGTTCACGGTTCACGTACTATCAAAGCCTGTCTTGGAGAATTTTGAGCATTGCTTTGCTAGCGCGTGAGATAAGTGCCATTGTGTGGTAGTCTGAACATTCTTTGGCATGGTCTTTCTTTGGGATTGGAATGAAAACTGACTTTTTCCAGTTCTGTGGCCATTGCTAAGTTTTCCAGTTTTGCTGGCATATTGAGTGCAGCACTTTCACAGCATCATCTTTAGGATTTGAAATAGCTCAGCTGGAATTCCATCCCCTCCACTAGCTTTGATCATAGTGATGCTTCCTAAGGACCACTGGACTTTGCATTCCAGGATGTGTGAGTTCATATTCAGGATGTAAACTCTAGGCATGCTTAATTTTAGAATCTGTAATCCTCATCCTATCAGCTATGTTAAAATATTCCCACATCTCACATTAAAAACAATATTTTGCTTCAGGAATAGTTATTAAAATTTGTTTATGAAATTATTTGGTGGTAAGCTTTTAATAACCACCAGATAATTTGTTTTTCAAATATTTATTTACTTGGCTGTGCTGGGTCTTAGTTGCAGCATGTAGGATCTAGTTCCCTACCAGGGATCGAACCCAGGCCCCTTGCATTGGGAACTCACAATCTAAGCCACTGGACCACCCAGGGAAGTCCCACCACCAAAGAATTTAACCAGTTAATAATTTTGAGAAAATTTATGGTTGCTTATTAGAAATTATCATATACTTAGAACTTATAAGTGGAGAAAACTAACTCTCAAATTGTTTTTTTAAAAGTTTTTTAAGTCTAATAACATTTACATTTAAGAGAAAAAAATTTGGTTTATTATTTTTACAGACATTCAATTAAACATTTGTTAGTTTTGTTGTTGTAGCATTCTTTCTCAGTAGCCTTATGAGATGAGTACTATTCTTCAAATGAGAAAATCAAAGCACAGCTCCCTTCAGACTGTGAAGTTAAGAAGAAGCTTTAGAGCCAGAACATGAAACCAGGGAGTCTGGTGCCAGAATGTCACTCTAAATCATTACCATCTTCTGAACACTCCAGGAACATTATTCTCTAGGCTTTTAGATAATTTTTGTGGCCCAGGCCCATAATTTTTGTGCCCCAGTGAATTGCTTTGTGAATATGTTTGCTAAATAGGTGATTCTGACCAAGGATATTAAAGTAGAAACCACAGAACCTGTGGCAGGAAAGTGGAGAAAATTCAGAACAGAAAATAATCCCAGAAGAGTGATTCTGCACTGTGCTGGGACCTGAAGTAGGAATATTAAGGAATCTTTGGGTTTTGCTGTTTTCACATTTCTTTTTAATCCTTGAAAATGCTATCCAATAACACAGAGACAGCAGTGAAAAACAATTTGTTTTACTTGTCTACAATCTTTGTTCAATGAGCTTTTCTTTTTTTTTTAATAGGCGTTACTAACCTGGATGCCTATGAGGAGGATACAGGTAATGAAGATGGCCAGGTGAAATATTTGGCTTTTTCCCTTAATACAGGAGAAAAGGGTAAGTGTGGTGGTTGGTGACAAGTGGGACTCAGATGTGGTTTCAGAGGGGACAGGGCTGAGGCCAGTTTCTGGACTGCTCTGGACCTGAAAGGAGCCAGCAGTCACCCAGCTCCACCCATCTTGCCCTATTGGACTATGGCTCACATTGCCTGATCTCACCGAAAAAAAAAAAAAGGCAAAAGTCAGACTTTTTTATCTCTTAGTTTTAAAATTAGGAGCTTCCAGATGTTCAAGCTGGATTTAGAAAAGGTAGAGGAACCAGAGATCAAATTGCCAAATTAGTTGGATCATCAAAAAAGCAAGATAGTTCCAGAAAAACATCTACTGCTTTATTGATTATGCCAAAGACTTTGACTGTACGTGGAAACACACTATGGAAAATTCTTAAAGAGATGGGAATACGAAATGAACTGAACTGCCTCCTGAGAAATCTGTATGCAGGTCAAGAATCAACAGTTAGAACTGGGCATGGAACTGACTGGTTCCAAATCAGGAAAGGAGTACATCAAGGTTGTTTATTGTCACCCTTATTTAACTTATATACAGAGTATATCAGGTGAAATGTCAGGCTGGATGAAGCACAAGCTGGAATCAAGACTGGCGGGAAATGTCAATAACCTCAGATATGCAGATGACACCATCATATGGCAGAAAGCAAAGAAAAACTAAAGAGCCTCTTGATGAAAATGAAAGAGGAGAGCGACAAAGTTGGCTTAAAGCTCAACATTCAGAAAATGAAGATCATGGTAACTGGTCCCATCACTTGATGGCAAATAGATGAGGATGCAATGGACACAGTGAGAGACTTTTTTTTGGGCTCCAAAATCACTGCAGATGATGACTACAGCCATGAAATCAAAAGAATCTTGCTCCTCGGAAGAAAAGCTATAACCAACTTAGACAGCATATTAAAAAGCAGAGACATTACTTTGCCAACAAAGGTTGGTCTAGTCAAAGCTATGGTTTTTCCAGTGGTAATGTATGAGAGTTAGATCATAAAGAAAGTTAAGCGCCAAAGAACTGATGCTTTTGAACTGTGGTGTTGGAGAAGACTCTTGAGATTTTCTTGGACAGCAAGGAGTTCCAACCAGTCCATCCTAAAGGAAATCAGTGCTGAATACTCATTGGAAGGACTGATGTTGCAGCTGGAACTCCAATACTTTGGCCACCTGATGGCAAAGAACTGACTCATTGGAAAAGACCCTGATGCTGGGAAAGATTGAAGGTGGGAGGAGAAGGGGACGACAGAGAATGAGATGGTGGGATGGCATCACTGACTCGATGGACCTGAGTTTGATCAAGCTCTGGGTGTTGGTGATGGACAGGGAAGCCTGGCATGCTGCAATCCATGGGGTCTCAAAGAGTCAGACACAATTGAGTGACTGAACTGAACTAAATTTTAAAATGTTGGCATATCCTTCACATTTTTTGGAAACACTGTGAAGGCCAATATTAAGGCATAGCCAAGCAAAACAGGGCCAAGGACCTCATCTGACTCAGGGCTCCCAGTTTACCATTGCTCTTTTAGGTTGCTGAGATCATGGGCTGCACTCAACAGCCTGCTTTTTTCCATTAAGATTAAAGCACAATAGGATTATTAGGAATTCAATGTGACATTTTTTTAGTATGAAAACTTTTTTAATACACAGAAAATGAGATTATATAATAAATACATATATTTACCACCTATATTTAATTATTAATCCTTTATCTTGTTTCTTTTAAATTTACCTTTAAAAAAATACTGCCTCACTCACTAGATGAAACCTTCTTTGCACTTTCTCCAATTATGTTTCCAGCTCTCCTTCACCAGAGATAACTAGTCAAAAATTAATATGCTTCATTTATATTTTAATAGGTAATGATTTGTATCTCTATAAAAGAATTATTCTTTGTGGATTTAAAATATTTAAATCAAAGGTATTATATTTTATATTTCATTCTGCATCTTGTCTTTTTTCTTACCCAATACTTTATTCTAGAGAGATTTAATTATATTGGTTTCTAAAGATTAATTTATTAATTTTTGTAGCTACATAAATTAGCATTGTGTCTGTTTTTATCCAATACATGTATGTCTGTTTTTATCCATTTTCCCATTGATGAGTATTTTTTCCCCAATATTTCCCATGAAAATAATGCTGCATTGGGCATCTTTCTACTTGTTTCCTTGGGCATATATGTTGTTTTGTTAGAGTTTATACTAGAAATATGATTTCTCTGTTCTAGCGGGTATCTTCAACTTTAATGGATGCAAATTTAAAAATTGACATTAAGAATATCCAAATGGACCTCCCAGAGAAGCTGTACCAATTCACCCTTCACCAACTGCCTGTTATTACTTTTTCCCTTTCTTCACTGGGATTTACTGTGTCTTGAATTTAAAATTTTTACCAATTTGATGAGTGAAAAATAAGGTATTAATGTGGTCTTTGAATTTCTCCAAAAACTAGTGAGCATTGGCCATTTGGGTTTCCTTTTCTCATCTCAGTTCAGTCGCTCAGTCGTGTCTGACTATTTGTGACCCCATGGACTGCAGCATGCCAGGCATCCCTGTCCATTACCAACACCTAGAGCTTGATCAAAGTTATGTCCATCAAGTCCATGATACCATCCAACCATCTCATTCTCTATCGTCGTCTTCTTCTCCTGTTTTCAATCTTTCCCACATCAAGGTCTTTTCCAATGAGTCAGTTCTTCACCATCAGGTGGCCAAAGAATCAGAGTTTCAGCTTCAACGTCAGTCCTTCCAATGAATATTCAGGACTAGTTTCCTTTAGGATTGACTAGTTGGATCTCCTTGCAGCTTCAGGGACTCTCAAGAGTCTTCTCCAATACTATAGTTCAAAAGCATCAATTTTTTGGTGGTCAACTTTCTTTATAGTTCAGCTCTCACATCCATACATGACTACTGGAAAAAGCCATAGCTTTGACTCTACAGACCTTTGTTGGCAAAGTGATGTCTGCTGTTTAATATGCTGTCTGGGTTGGTCATAGCTTTTCTTCCAAGGAGCAAGCATCTTTTGATTTCATGGCTGCAGTCACCATCTGCAGTGATTTTGGAGCCCAGGAAAATAAAGTCTCTCACTGTTTCCATTGTTTCCCCATCTGTTTGCCATGAAGTGATGGGACTAGCACTTCCCTATTTATATCCTTTGGCCATTTTCTTTAATCTTCTTGGAGTTTATTTTATGTTGTGATGTCCATTGTTTCATCCCTGTTTCTTGCTTAATCTCCTTTCCTATCCTTCCAATTGCTCTCTGCCTTGTAATGTTTATTGTATCTCCTTTCTATCCACTTTTCAAGCAAAGAAGTATAAAAACTCAAGACATGTTTGTATTGCTTGATACCCAGCTTATAGACATCAAAGCTGTTTAGTTTAGGACATTTACTGGTTTTAGCTCATGGACAAGTAGTCACTGAAGTACGGCAAGAAAAAATAAAAATAAACTTCAGTGGAACAATCTCAAGACATTATAGAAGTGCAGCAGTTAAGAATTTAAGGTTTCCTTTGATTAAAAATTTTGTTCCAGCTATTTGATTTTAGGTACTAAAATCTCAAATTAATTCTCCTCCCCACCAAAAAAGGGGAAGAGAAGTTTTTAGCTGTTTATGTTAAAGGCTTCATAATATGTCAGCATCTGTACTATGAAAACACTTAAGTAAAATATTTTTATTAATTGCAATGGCTGTATCCACTGCCTCTTCTAAAAGCGCTTCATGGAAAAATGAAAAATGCTCATCTTTATAGTTATTGCCTCAGATGACGTAAGACTACCCAATATAAAGCTACACATAAGCCTAGAGCAGAACCATTAAAGAAGAAAATAGTTCAAAATTAACTATTTTGAACAGAAACAATAGAAACATTATCTTTAGAGCTCTTAAGTCAGGAATTCCTTCAGTTATGACATACTACAATGCTGATCTCTTTCTTTCCTTACACCCTACAGATGTCAGTATTCCTCTTTCCATTGCTGATATTATTCATTCTCCTTGGCTTGTGAATCTATGTGCTCCGCCTGCTCTGGTCAGTGGACACCTACACACTACCTTTCTTGTTCATCCACCGTCTCATCATCTGGTGGATTCCAGATCAGTCTTCTTCATCTAGATCGTTTTCACATTCTTTCCAGTCCTTCAAGTCCATATAAAGCTAACTGTTGTGTGCTCAGCTGAAATCAGATTCTCTTTTTTCAATCAACATAAGATAGGGAGAGGTATCCATTCTTTTGTATTGTGGGTTATTTGACCCATAAATTGAAAAATGCTTAAATGTTTGAATTAACACCTTCTCCATGGAAGCTGAACGTAAGTTTGCATTTCTCCAAACTTATATTAACAGCTACTTTTTCTTGGCAAAATACATTTTCAAAGGGCTGGTTAGAATTGATATATGGTGGAAGCCAACAGTATTGTGGAGCAGCCTTCCTTCAACTGAAAATGAATAAATTAAAAAACATGCGGTCCCTTCAAGGTGTATTTGTTGATTTGTTTCTCTCCTTCTGTCCTCTCCCTTCCCTCAGGCAACAGCCTGGGGTAATTCCCAAGAAATACTGAAGCGCCTCTGTAGCCTTTCTCTCCAGGCTCAGATCCGCTTCTCTAAGCTGTGAGGTTCACAGTGACAGATGCTAGGGGTGAGCTGGCAGGCTTTGAGGGGAGTGTATTCAATTCAGGAAGCTGAAGTGATTTCCTGCATTTTGGGCAGGAAATGTTGAGATGTGGATGGGAGGAAACCAGGGAGCAAAGCAGTTAATGGCCTTGGCTGGAGCTTGAGCGAGACCTGGGTTTTCACCTGGGCCCTTTACCACCAGTCGAGTTGCACAGAATTTTCCTGATAGTGACCATGTCTTCTTGAAATAAGGGCATTTTGATCTCTTTTTATTTAAATAAAACCACATTTCTATCTTTTCCTGGCCCTCAAGCATCTTTAGAGATATCCAACAATGTCTTCAGCAACAGCACAGTAATAAATGGTATTCCTGACTTGATCTTGACTTTGAGGGAAAATAATTTAGATGTTTCCATTAAATATGGTGATATCTTGTAATTTGTTTTGCAGGTGTGTGTGTTCTCAGTGGCTCAGTCATATTAGGCTCTGCAACCCCATGGGCTACAGCCCATCAGGCTTCTCTGTTCATGGAATTTTCCAGACAAGAATACTAGAGTGGGTTGCCATTTCCTTCTGCCAGAGATCTTCTTGACCCAGAAGTCGAACCCATATCTCCTGTACTGGCAGGTGGATTCTTTACCTCTGTGCCACCTGGGAAGCCCAGGAAGTCTATATCAAGTAAAGAAAAATTTCATTTATTTCTATTTATAATTTCATGATAAGTGGGTATTGAATTAAAATTCTTATGATTTTCCTTCAATTATGTGGATGGTAACAGTTGTTCGCCCATAAACAATGCAGTGAATCACATTGGTAAGATTTCTGCTACTAAACCATCTTTGTTCTCCAGTAATAAACTCAAGATGGAATATATTTCACCTAGAATATTATGTGAGTTACATAACTCAGGACTTATTTAGGATTTTGATTCCATACATATAAGATACACTTGTATATAATATTTTGTGTGCATACTGTCTGTAGCTGGGTTGGTTACAAAGTTATGTTCACTTTATATATATATTCCACCTCTATATTCTCTATTTTCATAAGTTATATGTTCACCTGATCTGAACTTTCCAATTTATATATAGTCATGAATAATTATTTATAATTTAAATGTTTTATATGTTATTTATTCCATCACAACTTAAATCTTTTTCCTTTTTTATTTGTCTTGTAAAGATTACCTTATTCATCTTTTTAAAGATCAAGCCTTTGTTTCGCCAGTATTTTGTAGCTATATTCTATTTCATTCCTTAATGCCTTTTCTGTGCACCCTTTCCCCCTATTTCCTTTATCTTTCTTGAACCTCAGAATGAGATTTAAGTTAATCATGTTTCTGGGGTCAGTGTATGCATGAGCGCTGAGTCAGACAAGTTTCGCTTGCTTGTCTGCCTATCTGAGCCTGGTTCTCCAGAAAACAGAGCTGGGGGAAAAGTGTTGGTGGTAACCTATTATTAGGAGATGCAATCTCAGGGGACAGAGTGGGGATAAAGGAGAACAGGGCAGGGTGGGGGGAAGAGTGGATAGGAGGCATTAAGGAAATAGGCTGCCTGGTTTTGTAGACTATATCTTCGAAGAAGCCGTATAAATGGCTGTTTCTCAGACCCGTCCTTGGTGGGAAGAGAGGAGAGAACTGAGCCGCTGGCTCACGCTTCCTACTGGTCAAAGCGAGTGGCGACCAGCCCTCACTGAATGCTGCAGCTGCTTTGTACCGCTGTGTGTCAGTGGGGTGGAGAAGGCAATGGCACCCCACCCCAGTAGTCTTGCCTGGCAAATCCCATGGACGGAGGAGCCTGGAAGGCTGCAGTCCATGGGGTCGCTGAGGGTCGGACACGACTGAGCGACTTCACTTTCAATTTTCACTTTCATGCATTGGAGAAGGAAATGGCAACCCACCCCAGTACTCTTGCCTGGCAAATCCCAGGGACGGGGGAGCCTGGTGGGCTGCCGTCTATGGCGTCGCACAGAGTCGGACACGACTGAAGTGTCTTAGCAGCAGCAGCAGCATCAGTGGGGCAGCTCCCGGGCGGCAGCCGGTGTATCTTGGGGACGCGACAGCAGCCGTGCGGTGGGCGGCTGGCCCATCCCGTGTGACGGCTCTGCAGCAGCAGCTCACCCAAAGTGCCGAAACCCAGCAGACGAGGCTGAGCGGGTCTGAAATGTCGCTGGAGAAGTGACTGAAAACCCTTTCCCTCCCCCTCATCTCTCTCTCCTTTCGTTTCTATACCTATGAAGTCACGTACTCTGCATTTAAATTAGTCCCTAAAAGCTTTTACTTTTTCCATTTAGCACTGCATTTTTTGATCTTGCTTATTATCCGTCTGATTTTAAAACAGGCTAACTCTAATATTTCTCCGTTAACTATGAGGCTTGAAGTTTTGGGTTTATGGCTAGGTCATTTGTGATTCTCTGTGCCATGGCCCCCCACTCCAGTATTCTTGCCTGGAAAATCCCATGGACGGAGGAGCCTGATAGGCTGCAGTCCATGGGGTCGCTAGGAGTCGGACACGACTGAGCGACTTCATTTTCACTTTTCACTTTCATGCGTTGGAGAAGGAAATGGCAACCCACTCCAGTGTTCTTGCCTGGAGAATCCCAGGAACGGCGGGGCCTGGTGGGCAATGGTCTATGGGGTCGCACAGAGCTGGACATGACTGAAGCGACTTAGCAGCAGTGGCAGACCATAGATTCTCTTCTAGCTAATTTAAGCAGGAGAGGGTTTATAGAACATATTATCTGCAAGGAAGTCAAATACCTGGTCTTGGAGCCTGCCTCATCCGGAATAGATCAGCAGAAATGACCAGCCGCGCCGCAGCGGTGCTGTGGGGAGCAGCACCCTGGTGGTACCTGCAGTCAGTACCCAGGCCTCTTGGGACCTGATGCTCTGCCACCTGCCTCAGCTTCCCCAGAAGAACCACACCTTCACCGCCACAAGCCAATCTCTCCACCACTTAGCTCCAAGTCTCCTGTAGTATGTCTGTTTGGCAGAAGCAAGGTCCCATACAGAACTCTGGCTGCAATAAAAACATAGAAAACTAAGCTTTTAGCTGTCTGACCTTGGTAGTTCAAGAATTCTACCAGACTGTATTTAAACGGGCACTGAGTCAATGTATAGGATACACCATGAGTTCAGAAATATCTATATAAGTAAATACTTTCCTATTCATAATATTTCAAATAAAAAAATTAATTTCTACTGGAGTACAGTTGCCTCACAATGTTGTGTTAGTTTCTGCTGTACAGCAAAGTGAATCGGCTGTTTGTGTACATATACATGTATCCCCTCTTTTTTTTGGATTTCCTTCCCATTTAAGTCACCGCAGAGCACCACGCAGAGTTCTCTGAGCTATATGGTAGGTTCTCATTAGTTATCCATTTTATACATAGTATCAATAGTGTATATGGGGCTTCCTAGGTTGCCCAAGTGGTAAAGAACCTGCCTGCCAACGCAGGAGACTCAAGAGGGGACACAAGAGATGTGGTCCAACTCCTGGGTCGGGAAGATTCCCCTGGAGAAGGCAATGTTAACCCACTCCAGTATTTCTTGCCAGGAAAATACCACGGACAGAGGAACCTGGGGGGCTACAGTCCATGGGGTTGCCAAGAGTTGGACACGACTGGTGCAACTAAGCATGAAAGGGCACGCATGCATGCAGAGAAGTTGCTCAGACTTAATACACATCCATATGTAGAACACTACACCCAACAACAGCAAAACACACATTCTCCTCAAGAGCATATGAAACAATTTCCAGAATCGGTGGTGCACCCTAAAACAAGCTTCAGAAAATTAGAGTATTATACTGAGGACATTTATTCTTTAAAATTGATATTCTTCTCCATTGCCATTAGAATGCTTATTTGTGGTGTAGAAATGAATTCCCTTCTTCTGCAAATATACCTTCTATCTTTTTTATCTTTTCATTTAAAAATTCATTTTCTCTATCTTATTTTAAAACCAAAATCCCAGTTCAATGACAATGTCACCTAGCTAAAAATACTCAACTTCATTTTGGTTCTTTAGGATTAATTTTATCAGCTGATATTGGTTTTGAGCTTTTGGGAGCTATTTTATGTTATTTTCTCTTTATCACCCACTTTTTCACTCAGTAGGAGCAAATCTAGATTCTGGTCTACGTTATTTCAGTATTTACCTACTGTTTAGGGAAAGTCCTTGTCATGTACCCCAAGTGTCTGAGAATGCCATCTGATTTAGAAGGCACACCTAAAACCAAGGAACAAATGACTGATTTCCCCCTCAGCTCACTGTGACTAAGAGGGAGTGTTTCATCTTCACAATAAGAGGAAATCTCATTTCTTTGGAAAAAAATTTATCAGTGTTATCTCTACTCACATTGCCTAAGAAGAAATTATAATAGCAGATTATTTTGTTTTAAAAGGAAGGATGATATGACGTTATGAAAAATTGTCTTTTTTTTTTTTTAAAAAAGATCTCTGAGTCAGCATTAAGGGCAGATTTATTTGAAATGGCAATGCAATCAGAGAAGCTTGAAGAGTTCTCAGCAGTGTGTCCATGGAGTGTTTATAAAGTCCATTTCAAGCCTCATCTTCATGCCCTACTGCAGAGTTAAAATTTCTGACTAATTACATTCACTATCTGAATTCATAGAGTTTAATTTTTAAAACTCAAAGCAGTTTGATTACTTTTGTCTTTCTTAAGACTCAAAAGAAAAAGCATGTTCATATGCTCAGTGTTTTATAACAGGACATTTTCTTGTAACGAACTGAACTAATAGGCTTAAGAAACTATTATAATAGAGAAGCAATTTCTGTTAGGTGGCTTTTATGTGAAAATGATAATACCTAACAATTTGCTTTAAATGATTGTTTTTCTTCCCAGAATGGATCACAGACAGACATCAGTTATTGGCATATTCATGCATACTGATATATTTTTGCCTGATTGGCTATAGTGAATTTGTCAAATATATTTATTGTTATACATAGGGTTACATTTTGAGAAAGCATGTAAGATAGAAAGAGAGAAATTATGTAGACAAGCAAAGATAGAGACAACCCTCAAAAGAGTAATATGATGAAAAAGCTAACGTAATGGTAGCTTAATATGTTAACTATGACCTAGAGAAAAATAACGGGAAACACAAGCAAATTCACTAGTTAGTTGGGTTAGAAATAATAACACATACAGTTGTGTTACATGAATAACATGACTGAAATAGTCACTTTCAACAAGTGGTGCTAATATTGCCAAAGTGGGAAGGACAAAACACCCTTTAAATTTTTTACTTTGTTTTTTAGCCAATATTATCTGGAATTGCTCATAGAACATTTATTATAAATTAAGCACTTGTAAAATGAATGATAAGGCCATTATGCACAATTATTCTTTTTCCTAGAGGAAATTTTGTTTATGGCATCAAACATAGATAAATCACACCATAGTACAGTCAGCAATCTTTATCAGTACTCTGAGGACCAGGAAATGAAGCAACTCAACACAATTTAGGCTTTAGGACATTATTCATGTTGAAAAGCACGGTTCTCATATTTGGTTGGAAAGAAAACTGAGGTAGCACTACTTCTTATTTATTATAATAACATGATGCAATTTCTTCGCCCTACAGGTCTATTAGACTGCTGGGGAGGACTCACAATTCAAGGTGCAAAGCAAGAAGAAGCACATCCATTGCCATCTATGGATAAGCCTGAGTCCGGAGTCATCTATTGTGCATCAAAGGAAAACAATTATCTGCAGGACATCAGACTCTAGACTCTAAGATTTGGGATGAAAGGACTTGGCATAGCCTGTGTCAAGCTAAGCGGAAAGGCACTGCCTTTTAAAAACTTCATTGTGTAAGACTTGCTGCTTACCTGAGTGGCTGGCTGTTCTGGGTTGCAGTCTGTTCTGGGCTTTAGAAATGTGATCACAATTTTCAGTTGAGATCCAAATGTCTATCTCTAAATCTATCAGGAGGGGCTCTTTAACTCAGCACCCTATAGAGACAGCAGGAGTTCACAGGCTCAGATTTTAGTTGCAGCTCTGCTACAAATGACCTCGTGCTCTGCGTGTGCCACTTGGTCTTTCTCTTCTGTGTCCCATTTCCTGAGACCTTTTCACATGGGCAGCAGTTACGTGCTCATTATCTGCCGATAGACTGAGCCCACTGTCTGCTTCCTTCAGAGTCTATTAAAGAAAGTCATAGTCGAAGGCTGAGGACAGGGTCTGGGGTGAGCAGCTCTCTTGTGTGGAATTTAGGCTATGTTCCATAGCTAGCTGTGGAAACCTGATTTCTTAGTGTGTTAACTGAAGTGATTGGACAGGCTGGTATGTATTTCTAAAATGCCAGTTGCTAGCTTATATAATCCATCATCAACTCATGTAATACTCATCAGAGCTTTGGAGGGTCTTTAACTCTATTTTTTTTTTTAAGATGCCAGGGAGTGGATATTTATTTATTTTTTGGAGTAGAAGAGGATTAGAATGTTCTGTTTTTAGCATTTGAAAATCAAACCTCTTAGCCTCCACAGAGAGCAGGCAAGGCAGGAAGCTCATGGGGACTTCTGGGTGGAACGGGAGTCACATTTGAGTAGCGGGGGATGACATTGTTTAGTCTCCTGCCTCCTTGTCCAGTAGACTTCTGTCTTTTAGACCTTGAGATGGAAATATAAGTAAGGGAGCACAGGCCCTAAGAGAAAGAATAGGATGGAATATTCTCAGTCACAGTCCTTGAAGGACAACCCATCATTGCCAGAAGGTTCTAAGAATGTAGTGCAAGCTGTGGACCAACCACCTTTTTGTCCTTGGCTCCTTGGACAGCTAGCATTCAGTGGTAAAGTGTCTTATTTCCAACCTTTGTGAAATTAGATAGTATTAAGATAAAAGAAATTGTCTTTTGAAGATGCTACTCCTGACTGCACATAGTGTAGCATTTGCTATCTTAATTCCATAATTTCAAATTCTGATTTTAAGTTAGAGTCCATGGGGTTACAAAGAGTTGGACGCAACTGAGTAACTGAACTGAACCGAAAAATATCCTAATTTTTCACCCTCTCTTTGGGAATTTGGTGAGCTTACTTTCTAATATGGCACTTCCTGTGGACAGCTGACTGAATTCAGTGGGTGGGTTGGCCCAACCAGGAAGGACATGGCGCTAATGAGACCCAGTGGACCGGTTTGGTTTCTGCCTCCACAGAGCACGGTGGATGGTGATTTGTTCCCTGACCCAGGCAGCAGACCTAACTTAGCGGTTATCTATCTCCTAGACGCTTTGGCCCACAAAGGGGTGTGGACTAATCGTGAGAGTCCATCACTACCCCTGGGAAAACAGAATTCCTAGGATGGGTCAACACATGTATATGACCAACAGAGCATTTGAAATTCCAAAACTGGGGGTACTCTAAGTTCACTGTATTGCTGATGGAGTCCAGAGTCTGTGAAAATGTAAAAAGCATGTGGTTTATATTTTAAAGACAGAAGACAATGTGTTTGGTTGGTGTATTTGAGTGTTTTTTTCCTTAGAGATTTGTCCGGCTAAATGAGAATTTTGCAATGGGAGAATAGCATGTGTAGGCAAGGTACATATGGAACTTCATATTTCTGAATTAGCTGTAACAAAGCATGCAATTCTTTCTAGGCCTTCCAGCATGGTTCTTTCCAAATTTGGAGCCCCAGGAAGGATAAATTATGCATGAAAACTACCTTCATCTTCTCTAATTCAGTTCAGTCAAAAACTCCATTCCCCCAATCACTTTGCTGTTCAATATACTGAAGAATATGGAAAGGCAAATAGGTCACACTCACGATTTCCAGAGGTTTACGTGACACTAAGGCAGGGGGAATGCAAGAATTAAAGGTAATAGAAAGCAGACCCGAATAACTGCGCAGGGAGGTGCAAGGGAGGTTAGCTCGCCAGGGAAGGCGTGACCACTTCCACCTGGGGCTGGAGACGGCTTAATGCCGAAGTTACTCAGCTTTCAAAGAATGGGGGATTCTTTCTCTCCTCCTTCCTTTCTCCTTTCTCTATTCATTTATTCAACAAATATTTTTGAATCCCTACTATGTTCCAGATGCAGTGGTAGGTGCTCCACTAAAGGATGAAGAAAACTTCTGGTGGAGACAGACTTTAAGCAAATTATCACATTATTTACTATGAACTGTCATGTTTTGAGGGAAATAATTGGCTACATGAGCTCATACACAATGATATGAGCTATAACAGAGAGAACAGACTTAGACAATAAGTTCAGGGAATGCTTGACCTGAAATCTGAAAAATGCTTAGGTGCTGAGTAGTGGTGAAAGGCCAGTGGGACATTTTTCAGTTATAGGGACAATCAGGAATATAGGTGAGCCCATGCTAGTGAAAATAATATTTTTTTCAGAGACAATTTGCTATGTAGGGAGAGAGAATATACTTTTTAAAAGCACATAGTCTAGAGTCAGAGTGCCTGTTCAGTTGTCCTCCAGAATCTGCAGGGGACTGGTTCCATGGCCCCTGTGGGTACCAAAGTTCCAGAATGCTCACGTTCTTTATATAAAATGGGATAATATTTGCATGGAACCAACACATCTCCTACCCTGTTGTTATTACTATGTAAATAGTACTAGTTGTTGTAGTACTAGTTGTAAATAGTAACTAGTTGTTACTATTAGGTAAATGTTATGTCACCTGGTCTTGGAAAATTCAGGTTTTGCTTTTTAGAACTTTCTGGAATATTTTTAAAAACTATTCTCCATCTGAGGTTGGTTGAATCCTCCATAGATGGAGAACCCACAGATATGGAAGGCCAACTATTTTAGAATCCCAGCTCTGATCCCTACTGACGGTGTGGTCTAGGCACTTCGTTATCATTGGTCGGCCTATTTTCTTCTCTGCACCCAGGGATAATCATAGTACTGAACTCAGAGATTTTCTTTAAGGATTATATATGTGTATATATATATATATATATATATATAAGATTTATATACACACTCATATAGTATACATAGTATGAATGAATTAATCTAAACGAATAAATATATTAGTGTATGTTACTATAATAATATTAAGGATTGAATATATATATATAAACCATTCAGTCCGTAAAATTACATCTTCAAGTAATACACAAAGATAAACTCAAAATGGATTAAAGGCCTAAATGCAAGACCAGAAAGTATGAAACTCTTAGAGGAACACATAGGCAGAACACTCAATGATATAAATCAAAGCAAGATCCTCTATGACCCACTTCCTAGAGTAACAGAAATAAAAACAAATGTAAACAAGTGGACCTGATTAAACTTAAAAGCTTTTGCACAGCAAAGGAAACTATAAGCAAGGTGAAAAGACAACCCTCAGAATGGAAGAAAATAATAACAAATGAAACAACTGACAAAGGATTAATTTCCAAAATATGCAAGCAGCTTATGCAACTCAACGCCAGAAAAACAAACACCTCAATCAAAAAGTGGGAAAAAGACCTCAACAGACATTTCTCCAAAGAAGACATACAGATGGCTAACAAACACATGAAAATATGCTCAACATTGCTCATTATTAGAGAAATACAAATCAAAACTACAATGAGATACCACCTCACATCAGTCAGAATGGCCCTCATCAAAGAGTCTACAAACAATAAATGCTAGAAAGGATGTGGAGAAAAGGGAACACTCTTGCACTGTTGGTGGGAATGTAAATTGATACAGTCACTATGGAAGATGGTATGGAGATTCCTTAAAAAACTAGAAAGAAAACCACCATGTGACCCAGCAATCCCACTCGTAGGCATATACTCTGAGGAAACCAAAATTGAAAGAGACACATGTATCCCATTGTTCACTGCAGCACTATTTATAATAACTAAAACATGGAAGCAACCTAGATGTCCATCCACAGATGAATGGATAAAGAAGTTGTGGTATATATACACCATGGAATATTACTCAGCCATAAAAAGGAACACACTTGAGTCAGTTCTAATGGGGTGGATGAACCTAGAACCTATTATGCAGAGTGAAGTGAGTCAGAAAGAGAAAGATAAATACTATATTCTAACATATATATATGGAATCTAGAAAAATGGTACTGAAGAACTTATTTACAGGGCAGCAATGGAGAAACAGACATAGGGAACAGACTTATGGACATGGGGAGAGGGGAGGAGAGGGTGAGACGTATGACGAGAGTAACATGGAAACCTGCATTACCATATGTAAAATAGATGGCAACAGGAATTTGCTGTATGGCTCAGGAAACTCAAACAGGGGTGCTGTATCAACCTAGAGGGGTGGGGTGGAGAGGGAGACGGGAGGGAGGTTCAAAAGGGAGGGGATATATGTATACCTATGGCTGCTTCACGTTGAGGTTTGACAGAAAACAACAAAATTCTATAAAGCAATTATCCTTCAATAAAAATAAATTAATTAAAAAATTACTTCTTCAGGTAAATCCTAAACTATATATATTATATAGTTATATTAGAATATAATAGATATTATAGATATATAGTAGAATATATATTAGAATCTGATACTTACATTAGAAGAGTATGTGCTTCTTCTTCTCATACTTTGGTCCAATTTGGAAATATAAAACTCTCTAATTATATAATTCTGAATTTGACCATATATTCCTTTCCCTTTACATGCCACCTTTTCAAATCTTAAAATGATTAGAACCTCTGAGTTTTCTTTTGCCTTTTTTCCTAAAAGAGATCATTCATAGGACATAATCTCATCATAGCTATTTAAACCATGTTGAAGCAGAATATTCTTACTCAGTTGAAACACCAGGCTTCTTTTAGAGAAGCCTCACACTTTGAATGTGTTTTATGAAAGTGGGTTACAAGATAGTTTTCTTTTTTACAATCATCTTTTTTCCACCAAATCTTTACACTCGTATCCTTTTTTGCAGATTGGCCCATCTCAAGATCAGTAACATGATTTTGTGGTGCCCATAATTTTACTCCTATCTGTTGATATTTGCAAATTCATTTTAGTGGCATGTTCCTGAATTTTTGAGCCACTGTGCCATTTCCTTGACTTTGTTTTGATTTTGAGATCTAATCTCTTACAATTTTAAATAGTAGAACATCTTACTTTATGCTTTATAGTTTCAATACTCATAACTCTAATTCTTTTTCTATTAAGATTTCCCCAAGATTTAAATAAATTCCTGTCCATTGAACAGGAATTCAAGCATACCATTACATTAGTTTACGTTCCAGCACCACACAGGGTTCTCAACACATAAACCTGTATGAAGGAACCATGCATGTGTATGCTATGTCTTTCTATTTAGATTAACCTTTGAGAGTAGGAGCCGTGCTCATAATCCTCCTATAATTTTCTGGAGTCTCCAGCCGTGGAATCAGGAAATCCTAGTTGAACTGAACTGAAATACCTCTGTATCAGAGCTTTGCAGGATTTACTTGGGAGCAGCTTCCTCAGCTTGTAAGTGTAAATGAGAACTTAAGTGACTGTGAAAGAAATTATCTTAAATCAAATAAAAATGTCAATAATGTTTCCGAGTTTCCAATTTTGTTCGAGTTTTTAAGGACGAAAGAAGACTTGCTCATTCTCCACAGCTAAGTTGTCATACAAAGAGATATCTGAATAGAACAATGAGATGCTGTAGTAACATGCTATCCATATTGAGTGAAATTCAGCTACTTGAATTTTGAAAGTAATTTTAGTGGGTTAGAGAGATATAAAATGGAGAGCTATTGTGTTTTTACAGGAACTAAGTTCAGTGCATGACTATAGTTATAAAAATATGCCATGTGAAGTTATCAATGTTACATCATTTTCTGACAGAATTGATGCATATGCTTCATTTCTAAATCCATGACTTCAGGATAAAAGCCTGTGACTGAAAACTGTCAGCTCAATCACTTGGCTTTCTGATACCTTAGTCTAATAGTTTACCGAAAATTACTACAGGGAAAACTCAGTCATCTCCTATGAGTGACATTATTCATACTTCACTGTGCCAACTGATTTAGTTATATTATAATGTGAACATTTAATGACCCACCTATATTTCCAACTATAAAAAGACTAAAGTTTTATATGTGAAAAAAAATCACTTGGAATGTATAGAGCCTTCGCTTATACTATATAATTTGGTTTACATAACACCATATTTCTAGGTATCAAATGCTTCCAATTAGTTAAAACCACATGAAATAAAATATGTTAAAATCAAATTAAATTCTTTGACGTTTTCCTTTTTGGTTTGCAACCTAAGTGTATCCTAATCCTTCCACCACATGCCTTTCTACTTCCTAATTCCTTGCACCTCCACGTTGACTCTTTTCTTCTTTAGGGAAAACATCTTCTTAATGAAATTAATTCAGATTTTGAGTGGGAGCAGTGGAGCCAGTCCCATCGTGGAAGTAGTATGACATGATATGGAGAGTTCAGACTGTTTTGCATGCCTTGGGGGTGAACATATTGAGAAGAGCTGGTAACAAGATACTCACGCAGATAAGCCATGGATAGGATGCAGACTTCATCTTGTAGGAACAGGGAGCCAAAGAAGCAAAGATAACTTGGCATTAACTTTTAAAATCATTTGCTAATGAGTACTTTATTTAAATGTCCATATTTTGGTCATATGTTTGAGTTTTCTAAAACTGTGTAATATTTTAATTATTCTTGTCTGTATTTCTCCTTCTAAAAATTATTTTGGGAAAAAGCAAAGAGAAGAGAGTAATTCTTTTTCTCCTGCAATTCATAGGTGTTTTCCAAAAACACTGTGGTTTGTTGGGCTAAGTCATAATATAAAAGAAACCACCTTCTATCTAAATAACATAAACAATCCAAAACTCTAGTTCTCCTTAAAACCTGGAACAGTGCAGAAAATTAGTATAAAGTTTAATGGGTAAAAACTATAGTATGTTGAATCTTGCTGCAGTAATTTGTTTTGCCAGGTGCTATGGTAGGTAAATGAATATACCTCTCCTTGATTATGTCTGCAAAACAAATGATATGGCTCTCACTCACCAGATTTTATCTCAAAATGAGATAATAGATTGTTGATTCAGAGCCAAAAAGTCAATCAGGCTAACCTCAATACCAGACCTGAAATAATAAATCTCTCCATTGTACAGGAGGAGCTCATATTTGGCTGATGAATTTATTTTAATCCTTTTCATACTTTATTTGCATTATACCCTTGATTATGGCTATCTGGGCAGTAATAAATGGCTTCATTAAACAAGCAGCTAATTAAATACCTGCTGCTGCTGCTAAGTCGCTTCAGTCGTGTCCGACTCTGTGCAACCCTATAGACAGCAGCCCACCAGGCTCCGCCATCCCTGGGATTCTCCAGGCAAGAATACTGGAGTGGATTGACATTGCCTTCTCCAAAATAACTACCTAGATACCAATAAACAATTGAACATAGAAACCAAAGATGCTAACATAATTTAAATAAAGGTAGAGTTAGTGTCTAGTTTCTCACAGAACATTAATTACTTATTTTATACATACTGGAGTGGGTTGCCATGCCCTCCTCCAGGGGATCTTCCCAACCAGGGACTATATTGATACCAGTTCTAGTTTCTATTTTAACCTGAATGGTACCTTACTTTTGGGGATTAATTCATAAACATCCACTGAGTTACTGGCTACTAACATATTACTTACTATGGTCTTAAGAACTGGGCTGCATTCATGAGTTAGATTCTTCATACAACTGTTTGTTTTCCTCCCCAGAGACTTCTCCTTATCAGGAAGAACTGTATGTCTACTTCTAAATAGTCTCGGGGATAAATTCTTCACTTGGTTTCTGCTTCAAGTAGCTGCACATTTGTTAATTCATTTGTTTACACATTCCCTTGTAATTAAATTAATCCACAAATATATGAAAGTAGTAGTGGGGGATGAGGGTTGCAGCTTCCCTCATAGGGTGGGTAGCTCATGTCTTCAAAGAGCTTCCCATTTGTGAGAAGCCATTAATTATACAGTTGCAACAGAAGTATTTAAACTCAGATCTTATGTCTAAGGTCAGATTGATGGGATGTGGTTGAAGGGTTATATCTCAGAAAGAGTAGCAATCTAAGATGTACTTTGCTAGGAGTTAATAGCCTAGGAATGGTGAGGGCAAGGGGAATTATTGCTAATGTTGGAGAAATAAGGAGAAATCAGAAGATGAAGAGAAGTTCATGCCAACCTCTTAAGTTTCAGTTTTATCCTGGAAACCAGTTTGGAGCTTGGGAGGAGTAGTCTTAAGGATTTCCAACAACGCTGTGATCAGGTTTGAAGTTTGGAATGATTTGAGACCCTGTTAAATAAATAATAGTTGATTAATTCTAAGGTTAATGGATTGATTTGATCACATTCTGCTTCTTTTGACCCGATGCGAGTGCTGACATTCTGGTTAGGTGCAGCCCCACTGTCGTCTCATATCATGTCACCATCTCATATGTTTGAAAGCAGATTTAAATGGCAGTAGAAAGAGATACACAGGGAATTTGAATTATTTCACTTCTTGTGTCCCAGTAAATAAAAGACAAGGTGAAGAAATTGGACAGATACGTGAAAAATATAAAAGAAGATAATGCAGCTGGTAAAGAATCCTCCTGAAATGCGGGAGACCTAGGTTCAATCCCTGGGTTGGGAGGATCCCCTGGAGAAGGAAAAGACTATATACTCCAGTATTCTGACCTGGAGAATTCCATGGGCTATATAGTCCATGGGGTCGCAGAGAGTTGGACACGACTGAGGGACTTTCACCTTCACTTCAAAAAAGAAAAAAGACCAATAATAGCAAAACTAAGAAACCAACACAGTTTTAACAATGGATTAGTCAGAGCTAGCTAGAATTAGTGAATGAATGGGTAACCAATTGACTTAGCTACTTAACGATGTGTTTTGGTGTAGCACAGAGCAGATGTCACACCTCTTTACTGGCTGCCTTCTGTGATGGAGCCCACAGGAACAGGGGGTGTGAGAAGCAGCATTGTGATGGAATGAGGTCCAGCTTTGGCTTTATCATCCGTGAGCTATGTCATCTTGGCTAATTGAATCCATCATTTTGGATCTCCATCCCTTATCTTTAAGATGTTTATTGAGATGAACGCTTATTTAGGGATAAAATAAAGGATAAACTGTGTCAGAATTTACATGGTTATAGAAACCACTGGTAGAAAAATCAACTCAATATAGCGATAACTTCTCAAATGGGGGTAATTTTGTGCCTGGCATGACCAGGGGAATTTTGGTAATACTTGGAGATATTTCTGATTGTCACAACTTGGGATGGGAGTGGGGATGAGCTACTGGCACTTAGTGGCTGGAAGCCAGGGATGCTGCTAAATATTCTACGAGGCACTGGACAGCTACTGCTACTTCCAACAAGGAGTTCAGTTCAATTCAGTTGCTCAGTCATGTCTGACTCTTTGCAACTCCATGGATTGCAGCATGCCAGGCCTCCCTGTCCATCACCAACTCCCGGAGCTTACTCAAACTCATGTCCATTGAGTTGGTGATGCCATCCAACCATCTTATCCTTTGTAATCCCCTTCTCCTCCCCCCTTCAATCTTTCCCAGCATCAGTGTCTTTTCCAATCAGTCAGTTCTTTGCCATCAGGTGGCCAAAGTATTAGAGTTTCAGCTTTAGCATCAGTCCTTCTAATGAATATTCAGGGCTGATTTTCTTTAGGATGGACTGGTTTGATCTCCTTGCTGTCCAAGGGACTCTCAAGAGTCTTCTCCAACACCACAGTTCAAAAGTATCAATTCTTCGGCACTCAGCTTTCTTTTGGAGAAGGAAATGGCAACCCTCTCCAGTATTCTTGCCTAGAGAATTCTGTGGAGAGAGGAGCCTAGTGGGCCACCGTCTATGGGATCACACAGAGTCGGACATGACTGAAGGGACTTAGCATGCATGCATGCATGCATTGGAGAAGGAAATGGCAACCCACTCCATTGTCCTTGCCTGGAGAATCCCAGGGATGGAGGAGCCTGGTGGGCTGCTGTCTATGGGATCACACAGAGTCGGACAAGACTGAAGCAACTTAGTAGCAGCAGCAGCAGCAGCAGTTTTCTTTAACAAAGAGTTATCCAGCTCAAAATGTCAAAAATGCTGTCGTTGAGAAACCTCAAGATAGAGTAAATTGGGGCCGCTTGAGTGTCAGGATGAGGCCGAAGGAGAAACACACAGAACTTGATGACAGGGGCCACTAATAAAAAGTAGAGATACATCCTATTCACATGGCAGAGCAAAGATGACTATCTTTTGGAGCATGATGGGACTATCAACACAGCGGGTGGCATCATGCTTGAACTTGGAAGGCAATGACCACAGATGGACATGAGCTTATCTAAGCATGCCTCAAGCGAGTGTCCCTAGGGCATTTTGTGATTACGCACATCCTGGCTCATTTGTCTCTAATTGCAGAAAAGACCATGCTCTGTTATATCACTAAGGTGAAGATCATCAAATTTTACAGGAAATAATTTCACAAGATGCTCCATAAAAGTAATCTCTACTTTTTGGCACCCAGTGCATCAAGCATTGATGAGGCAAGCAGGAAATCTAATGAAAATAATACAAGGAAATCTTTTCATCAACACCCATCCCTAACGTCTTGTCTCAGCTATCGGGTCATTGTTTTTGCTTCTCCATCGGAATCTGCACGAGCAGCCAACATAGGAAGCTCTGATTTTAAACACAGCTAAGTAGTCATTTTAACCACATGACCAAAGCCAGTTAAGTGGTGCCAACCCTGCCTGAGTTAAGATGTAGTGGTTTTTAAGTGTGTTTAGGTAACAGTTTCTCTCTCTTTCATGCACAAGCACATACACAAACACTCTTAGAGATGCTGGGATAGGGCTTTCAGTGTTTGTGATGTAGCCATTTAGATTTTTTTTCCCCAAAGGAACATGAACAACAAATTTATGAGTCTAAATATCTTTGCTTTATTGGTGAGGATACAATGGAATTAATTTGGTGTTTTGCAATGACTCCCTGTGTCTCTTAATGTGAGTAAAAACTGAACGTTTTATAATGATATGATTGCCTTATTTTATCTGTAAAAAGGGTTAGAGATGAAAACGACTTTCTACTATGCTCTCTAAAATATTGTGGTGAAGTTAATAGAACCCTGAGATAGAGGATGAACCTCAGGAAGTAAATCTCAGCAGGGTGTATTTGTTGAGGCAAACAGAGCTGCGTGTGAAGGTGGGGACAGGGGGCAGGGCGGGGACAGGATATCCTCCTCATCAAACATCATACATCGCTTCCCTCATCACCAACGCAGCAGAGTTACACAAAGTGTCCTGGCTCAAACCCTTGGAGGATCAGAAACTGAACCCACCCTTCCATTAGGTTCAAAGTGAAGTGATCACACAAGGAAACTTGCAACGTCCTGTCTAGAGAATGCGGCCAGATAATGAGGATTGAAACCATGGCCTGGTGGCACTGGGAATAGGTTAACTACTTCTGCAAGGTGCAAAGGAAACGTAAGTGATCTAAATGCTGGAAGAAAATAAAGCTTGTTCACAGGATTGTTTACACTAGAATGGACTCCATCCTTTCTAACTATTCAGGTAGAATTTCCATCTTGCTTCCTTGAATAGAAAGGATCAGAATATGAGCAGGCATTTTACTGATGCTTAGGTGCTTAGTAGGAGTTCAATAAATAATTATATTTAAAAAAATCATTGAATAAACACCTATGTTATGTCAGGCACTGGCTAGGAGATATAAAAATACAACAAAATAAGGATGTGGTTCCTGACTGCCAAGGATTTAAAATCGAGTTTAAGATGATAGATCCACTTATTATAATTTGCAACGGTGGGCAAATGATGGGCCATAGGCCAAATATGGACCACTACCTATTTTTGTAAATAAAGCTTTATTGGAAAACAACAGTCATGCCCATTCACTTGTATTTTATCCATGACTATTTTCACATTACAGCAGTAGAATTAAATACTTGCAACAGAGACCATATGGCTGTCAAAGTCTAAAATATATATTCTCTGCTCCTTTATATGAAAAGTTTGCTGAATCCTGGCCTATAATGTCATATACATGGAAATAAACACTTTATAAACTTTCTTGAAGTTACTTCTCACCATTGTCCATTCAGATAACTACTCTATTATCCCCTGTAGGTAATAAGACTGTAGTTTAAAAGATTAAATATTTTAAGTTCTCCATGCTACACAAGCAGTAAGTTGCTGATCTTGAATCTGAAACCAGGCAGTCTGATCTTACAGTCCATGCGCTTTACTGACTTACTCTATAGACATAGTTATACCCACCCAAAAGGAACAGGTGTATCTTTCATAATATTCATGTCAAAATGTCCAAGAAATTAATTTTCCTTATTTTTCTGTAACAGCTAAATGTCTCACTTGTATTTCTCTTTTCTTGCTGGCAGAATTTTATTCGACTTTCGCCAGTTCACAATGTGCCCTCTTCTTCTTCAATGCGCCAAGCTCTGCTATGGCGGACTGATGGCCATAACGGTTTCAGTCTTCACACTGCCATGTCCATGCCCTTTGTCACATAACTTTGCAGTGTGTTCTCCAAAGTCCTCTGACTTCAAAGAGATGTCCGTAACCATTATGTCCTAGTTGCCAAAGAGCTGGATAAATAAAAACTCACAAGAAAGAACCAATGGAACTTTTACTTCTTATGTTTACATAGATGAAAAATAGTTTTGAAAGAATATCTTCAAGACTATGGATTGGTTTTATTTAGCCAGATCATAACTCAATCATGTATTTAGGAATTTTGCTTCCAATTATGGTGGAGTAACTGGTACAGGATTTTCCCTCTCATCATAAATTATTAGAGAAACAGAAAATATAGGGAAAAGTCTGTTTTTAAATATTAGACAATGGGCAGCACAGGACTGTGATTCCTGACAACACAGGAACACATCAGATGAGCCCTATAATTGCTCCTTTCTGCTGAAAAGCACTTGTCTGCCAAGAAAACAAAACTCTACACTCTAAAGGAAAACAAACAAAGCATATTCAGAACATCAATGTCACTTTATTAATGCTATCTACCACCCAACAAAAAAATTTCCAAGAAGAAAAATTTGCAATTAAAAATGGGAAGAAGAGAAATATGAATCATAACCTGTAGAACTAATGAATCAGTATAAATAGGTCTGGAGATGACAGTGAAAACAAGGGCTTTAAAACGGTTTTTACACATCTGCTCAAGGATTTAGAGAAGAATATGATCCAAATAATAGGAAAAGTGGAATATACATGAAAAAAAAACCCAGAAATCTGGAAAAGAAAACTGCAACGTTTAACATGAAAATTTAAATGTATGGGCTTAATATAAGATTGGATCTTGAGGGTGAAATAACTAGTGAAACTGAACATATTTTTTTCAAAAGCTGCCTTTGGTAATAGGAATGAGGAAAATAGTGGTGAGCAGAATAAATATTCTTGCCCTTGTGGCTTATTTAACACAGAAAAGAAGAAATAAAAATCAGAGTATCACCAAAGCATCAGCGTAAACAGCATAAGCATCATAAATACATTAATGCTGAAAGATATAAAAGGAAAACTTAGATTAGATTTGTAGAGGGAGTGTGTGGAGAGATGGTAGACAAGACATTACTCAAGTTAATCTGGAAGTTTTCTCATTTGAATTCTCTGTTACTCAGACCACAGTTTAATGATTTTGTAGCTCAAAATAATTTTTGGCCATCTTGTAAGTTGGGGAATTTAGGAGGTGCTATAACACTTTTTTTTTCTTTCATATATTATTGTGTTCTGGTACTATTTTCTGGGGAAGTTTCTGGCTTTGTCTTTAGATAGCCAGGTGCCTACATTAATACGGAAGATCCTTCCCACTCCACTATGCTGACAGATGGGAAGGGATAAGTTTACAGCTGAGCCCACGGTTTCGCGTCCTGTATGGGTCTATATGCAGTCATCATGTAGACTCCACATTAGCTACAGTTTATTGAGCTCTTACTATGTCCCAAGAGCAAATGCTTTCAATATTAACTGTCACAACATACAGCTGAGATGGGCACTACTCTTACTTTCATTTTAGAGATGAGAAAACTGAGGTACTATGAAGGTTAACGACTTGCTAAAGATTACTTAAACTGAGATGGGAATGATGACCTTGTGACTTCATACTCCTAACCTTTCCATGGCACCAAGGCACAAAATTTATGGGGCAGTTTGGCTGATCTATAAACTGAATTTAATTCCCTTGCCTTCTCTCATAGTTCCTCAACATGCCTAGTAGTCTATGACAGTTTTAAAAATAGTACATTGTCTTGAATGACAAGCATGTGGCATTAAAAATCAAGGAAAGAGGGAAATGGAATGGAAAGAACAACTTACAGGGCCTGCTACTGGGTTTAAAAGCAAGTTATTGGATGTAGTTAAACATTTTAAAGTCTTAGTCCCTTTAATACACAAAAAGCTTGAAATTAAATTAAGAGGTTTATTCTTAGCACCAAACATGGAACCATCTTCCACATTTGGGTTCATGTTATTTTATTAGAAATATTATTTTATGTGGTAGTGAGTAAATGGAGTACAGAATGAAGCACACTGGTCATAGCAAACACCCACTTCTAACAACACAAGAGAAGACTCTACACATGGGCATCACCAGACGGTCAATAGCTGAATCAGATTGATTATATCCTTGCAGCCAAAGGTGGAGAATCTCTATACAGTCATCAAAAACAAGACCAGGAGCTGACTGTGGCTCAGATCATGAACTCCTTCTTGCCAAATTCAGACTTAAATTGAAGAAAGTAGAAAAAACCACTAGACCATTCAGGTATGACCTCAATCAAATCCCTTATGACTATACAGTGGAAGTGAGAAATAGATTCAAGGGATTAGATCTGACAGACAGAGATGCCTGATGAGCTATGGATGAAGGTTTGTGACATTGTACAGGAGATGGAGCAAGACCATCCCCATGGAAAAGAAATGCAAAAAAGCAAAATGGCTGTCTGAGGAGGCCTTACAAATAGCTGTGAAAATAAGAGAAGTGAAAAGCAAAGGAGAAAAAGGAAGATATACCTTGAAGATTTGAATGCAGAGTTCCAAAGGATAGCAAGGAGAGATAAGAAAGCCTTCCTCAGTGATCAGTGCAAAGAAATAGAGGAAAACAATTGAATGGGAAAGACTAGAGATCTCTTCAAGAAAATTTGAGATACCAAGGGAACGTTTCACACAAAGATGGGCTCAATAAAGGACAGAAATGATCTGGACCTAACAGAAGCAGAAGATATTAAGAAGAGGTGGCAAGAATACACAGAACAATACAAAAAACATCTTCATGACCCAGACAGTCATGATGGTGTGATCACTGACCTAGAGACAGACATCCTGGAATGCGAAGTCAAGTGGGCCTTAGGAAGCATCACTAGAAACAAAGCTAGTGAAGGTGATGGAATTCCAGTTGAGCTATTTCAAATCCTAAAAGATGATACCATGAAAGTTTTGCACTCAATATGCCTGCAAATTTGGAAAACTCATCAGTGGCCACAGGAATGGAAAAGGTCAGTTTTCATTCCAATCCCAAAGAAAGGCAATGCCAAAAAATGCTCAAACTACCACACAATTGCTCTCATCTCACACGCTAGTAAAGTAATGCTCAAAAGTCTCCAAGCCAGGCTTCAACAGTACATGAACCGTGAACTTCCAGATATTAAAGCTTTGTTTGGAAAAGGCAGAGGAACCACAGATTAAATTGTCAACATCCATTGGATCATTGAAAAAGCAAGAGAGTTCCAGAAAAACCTCTATTTCTGTTTTACTGACTATGCCAAAGCCTTTGATTGTGTGGATAACCACAAATTGTGGAAAATTCATAAAGAGAAATACAAGACCACCTGACCTGCCTCTTGAGAAATCTGTATGCAGGTCAGGAAGCAACAGTTAAAACTGGACATGAAACAATAGACTGGTTCCAAATAGGGAAAGGAGCATGTCAAGGCTGTGTATTGTCACCCTGCTTATTTAACTTATATGCAGAGTACATCATGAGAAATACTAGGCTGGAAGAAGCACAGGGTGGAATCAAGATTTCTGGGAGAAATATTGATAACCTCAGATATGCAGATGACACCACCCTTATGGCAGAAAGTGAAGAAGAACTAAAGAGCCTCTTGATGAAACTGAAAGAGGAGAGCGAAAAAGCTGGCTTAAAGCTCAACATTCAGAAAAGTAAGATCATGGCATCTGGTCCCATCACTTCATGGGAAATCGATGGGGAAACAGTAGAAATGGTGACAGACTATTTTGGGGGCTCCAAAATCACTGTGGATGGTAACTGCAGCCATGAAATTAAAAGACACTTGCTCCTTGGAAGAAAAGTTATGACCAACCTAGACAGCATATTAAAAACCAGAGACATTGCTTTGCTGACAAAGGTCTGTCTAGTCAAGGCTATGGTTTTTCTAGTAGTCATGTATGGATGTGAGAGTTGGACTATAAAGAAAGCTGAGCCCTGAAGAATTGATGCTTTTGAACTGTGGTGTTGGAGAAGACTCTTGAAAGTCCCTTGGACTGCAAGGATTTCTAACCAGTCAATCCTAAAGGAAATCAGTCCTGAATATTCATTGGAAGGACCGATGTTGAAACTGAAGCTCCAATACTTTGGCCACCTGATGCAAAAAACTGACTCATTTGAAAAGACCCCGATGCTGGGAAAGATTAAAGGCAGGAGGAGAAGGGGACGACAGAGGATGAGACGGTAGGATGGTATCACCGACTAAATGGACATGAGTTTGGGTAAACTCTGGGAGCTGGTGATGGACAGGGAGGCCTGGCATGCTGCAGTCCATGGGGTTGCAAAGAATCGACATGACTGAACAACTAAACTGAACTCAGTGAGTAAATATGAAAAATGACGATGACACAGATTTACTAGAAATCTGTCCTAAAATTACCAGAATTTTCCCTAAACATACTATTTCAGTCTAGTTTTTATTAATTCCGCAAACCACCATTTCACCTCCCAATTTTTGCTGTGGTGGATAACAAAGGATCATAATACAACAAGGCTTTCTGATTTATGTGCTGCTGTAACTATTACCTCATGCTTGTTCGGTCACCAGACAAGCCAGCCTGCTAGGGATGGCACATCTTTCATGGGTTATGTTTCCCTGTAAGGAAAATCATGAAGAATTTGGTGACTTTTCTGTACTTTGTTCACATTTGGTATTTTTCTCACATGAGATAAGCTTTCTGAAGCTTGGCATGAAATCTCTGCTTTGAATTCTGAAATGGTTCCACTAGGTTTGCATAGATCTGATTGATAAATTGAAAATCGTATGGATTATTTATGAATTGTGGGTTTTCCTTTGAAGTGAGTAGGTTAGAATCAGCAGAAAATTAACAAGAAATATGATGTATGCACAGGTATTGCAGCATTATTTGTAGCATCAAAATATAAGAAATGATCCAGATATCTACCATTTATAGAAATGGTTGGATAAATTATAAGGCATCCACCCAGGGGTGTGCATATAGTTGTAAAATAGAATGGAGAATATCCTTATGCATTATGATATGTTATCCCAGGATGTTTTTTAAATGAAAATAAAAAAGCAAAGTTCATAGTAGTGTTTATGGTACAAACAATTTATGTATGTGCTTATATATTTGCGTAAGCTTGTGAGTGTGTACACTTGTTTATATTTTCAGAAAGAAACAATGGGAGGTTAATTCAAAAACTAATGAAAATATTCTCCTATCTGGAGAGAAAGGATACAGGAGAAAGTAGGCTTGGAAGCTAATGTAGTCTGAACATTTTTATTTTTTACTTTGACTTTAGAAAGATGTGATGTCTTACAAAATAATAAAACCAAAGAGAAATAAACAGTTGTTCTTCCACACCAAGTGAATCCAAAACTAAAAAAATGTTAGTTGGAAACAAATCTTAATAATCATATGGCAATAAAGTGCTAAACAGTGCAGACAGTTAGATAGATGAGCCAATTTATTTTTATTGAGAAGAATTATCAGAGGAGAAAGTTAGCCTTTCTCCATATGTCATTAAATTCTAAATCAATTACTGAGGTTTTGATATTTACCGTGAACAAGATCTAATATTGCAAAATGTCTTCTTGTCCTCTGGGTACAGAGAGAAACTCAACAAAACGTGGAAATTAGACCAAATACTCACTGGATGATCAAAGTGGAATGGGGAGGGGTCCCTGTTCCTGTCTGTCTCCCCTCCACTGACCTCTCAAGTTTCTTGCCTGTCAGGGTTATAAAATCCATTGTTTCATCTGATTTCACAGGTTTGTAAGAAGGCTGACCTTGGTGGGTTTCCCCTTTGCCTGATTGTGCGAGTATTAGTTCATAGCTGTTGTGTACTAGGAGGTGGCAGGGGCGGCGGGGGGACGGTCCTTGCGATTTGTTTCCAGATGGATTGAGAACTACTCCTTGACTCTTGACCTTCTTGGGATTTGGAGCGTGATTCCTGATTGCCCAAACTTTCCTTCTAGACTTTGCCTACCTTATAGAGACCATTATCAGCATGACTGTTTTAAATGAGTTTGTCATTTTTTTTTTAATCACAGTGTTTTTTCAATTGGAGAATAATTACTTTACAATGTTGTGTTAGTTTCTGCTGTACAACAATGTGAATCAGCTATAAGTATACATATGTCTGCTCTCTCTTGAGCCTGCCTCCCACCCCCTCCATCCCACCCCTCTGGTTCATCACAAGACCTGTATGCAGAAAATGGTAAGACACTGATGAAGAAATCAAAGATGATGCAAACAGATGGAGAGACATACCATGTTCTTGGATTGGAAGAATCAATAGTGTCAAAATGACTATACTACCCAAAGCAATCTACAGATTAAATGCTGCTGCTGTTGCTAAGTCACTTCAGTCGCATCCGACTCTGTGTGACCCCATAGCAGTCCCTGTCAAATTACTAATGGCATTTTAAATAGAGCAAGAACAAAAAATTTTATAATTTGTATGGAAACACAAAAGACCCCAAATAGCCAAAACAATCTTGAGAGGGAAGTAAGTCAGAAAGGGTTTGTCATTTTAATTGTTACAGATTGTTCAAGTGAGTGACAAAACAAAAAATGAAACAGAGAAAATATTGACTAGAAGCAGAACAAAGGACAATGATGGAATTGTAAATTGAATGGGTTATATAGTTGTGAGCAGCTGGAAGAGTTGCAGGTGATTTAAAGGAGGTGAATTGCTCCAAAGACAGCTGCGTCAGAAACAAACATGCTACATAAATTGATCTGCTGGAAGGTTGCAACTCGGAGAATCAATCACCCTAGTATACAAACCTAGTTTTCTTTTACTTATTTCATAAAGTGAAATAAAACTCCAGAAAATTTCTTGGGAGATTTCTGAATGAAATTGACTGGAAATTGGACTGTTCCTTATGAAAATACAGATGCTGCCATATTTTAAGAATTTTTTAGTTGATTTTTTCCCCCAAGATAAATAGCAACTGTTTTTTGACACATTATCTTCTTTATAATGAAAGAAATTTGAATCTAGTTATACTTAGAAAATGGCCATAAAATGTTAACTTCCATACTGCCCCTCTTTTCATCAACCTAGGAGAGTTTAAAATTTTTGTTTTAAAAACTCAAAAGTAAATTACCAGGTTTTAATCAGTTTCTTTGGTCTAAATGTGGGAATAAATCAAAAACATTTGGAACCAAAAGGATTCTGATAGTGTTTGTTATTTTTAAAATGCTGCAAAGCAACCCAGCAAACAGGTTTGCAATTTAAAAATCCCTGGAGCCTCCCAAAATGTTTACACATTTCTTTTATCAGAATACAGAAATAGAGTAGTAGATAGACTCACTTACAGTTCAAATTCAACTTGACTTTTCAAACACCCAATACCCAACTCTGTTTCAGTGTAGTATAAAAATGCAATCAAGGGAAAAATTAATACAGTTTATGAACTATATTGAGTATTTTTTTCCTGATGTACTTAATTAGTGGTATTCTGTTTATGTGAAATAGTTCAAAAACTCTTATTATCATGTTATTACTTCTAGTATCAATTATCTTCCTTTGACTGTGGGGATTTAGAATGCTTATCATTTCCCATAAATCTCTTAATCCATTCCTAATCCCAGAGATTTATCCATAAGGACTAAATAACAGTTTGGTAAATGTTCTATTCCTCTTATCATCTGAAGGAAGTGGACAAAGATAGCAACCCCAGGCATTCCAAGAGCACTTAATCCAGTGGGAGAGGACTCTCTAATCCTTTTGTTAATTTTTCATTATCATGAAGCAGTAAGCTCTAATGTGTAACAGGTTTAAAATACAAAAACAAAAAATTGCCAAAACTATCTAGAAGAGACGTTGACAGTAAGGACCAAGTGGGAGGTCTCTTACCGTGAACCGAGCTGCCCAAACATGCTAGGTGACAGAGCTGACTTACCAGTCTCAGAGGAAGGTCTCCTGTCTCAGGCAGAGACTGAACTGCAGAATGGAACTCGCAGAAGTCTAAGAATCAAACCAGAACATTCACTAGGAAGAACAGAATGCTGACTGTTGTGTTAGGCTTCCTTGGTGTATCGACCAGGTGACAGTCACATGCAGGCTCAGATGCCAGCCTGCTGGGTGGATCATCTCCTTTCCTGCTCTGTGACCTTGGGCAAGTGAACTGGCCCCTCAGTTCCTTGTTTTCCTCATCTGTAGCCCCTCCTTCACAGGTTTACGTGAGGATTTAGTGATTTAAATTCACCTGGGCTTCCTGATAAAGAATCTGCGTGCAATTCAGGGCATGTGGGTTAGATCCCTGGGGTGGGAAGATCCCCTGGAGATTTTCCAGTATTCAGGCCTGGAGAATTCCATGGACTAGTCCATGGGGTTGCAAAGAGTCAGATATGACTGAGCAACTTTCACTTTATTCTTGAGGGACTTCACCTGTGATCCAGAGGCTAAAACTCCAAGCTCTCCGTGCAGGGAGCCAGGGCCCGGTACCTGGTCGGGGAACTAGATCCCACGTGCTGCAGCTGAAGACCTTGTGTGCCTCAACTAAGACCTGGTGCAGCCAAAAAAACCAAAAAACAAAATTAATAATTTTAGGGCTTCTCTTGTAGCTCAGTTGGTAAAGAATTCACCTGCAATGCAGGAGACCCTGGTTCGATTCCTGGGTCTGGAAGATCCCCTGGAGAAGGAAATGGCAACCCACTCCAGTATTCTTGCCTGGAAAATCCCATAGGGAGAGGAGCCTGGCAAGTTACAGTCCATGGGGTCGCAAGAGTGAGACATGACTTAGGGACAAAACCACCACCACAGTGATTGATTTATTTATTTATTTTAGAATGAACATTTTTAAAAAATTTTTATTTTTACTTTATTTTGCTTTACAATACTGTATTGGTTTTGCCATACATTGACATAAATCAGCCATGGGTGTACATGAGTTCCCAATCCTGAACCCTCCTCCCACCTCCCACCTCCCACCTCATATCATCTCTCTGAATCATCCCCGTGCACCAGCCCCAAGCATCCTGTATCCTGTATTGAACATAGACTGATGATTCGTTTCTTATCTGATAGTATACATGTTTCAATGCCATTCTCCCAAATCATCCCACCCTCTCCCTCTCCCACAGAGTCTAAAAGTCCGTTCTATACATTTGTGTCTCTTTTGCTGTCTTGTATAGAGGGTTATCATTACCATCTTTCTAAATTCCATATATATGTGTTAGTATACTGTATTGGTGTTTTTCTTTCTGGCTTACTTCACTCTGTATAATCGACTCCAGTTTCATCCACCTCATTAGAACTGATTCAAATGTATTCTTTTTAATGGCTGAGTAATACTCCATTGTGTATATGTACCACAGCTTTCTTATCCATACCACAGTGATTTAAATCCTAAATCTTCCTAAAGCAATGCCTAGGACACAGTAAACTTTCAAAACAATAGCGTCTAATACTCCTCTTTCAGAAAAGGGAGCAGAAATGTTGCGTAGCACCATAAACCGTAAAAAATTATATAGATTCATGAAAAAGAGGACACATTAAAGTTTTACAAATCCTTTTCATAAAGGAGAGATCATAATCTATAAGAACCGCATTTAAAGAAATGTTACTCTTTCTACTGACGAAGACTGAAAATCAATACTGTTATTTCATAGCCTCACAAAGACATCAAAAAGGAGGGTGTTCTGGTTCAGTTCAGTTCAGTTCAGTTCATTTCAGTCGCTCAGTCGTGTCGGACTATCTGCGACCCCATGAATCGCAGCACGCCAGGCCTCCCTGTCCATCACCAACTCCAGGAGTTCACTCAGACTCATGTCCATCGAGTCAGTGATGCCATCCAGCCATTTCATCCTCTGTCGTCCCCTTATCCTCCTGCCCCCAATCCCTCCCAGCATCAGAGTCTTTTCCAGTGAGTCAACTGTTCTCATGAGGTGGCCAAAGTATTGGAGTTTCAGCTTTAGCATCATTCCTTCCAAAGAAATCCCAGGGCTGATCTCCTTCAGAATGGACTGGTTGGATCTCCTTGCAGTTTGGGGTATTCATCTAAGATAATTGTACCCAAAGCTGGTTTACATGTAGGAGCTCTTGGTGCTCCTTGCACATGCTGGACACCCACCTTCCCCTGGGGACCAAGCATTCCTTCTAGAGGCTCCTCGAAGCCTCTGCCCAAAGGTTATTCTGTGGAGTTGATGCCCCCAGAGTAGCCTCTGGGTGTGATGGCTTGAGTCTGGGGATATGTAGGCCAGCTTCCTGCCCTCTGAGTGGGAAGCACAATAAGCAGTAATCTGCTCCTGATACACCCTGTGTCAACATCATCCCCTTTCCTTCCTGACATTACCTCCCAAACTCACTCTTTAATCCTTAACTCCATCTTCTTCTAGCAAAATCTCAAATTCCCCTCTACTAGAGTGCTAAGAAAATGATGCATAACACATTTTTTTTTTAAAGTGACTTGAGGAGTGTCCTCTGAGAGTCAGGAAGAGTGATTATGTGGCGTTTTAAGAACTAGCTTAAGCCATGTCATTCTCTTTACAAATATGTGACAATATGTTTTGACACACAAGGATTTTAGTGAGGATTTCTCTCTCCTACAAGATGCTACCATAGGAGAAAGGAAATAGATGTGTGACTGGAATCCTGAACCCTGAATTTTCCGCCAGCTTCCCCCTGTTGTTCGGGCACACAAAAAAGATATGGAGAAGAGATACTCCCCCCAAAAATTATCCCATTAATTATGCTAAGTCTTTAGCCTCAAATCCTAACTGAGCAGTGAGCATCTTGTGTCAGCTTCTGGAAGAAGGAAACCTCATTCTTCCTTCTACTCTCATTGTTTCTTAAGGAGGCAAGGCAAGGTTTTGAACTGTTTCAATTTCAGGGTTCTTTGGCTGGAGTGGTGACCTGTAGGTAATGGAGACATGGTGTCTACATTTGTTTCTGATTTGGGCAGGTAGGGATTTGCATCCACTGTTATGGTGAGTTCTGAGATTCTTATTAGAGCTTTGGGAGAAAGAGAACAGGCATTATAGCCTCCTTGTTTCACTAATATTTAGACCAAACCAGTGTAAGAAAAAGAAAATGCTCCCATTGGATTCAGCCTGACTCACTGGAGTTCTACTTTGGCACAAAATCCTAGCTTGCAGAAAGTACTATATTTCCCATATTGCCATGATCGTGCACATAGGACCTTTTGAGGAGGAAGTTGGCTAGCCAAGGCAGAGATCAGGGGATCTCAGGGTTCTTGAAGCCTCATCTCAGTGCGACCCCTGTCTAAGATCACCCTCTCATTTGCTGGAAAGCTAAGAGCCACGGTGACTTCATTTGTATAGACTACTCAGAGGGCAGGAGTCCAGGCTAAAAATAGGCTTTATTTACTCCTTCCTTTTTATCGACATCCAAACCTCGGCCACCAGATAGACAGCTCAGATTACAAGAGGCAAAGGAAAACAAACTTTCAAAAATTACACCAAGGGAAAAAGATATCTTACACTCTAGAATCCAGAGCACAGCAGGTATCAGCTAGGATGGTCCATATCCTGGCATCTCTGGGTGCTACAGGGAAGATTTCTCAAAGAGCAGTCTCTGTCATTCATTCAACATTTCTTTATCTTTTGAACATTAGGAATGATCACAGTGAAAACATTACACAGCACGTGTCTTAATAGAACACACCCTAACCTGGCTGCACGGTTATAACAAAAAAATTAAGAGTCCAGAGAGAAAAGAGAAATTCCTACTCCAGTGTGTTGTTTCAAATAGAAAAGATTTTTTACAAGCAGAACTCGCAATGATGAATGTACATTAAAGGATTTAACCTACTCACATGGCAAAATGACAGGAGGAAAGTCTGCTAGAGGCTTCCACCCAAGGTCTCATTCACACCATGGAGCCAAAGAAAGTCACTCTTTTTCTTGCAGAACCTGCACTGATACTTCCCAGAATCTCGAGTGAGATAGATTTAGGAGGAATCCAGAACTCTGCAAAGGAGAGAGAAGAAACAAATAATCCAAGACATGGCTGACATTCCTGCTTCAGGGGGTTAAGTGATTCTGAAGCCTGTACTCCTTATGGATTTCCTTTTTTTGTGAGATCCTAGAGTATTTGCACTAGTGTTAGAGGGGTTTCTATTTCCCCCCCTAAATCCAAATATTTTTGTGGACTTAGAAATTGATCAGGAGTGGTTGCAGTCAGAAGCCCCAGGGAATTGAAAGGTGTCTGAAATGGGTTATTTAGTCATCTGAGCTTGAAGGCAGTGTGGCATCTAGATAGTATTAAGGAATGGAAATGTATTTGCTTATGGCACGCAGTGGTAAACAGCTAAGCCAGATGCAATCAGAAGTATCCATCAAAGGCAAGGAGGTGAGGGGCTGAGTTTCCATTGCCAAGAAATAGCATTTATGTTATGGGTTTGATAGCTGATTCTATGGACAATTAAAAGATTAAAGATTAAAAACAGGAAATGATTAGTCAGTTTTTAAAACTCTCAAGATATAGACTAAATCTAAGGGGCTTCCCAGGACTGCTAGATAATTTCTTATCAAGAGCAGAACTAAAATAGCTGAATGGCAAATGTGCTATATATTTCTTCAGACTGTGGGCTTCCACACCAGTTGACTTTACAACCTTAGCAGCATCTTGTGAGACAGTTAGGGCTACAGCTAGTAATAATGGAACTTCTGGCATTGGAACTGGATTATCTAGTATGACTTCTAAGAAAAGGAAAGGGATCTAACTCCAATTATCTTTCCATATCAGAATGTTTGTTCCTGCCTTGTTTAAAGACTCAGAATCTCATTGCTTGGAAGGAATTACATTTCAGTGGAAGGACTTACATTTCATCACCACCCTGATAGCTAAATCTACAACAAAATTAGTCTCTTCACACTGGGACAGAGAAAGGGAGATTACAAAGCCACAGGATGTAATTTCCCCACCCAAAGAATCGGAGCAATTTTCAAATTCACATCAGGAAAAATCCGGGGAATATGTCTGTGCTTGCTTGAGCAAGGAGAGAAAGTCTTGTTTTAGACTGGGCTGAATTTCTGTATATAAGTGCCAGAATTCTGGATTCAGTGGAACTTCAACAGCTGGAAATAATGATAACTGTTTCATTGAGTGACTAAAGCAAGGTCTTGGGTGACTATTGCTAAATTAAACTGAGAGGGCAGAAAAATTCTGGAATAATTAAGTAAAGAAATCCAAAGATATTGGGATGTAAAATATGTTGGAGTAAATTTACCATGTGTGGCTGGCTTCTCTCCACCTCGCGTTGACCCAGAGAGGGCTTTGAAGAGACAGCATTCATCAGCGCCTTCTGAGAGCTATGCCAGCGAGTCAGATATGTTTCTTGGCGGTGTTCAGGCCACAGCTGACAGAAGAAGATGTTGAAATGGAAATGACTCCTTGATTTCAGTGGGTAAGGGAAGTTCCTGGGGTGAGAGAAGTCACGAGGTCACACTTAATCACCAAAAGCGTGATGAATGCGGTCACTGCAGTAGGCATCCTGTGCTGTGCGGTAGTCGGTGCGGCTGCGTCTGTCTCCAAGATCAGTGATGGTGGCTGGATAACTTGGGGTTCCTAGGATGAAGACAGATGGTGAGCCCATTAAGGTCTTACTTGATTGGTGCCTCTGAGCAAGGATGGGTCAGCTGAATCGAGATCTGCCTCAGACACAGAGGTGATGGCAATCCTTTGATTTGTACCCTCGAGCCCTTTGACTGAAGGAGGAGTCAGTAATACATGAGAAAATCTGTGCAATAGCAACCGAATAATATTCTCTGAATCTCCTTATTAGTATTCCTCAAAGGACTCTGAAGTCATTTTAAGAATAACCATAAAAACAAACAAATGAATATAACAAAACAGAAACAGACTCTAGAAAACAAACCAGTTGTTACCAGTGAGGAGATGGCTTGGGGATGGGACAAGAGTGGGGAAGGGTGCCGAGAGGAACAAACCACTCGGTACAAAATAAATAAGTTATGAGGATGGAATGCACAGCACAAGACATATAGACAACATTTTATAATAATTTTAAGTGGAGTATAATCTATAAAAACATCAAATCATTGTGTGTATTCCTGAAACTAATATAATATTGTAAATCAACTATGCTTCAAAAAATTAAAAAAAAAAGAATGACCATAAAATGGGAGAGGGAGATTCCCAGATCTTCACGTTCAAAAGATAAGTATGATCCATCTAACTCTGATTCCCTGCAGGCAAGTCTCCTTGAACTGTGATGATTCCTATTATCAAGTTGGATGAAACTACCATTTATTTCTTAGGGTTGTTAGGAAGTCAAATGGATTAACAGATGTAAAGTTCTCAAAATGGTGTCTGGACAGTAGTAAAAGTCATATAAATTTCTCTTGTGATTAATATCATTGTTAGAAATGGCTAAGTGAAAGTTTCCAGAGGTTTTTCCTACCCAGAATAGGAATAAATCAAAGGCAGTACCCCCAACCTGTTAGAATTATGGAAATTTGCAGGATTATTAAAGGCTTGAAAGATGTAGGAGTAGAGATTACATCACTTTCATGGTTAGCTGTCCAGTTTAGCTAGTGAAAAAGACAGATTTCAGAGAATGACAATAGATTATCAGATGTTTAATTAAGTGGGGATTCAACATTGCAATTTTATATGTGGTGAGGTCTCTTCATTGGAACACATCAACATAGTCCTTCCTAACCACCCAATGATTTGACAGATACTTTTTTTCTCTATCCCCCAAAGCAGTAAATAGCAGAAATTTGTTTTCATGTGACCGAGACAGCCATATATCTTCACTGTCTCTCCACAGGGTTATATCAACTTTCTAGTTCTGTGTCTCAAGTCATTCCGCAGGGATAAGTAATTACCTCATCAATGTCTGGACATCACACTGCCCACTACCCTATCATGTGGATAGAAAACTGAGCAGGGTCCCTATTACCTTGGTAATGAAGGGCATAAGTGGCACAGCTTGGAAAATAAATACCACAGAAGTACAGGCACCTTCCACTTCCATACGATTTAGGAGCGTCCTACGATCTAAAGCATTTGCTCTTCCAAAATGAAAAAAATAAAAAGCAACTCTTTGGGTTTTGAAAAATAAATAAATAAATTGCGTATCTGTGAACTGCACTGACCCATATGCAGTGGCCCAAAATAATAGCCAGTTTGACCCAAAGAACAAGGATACTCTCCCACTGGTGCAATGCAAGTGACTCTTATTTTTGGTCTTTATGGTTCAGTGGATCCTATGGATGCTCAATAGCCCTTGTGGTGATAGACATAGCAGGGATTCTGATGATTTGGGTGAAAAATCATGGCTTCTCTGTAAGTAAAAATCTGGGTTCTCCTTAAGTAAACAGACTTGCCACTGAGCCCCAGAAGACTATGAAGCCCTGATGGTAAGATCTCTTGCGATTGTTGGATCTTGGCTGCTTGATATCAGCTGAATGTTGTCTTACTGTATCATAAATTTTGGTATTCATCGTGGTTAAGTTTTATACTTAGTAAATATGTGAACCTGGACAAGTTTCCTTTTTGTACTTTGGTTTCCAAATTAACATGATAGTAAATAACTGACAATGTTTTGATAGGGTTAAATGCATCAACAAGTCTGGCAAATAATAGGGGTTTCATCAGTGTTAACTGTTGTGGTTCTTATTCTCCTTTGAAGACTAGGACCTGTAATCCCATAGAGCCCAGAGGTATAAGGTTGGGTCATTTGGCTACTTGTTATTCCTGCACCCAAACCAACATACTCTTCCTGTTGGGGACCAATGCATCCCATACAGTGATACAGTGAAGTTGCTCAGTCATGTTCAACTCTTTGCAACCCCATGGACTATAGCCTACCAGGCTCCTCCATTCATGGGGTTTTCCAAGCAAGAGTACTGGAGTGGGTTGCCATTTCCTTCTCCAGGGGATCATCCCAACCCAGGAATTGAACCCTCGTCTCCCTCATTGCAGGCAGATGCTTTACCGTCTGAGCCACCAGGAAAGCATCCCATCAGTTCAGTTCAGTCGCTCAGTCGTGTCTGACTCTCTGCGACCCCATGAACAGCAGCACGCCAGGCTTCCCTGTCCATCACCAACTCCCATACAACTTTCTAATTCAGTGTACAGCATGTACTCTGGAAGAATGGACCCCATCTTCAGAGTATTGCTTCTGAGCCAGTGCTTTACTGTGCCTTTGGATGCTGATTCCAGGATGCTCATTCTCCTAGGATATGTCAGAGCAGTAATCCTAGGCCTGGAATGAGCTGTCTCCATACCTCTCCATGAGTCAAATCCCACTGACTATACTCTGATACTCTGATCTTGATGGTCATGAACATTGTGAACCCTGCCCCCCATTCCAGTTCTGATGTTTAAATGAAGTAACTAGCTTCATTGCTTCAGGCCTAATATCTCTGTTGCCATCAAGGAGGAAAGTGCTATGACAGCTTCTCTTACCCTCTGCCCTGGTTGATAGTCACCACTGACTCTTAGTGACACCAATGCCTTCTTTCCAGCTAATTCATGAGCCTGAGTCTCCAATGTCCCCTGAGTCTTCCTGTGGAAGGGAGGAAAATCTGAATGGTCTTTTGGCCTCACAAGAATATTACTTCTCTGAGCCATTAATCAGTTCTCTACAATTGGCCATAACAATTTGGGAATTTCAATTCTGTTCAGCATGGATCATTGCTTTCTCCATGCTGCTAGGAGCCATCCCTACATCCTTCCCTGGGGTCTATGGCAGATTGTTAAGCCCCATGTCACAAGAGAACACCCCAAGTCAATAAAGTCTCCTTGGTTATGTCTTATTTTCCAGGCCCCCAGCTCAGGAAACCTCCCATTGCAATCCCACCTGCCATCCTGGATGGTCATGTCCATCCCTCCCTGCTATCCTTGCCTCCTGCCATCCTGGATGGTCATGTCCACTAATTCCTGTGGTTTCTATGTGGCCTTGGCCTGTATTTCTCTAGCAGGTTAATAAGTCCCCATCTGGGTGATGCTGTGACTTAACTATGGCTATTGCCAGGCAGCCACAGAGAGAGGGGCACACATTCTGAGACAAGCCCTATGGGCTTGAGGGGAGAGTGCTGCGCTGTCCTCCTTACTGAGGGTGGCCCATTCCTGATGGCGGGCCGGGAGGTTCATCTCTGCGGGCTCTGAGGTTCAAAAGAGTCTGGCTGTCCGGGACAGGGAGATTGAGCATATGTGGAAACTCTGTACTCTCCATTTAATTTCGCTGTGAACCTAGTATTCTAACAACAAATAAAGGCGTGTGAATAAAAATTTTTTTAATCCTGTGGAATCAAAATCTCAAGAGGGATCTACTCAGATATCCTCATCTCAGTGCCCTGAGCTTGGTGTAACATACTTGCTTCAGAAGAACTTTCAATTGTCTCTGAAGATCAGGGATAATAGTTTAAATCCTCAGTTTTGCTTTAAGTTTTTCTTTTCTTCTCCCAAGAGAGGAAATTGGCCTCATTTAGGCTACCAAAGAAGTGCTCTGATATTCACATTTGCTTTTCAATTATTTGTTCAATACTGTTAGCTTTTCAACAGGAAGGAAAGTGCCATGACTTAATGACAGCTCACTAAGTCTGCGGTCCTATGTCCCGTTTCCATCAGTCATGACAATTCCTTCCAATAGAAGTGGCTTCCAAGTTGCCAGCTGTTAACTTCTAAGCAGCTGGGCTGCCTCCTTGTGCCAGGGCATAGTCTTGGCTCACAGAGCAATGGGGATGGTGTCCTTAATCTCAAATGGTGGCCAGGGACTACGTCTTTCCTTCTGGCTTTCTCGAACTGCTCTTGGAGTTGGCTGAGTTCTCGGGGAAGCAGACACTGGGATGGAGACAGGACTGCAGAAAAGTTGTGCAAAAAAGAGGAGGAAGTCGGATTGTGCAAGCAGAGCTGTCAGGCTAGGATGCCGAAGCTGCAGACCTGACGCTGTCTCTGCTAGGCGGTGGGAAGCTCCAGAGTGAGGTCCCTGTGGTGGAGAGGCTCTGAACTGGGAGGAAGTGGCCAGGCCTTTGCAGTTCAGCCTTGCTCGTTATTGTCCTTCTGGAAAGTATGACATTGGCTCTGAAGCTGTCGGCTGATCACACACCTCAGACTGAATTCCAAAGGAGTTGAGCTACACAGTGCTACTTCATCCACACATGTTTACAATGAATTCAGGTAAGATAGTCCCTCTATTCTGCAATTTTTACTTTCCGAAGTTTCCTTGGTGGTAAGTTTCAAATCCCATGTGGTTGAGCACCGCTACGAAATCTCTGGAGGTCAGCTGCCTGGGTTGCGGGAATCACGGCTTTGTACAGTAAACCCCGACATTGGTCACCTAGGGGCCCTGTGTTATCAGAGCCAGGGTCTCAATATCGCGATACCTGTGTTCACATAACCTTTACCTTAATGGCGACCGCAAAATAAGTGGAGTGCTGGCAATTCAGAGATGCCCAAGGGAAGCCAGAAAGTGCTTCCTTTATGTAAAAAGGAGAAAGCCAGCAAATAATGCGGAAAGAAAGAAATGGTATGCTGAGGTTGCTGAGATCTGTAGTTAAGAATGACCTTCCAATCTGTGAAATTGCGAAGAAAAGAGAAGCTCTTGCCAGTTTTGTTGTGTCGCCTCAGACTTCAAATATGTAAGTGCATAGTTAAGACGGATGTTAGGTAAGATGCTAAACTTCCACAATAAGATATTTAGAGAGAGAGACTGTAACAGTGCAGTGAGCCCAGCGGGAAGCTGGCAGCCATTGCTGAGGGTCAGTTCTCCATACCCTGTTGCCAGGCAATGAGTATTGCTCAGTCACTGGTCAGTGCCATGGTGGGCTCTGCCCACAAGCAAATAATGGTCGAGAAAGGGCAATTAATGAGGGGGTTCAGACAACAATGGAATGGTGGTCCTGAGGTGGAGAGTGAGGTAAGAGTTGGATCCTGGCCTTCTCCTTCAGGCCTTCTAGCTCACCCAGCCTTGTGAGCTGGGGGACCCAGTAACTGCTGGGAGTCTGTGCCCTGCAGGGCTCCAGAGCCCTCACTAAGGCCACCCACTAGCCTTGGCCCAGGCCTTGAGGTGGCCAGGCTGTGGTGAACCTTTCTCTCATCCCTGTCTCTGCGACCTAATAGCAGCAGCAGTCTGTCTGGGTCACCATTTGTGGGACCTGGTCTCCTCTGCTTTGGGTGGCCTGAGGAGCCTGATGGCCAGTCAGGTCCTTGCTGCCCAGCTGCTTCAGAGGTGATGGCTGGGCAAGGTGTGGGGGACCTGGCCCTGAGGGAGCCCCCAGCTGAGCTTTGCCTTCCTCTTAGTCAGGACAGGGACCTCGGAGGGTGACAGTTGTACCTCGGGTCCTTGCCCTTTCTTGTTGGGACAGAAAATAATACTCATTTGGTAGAGAGTTATAGGAACTTTTTTGCCAGACCATGACCTGACTTCAAAGACTCTGACACCAAGCAGTTTGCAGCAACTAACTGCACCCCTCCCCACCTTTTGCTCTGAAAAGTGTTTTGATGAGAGCTTTCAGGAACTTTGGGCTTCGCAGGGCATGAGCCACCCATGTATTTGCATGGTCCTGTAATAAGCCTTTCTCTGTCCAAAATGCCAGTGTTTTATTGTTTGGCCTTACTGTGCATCACATATGTGGACTGGCATAGTCAGTGACAAGACCACATTCTTAAAACTTTTGTTACAGTACATTATTATAATTGTTCAATTTTATTATTGATGTTAAACTTGTACTTTGCCCAACTGATAAATTAAATGTTGTCATAGTTATGTGTGTATAGGAAGAAACATATACAGTGTTTGGTACTCCTGCCATTTCAGGCATCTACTAAGGGTTTTGGATAGTATCCCTCACAGATAAGGGGGAACTACTGTAGTTACATACAGTGATGAGGTTTATCTATGGTTTTCATAATGGAACCAGAACATTTCCTTCTCATCAGGAGAACTTTCCAAGACTATTTGCTTTAAAATAATAGTTCATTTCAGAATCAGTGTCTTTCTGAGGGACAGAGAACAATGTGAATTCATTTTACAATGAAACTTCATTTGTTTCATTTAATGACTATTCTTTATCATATAGATGAGGTCAAATTAGAGATCTAATCTGGAAGATATTCAGAGTAACATTAAGAATTATTCTGCTTTTCACATGTATTTTAAAAAGTACTTATATAAACATCTCATTTGGTTCAGAAAATAACCCTAATCTGTCAAGTGGGCAGAGCAGCATCACAAATTCTCTTGGTCAAATTTTATTATTATTTATCCCATAAATTCTAAGAGACTTTCGTGATACCAGAAAACTTAAATCCAAGGACCACTAAGTTAAAAACTTAAATACCAGCATATTCTTAATAACTTTACTTACTTCACTTTTTGTTGTGGCTTTAAGTTCATGTGAATCTGATTAAGTTAAAAGCTAAGTTATGGCGGTCCCAAGATGGCAGAGGAATAGGACGGGGACCACTTTCTCCCCAACAAACTCATCAAAAGGTCATTTGAATGCTGAGCAAGTTCCACAAAACAACTTCTGAATGCTGGTGGAGGACACCAGGCACCAAGAAAGGCAGCCTGTTGCATCCCATTCTCTTCAAAAGGAGGCAGGACAAAATATGAAAAGCAAAAGAGTTAGGGACAGAGACACATCCTGGGGAGGGAGTTGTGAAGGAGAAGTTTCCAAACAGTAGGAAACCCTCTCACAGGCGGGTCTCTAGGGGAGTTTTGGAATTTCAGAGGGCAACATAGCTGGGAGGGAAAAAAAAAACAAACAAACCACAGAATAGGTGCCTAACCACAATTCCCAGTGGAGAAGTAGCCCAGATGCTCACGTCTGACACCAATGAGCAGGGGCTGGGCAGGGCGGTGTGAGTGGCATCATTGGTCCTCAAGGTAAGGACTGGGCCTGAATGCCCCGAGGACAATCTGAGGGAGTTAACATGAGACAGCAACCCAAACTGTGGGATTGCCAGAGAGGAAAAAAAAAATGAGAAGAGAATTTTCTCGCGAAATGCTCTAAAGTGCAGCCTGGCCCGCTCACAGAACAAAGGATTGAGCTACACCAAAAGAGAGCTAGCTGGCTGCATACAGGCCTTTCCCTGCACTGAAGGCAGAGAGGCAGGCAGGCGACAGCCAGAGCTGGAAGGCGAGGGGCAATCTTGGCCCCAGAGACTGGCATCTTCCACCAAACTGTGGGCAGGCTCCCAGTTGCTAACCATATCTTCCTGGGATCCTGGACAGTTGATATCTGTCAGGAGGGTCATAGCCTGAGATCAGCTCCCCAGAGGAGACACAGGGCACACCTGATACGGTGCTCTCACAGTGCACCCAGGAAACCTAGTGGCCAGGACCTGGAAGGGGATTAAGACCCACGGCTCACCCATGACAGTGTGCTCGCCAAGCACCTGGTTGCCTGAGCTGCTCGGAACTGGGAAGGGCACAAAACACATGCTCAGCTAAGTCTGTGCCCTTGCAGAGTACCCGAGAAACTGAACCTGAGCAGCTTAGACCTGGGAAGTACATGAAGCACAGGGTCCACTTTGGACAGTGCCCTGCAGAGCACCTTGGAGCCTGAGCAGTGTAGACAGGGAAAGCACATGCAGCTGTGAGCTGGGGCAAACCTAGTGTGGTCTGTACACTGTGAGCATTCTCGACACATGCTAGTGATATTTGTTTGCAGTGTTCCTCCCTCCCCACAACACAACTGAACAAATGAGCCTAAATAAGTGACCACCTTCGTCCCCTTGTGTCTGGGCAGAAATTAGACACCAAAGAGACTTGCAAACAGAGGAAATAAAAATAAACAAAGAGGGGACTGCTCTGGACTGACAGGTGCAACAGATTAAAACCCTGTAGTTAACATTGGCTAATCATTTGAGGGGTCCTATAGAACCTGAGAATGAGTACAAGCTGGAACAAGGAACTATCTGAAACTGAACTGACCTCAGACTGCCCACAACAGGTCCAGAGAAATTCTTAGATAATTTTACATTGTCACATTGTAATTTTTTAAAATTTTAAGTTCTTTATTACTGCTTTAATTTTCACTTTTATCACCTACTATTACCTTGCCAAAAAAGACCCTATTTGCTGGGGTCCAGCCCAGGTGGATCCAGGGTAATTTGAAGCAGGGACGGAGTCAGCATCCTAGGAATTAATTGCTTAATTAAAGATATAGAGGGAGATTAGAAAGAAATAGTGTAGTAGGAAAATTAGTGGAGAAAAAGAGGCTGAATAACTTGGTTTACGTGGAATACCAATAAAGCTTTGAGACAAGAAGCTTACACCACCTATGTAGGCCACTGGCACCCACTTGAATATCAGAGGGTGCCCCACCTTGGGCTCCCTCTCGCATGGAACTTAAAAGCCAGGGCAAAATTAGCAGGCTTGGTGAGCACCCACGCTCCAGATGGGAATTCAGCCAGATAAACGGAGAACAAGAAAAAACGACATAGGGGAATCAGTCTTCCCAGAAACTGATCTTTTCTTTATTTTCAGGTTTGCTTATATACCTTTTTATACACATAGAGACAAATGGAAATTTTAAAATCATGTGGGGGTCAGCAGTCCTGACCTTTATCAAAATCAGGTGCTTCATATAAATGTATACAAAAAGGTCTTAGGGGTTTTACATCATCTTCTGGCCATGAGGTCTGCTGACATTTTATGATCCTTTCTTTTCTGATAACGGTCAGTCAACCAAAAAACTTATTTTCCAGGGGTGATTTTTCTTAAACCAGGCACCACCCTCCGAAGGTACCAGATAAAGTTGCATTCCTATAGGCTGAGGGTGTCAGTTCAGTTCAGTTCGGTCACTCAGTCATGTCCAACTCTTTGCGACCCCATGAATTGCAGCACGCCAGGCCTCCCTGTCCATCACCATCTCCCAGAGTTCACTCAGACTCATGTTCATCGAGTCCGTGATGCCATCCAGCCATCTCATCCTCGGTCATCCCCTTCTCCTCCTGCCCCCAATCCCTCCCAGCATCAGAGTCTTTTCCAATGAGTCAACTCTTCGCATGAGGTGGCCAAAGTACTGGAGTTTCAGCTTTAGCATCATTCCTTCCAAAGAAGTCCCAGGACCGATCTCCTTCAGAATGGACTGGTTGGAGCTCCTTGCAGTCCAAGGGACTCTCAAGAGTCTTCAGTTACAATTAAGAAAGGAATTTACTTAGCCCAAGGTTAACATGATTAATCTTAAAGGTTAATACTTATTTCTTCCAAATGCTAATTATATTCATTATAAGGTCAGGGAATATGGAGACTTAGCAGCAAATATTGGCCTAACAAATGAAAAACCCTTCACCAATATGATTCCTAATCAACCCACTATACTAATAATTTCTAACTTCCTAAAAGAATCTGCCTTTAGTAAGTCTAACACATCTTGTGCCTCTCATGGTTGGGAGGCTGTAAACAATCACATGTGGCCAGACGAACCTGTACAGGCAGGCTGGATAAACTTCAGAGGAGTTCGTAAGTTGAAACACTCTTGTCACGCCCAGGAATTTTTATTAACTGGAGCTGTAGGTTAACTCCTCTGAGAGAGGTGATGGAGAGAGCCCCCCATAAAGTCAGAGGTGTAGGTGAGAGCATAAAACAGTAAAGTAGGCAGACTCTGGTTTGGGGGGTAGATGCTCGGGAACAGGGGGTTTCCTGAGGCTCGATCCCGCCTTTGCATATGCTGAAGCCTCCTTCCTCATGACCTTTGCCATGGGCGGAGTTCCTCACGCTGGCTCCCGCCACCTATTTTAAAAGCAAATTTCATATATATATACATTTTAAATAATTTTTGTGATTTTGTTTTGTATTTTTAATATTGTCTTTTTGAGAGTCTATCCCCTACTCTGGATTTTTAATCTTTGCTTTTTGGTATTTGATATCAATTTTGTACCTTTAATAATCTAACCTTCAGTATCCATTTTCATTTAGGGATGTGATTACTGGCTTGATTGCTCTATCCCCTTTTGACTCTCCTTTTTCTCTCCCAGGTCACCTCTATCTCCTCCCTCCCTCTTCTCTTCTCTACTTAACTCTGTGAATCTCTCTTGGTGTTCCAGGCTGTGGAGAACACTTAGGGAACTGATTACTGGCTAGATTGGTCTCTCCCCTTTTGACTCCTTCCCTCTCTTCTCCTGGTCACCTCTATCTCCTTCCTCCCTCATATCTTCTCTGTGTAACTCTGTGAACCTCTCTGGGTGTCCCTCACTGTGGAGAATTGTTTCAGCATTAACCTGGATGTTTTATCATCTGTGCTGTATGGATGGAGAAGTCTTGAGCCTATTGTAAGAATAAAATTGAAAGCCAGAGGCAGGAAGCTCTGAAGGAAATAGGCACCCAAGTCCAAGAAACCCAGAGAGTCCCAAACAAGAGAAACAAGGTGAAACACCCCAAGACACATATTAATCAAATTAAAGAGGATTGAACACAAAGAGCAAATATTAAAAGCAGCAAGGGGAAAGCAACAAATTTCACACAAGGGGATCCCCATAGGGATAACAACTGATCTTTCAATAGAAACTCTTAAGGCCAGAAGGGAATGGCAGGACATTCTTAAAGTGATGAAAGAGAAAAACCTACAACCCAGATTACTGTACCCAGCAAGGCTCTCATTCACATATGAAGGAGAAATCAAAAGTTTTACAGACAAGCAAAAGCTGAGAGAATTCAGCACCACCAAACCAGCTCTTCAACAAATGCTAAAGGATCTTCTCTAGACAAGAAACACAGAAAAGGTTTATAAACTTGAACCCAAACAACAAACGCCAAAGTAAATGGCAATGGGATCATGCTTATCAATAATTACCTTAAATCTAAATGGGTTGAATGCCCAACCAAAAGACAAAGACTGGATGAAAGGATACAAAAACAGGACCCTTATATATGCTGTCTACAAGAGACCCACCTCAAACCAAGGGATACATACAGATTGAAAGTGAAGGGCTGGAAAAAGATATTTCATGAAAATAGAGACCAAAAGAAAGACAAGTAGCAATACTCATATCAGATAAAATAGACTGAAATAAAGGCTGTGAAAAGAGACAAAGAAGGACACTACATAATGATCTAAGGATCAATCCAAGAAGATATAACAATTATAAATATATATGCACCCAACATAGGAGCACCTCCATACATAAGGCAAATACTAACAAGTATGAAAGGGGAAATTAACAGTAACACAATAATAGGGGGAGACTTTAATACCTCACTCACACCTATGGATAGATCAACCAAACAGAAAGTTATCAAGGAAACACAAACTTTAAATGATACAGTGGACCAATTAGACCTAATTGATGTCTATAGGACATTTCACCCCAAAACAATGAATTTCACCTTTTTCTCAAGTGTACATGGAACATTCTCCAGGATAGATCACTTCCTGGGCCACAAATCTAGCCTTAGCAAATTCAAAAAATTTGAAATCATTTCAAGCATCTTTTCTGATCACAATGCGGTAAGATTAGATGTCAACTACAGGAGAAAAACTATTAAAAAGACAAACATATGGAGGTTAAATAACACCCTTCTGAATAACCAACAAATCATGGAAGAGATGAAAAAGGAAATAAAAATATGCATAGAAACAAATGAAAATGAAAACACAACAACCCCAAACCTATGGGATTCAGTAAAAGCAGTGCTGAGGGGAAAGAAGAAAGAAAGTGAAGTTGCTCAGTTGTGTCCAACTCTTTGTGACCCCACGGACTGTAGCCTACAAGGCTCCTCTGTCCATGGGATTTTCCAGGCAAGAGTACTGGAGTGGGTTGCTGTTTCCTTCTTCAGCTAAGGGGAAGGTTCATAGCAAACAAGCCTACCTCAAGAAACAAGAGAAAAATCAAATAAATAACCTAACTTTACACCTAAAGCAACTAGAAAAGGAAATGAAGAATCCCAGGGTTGGTAGAGGAAAGAAATAATAAAAACTAGGGCAGAAAATAAATGAGACAGAAACAAAGGAGACTATAGCAAAAATCAACAAAACTGAAAGCTGGTTCTGTGAGAAGATAAATAAGATAGACAAACCATTAGCCAGACTCATCAAGAAAAAAAGGGAGAAGAATCAAACCAACAAAATTAGAAATGAAAATGGAGAAATCACAACTGACAACACAGAAATACAAAGGTCATAAGAGACTACTATCAGCAACTATATGTCAATAAAATAGACAAGTTGGAAGAAATGGATGAATTCTTAGAAAAGTATAAGCCTCCAAAACTGAACTAGGGAAAAATAGAAAATCTTAACAGACCCATCACAAGCACAGAAATAGAAACTGTAATCAGAAATCTTCCAACAAACAAAAGCCGAGGACTAGATGGCTTCACAGATGAATTCTACCAAAAGTTTAAGGAAGAACCAACAACTATCCTACTCATAATCTTCTGGAAAGTTGCAGAGGAAGGTAAACTCCCAAACTCATCCTGTGAGGCCACCATCACCCTAAATCCAAAACCAGACAAAGGTACCACAAAAAAGAAAACTTCAGGCCAATATAACTGATGAATGTAGATGCAAAATTCCTCAACAAAATTCTAGCAAATGGAATCCAACAACATATTAAAAAGATCATGCATCATGACCAAGTGGGTTTTATCCCAGGGATGCAAGGATTCTTCACTATTCACAAATCAATCAATGTGATACACCACATTAACAAAATTAAGGATAAAAAACAAATAATTACCTCAATAGATGCAGAGTAAGCCTTTGACAAAATTCAACACCCATTTATGATAAAAACCTCTCCAGAAAGCAGGCATAGAAGGAACATACCTCAACATAATAAAAGCCATATATGATAAACCCACAGCAAACATTATCCTCAATGGCAAAAAATTGAAAGCATTTCCCCTAAAGTCAGGAACAAGACAAGGGTGTCCACTCTCACAACTACTATTCAACGTAGTTTTGGAAGTTTTAGCCACAGCAATCAGAGAAGGAAAAGAAAAGGAATCCAGACTGGAAAAGAAGAAGTAAAACTCTCACTGCTTGAAGATGACATGATCCTCTATACAGAAAACCCTAAAGACACCACCAGAAAATTACTAGAGCTAATCAATGAATATAGTAAAGTTGCAGGATATAAAATTAATACACTGAAATCCCTTGCATTCCTATACACTAACCATTCGAAAACAGAAAGAAATTAAGGAAACAATCTCATTCACCACTGAGATGAAAAGAATAAAATATTCAGGAACAAAACTGCATAAAGAAACAAAAGACCTATACATAGAAAACCATAAAACATTGATGGAAGAAATCAAAGACAACACCACAAATAGATGGAGAAATATACCATGTTCAGGGATCAGAAAAATCAATACAGCGATAATGAGTATACTACCCAAAGCAATCTATAGATTCAATGCAATCTCTATCAAGCTACCAATGTTATTTTTCACAGAACTAGAACAAATAATTTCACAGTTTGTATGGAAATACAAAAAACCTTGAATAGCCAAAGCAATCTTGAGAAAGAAGAACGGAACTGGAGGAATGAACCTGCCTGACTTCAGACTATATTACAAAGCTGCAGTCATCAAGACAGTATGGTACTGGCACAAAGACAGAAATATAGATCAATGGAACAAAATAGAAAGTCCAGAGATGAACCCATGCACCTATGGACACCTTATCTTTGACAAAGGAGGCAAAAATATACAATGGAGAAAAGATAAACTCTTTAACAAGTGGTGCTGGAAAAACTGGTCAACCACCTTAAAAGAATGAAACTAGAATACTTTCTAACACCATACACAAAAATATACTCAAAATGGATTAAAGATCTAAATGTAAAACCAGAAACTATAAAACTTCTAGAAGAAAACATAGGCAAAACACTCTCTGACATAAATCACAGCAAGATCCCCTATGACACACCTCCCAGGGTAATGAAAATAAAGGCAAAAATAAACAAATGGGACCTAATTAAACTTAAAAGATTTTGCACAATGAAGGAAAGTATAAGCAAGGTGAAAAGACAGCCTTAATAGTGGGAAAAAATGGTAGCAAATGAAGCAACTGACAAAGAATTAAACTCAAAAATTATGAACAGCTCATGCAGCTCAAAACCAGAAAAACAAATGATCAAATAAAAAAAATGGGCCAAAGAACTAAACACACATATCTTCAAAGAAAACATACAGATGGCTAACAGATACATGAAAAAAGGATCAACAGCACTCACTATCAGAGAAATGCAAACCCAAACCACAATGAGGCACCATCTCATGCCAGTCAGAATGGCTGCTATCAAAAAGTCTACAAGCAATAAATGCTGGAGAGGGTGTGGAGAAACGGAAACCCTGTTACACTGCTGGTGGGAATGCAAACTAGTACAGCCACTATGGAGAACAGTGTGGAGATTCCTGAAAATAGAACTGCCGTAGGACCCAGCAATCCTACTGCTGGGCATACACACTGAGGATACCAGAACTGAAAGAGACATGTGTACCCCAGTGTTCATCACAGCACTGTTTACAATAGCCAGGACATGGAAGCAACCTAGATGTCCATCAGCAGACGAATAAATAAGAAAGCTGTGGTACATATACACAATGGAGTATTACTCAGCCGTTAAAAAGTATACATTTGAATCAGTTCTAATGAGGTGGATGAAACTGGAGCCGATTATACAGAGTGAAGTAAGTCAGAAAGAAAAACACCAATACAGAGTTTTAACGCATATATATGGAATTTAGAAAGATGGTAACAATGACCCTATATATGAGATAGCAAAAGAGACACAGATAGAAAGGACAGACTTGTGGGAGAAGGGGAGGGTGAGATGGCTTGAGAGGATAGCATTGATACATATATATTACCATATGTGAAATAGATCACCAGTCCAAGTTCGATGCATGAAACAGGATCCTCAAAGCCAGTGCACTGGAACACTCAGAGGGATGGGATGGGGAGGGAGGTGGCAGGGGGTTTCGGGATGGAAGACACATATATACCTGTTGCTGATTCATGTCAATGTATGGCAAAAACCACCACAATACTGTAAAGTAATTAGCCTCCAATTAAAGAAATTAATTTTTAAAAACTGTTATATTATTTGTTTGCTTTTGAATTTTAATATTAACATATAAAATACAAAGCATTAGGAAATTTGATAAGACACAAAATCCGCCAATTACAACACAGATTTTAAATTTCTGTTAGCTACCCATCTTTATTTATGTGTATTTTTACAAATATGTATATATATATATATAATTTTCTACTTTTCCTTTTTTCAAACTTAAAATCATTCCAAAGGATTTCCCAAGATCCATAATTCTATAGTCACCATTACTGTAATTTTAAATGACTATCTAATATTATATCTAGTGTTTTAAAATGTTTTAAACATGGTTTGAAAGGATATTTTAAAGACAAATCTCATGGGAGATAGACTTTTGGGGATATACAAAGTAAAAAAGATTTTAATACAAATAGCTTTCTATTGTTTAGAAACTGGACCAAAGCACGTTAGAAATCGTTTATAATGTTGTTCTTCCCTGTGAGACTTCTCATTGACCTTTCAGCCTGACACAAAAATAGAAGACTTTATCATAGCTTTAGCCTGTAGGCCTATTTTTAGGCATACAACGTCATGACCTAAACTTAATAAAAATCCAACACAAAGAGATGAAAGTGGGAAACTTTTTTGCAGAAATTCCTTTGAGGCTATATCCTGCCTTAATTCTACAAGAAGAATTCCCACAGAAATCAATAGGAGATTAAAATAAATATCAATGGCAGGATACAGTCCAAATTATGAATGAAAAAATTTAAACTTGACAGGTTAATTGTTTTTCAGAAAGAGTGAAATTTGGGAGAAGCATTTTCATGAGGGAAAACTAACATTTTGGCTGTAGATAAATGCATACATAGCATTTTGTGTAGCAGAACCTTATCAATGGGAGCTATGTGCACCCATTGTGTTATGACATTGGTTTCTGTCATTTTGAAGGGAAGTTTCTTGACCTACCTGCACCCAAGTTTTGCACTATTTGTTCAAGTTTCTAATATGCTTTTAAGTAGAATAAACAATATACAAGATGAAAAAAAAATGTATTTCAAACTCTCCTTGCTTAACCACATTATTCAAAAATTATTAAGAAACAAATCTTAATAATACTAAACATGGAAGATTCAAAGGTTAAAATTGGGTAATCGGTAACTGGGTACTCTTTGGCTACAAAAATGTTACAGTCAATATGAAGTGAAGTGAAATGAAGTGGCTCAGTCATGTTTGACTCTTTGCGACCCCATGGACTGTAGCCTACGCTCCTCCGTCCATGGAATTTTCCAGCAAGAGTACTGGAGTGGGTTGCCATTTCCTTGTCCAGAGGATCTTCCTGACCCAGGGATTGAACCCAGGTCTCCCGTACTGTAGGCAGACACTTTACCATCTGAGCCACCAGGGAAGTCCTTTGGGTACAAAAATGTTACAGTCAGTATAAATGTATACAAAATATTAAGGCTCCTAAGTTTATTGTCTAGTAAATTTTATACAAACAATTTGAATAGAGGCTTGTATGAAAGTCAAGTTCATTCATTATTTAATTTTACCTTCTGCAAAAGGAGGATGAGATTCACGAAAGAGCAACATAATATACTATTGTTAAAGTACTAGATATATAGGGCACAATTTTACCTCAGTGTGACTGGCACATAGTAGATGACCAAGAAATTTTAGTGGCTGAATCAGTAATAGATGTTTCAAAGACAACAATCAATTTGATTAACATTCAATAAGTTCCTATTATACTCAAATTGTGTGCAAGGGCTATAAGAAATGTAATGATTCTAGTAATGTCCCTACACTGAAGGCCAGGTAAACTTGAATCAAGCCCATTATAATACCAAATCATATGCATTAGGAGCATAATTAGAGATTAAAATAAAGTACTCTAGAAATATAAAGCGATAGCAATGATTTCCCACTGAGGATTAATTGGGGAATTAACTGGAAGGTGGAAGAACGCATGGAGGGAACAATCTTGGAGGAAAGGCTCAACTTCTCCAGTCGCAAAGGTTAAAGTGTCAGCGACAGTACTTCCCAGGATGATTCATGTTTCCTTGGAAGTAAAAGAACAGACTTGTGAATGGTTCTCCCGGGAACAGTGACAAGTATGGTGGCTTTGTTTACCAGTTGCAAGGAAAGTACGTAAAAATGACATCTTTTATGCCATTAAACGATTCTAGTATGAAGATAGCAGAGAAGTAGTAATCGGAAGTTAAAATGAGATGTCTCGTCCACAAGGAATAAAGAGTACTTGGTTGAAATGGAGTAAGTTATGGAGTTGTTTTTTGTTTTTGTTTGTTTCCTGTGAGACCTAAGATACTGAACAGTAAGGACTGTAGAAAAAATAAAGTACTTTTGGAAAAATGATATTGCTTCTGAATAACTTTAAACACTAAGCATAAATTTGTTATCAAGGAAGCTGTTAAGGGAGCTCCAAAATAAATCAATATGAATCCAAATTTACCTTAGGTTGAAAATGGTCCAGTCAATTCTTCCCCCATACTGTGTGGAATGAAAACCTCTATCTAAAGCATCTTAGTGTCGCTACATTAATTTCTTTGAATACTAATATCAGCAAATATTTTAAGATGATCAAGGCATGAAAATCTGTCTGAGATTAAAAACCTGCTGTTATCCCAAGGAATGTAAAAGTAATGAAATGTCAAGAAAAATTTAATGTACATGTTTGAGCTTGTAGAACAATTGTGTTCAAAGGAAGTTAAACTGAAAAAAAATTGTTTCAATATAGCCAATGCATGACTAAATTAAATAAACTCTTAGAAATAAGTACACATTCCCTTTCCAATGAGCTGACAAAAATATGGAATTCTCTAGGCCAGATTACTAGAGTGGGTAGCCAGTTCCCTTCTCCAGGGGAATCTTTCCAATCCAGGGATCAAATCCAGGTCTCTCACATTGCAGGTGGATTCTTTACCAGCTGAGCCACCAGGGAAGCCCAAGAATACTGGAGTGGGTATCCTATCCCTTCCTATCCTATCCTGTCTCCTAGTGGGTATCCTATACCTCTCAAACCGGGGTCTCCTGCATTGCAGGAAGATTTTTTACCAGCTGAGCTACCAGGGAAGCCCCTGATGATAAGAGCTAATGTTTATTGAGCATTTACTATATTTCAGCTACTGTATGAATTACGTTACACATTTTCTCATTTAATTTTCACAGCAATATAATGAAGTAGAAACTTTTTAATTCTCTATCAGTAATAAAATGGAGAAGTTGTCTGTGGTCATACAGTTATTAAACAGAAAGGCAAGACTGGACCCAGGACTCACTCTAAATCACCCTCTGATGGCCTGGAATCATTAGGTATGTTCAAAAAAATTAAAAATAATTTATTAGTAGACATAATTGTGTAGCCAGTTCCCAATAACGAGTAAGCTTATCCCTGGCATGAGTTGTTCTCAATGTGTGAAAAGATTTTGTTTATTTCTCTAGAGAAATATAAAATCTGTTCTATGTTATAGTTACTTAAAGCATTTAAGAAGTGTTAAGAGTATAGCACTCAGCTGTGTTTCTTCCATATAGTCTCACTAATGTTTAATGAAGATCTTCCTTATAGCTCAGATGGTAAAGAATCTGCCTGCAATGCAGGAGACCTGGGTTCGATCCCTGGGTCAGGAAGATCCTCTGGAGATGGGAACGGCAATCCACTCTGGTATTCTTGCCTGGAGAATCCCATGGACAGAGGAGCCTGACAGGCTACAGTTCATGGGGTTGGAAAGAGTCAGACACAACTGAGCAACTAACCCACCCACAATATTTAGTGAAGAAATTTTTTGTTTGATTTTCCTTCTTTAAAAGGAGAATGTTTGTCTCCTAAACTATACATTTAATTATTGTTTCATTCCATGTAAAAATGGTTTCTAAAATTAAAGAAAAAATACAAGCACAGATAAGCCGTACCAGGAGCATAGAGTCTGTGTTTGAACACTATTATTTATAATTTTTAATGGCATTATACTGAAATTACAGTCTTCTTTCATTAAATAACTGCTTGTATGGTTTCTATAAGCCATTCTTTCCCTACATTGTGTGTGGTCTTGGGGAACTAGGTAAAAGTTGGAGGTGATTTGAGTTGCCCGAGGATTTGGGGGCATGGAACAAAGGGAAATGGAGATTTGAGGGAAGGGAGAGAGTAAGCTGGAAATGTCAAAAATTTAAGTCTATAAAATCAGACAATGAAAACACATGAGTGCAAGGAAAGTATCTTACAGAGCATCTCTGAGCCAATTTGGAAAGTTGAGCCTAAAAGATTCCCCTTGGGCACAAGATATGAGATAAAGCTTCTTTTATAGCTTGGCAGCAGTAAATCTATATGGTGGGAAAGAGATCAATTTTAGACACTTAAAGTTACTTAAGTCTCATTTTCACAACAGAGTCTCTCAGCAGTAGGCAGTGCAGCTAATGGGATAATTTAACCAAGAAAGGAATTTATCCAAAAAAATCCCTTATGGACTGATATAAGAAACTTTTTACTAAAGGCAACAAAACCCAGAATTTATTAAATTGTACCATGGACACTCTACAAGTAGATCTAATATTAAAAGTATTAAAAGGTCTTTTACAGCAATATCCACAGGGACTTTTTTCCTTGACCTCAGTTTGCCCCAAGATTCAAAATTCATACAAATTAAGTGGTGAAAGCTGAAAAAATGCTTGAATTACCTCAAAATGGCACATTAGGAATTTGAAGCAGAAGGAGGGAAGATAACGTAACATTTGTTTAAAGTAACATATTTACTAATTGCAAGCTTAAGAGAAAAGTTGTCTGTGATAATATCTTAAGGCAATTACAATTTCAGGAAATTTTCTTATGAAGGAAAAATCCTTTGGTGTGAGAGGATTTTGTACCTAGTGAATTATTATAAAATAAAACTAAATAGACATGAGGATCTGATAATCACAGCTCTCATATATTTGATGCCAACTGTATATCAGATACTGTGCTATGCATGTATTATCTCATCTAATCCTTGCATTAACCATGCATTAAGAGTAGCTGCTATTTCGTATTGTAGAGATAAAGACACAAAGAAACGCTTCAGTGAGGTTATGTGGTTTGCCAGACCTGGGATTAGAAGTCATGTGTGCTTGGTCCCAAAACTCCATTTTTGAGCACAGGATAAATGTGGCAGTTAATGATACCATTTCCTATGTTATTTGTTGCCACGTAAACAAGGAAAATATATATTCCAATGGGGCATCCTATAAACACTTGAATCATATTTAGGTTGATGGTGATAAAAAGCACACAATCAAAAGGACATTTTGTATCATTACCTTTGAACCTTTCAGGCCAAATCCTTTCAGTTACTAGAATTTTGACAGAAGTGTTGGTTTCCTCGGTGGGGATTTAACCCCCTTCTTCCTTTTCAGATTCAAAACAAATTGAATGAGATGAAGAGTAGAGTATATGGAAAATCAGAATGTTGCTTTAAAAAAAAACTGATAAAGGTTTAGTTGTCAGGACCAAATGAACCCGGAATAGTCAGACTTACCCACCCAGTCAAGGTGTGTATGTGGGCACTGGTTTTGGGGGAAGAACCTGCCCCCAGGAGGGCTTCCCTTGTGGCTTAGACGATAAAGACACTGCCTGCAGTGCAGGAGACCCGGGTTTGACCCTGGATCGCGAAGTTCCCCTGGAGAAGGAAATGGCAACCCACTCCAGTATTATTGCCTGGAGAATCCTGTGGACAGAGGAGCCTGGCCATGGGGTTACAAAGAGTCCAACACGACTGAGCGACTAGCTGCCCCTGAGAGCATGACGAACAAACGTTTGCAGCAGGGAGCCCAAAACTCTTAAGAGGGAAAATGCTTGGGCTGGCTCTGCAAGACTTTTTTTTTTTTTTTAAGTTATTAATCAGAACCAACGAGGTCCTACTGTACAGCACAGGGAACTGTGCGCAATATTATGTGGCGGCCTGGCTGGGAGGGGAGTATGGGGGAGAATATCCATACTTACACGTGCATAAGTATGACTGAGTCCCTTTGCTGTCCTCCCGAAACTATCACAACATTTTTAATCAGCTATACTCCAATATAAAATAAAAAGTTTTTAAAAAGTCATCAATCAGATAAATCATGCTACCCACTCAGAGCAGAGTAAAGGGGCAGAAAAGGGAGTGAGTTTTACGGTAACAGAACAGCCTTCACAGGAGGAGAGCATCCACGCTCCCCTCGAACACCCCCAGATGTGCTCTGCTCTGCTCTGCTTTGTTTTGTTCCCTCCACTTTCCAGGATGCTCCTCAGCCTACCTGGTTAGACAAGGGTCTCTCCATCTGGGAGATTACACTCCTGAGGCTGTTACTTTCCTCCCTCTGAAAGATGGACCATGACTCCTTTGTAGTCCTCTTGGAACTACTCATAGGAGAGATATATTTTGTCCTAAAAAAGCTCCAGAATGAGTTTTCTGCTCCATTAACTAAGCTACTTCAGGGCTACTCTATTTAAGTTGAAGACGTACTCCCTGTTTTTTTTCCCGTCCCCGATTATGTCCAACCATGCTTTCCAAGGTGACATGGCATGGTTCTGCAGTGAGATTTAATAACATTATTAATAAATGCTGCAATAATAAAAGGCCAGAAAATGTCAGTCGAAGCCCTCTTGTGCTATCAAATTCGAAGGGGAAAACTAAAGGCCACACCCATTGATTAAGAAATTAATATTTAAAATTTAATTTTCTTGACAATATGAGTTAAAAGTTAGAAAATAAAGTAATTCCCATTTGATTATTCTGCCCATTGTGTATTAGAGGTTTTCCTCAGTTTATCTGAATACTTGAGAGTGGAGGTTATTTCTTCAGGGTTTCATACATTTAATTAATTTAACAGAAGATATCAGATACACCTGTATTTCTAGTGTCCAAAGATAAATAGGACATAAGATTATTACCATACCGCTCTTGTAAGAAAAACAGGCAATCCTCAGGCCCTTGAACAGTTTTTCCAGGTAAAATTCCCTTGAACTCATTAAATGTCAGTTAAAACTCAGTTATTTCTAAATGAAAGACTGCTGCTGCTGCTGCTGCTAAGTCGCTTCAGTCATGTCCGACTCTGCGCGACCCCATAGACGGGGATTCTCCAGGCAAGAACACTGGAGTGGGTTGCCATTTCCTTCTCCAATGCAGGAAAGTGAAAAGTGAAAGTGAAGTCGCTCAGTTGTGTCTGACCCTTAGCAACCCCATGGACTGCAGCCTACCAGGCTCCTCCGTCCACGGGATTTTCCAGGCAAGAGTACTGGAGTGGAGTGCCATTGCCTTCTCCGAAATGAAAGGCAGAGTACTAATTTATCTATTGCTGTGTGACTAATCACCCCCAAAACTTAGCAACCTAAAACAACAAGCATATATTATCTCACAGATCCCGTGGTTTGGGAATCAGGGGAAATTTTCTGGTTGGTCCTGGTTCAGATTCTCTCGTCAGGGTGAGTCTGATTGTCAGCAGGGCTGTGGTCATCATTTCCAATTACTGACGACCAATTTACAAACTCGTCTTTCCCTGGCTATGGGCCAAACCCCGTTTCTTACAGTCGAGCCTCATCATGGGCTGCCTGCTGCCCTCAGCACATGCGGTTGACTTCCCGTGGAGCCCGTGATTGAGAAAGGGAGAGCGAGGTAGTGACACAGCACTTTCATTCATGTCCTAACTTCTGAGTTATGCACAGTGTCCTGTCTTACTCTGTTCCTTAGAAATGAGTCACTAGGTCCAGCAATACCCTTAGCAGAGGGTATTACACTAAGGCTCAAATACTGGAATGCAGGGAACGTTGGGGACTGGCTCTTCCCAAAAACAGATGATGGGAAAAATCTAAATTTTTATCTTTTCCAAGATACCACTGGTCAGTTGATATCTGACTTGTCAGTTTATATTTAATAGGGGTCAGTCTCCAACATGGAGAAGGCAATGGCACCCCACTCTAGAACCCTTGCCTGGAAAAATCCCATGGATGGAGGAGCCTGGTAGGCTGCAGTCCATGGGGTCACTAAGAGTCAGACACAAATGAGTGACTTCATTTTCACTTTTCACTTTCACACACTGGAGAAGGAAACAGCAACCCACACCAGTGTTCTTGCTTGGAGAATCCCAGGGACGAGGGAGCCTGGTGGGCTGCTGTCTATGGGGTTGCACAGAGTCGGACATGATGGAAGTGACTTAGCAGCAGCAGCAGCAGCAGTCTCCAATAAAAAGGACTTCCCAGGTAGTTCAGATGGTCAAGTGTCTGCCTACAATGCAGGAGACCCAGGTTCAATCCCTGGGTCAGGAAGATCCTCTGGGGAAGGAAATGGCTACCCACTCCAGTATCCTTGCCTGGGAAATCCCATGGACGGAGGAGCATGGTAGGCTACAGTCCATGGGGTCACAAAGAGTTGGACATGGAGTACAATGCACCTACCATTTCTGGACGAGAACTCTGCCCATGCAGAGTTTCTTGATTGCCATTTCCTCCTTGAGTTCTGTGTTCTCGACACTTTGGTCTATGTAGACAGTTCTGTTTGGTCATATGGCTACCACATATCTTGCAGAAAGACATATTTAATCCTGTGCCTAGTGGCTTAGCCTCTGCCTCTTATTCTGGAATTGCCTAAGCCCAAGTAGTTTGCTTTTTAGTGATGTTTTTTCATCTTGTGCCTGTATATATTTCAAGGTTTTTCTAAAATGAAACTACTATGGGTGTTTCTGACACCTGTGCCCCTTGGGCTCTGATGCCAACCAAAGTCTCTGTCATGTGCTGCTCAAGACACTCACGCAGATTCCATCATAATATTAGGAAGCCAGTGAAAGCTCCCCTACAATAACCTGTATATCACTTTGAAAACTATCCTGTATTTCTTTGAGTAGTTTCCATTTTAACCTGTGGACAAGCCTCATAAATTCACACTCCTTTTCTTGATTGTGAATAGAGAAAATAAATTGAGGCAGTTGGTCATTGGTCCCTTGCTGCTTATCAAAGCTTAGTGACAACAATTTAAAGATAGAACCTCAGAAAGACTTCTCCAGCACACCGGAGATTCGGCTGCCTTGTAGTTTAAAAGCAACTATATCAGGGTCTACAAATTTATGGGAAAGCTCCAGTTCTCTCTATAACTTAATTCTTGCCTCAGCTGCCCTTCAGCACTAAGACTGTTGCAGCCACTGACATCTGTTGTGATTTCTTCTGTGTATCACATGGCAAGGATATTTCTAGTCAAGAAGCAACAACTTCTGTGCCTGCCAAGGGCTTTCACTGTCTCCAGGATCTTTGTCAAGGCCCTTCTAGACTTGTTAGTCGCTCAGTCATGTCCGACTCTTTGTGATCTCATGGACTGTAGCCTGCCAGGGTCCTCTGACCATGGCGTTCTCCAGGCAAGAATACTGGAGTGGGTAGCCATTCCCTTCTCCAGGGAATCTTCCTGACCCATTGATGGAACCCAGGATCCCCTGCATTGCAGGCAGATTCTTTACTGTCTGAGCCACCGGATTTACTTCCATAAAAAGTTGCTGTCCTGTAGAGAAATATGCCATAATCTGTATCCATAGATCCAGATTAAAATACCATGTGCTTTTAAGTCTTAACAGTGCTGGCCCATGCCAGTGACTGAAAATTGGTTCAATATAAGCTGTTACAAAGTCTTTGCTGTAAAATTACGGTGAAGACTCCAAACCATATGTTTTAGCCCCAGTTAAAAGTCTCAGGTATTTATTTTCTTTCTCTACTCAGCTTTGTTCTTTTACCTTGTTTCACAGTGTTTTCAGCCAGTACACCAAATGCTGGTGTCTTTCAGGTTACCCTTCAAAACCCCTGCCCCCACTCCTGCACACTAGAAATATAGGAGACCTGCCTGGAAACTGTGGCTGTGCTCTTCCTGCCCAGAGGCTGGTTCTCAAAGAGATCAATGAAAAGAAGCTCAGCATGTCTAGTTTGTCTTCCTAAATTACCAACTGGATAAATTGTTCACTTATGCTGTGTTTGAGTCAGAAAAGGGGCAGAAACCAGGTAGGAGCAGGTTACACTGATTGAGTGTCCTCCAGAGGAAGAGGACCTCAGGACTGAGAGGGGAAACTCTCTGCTTTAACGAAATGATTGAAAGTCTCTCAGACATAACACAGACTCAAGGAGAGATGCTTTTGGACTCTGGAGTTGGAGAAGGTTCTTGAGAGTCCCTTGGGCTGCAAGGAGATCAAACCAGTCCATCCTGAAGGAAATCAGTCCTGAATATTCATTGGAAGGACTGATGCTGAAGCTGAAACTCCAATACTTTGGCCACCTGATGTGAAGAACTGACTCATTGGAAAAGACTCTGATGCTGAGAAAGATTGAAGGTGGGAGGAGAAGGGGATGACAAAGGATGAGATGGTTGGATGGTATCTCCAACTCGATGGACATGAGTTTGAGCAAGCTTCGGGAGTTGGTGATGGACAGGGAGGCCTGGCGCGCTGCAGTCCTTGGGGCTGCAAAGAGTCAGACACGACTGAGTGACTGCACTGAACTGAACTTTCCCTCAGAGCATGTTTAGCTTTCTCGTAAAGCGTAGCTGTTTCTTTGTGACACTATCATCCCTCCACTAAGGAATTTGAGGAAGCGGTGACCACATTCACTAGCAAAGAATCCACTGAGCCAGAGGAAGCCACCCTCTTCCTCAGGGGCCCTTGTGTATCACAGTGATCTGCTGTTAGATGCATTTCCCCCTTGAACCATCCTGCTTAAAACATCAACAGTGAGCCCCCAAATGCCAAATCCAACAAACATCCCTCAGTCCTATGCTTGGGTATAGTCCCATACCTATAGTCCCTGAGACTATACTTTTGGAAACAGTCGGTTTTATTTTTCAGTATCTCTTGTTCAAAACCTTCTTCTGCCTTGACTTTCTTAACGCTGAATACTCCAGGGTCTTTGACCACCTCTCTGAAGTTTCCTTCCCATCCTCCTTCTCAGAGTCCTTGTCCTCTGAGCCTTCCTTAAAGGCAGGAACGCCCCAGGCATCTGCCTCCAGCTCTGGCATCTTCTAACAATGTGCTCCACTGAAGCAACACGCTCTCTGATGTGGGGTCTCCAACAATTTCCATGACAGTAACTTGGAGCACATTAACCCTAAGTCAGGCTTCGATGTAGTTTCAACATTCAAGGTTAAGGTGTTTAACACTATATATCTATATCTATATCTATATCTATATATCTGTGTGTGTGTGTGTATTTACATAATGTTTTCCCTGAAACCTGCTTTCCCTCATATATTCCTTACCTAATAATGGGTGGATGCTAAGTCACTTCAGTTGTGTCTGACTCTGTGTGACCCTGTGGGCTGCAGCCCGCCAGGCTCCTCTGTCCATGGGATTTTCCAGGCAAGAATACTGGAGTGGGTTGCCATGCCCTCCTCCAGGGGATTTTCCTGACCCAGGGATCGAACCCGTGTCCCTAAAGTCTACCTGCATTGGCAGGCAAGTTCTTCACCATTAGTGCCACCTGGGAAGCCCATTCCTTCTTCAGTCAATGGAATTCACATTTTTCAAGTCATGCAGGTCATAAACAAGATGGTCATCTTTCATCTCCACATTTTCCTCGTTTGTCTTGCTCATCTCGGCAGGCTGGAGAATATTTGTCATAGGCATTTGTCATGCTGGGTTCAGTCCCAGCTCTTCCGTTTCACAGCTCTGTGATCTTGAGCAAGCTACTTTACTTCTCTAATCCTCATTTCCTGAATCTGGAAAGCACGTTTGAGGAACAGAACATGCCTCACGGACTGTTATGAAGATTTAAAGAGACAAAAGTGTGTGGTGCCCTTGATACAGTGATGATTGCCGAGAAATCGGGCCATGTGTATTTTACTGCTGGTGATGTGCGGGTTCTGACTCTGGGCTATCTTTCGATTGCATTCCCTTTTTATACGTCTGCTGTCACTGCCTTTGTTTATTTCCTTTTCTTTTCTCATGGGGATTATTGCATCTGACTAGCCTCCTTGTTTATAGCTTCTCACCCTTTAAATCCATCATTCATACTGTCACAAGCTTTTACTAAAGCCCAGACCTATTCATACCACACTGAGCTGCTTCAATGCTCCAGTGGCTCCCTGTGGTCTGCAGGATAACATTCAGGCCCTAGTATGGCATCCAGGCTCTCAGTAATCTGCTTACAACATGCTTTCCTCATTGCACACTTCGGGCTGCAGCCGCACTGGACTCCACTGTTCCTGAGTGCATTTTCATAAGCCTGTGACTTTTTTACACCCCCCCCCCAAAAAAAAAAAAAAAAAAAAAAGATCCTGCAGCCCCAGCCTGAAATTCTCTGTCCTGATCACTCTTCAGATATGACCTCACATTCCTTTCCTTTCTGTTCTGTTAGCAGATTTCCCTCTTACAGTCCTCCCCATTTTTAACCTCATCACAGTGGTCTGGGTGTTAATTTCTGCAACAGCATTGTAAGCTCCTCCAGAGCAGGGACCCTATCCATTTCTTTGGACAGGGTCCCAACAGTGAGCTCAACGTGGCAGACGATTAGAAAACACTAACATGAACTAATTTGTAAGTCTAGTAAACATTCTTAGTTAGGATTTCATGCCTGTGAATTCTGCTCCTTCGCCAGATTGGTTTGTTTGTGTTTTGATCACTGCTTGCCTCTCCATTCTTTTGGTGGTCCTGAGGGACACACGTGGCCTGTCCCCGGCCCTGTGCCATGCTAGTCTGACCACGAAGCGCAGAGGGGAAGTGGAAGGTGGCATGTTCACAGCGGCATAAGTGAGGTGTTAAAAATTAAGTCTGAGATATAACTGCTAGTTATAATAAGTAAACAGATTAATAGAGGATTTTAAAAATTAAAATAGCGAGAATAGTAGTGACAAGAATCCAGATGGAAGGTGTTTCCTGGAATTACTATCTAGGCTCGCACACCCTGAGAACCACCAGTTCTAATTTTACTTAGAAACAGGTACAGTTAAAAGAAATGCTGCTTTATTTTGTACCACATAATTGACAGATACCTTTCCAGTGTTCATGCGGTTTTATTTCACAGTCTCGTTTATTTCTTGTTTTTTTTTGAAGTTCCAGGCCAAATATGAGCCCTGCGGAGTGAATGAACAAAAGCATTTTCTGTCTCTATTAAAACCTTGACTATAGGCTGTTCCACAGTGAATACACCTCAGTTTCTTAAACAAGGAGCCAATATGCCCTGAACCACTTTTAGAGAAAATTAAGGAAGGCACCTACCTCGGTGTCATGTAGTGGAACCATTCTGAGCCCCCAAATGCCTGCTAATACAGTCTTTTTATTTTTAAAATAAATGAAAGCTCCATTCACTGGCTGAAACACAATTTATTTAAGCTTCTGCCTTTAAACATTGATCACCCCACACAATTCCTCTTGTGAGTCTACTGTCCTAATTGTAAGACCTACCTTCCAACATAAATGCTGGTAAATTTTTTTTTGTCTCTCTTTTAAGTAAAATATTGGTTACTTCCTAAATATAAAATCCATATTTGCTATAAAAAATAAGAAAATACAAAAAAGAGAAGAAATTTGTTTTACCCTCCAAATATAGCTACTCTTTGTATTGTAACATTTTAGATATTTTCTTGTATGTTTTGCATTTTATATAGTTGTGATCTGCTAGATAGAGTCTTATAGAGTTATGTCCTTATTCTGTCATTTAACATTTAACACATTTCCCACATTAATAAAACTATCTGTATATAAAATTTAATAGCCATATGAATATATCATCATTTATTAACCATTCTCTTATTAATAAGTACTTTAGTGTGTTCTATGGTTTTAGTCTTTATAAATAAAGATGCTCGGAACAGTTTGTATCATAAAATTTTTCTTCATGGTTAGAATAGACAGAAAATCAACTATCTTTGAAGCCTACAGTTCTTCGCATTTCATAGAAACAGAAACCCAGTTCCTATGGGAAATATATTACATTATCTTACTGAAATCAGCGTCAGCCGTGCAATTAGATGTGTGGACGTGATCTTCAGAACACTGCCTCTTTCCTGGAAACTGTGATTGGCTCAGGGAAAGGCATATGATGCAGGTGAGGATAATCAGAGATTCTTAAAGGACTTCTTGGGTTGGGCTTTTACTCAGGCTACTAACCTGGTAGGCAGCTTTGCTTGTTGTTGGGAGGAAATCTGCCTGGATGATGATTAAATCATGAATTAAACCATTTAAACCATGTATAGAACATTTCAACCCAGAGCAGCAGAATGCATATTTTTTCCTCAAGTGCACTTACACCTTTCTTAAGGATGGTTAGATCAAAAAACAAGTCTTAACAAATTTTAAGTTGCAACCATATCAAGTATCTTCTCTAACCACAGTGGGATGTATTTAGAAGTTAACAGAAAAGGAAAACTTGAAAAGTCACACGTATGTGTAAATTATACAACACTCTTGAACAACCAATGGCTCAAAGAAGAATTGAAAAGGAAAACTAGAATACATCTTGAGACAAATGACAACATGACATGCCAAAAGTGGGATGCAACAGAAGCAGTACTGAAAGGAAAGTTTATACCACTAAACACCCACATTAGGAAAAGAAAAATTATCTCAAATAAGTGGCCTAGCGATACACATCAAGGAACTAAAAGATGAAGAGCAAACTAAGCCCAGACTTAGTTGAGGGAAGAAAATAATAAAGATTAGAGAAGAAATGAATGAAACATAGGATAGAAAAAAGGAAAAAAAGTCAGTGAAACTAGAAGTTAATTTTTTAAAAGAAGATAAAATTGACAAAACTTTAAGGTTGTCAAAACTTCTAAAAGATAAACAAAATTGACCAACCAAGAAAATAAACAAAGGACTTAAATAAATAAAATCAGAAAAGGAGACAACAACTCTAACCACACAAATACAGAGGATTATGAGACTACTATGAACAACTATATGCCAACAAATTGAATAATCTAGAAAAATGAATAAATTCCTAGAAAAAATAAAAGTTACCAAGATTGAATGATGAAGAAAGAGAATATTTGAAAAGAACTAAAATTAGTAAGGAGATTGAATCAGTAATCAAAAAATTCCCAACAAAGAAAAGCTCAGGACCAGGCGGCATCACTGGTGAATTCCACCATTTAAAGAATTAATGCTAATTCTTCTTAAATTCTTCCCCAAACCTGAGGAGTGAGGAACACTTCCATACATATTTATGAGGCAAGAATTGCCATGATACCCAAGACAGAAAAAGCCATTACAAGAAAACGATAAGCCAGTACCCCTGATAGATATAGATACAAAAAATCTTCACCAACATCCCAGTGAATCAAATCAAACTCACAGCACATTAAAAGGATCAGATACCATGGCCAAGTGGGATTTGTCCCTGGGATGCAAGGATGGTTCAATGTGCAAAAATCAGTCACTGTGACATTTTACCACAGAGGATAAAATTACATGATCATCTCAACAGATGCAGAAGAAGCACTTATAAAATTCAACTCCTTTTGTGATTAAAAAACACTGAATAAACTAGGAATAGAGTGAAATTTCCTCAACATAATAAAGACAATTTGGAATGCCCACAGCTAACATACATAATATTGAAAAACTGAAAACTTTTCCTATGGTGTCAGGAATGAACTAAGGATGATCCTCCTCACAACTGCTATTCATCATACTGGAAATTCTAGCCAGAGCATTAAGCAAGACCAAAAAAAAAAAAAAAAAAAAAAAGAAATGCATTCAAATAGGGAAGGAAGAAGTAAAATTATCAGTTTGCAGATGACTTAATCTTATTAAGTCTTAAGATTCCACAAAAAGTTAATAATGAATTCATATAAGATTCAAGATATAAAATCAACATACAAAAATAAGTTGCATTTCTATACACTAACAGTAAAGAGGGCTTCCATGGTGGCTCAGAATTTAAAGCGTCTTCCTGCAATGTGAGAGACCTGGGTTCGATCCCTGGGTCAGGAAGTTCCCGTGGAGAAGGAAACGGCAACCCACTCCAGTATTCTTGCCTGGAGAATCCCAAGGATGGAGGAGCCTGGTAGGCTACAGTTCACAGGGTTGCAAAGAGTTGGACACGACTGAGTGACTTCACTTTCAAACTTTTCAATAGTAAACAACCTGAAGAGGAAATTAATAAAATAATCCCATTTACAGTAATATAAAAAGAAATAAAATACTTAGGAATAGGGCTTCCCTGACGGCTCAGTCAGTAGAGTCTGCCTGCAATTGGGAGACCCAGGTTTGATTCCTCGGTCAGGAAGTTCCCCTGGAGAAAGAAATTGCAACCCACTCCAGTGTTCTTGCCTGGCTGGCTATGGACCATGGGGTCACAAGGAGTCAGACATGACTGAGCAAGTAATATTTAACACTTAGAAATGAACTTAACCAAGGAGGCAAAACACTTTATACACTAGAAACTATAAGATACTAAGGAAAAAAATTATAGAAGATACAAATAAATAGAAAGGCATCCCATGTTCATAGTTTGGAAGACTTAATATTGTTAAAATGTCTCTACTATCTAAAGCCATCTATAGATTCAGTGCAGTTCTTATCAAAATTCCAATGGTGCTTTTTATAGAAATAGAAAATATAATCTTAAAATTCATATGAACCACAAAGGAACCTGAATAGACAAAGCAATCTTGAGAAAGAACAAAGCAGCTGTCCTCATGCTTCTGATTTCAGGACATATTACAAAGCTAGATCAAGAAACTGTCTTCCAAAGTCTTATATCAAATTGTATTTCCATAACATTTATTAAGGGAGTCCCTTTTACTGCATCCTTGTCAAAACAGAATATTCTCAATTTTAAGTGTTGGTTATATTTTATTGTCAAGAAATGATTTACCTGTTTATTTCTATTTCTTCTATTGCCTATAGGTTTACTAATGCCTTTCTTCATATAGAATTGGTTGTGTTTAAATTTTTTAAACATTGCTTCTCTGGCATATGAATAGCTCACTATTGTTCTGTTTGTCAGTGGAGGGTATGAGTTAAACTGGAATAATGTGGGTGGTAAAGAAGCAATTAATTATGAAAAATTTTATCATAACTCAGTCATTAGAATTCTTCCTTGCTAATTTCTTTTCCTTTCTACTGAGAGATTAAGTAAACATTCTTGGAAACATGTATGTTTCCAGCATGTATTTGAAGTCTGTGGTCGATTCCCTTAAGTTTTCAGGAAGAGCAAAACTGTATAGAACTGATCCATTGTAGAAGCATCTTTCTAAAAAGGCTGGAAGGTACTAAAAGTTCCATGAGATGAGATGAGATGAGATGAGATGAGATGAAGTCGCTCAAGTTGTGTCCGACTCTATGCGACCCCGTGGACTGTAGCCTACCAAGCTCCTCCGACCATGGGATTCTCCAGGCAAGAATACGGGAGTGGGTTGCCGTTTCCTTCTCCAGGGGATCTTCCTAACCCAGGGATTGAACCCAGGGATCGAACCCGGGTCTCCCGCATTGGAGGCAGATGCTTTAACCTCTGAATCACCAGGGAAGCCCCAACAGTTCCATAAGCCCTGAGATTCTGTTCTCTATATTCCCAGTTGTCCTGTCCTTCAGAGGAGAGGCTTATGATATAAAGTTTGCCATAGCAACTTCAGTGATTCCCATGTATTTTGATAGGGACTATCAAACCTCTTACGTGTCTTGGTCAATATACATTTCAGGTGTCCAGTGTAGTGCTTTACACAGAATCAGTGCTCAATAAAAATTTGTTAAATACCAACAAATGGATATTAAAAAATGAATATCAGTAGTGTTAGGATGGTGAGAGATTCTTCCTAACCCATATCACTTTTCAGTAATTAGGAAAATTACTTAGAAACTTTTGCCAAGACATTAGCAAGTACTTTTCTAGGATTCAGAATTTTAGAGCTGCAAGGAACCTCAGAAAATATCCAGTCCAACTCCTTTATTTACGCAGACTAATATACACTTTTTAAAAGCAGAGACCAGATTGGAGGCCAGCTTTCTCATTTTAATCAAGGTGCCTTTCCTTTGAAGGAAAACTACTCTGCATACATACAGTCATCAAATTTGGAGTCTGATCCCTGGAAGAGAAATGATAATTCATCTAACTTTTTTCACATGTCAGGATAGTGATTAAGCTTATAAACGAGTAAATATATTTTGTTTGTAGCTTTTCCCTTTGAATTTTAATGCGAATTTTATTTTGGTATTAGTGGCCTGAAATTTCCTTTGGCTAGAATTTCATAATAAAGATTGCTGATTGCACATCAGAAACAATGTGAGCAACAAGACAATGGAATGGCACATTTAAAGTAGTAAAAACAAAATAAGACTGTCGGTGAAAATTTCATATGGATGGGTGAAAGTGAAAGTTGCGTCTGACTCTGTGCAACACAATGGACTGTATTCTCCAGGCCAGAATACTGGAGTGGGTAGCCTTTCCCTTCTCCAAGGGATATTCCCAACCCAGGGATTAAACCCTGTTCTCTCACATTGCAGGTGGATTCTTTACCAGCTGAGCTATCAGGGAAGCCCATTCTTCAAAATAAGGATGCAATGAAACTACTTTCAGGTAGGGAAAACAGAAGAGATAAAAGTAAAACAACAAAAACAGAAAAATTAAAGTTTCCCATGGAGTTCTTAATAACATATTTTCATCACTAATAGAGCCCCCTGAATAAGAATATGATACTTTAACAGTTTTTAAAAGTTATTTTCCTTTACTTTGTGTTCTTATTAGAGATACTAATTTATTCAGGGTTACTGAATACTCAACATTAAAAAGTGCTACAAGGGTTATGAAGAGGAACAGATAAAAATTGTTCTTTTATGAAATTTATAGGCAGATAAGCATTTACTGAAAGTACCATGATACAATGTAGGAGTTAACAGGGACGCTAAGACACCAGATAAAATGCTGGGAACATATGGAAATAAAAGGGAATACTTTAGAGTGGGAGAATGAAAGATAATTTTGAAAAAGGCTCTGAACTAGCCAAATTTGTTAATTATCCCTTTTCTCTTGTACACAATTTCTCATTTTCTGTGGCTCCCTTCGAGATTTTCTTTTTCCTTACTTTCAACAACGTGACTATGTGCATAGGGGCATAGGTGCATAGGAAGGTGTGCATCGGTAGAGTTCTCTGACGTTTTCTTTGTTGTTCAGTCACTAAGTCATGTCCGACTATTTGTAACCCCATGGACTGCAGCGTTCCAGGCTTCCCTCTCCTTCACTGTCTCCTGGAGCTTGCTCAAACTCATGCCCATTGAGTTGGTGATGTCATCCAACCATTTCGCTCTCTCTCACCTCTTTCTCTTTTTGTCCTCAGTCTTTCCCAGCATCAGGGTCTTTTTCAAAGAGTCACATCAGGTGGTCAAAGTATTGGAGTTTCAGGTCAGTAACAGTCCTTACTATTTGTAATTTGTTGAGTCTTTTTCTGTTTGTAAGTCAGTGTTTTTCTCAAATTTGAAAATTCTTGTGCATTATTTTTCAAATATAATTTTCTTTCCCAGTCTCATTCTCTTCTCTTTTTAGGACTCCAGTTAGACATAAATTAGACTAGTATGGATTTTTTCCCATACATACCTGAGGGTTTGTTTTTCTTCACCATTTTATCTTTCTGTTGCTGAAATCAAATTTACTGACTTTTTAAAGCCTATGAGTAAATTTTTAAATTTCTACTTTTGTTCTTTTCCATCCTAGCATTTCTTTCTTTTTTTTTTTTACAGTTTCCATTTTCTTTCTGCTGAAATTCTCTACCATTTCACTTATTAAGATTAAATTTGTCTTTTTAAGATAAATATATATTATTGCTTCACGTTTTTTCTCTTCCATCTCAGATTTGGTTTCTATCAATTACCCTTTTTCTTCACTACAGATGAAAATGTTTTGTTTCTTTGAATGTCTTGATTATTTAAATGAAATACCGGACTTTTCGATTAATACATTGCAGAGACTAGATGTTTTTGATTTTTTTCTGAAATATATCCATTCTTACTTCCCCCAAATATTATTATAAACAAAAAAGGCAGAAAAAATGGTACAGATTATTTGATTCCATTCTATAATATTCTAGAATAGACAAAACTACAGAGGCAAATCCAGATAGTGGTTGCCTGGGACAGAGAATGAAGTGAATTGATTGCAAGGGGGCATGAGGGAAACTCTGCTGTTGATGAAAATGTTTTGTATTTTGAATGGGGTAGTAATTCTATGATTACTTGTTAAAAGTCATCAACCCAAACATCTTATAACATGTGAGCTTTCTTGTATATAATTTATAACTCAGTAAAGTGTTTAAAATATAAAAAATATTTAAACATTGTTAAACACTAATGATGTGTTACAGATTTGTGTTGAATTTATAAAATGTGTTGTATATTGAAATGCTTGAGACGAAAAGAATTTGAGAGGAGTTTTGTTTTACTCACTTTGGTATACCTCTAATCCTAGCATGTTGTTCACTGAAAGTTACTGCTCAGTACATTATTTTAAAATTCATGTTTACTTCCATAAAGCCAGTTACCTTGAAATGTTGAATGACCTAGATATTTGAACATATCCTATTCATCTCTAAGTTAAAGACATCAGTTCAGTTCACTTCAGTTGCTCAGTCGTGTCCGACTGCAGCACTCCAGGCCTCCCTGTCCATCATCAACTCTCAGAGCTTGCTCAAACTTATGTCTATTGAGTCACTGATGCCATCCAACCATCTCATCCTCTGTTGTCCCCTTCTCCTCCCTCCTTCAATCTTTCACAGCATCAGGGTCTTTTCCAATTAGTTCTTCACTTTTAGGTATCCAAAGTATTGGAGTTTCAGCTTCAGCATCAGTCCTTCCAATGAATATTCAGGACTGATTTCCTTTAGGATGGACTGATTGGATCTCCTTGCAGTTGAAGGGACTCTCAAGAGTCTTCTTCAACACCACAGTTTAAAAGCATCAGTTCTTCAGCACTCAGCTTGCGTTATAGTCCAACTCTCACATCCATACATGACTACTGGTAAAACCATAGCTTTGACTAGATGGACCTTTGACAGCAAAGTTATGTCTCTGCTTTCAAGTATGCTGTCTAGGTTGGTCATAGCTTTTCTTCCAAGGAGCAAGTGTCTTTTAATTTCATGGCTGCAATCACCATCTGCAGTGATTTTGGAGCTCAAGAAAATAAAGTCTTTCACTATTTCCATTGTTTCCCCATCCATTTGCCATGAAGTGATGGGACCAGATGCCATGATCTTCATTTTCTGAATGTTGAGATTTAAGCCAACTTTTTTACTCTCCTCTTTCACTTTCATCAAGAGGTTTTTTAGTTCTTCTTCACTTTCTGCTATAAGGGTGATGTCATATGTGTATCTGAGGTTATTGCTATTTCTCCTGATAATCTTGATTCCAGCTTGTGCTTCATCCAGCCCAGCATTTCCCATGATGTACTCTGCTAGAAGTTAAATAAGCAGGGTGACAATAGACAGCCTTGACATACTCCTTTTCCTATTTGGAACCAGTCTGTTGTTCCTTGTCCAGTTCTAACTGTTGCTTCCTGACCTGCATACAGATTTCTCAAGAGGCAGTCAGGTGGTCTGGTATTCCCATCGCTTTCAGAATTTTCCACAGTTTATCGTGATCCACACAGTCAAAGGCTTTGGCGTAGTCAAGAAAGCAGAAATAGATGTTTTTCTGGAACTCTCTTGCTTTTTCAATGATCCAGTGGATGTTGGCAATTTGATCTCTGGTTCCTCTGCCTTTCCTAAATCCAGCTTGAACATCTGGAAGTTCATGGTGCATGTACTGTTGAAGCCTGACTTGGAGAATTTTGAGCATTACTTTGCTGGTGTGTTAGATGAGTGCAACTGTGTGGTAATTGGAACATTCTTTGGCATTGCCTTTCTTTGGGATTGGAATAAAAACTGATCTTTAAAGTTAAAGGCATAGTTTCCTAAAGGAGAGATCTTTATTTTAATAACTAATGAATCTTTGTTCTTATCAAGTGCTGTGCAGTAACTTACATCATTTGGTGTTTCCAACACCTCAGCCTAACCACTTTGATCCACATTATCCTTAATCCAAGTTCTATTAGGAAATTGGTTCAAAATTGTACCAAGTGAAATATGGATAAAAATAAATCTCTGTCAGAGAGGTATGGTAAACATTAGCAATGCAGGAGACACAGAAGCTGTAGGTTTGATACCTCAGTCAGGAAGATTCCCTGGAGGAGGGCATGGCAACCCACTCTAGCATTCTTGCCTGGAGAATTACATGGACAGAGGAGCCTGGCTGACTACAGGCCATATAGTCGATCAGAGTTGGACATGCCTGAGTGACTGAGCATGCACCCTGCCATAACTGATCTCTGTGGAAAATTACGTTTTATCATGTGTGAATGTCTCCCCTTCCCCCACAGTTTAGTGAGATATTATTGACATATAACATTGTGTAAGTTTCAGATATATAATGTGATGAAAGGACGAACATATCTGTTACTACACTGTTACCACAGCATTAGTTACAGCATTAATCCCCTCATATAATTACTTTTTTTCTTTTGGTGGTAAGAATATTTATGATCTATTCTCAGCAACTTTTACGTATATAACACAGTGAATGTCTTTTAGAAAGTGGATATATTAATTTCAGCTCAGACAGTTGCTCTCTGAAAATGAGATCAGGGTGAAGAGCAGAAATTTAAGGTTATGTGGGAAAATTTGCTTTGAATTGGGCTGAAGAGATCCATTATAATACAGTGCACTTGGAAACTGTCAGGCTTGTGAGTTGCCAAATGCTCCTTGGAATGAGGAATTGCAGGCAATTTTGAATCTGAGCCATTTGCTGTCACATAAATAGGAAGGCCAACTTCCTTAAAAGATATATATTCTCTTCAACTCGATATCAGATCACTGATAATTTTAAGTGTGATTTTGTACTAAATGTCTGTATCAGAACTCTTTTGTTTTTTCTTAGGAATGCATTCTTGGAGCTCAAGTCCTTGCATATAATTTATCTGGGATAAAAAATGGGATCCCTTTCAGTTTTGATTATAAAGCTCTTTGGGGCTATTTTTCTTCAGTCTAATTTGATTGATTTGCTGCTCTTCATACTTGCTGACAGATATTAATAGAATATTTTTAAAAATATCCTTTAAAAATAAAGGATAAGGTAACTAACTTGTGGAAGATACTTAGTAATGGGGTATTTTTTATAATAAAATTTATTTAACACATTTGGAAAAAATACTTCTAGATATTGTATTAATTATTGTAACTGTGTCCTATGTAAATAATTCTCCATATAGGTCAAATTACTTACCAGGTAGTGAATCCATGCTATATTCTAACAGACTAGGAATTGATATATAGCTCTGGACTTACTAATAAAATGACAGAAGTGAAGTAATAAATCATGACCTGATTAAGGTCCTTCACTCAGCAAATGAGAACTCAGAGCTCAGTAAGATAAATCACTGATTTTCCCATTCTGACTTACCGTCTCTCAGTCTCCTCCCACTTTCCCTCCTCTTTCATTTTAAAAATAAAAATAATTGCCTACATTGAGCAACTTTTCTGAAGATCAGTCTGAAGCTAGTGCTTTTATGAACGAACTCCACATTAAACCTTGTGAAATCTTACAAACAAGGATTATACTTTTAAGGTCTTTACCCACTAGAATCCAGTTGATTTTCAAGACAGATCATATGGGCTGGGAATGGGGCATTTGTGGAGTCCCAGCCCTCTGTGGACCAATGTGCTACGTATTTTCACCCAGTCCTAACCTAGACACCTTTGCTTGACTGCAGATAACATTGACACCCTAGGCATCAGAAAATTAAAGGCCACTGGGATTGCATAAATAAATAAATATTGTATAACCATGCATACATGTAGGAATTTAAGTAGTATGTTTCATAAAAAGGCAAGTGAAAGACTTGTCTAAATATAAGCTTGTATCTAAAATTGTATAGAAAATATAAAATTGTATATAAAATATAAAATTGTATATAAATAAAATGAAAGTCTCAATTCAATAGCTGAAAATTATATTAGACCAGTGATTAAAAATATTATAGATATATCTATATCTATAAAATATGTGTTGATGTATCTCTGTAGCATATAGATATATAAGATTTAGGTATGTCTATAAATATATACATAGATAACTATATAAGAATGTATAAATTATAAAATATTATAGATATTTATAAAACTTTTAATCATTGGTCCTACTGCTCTGTAGTGCTTATTGAGTTGTGACTCTCAATTTCTGAAATATGTATCATTTATACACTTTGTGTTCAAGGAAATATTTTCAAATCTTTCTCCTTCTTTCATAAGTAGAACATTTTCCCAATGTGTTCACAGTCAAGAAGAATTAAAAATAGATGAAAAGTCTTTTATGTCAGCTATTTTTATAGACACTGTTTCTACTGTTTCCCCATTTTATTTTTTGGGGCTCCAAAATCACTGCAGATGGTGACTGCAGCCATGAAATTAAAAGACGCTTCCTCCTTGGAAGAAAAGTTATGACCAACCTAGATAGCATGTTCAAAAGCAGAGACATTACTTTGCTGACTAAGGTCCGTCTAGTCAAGGCTATGGTTTTTCCTGTGGTCATGTATGGTTGTGAGAGTTGGACTGTGAAGAAGGCTGAGCGCCGAAGAATTGATGCTTTTGAACTGTGGTGTTGGAGAAGACTCTTGAGAGTCCCTTGGACTGCAAGGAGAGCCAACCAGTCCATTCTGAAGGAGATCAGCCCTGAGATTTCTTTGGAAGGAATGATGCTAAAGCTGAAGCATCTCATGCGAAGACTTGACTCATTGGAAAGGACTCTGATGCTGGGAGGGATTGGGGGCAGGAGGAGAAGGGGAAGACTGAGGATGAGATGGCTGGATGGCATCACGGACTCAATGGGCGTGAGTCTGAATTAACTCCAGGAGATGGTGATGGACAGGGAGGCCTGGTGTGCTGCGATTCATGGGGTCGCAAAGAGTCGGACACGACTGAGCGACTGAACTGAACTGAACTTTTATAGAATACATATCCTAAATGTTAACATTTTCACCATGAGTTTCCTTTAATGACATCAAAAGGGTAATAATGAAAATATGATAAACATATTTATCATGAAATTACTAACTTTATTTTTTATGCTTCGAGTTGATGAGCACTGATAAATTTATGCCCTACCATGACTGTTCAGCATAGATTCTTGTGAATTCCACTGCTGTTTATAGCATTTTTTCCTGTTCCACTAATGTGTATGTGTGTGTGTATATATACATACGCTGCTAAATCGCTTCAGTCGTGTCCGACTCTGTGCGACCCCATAGACAGCAGCCCACCAGGCTCCGCCATCCCTGGGATTCTCCAGGCAAGAACACTGGAGTGGGTTGCCATTTCCTTCTCCAATGCATGAAAGTGAAAAGTGAAAGGGAATTCGCTCAGTTGTGTCCGACTCTTAGCGACCCCATGGACTGCAGCCTACCAGGCTCCTCTATCCATGGGATTTTCCAGGCAAGAGTACTGGAGTGGGTGCCATTGCCTTCTCCGGTAAATATAGGACTGAAGCGACTTAGCAGCAGCAGCAGCATATATATATATAAAACATATTCATCTCAGATGTATGTTTTTATTTGCAGTTGTAGGGTGTCAGTGATAAAGAAATGATGGAGTCCACATTGTCCCTGCTGTAGTAAGTCTAATTCTGAAACTAAGAAATGGTAATAGTTTTATCCTTGATAAAATGTAATGTGCAAACAGTAATTAATACTTTTCTATTCTGCTGATTTAAATTTCCCATGTTAAAATAGAAAGTGCAGTGTATGTGTGCATTTTAAAACTCTATCAGGATTGTTATTACTCTAAACCAAATGTCTGTGTAGTGTTTGGTGAATGTAAACAGATACAGTATCTTTGATAACCTTGTATCATCTGATTAGTGATTGTGCACAAGGGTAGAGATGTCCATAAACACCTTTTAAATTTTCCTCATCTCGGTTGCCAGAGACAAGGTAGTTTTCTTTTAGGGGGATTCTTGAGAATGCTTTAAACCCCAACAAATTTTCATCTACTAAATTACAAGTTTTAAAGTAAAAAAATGGATGGGAGGTTTTGTTTATTTGTTTGTTCTGGTATCTTTGTGATTATTCAAGTAACATTAGAAGCAGATAAGAAGTCCTGGACTTCAGATGAGAACACACTAGATGGTGCTGTTATCCTGACAGCAGTGGCGCCCAGGAAGCAATGCGGGTTAGAATGAAGCTAGACTAAAAGAAATAATGTGCAGGCTGCATATTGGATTTTGTCTTGCACCAGGATACACTAATATAAGATTATATGATTCACTGTCACAGCATTTGTATTTTACTCAGAAATGACTTGCTGAAGTTTTGTCTTAGCACAGCCTTGTGTTAATAAACAGGTGCCTGTGCATGTATGTGAACATACATGTGTGTTCAAGATGGGGCAACTGTTCTGGTTTTACCTAATCTTATCTCCTGGGTCTTTCTTTCTTTTTGATTTATTTTTTTATTGAAGGATAGTTGCTTTACAGAATTTTGTTGTTTTCTGTCAAACCTCAACATGAATCAGCCATAGGTATACATATATCCCCTCCCTTTGAACCTCACTTCCATCTCCCCCCGCATCCCACCCCTCTAGGTTGATACAGAGCCCCTGTTTGAGTTTCCTGAGCCATCCAGCAAATTCCTGTTGGCTATCTATTTTACATATGGTAATGTAAGTTTCCATGTTACTCTTTCCATACATCTCACCCTCTCCTCCCCTCATGTCCATAAATCTATTTTCTATGTCTGTTTCTCCATTGCTGCCCTATAAATAAGTTCTTCAGTACCATTCTTCTAGATTCCATATATATGTGTTAGAATATGATATTTATCTTTCTCTTTCTGGCTCACTTCACTCTGTATAATAGGTTCTAGGTTCATCCACCTCATCAGAACTGACTCAAATGCGTTCCTTTTTATGGCTTAGTAATATTCCACTGTGTATTTGTACCACAACTTCTTTATCCATTCATCCGTCAATGGACATCTAAGTTGCTTCCGTGTTCTAGCTACTGTAAATGGTGCTGCAATGAACAACGGGATGTATGTGTCATTTTCAATTTGGTTTCCTCAGGGTACATGCCTAGGAGTGGGATTGCTGGGTCATATGGTGGTTTTATTCCTAGTTTTAAAAATATGGAATGCTTGATGAATTTGCATTTCATCCTTGTGCAGGGGCCATGCTAATCTTCTTTGTATCATTCCAATTTTAGAATATGTGCAGCCGAAGTGAGCACCTCCTGGGTCTTTCTTAAAGACACACAAGGTTCCCATCAGATTTCCCTGGACGTGGCTTACATCCTTCCAGCTGCTTGTCTCTCATGTTTTTTTTTCCCTCCTATGGGGTGACTCCCTCACCTGTTTCTAACAATGTCTTGCTTATTCTACAAAAGCAAGTTCAAATGGTAAGGAAGCTGTTCCTGATTGCTTTTTATTCTTTCTTTACTTTGAATTTCTGTAACTCCTCCTTGTACTTTTCTTATGCATATCATACTCTGCCTTGTGTTATTTGTATACTTGCTGCTGCTGCTGCTGCTAAGTCGCTTCAGTCGTGTCCGACTCTGTGCAATCCCATAGATGGCAGCCTACCAGGCTTCCCTGTCCCTGGGATTCTCCAGGCAGGAACTGGAGTGGGTTGCCATTTCCTTCTCCAATGCATGAAAGTGAAAAGTGAAAGTGAAGTCACTCAATCGTGTCCGACTCTTAGCGACCCCATGGACTGCAGCCTACCAGGTTCCTCCGTCCATGGGATTCTCCAGACAAGAGTACTGGAGTGGGTTGCCATTGCCTTCTCCAATTTGTATACTTACTATCCTGTAAACTCCTGGAGTACATGGACAATTTTAATGCAATTTTGTCTCCTTCCTGTTCCTATATCAACTTTTCCATCAAGTACTACATCTTGAATTTAACTGGTACTCACAAATGTGCATGCAAGGAAGGATGAAAAGAATTATGAAATGGATTTTTTTTTGACCATTTAAGAACAGTGATTAATTGCCTGGGAAAGAAATGATCCACAATATTAATAATAGCTTTCTTTGTGTATAGCCTAAGTGATATTTACATATTTTCTCATTTTAAAACAATCTATTGGGTTTTTTTTTTTTTTTTTTTTGGCTGACACACAGAATCACTGACTCAAACAACTAAAACAGTGGGTTTGAAGCCACTCTCTGAGGGATCTAGGATTCCCAGCTTAGATATTTTGCTTCAACCTAAAAAGCAAAATACATTTGACTTTGAATCTTTTAGTGACTATCTGATCAAGATGGGAATTAAGGTACCAGAAATTATCTGAAAATGACAATATTGAGCTTGTCATATAGTAGGATCCAGATGAAAATCTTTGCTGCTCACCAAAAATGACTTATTATACATGTTGAGAAATCCCTTCATCGATTCTCTTCCGATATAGACAATAGGGTGTGAACTTTTTTCAGCTATAAAATGACAGTAATTTATGTACCTCACAGAGGTTTTAAGATGATTTAATGGCATGGCATACACACAGCAGCCTGCTTAGAGCTGGTTTATATTTATTTTCTTCTTTTCGTCAGAGTCAGACAGTCTCTTTTTAGATAATGACACCAAAGTCCAGGCCTCCTGACTTCAAGTTCAGGGCCGCTTCTACCTTGTGGATGCTGTTCTGGTTTGCCTTTACATATGTGGACTGAAAAAAAAATGTACAGCTTGAGAGTTGTGAGTTAAGTTTTATTTGGGGCAAAATGAGGACTGCAGCCCAGGAGGCAGCATCTCAGATAGCTCTGAAAGACAGCTCCAAAGCGGCAGTGGAACAAGGTCAATATACAAGGTTTTGGTGAAGGGGGAGTTCAGTACCATGAGGCACTCATTTTACAAAAAGGTTTTTGTTAGTCATGAGGATCTGATGTCACCATGAAGGGGTTTAGTGCTTCTCTAGATATGAGGAGATGCAAGGATTGAGATTGTAAAATCTGTTCCTAAAAAACCTCCAACTATCTAAAGACCTGTCCCACCAGATTCCCTGGAGCACAGAGTGCCTCCCTCACCCTGAACTCCCTCAGAGGGTGTTGAAGGGCAACAGCTATAGCAGCAGGGGGTTCAATCTCCATAGAAAGTGAAGTTGCTCAGTGTCTGACTCTTTGCGACCCCATGGACTGTAGCCTACCAGGCTCCTCCATCCATGGGATTTTCCAGGCAAGAGTACTGGAGTGGGTTGCCATTTCCTTCTCCAGGGGATCTTCCCAACCCAGGGATCAAACCTGGGTCTCCCGCATTGGAGGCAGACGCTTTACAGTCTGAGCCACCAGGGAAATCCATATCTCCATAGAGGCAGATGGCAGATGCCTTTGTTGTTCACTCATTGGCAACACCCTTCAGTTCAGTTCAGTTCAGTTCAGTCGCTTAGTCATGTCCAGCTCTTTGCAACCCCATGAATCACAGCACGCCAGGCCTCCCTGTCCATCACCATCTCCCGGAGTTCACTCAAACTCACGTCCATCGAGTCTGTGATGCCATCCAGCCATCTCACCTTCTGTCGTCCCCTTCTCCTCCTGCCCCCAATCCCTCCCAGCATCGGAGTCTTTTCCAATGAGTCAACTCTTTACATGAGGTGGCCAAAGTACTGGAGCTTCAGCTTTAGCATCATTCCTTCCAAAGAAATCCCAGGGTTGATCTCCTTCAGAATGGACTGGTTGGATCTCCTTGCAGTCCAAGGGACTCTCAAGAGTCTTCTCCAACACCACAGTTCAAAAGCATCAATTCTTCAGTGCTCAGCCTTCTTCACAGTCCAACTCTCACATCCATACATGACCACAGGAAAAACCATAGCCTTGACTAGACGGACCTTAGTCGGCAAAGTAATGTCTCTGCTTTTGAATATACTGTCTAGTTTGGTCATAACTTTTCTTCCAAGGAGTAAGCGTCTTTTAATTTCATGGCTGCAGTCACCATCTGCAGTGATTTTGTAGCCCCCCAAAATAAAGTCTGACACTGTTTCCACTGTTTCCCCATCTATTTCCCATGAAGTGATGGGACCGGATGCCATGATCTTCATTTTCTGAATGTTAAGCTTTAAGCCAACTTTTCGCTCTCCTCTTTGACTTTCATCAAGAGGCTTTTTAGCTCCTCTTCACTTTCTGCTATAAGGGTGGTGTCATCTGCATATCTGAGGTTATTGATATTTCTCCCGGCAATCTCGATTCCAGCTTGTGTTTCTTCCAGTCCAGCGTTTCTCATGATGTACTCTGCATATAAGTTAAATAAGCAAGGTGACAATATACAGCCTTGACATACTCCTTTTCCTCTTTGGAACCAGTCTGTTGTTCCATGTCCAGTTCTAACTGTTGCTTCCTGACCTGCATACAGATTTCTCAAGAGGCAAGTCAGGTGGTCTGGTATTCCCATCTCTTTCAGAAATTTCCACAGTTTATTGTGATCAACACAGTCAAAGGCTTTGGCATAGTCAATAAGGCAGAAATAGATGTTTTTCTGGAAATCTTGCTTTGTCCATGATCCAGCGAACGTTGGCAATTTGATCTCTGGTTCCTCTGCCTTTTCTAAACCCAGCTTGAACATCAGGGAGTTCATGGTTCACGTATTGCTGAAGCCTGGCTTGGAGAATTTTGAGTATTACTTTACTAGCATGTGAGATGCCCTTGGTAAGTGCCAATTTGTAATTGATACATACTTTAATTTCTTTTCAGTTATAATAATTTCCTTTTGCATCTATAAAGGATACAGCATGTCAGGGAAATATAGGTTAAGCTGTAGATTCTGCTCAATATTAGAATTTCCACAATTTTAGACATTTGTTCCTTTCCAATATTTCTAAACTTTGAAATAAAGTCAAAGCCTGGGTGACTAGAGCATTTGATCTTTCACTCATAACTTGCTTTCTTTTTTGAGACTGTGAATTAAATGACCCCTTGGCTATATTGGGTTTCCCTGGTGGCTCAGATGGTAAAAAAAAAAAAAAAGAAAAGAAAAAAAAATCCGCCTGTAATGCGGGAGACCTGGGTTTGATCCCTGGGTTGGGAAGATCCCCTGAGCATGGCAATCCACTCCAGTATTCTTCACTGGAGAATCCCCATAGGCAGAGGAGCCTGGCAGGCTACAGTACACAGGGTCGCAGAAAGTCAAGGACATGACTGAGTGACGGTATTTGGCTGTATTTGTGTTTCTGGGCATTCAGAGTGTTAGTTGTCAATAAGCCGCCCCTTGACCTCCCTAATGTGTCCTCCAATTATCAGAGCCAGAATTGCAGCACATCTCTCTTCTCCCCTCCAACCCGCTGTCTTCAAGGGCTTCACAGATTAACAAAGATCTAAACTTCTGAGTCGGTGCTGCGTCTGCCTGCTAAGACCTTGTGTCTTCATTTTAGTAACAGCGATCGTGTGTTCTCCCCACGAGAAGTCTAAAGTCCAGTTTTCACTGGCTGTGTTTTCTCTAACCAACTCATAGTTTCCTCTCTGTGAGAGCTCCTAATCTCATGGTGATTTTTCATATTAGCTTTTTTTTTTTAATGTGAAGCTTCTGGAGATTAGGATCCTTCTGGGCAGGTAGTTCTAGGTTACTGACCCAAAGAACTATAGAAAAATATTTAAAGAAATTTATTGAGAATGTCTCTACACTCTAGAAAGAACCAAATGGACATCAAATAATTCTGATAGAAGAATCCCTTTCCATTCACCTCTTCACCAGGAATTGTGCTAACACTTTGTCATTGTGATTAAGAGAATGACCCTTTCCAGGCCTGCTGCCTCTTCCGTTCTGATTCTGGTCTGTGCCCCACAAGTGATGTAGAGAACTCCTAGCATCCAGCACTCTTAAAACTACTTTCAGATTCTACATTTCTGTTGATGCGATTGCTTAGTTTGCCTCAAATATCAAATGTTTATTACTAACTTTTTATCAATGTTTAAAGTGCCCTGGAGAATGCTGGTTGCCAAGTTGGGATGTTAGCATGGGAATGGCTGGTTTCCAAGGTCTCTGCCTCCATGAGCTCTGTTTTCAGCTCTCTCTGAACTGCCTGCTTCCCTGCAGCAAAGAGGAAGGTTATCGTCCACATTTTCTCATGAGAAGAGTTCCCTCTTGGCTTGAAGTACAATTTGTAAATAATAAATGCAACCATATTAAGATTCTTTTCATTTTACACAATTTAACATCCCTCCTGGTAGCAATGGTTCAGGGAAATACTAGTTTGTATTTTTACACTTTTTTTTTTTCCCTGAAATTCTTGCTCATTATAGTGAGGGTTAGCATTATACCCTAAGCTAAACTTTGTTATCACATGAATTACAAGAACAATGTTTGGCTATGGGACCTGATTAATTCAGCACACTCTGTTGATGCTTCCAGTTTTAAATGTACAGGGGCTTTGTTGTTATTTTAGTTTGTTTTCTTCTGTATATTCGCAAGCAGCTTCCAACCTCCCATTCACGGGAAGTCATCTAGAAGGAACAGCACTGTGTATTCTTCAGTCTCTATATAATTCAGTGTATAGCATGTTTACATTCTTCCGGGCAAAAAAGCTTAAGATTCTATACACTATGACTCTCATCAAAATTCCTTGAGAAATTTTCATAGTCTGTTATATATTCTATGTCCAAGAAGATAGCAAAAATTTTAAAACTAACTTATTAGCAAGAGCAGTCACAAGACTGGTTTGTCACCAGAGAAACCAGATCCAAATTCATCACCAAAGTCTGTTAAAATCTTTTTTTAATCAATTAGGAAGTAGAAAGGCACATCATGGATTTCAAATGCCTTACTGAGTGCTTGAGTCATTGTCGGTGATTTCCCAGACAACTGGAGGTCTATTAATAGTGAACATATTTAAGTCATTAAATGACTGCATAGCTTTAATTGACAGAAATCTTAATTAAACATTTCTGGGAGTGGTTTTATTTGGTTTGGAAGAAGTGATTGTCAACTAGTATTGCATTGCCAGAATCATGTGAGCACCACTGAAGCCATCTTTGAAATGTGCTTCCTGGTTTGGCAGGACACCTGCAAAAGATGATGACCAGCAGGCTATTCTGAAACACCACTGTGTGTTAAGAAATGCGATGGTTGCAAGGAGGATACGGAGAAGAAATGCCTTCAAGTTTCTCTGAAATACAACCTCCACAATACTGAGTGGGGGTGAATTCCTAAGAAAGAACAGTAGCATGTACCAGTCAACCTGAATCTACAGATAAATGTGTAAACAGTGTTAGAGACTTGAAAAATATTCTGAGAGCAGTTTACAGCCCAAGGAATGCATTACTTTATATATAATGGAAGACACCATGTATCTTTCCTACAGGAACTGTACATACCTATAGTGACATAATTAAATAGGATTTATTGCTGTATATTAAGGGTATTAATAATTGATCTGGTGAGTTAAATGAAAGCATATTTTATGAAACTAATCAAATTTTTGAAGTAAATGTCATTTGGATCTGTTACTTTTCACTTATATCTGAAACTCTAAACACTTTTTTTTTTTTTTTTTCACGTGTAAAGCTTCCATCTCCTATGGAGATACTTAGCTGTAAACACCTTATTTACCTTTCTCTAGAAAGCCCGTTCAGAGAAGGCAATGGCACCCCACTATAGTACTCTTGCCTGGAAAATCCCATGGGTGTGGGAGATAAATCCCATGAGATAAAATCCCATGGAAGTGGAGATAAAGACGATCCCCAAGAAAAAGAAATGCAAAAAGGCAAAATGGTCGTCTCAGGAGGCCTTACAAATAGCAGAGTTCCAAAGAATAGCAAGGAAGGATAAGAAAGCCTTCCTCAGTGATCAATGCAAACAAATAGAGGAAAACAATAGAATGAGAAAGACTAGAGATCTCTTCAAGAAAGTTAGAGATATCAAGGGAACATTTCATGCAAAGATGGGCTCAATAAAGCAGAGAAATGGTATGGACCTAACAGAAGCAGAAGATATCAAGAAGAGGTGGCAGGAATACACAGAAAAACTATACAAAAAAAGATTTTAAAAAGATCTTAATGACCTAGATTGCCGGGAGAAATATCAATAACCTCAGTTATATAGATGACACCACCCTTATGGCAGAAAGTGAAGAGGAACTAAAAAGCCTCTTGATGAAAGTGAAAGAGGAGAGTGAAGAAGTTGGCTTAAAGCTCAACATTCAGAAAACTAAGATCATGGCATCTGGTCCCATCACTTCATGGGAAATAGATGGGGAAACAGTGGAAACAGTAACAGACTTTATTTTGGGGGGCTACAAAATCACTGCAGATGGTGACTGCAGCCATGAAATTAAAAGACACTTACTCCTTGGAAGGAAAGTTATGACCAACCTGCTGCTGCTGCTGCTAAGTCACTTCATTCATGTCTGACTCTGTGTAGCCCCATAGACGGCAGCCCACCAGGCTCCCCGGCCCCTGGGATTCTCCAGGCAAGAACACTGGAGTGGATTGCCATTTCCTTCTCCAATGCAGGAAAGTGAAAAGTCAAAGTGAAGTCGCTCAGTCATGTCCAACTCTTCGTGACCCCATGGACTGCAGCCTACCAGGCTCCTCCGTCCATGGGATTTTCCAGGCAAGAGTACCGGAGTGGGTTGCCATCACCTTCTCCAATGACCAACCTAGACAGCACATTAAAAAGCAGAGATATTACTTTGCCAGCAAAGGTCCGTCTAGTCAAGTCTATGGTTTTTCCTGTGGTCATGTATGGATGTGAGAGTTGGACTGTGAAGAAAGCTGAGTGCCGAAGAATTGATGCTTTTGAATTTTGGTGTTGGAGAAGACTCTTGAGAGTCCCTTGAACTGCAAGGAGATCCAACCAGTCCATCCTAAAGGAGATCAGTCCTGGGTGTTCATTGGAAGGACTGATGCTGAGGCTGAAACTCCAATACTTTGGCCATCTCATGTAAAGAGTTGACTCATTGGAAAAGATCCTTATGCTGGAATGGATTGAGGGCAGGAGGAGAAGGGGACGACAGAGGATGAGATGGTTAGGTGGCATCACCGACTTGATGGACATGAGTTTGAGCAAACTCTGGGAGCTGGTGAAGGACCGGAAAGCTTGGGGTGCTGCAGTCCATGGGGTTGCAAAGAGTCAGACATTACTGAGCGACTGAACAATGACAACAGAAATCCTGTTAATTTTGAAAACTGACCTCTTAATTCTATTAGATTTATGCTCTTTGCAATTTGACAATAATGAAAAAACATCAAAGTGAACACCAGATTAAACTTCTAAGTGGTACAAAATCCTGTACATTGTATGATGCTATGAATCTGCCATGATGAAATGAGGGAAATAGCACCTTAATTTGCACAGAAGACATTTTCATAGACAGAAAGGATTTGGGGAAAATAGGTGCTTGATGTTAAGATATTGACAAATGACTTTGCCAGACATTGGCTTTTGAAGCTGGAACATATTAGTTTAGGGCTGTACAGCCTTGGTATATCCCAGAGTAAGTCAATGTGGTGGCCTCAGATGTGGACTCAGACCAAACTGTGTCTAACTCTCTCAATTTACTCTCTCTCTCCCCACTGCCCTCTCCCACACTCTTGCTGTCTTTTGCTTAAGTCTGAACTTTAGCATTATTGCAATAATATAGTTTGCTTGTACCAATAACTTTCTTGTCAAGAGACATCTGTTCTGTTATGAACAGTCTCTTAGTAAAGCATCAATCATGTCTTACTTGTAAAGCAAAACACATTTTTGGTGTCCCTAGATAGTAAAATACTGCTGAAAAAACAAACTGTGCAGAAATATTAACTGTGGCACATTAATATATGCATTCGAGCGACTTTTGTTTGTCTACCATTGGTGCCATGTGATTTTGACAGTATAAGCTGCTGACCTCTTGTCTCTGGAACCACAGAGGACTTATCAATGTCCTCCCTAGAAGCTTGTAATGGGCTGATTGCCATGGAGATCCACACAATGAGAATACGATGCTGTATTTTAGGCGCTTTGGTCCAAAATGCTAAAAGCACAACTGATGAAATGTTGCAGTTGTTCTGAGTGACTTTTGAAGTTTGAACCCATAGTGTCAAGCTACCTGTGACCTGTGAGTCAGTCATCTGGGTTGCTTTGCTTCATGGACATAAGACATTTGGATGGTGGACTTGAGCTTCTGATTAACATCCTGATGGCTTTGTATGTTGCTGTCGGGCTCACTGCTTGCATTTATAAAACGAGATTCTCTGCTTTGGGGCCAGATTATTACTTTCTAAGCGCCCGTCAACTTCATGTGTAACAGCTTATGTTGGATGTGTTGTTCTTTGCCTACCTCAAGGCTTGAAGTGGGGTATAAGAGAGAAATTATTATAGTTTGGGCAAATATTTCTGTACCAGAAGCCAACCTTGGATGTTGTTAGGGCTAAAAGTAATGTGTCAATCAGTGTTCAGCTAGGAAAAAAATCATGTTATGGATTTCAAGTGGGAGGGACTAGGTACAAAGGACTTATGAGGACTGGTGGGGCAAGGGGGAGGAAGGGAAGGAGCCAAGGAAGTAAAAAGGAAGGGATGATGCGCAGAGATCAGGATTCCACCAGTGCCCCTAGCTCAGCCCCAGAACTTGCACCTGTAGCCTCCTGGAGCTTCCAGAGCCACAGGCACCACTCGGGGGCTGTGGGGACAGCCCATCCCCACCTCCCCGACAGCAAAAATCCCCAGCTGCCAGCAGTGTCCACTGCCATGGGAACCAGAGCAGGAGACTTCTCTGTCCCTCCTGCTTTCTGATCTCTTGACCACACTTTCAAATGACAGAACTCAACAGGGAGCTGAATGACCAGGGAAGGGAGTGTGGGGAGCATAGTCTGCAGAACCCCAGAACCCGACGCAGACATTGGGGGGCGGGGGGGGGAACTAGAGACAAGGGGTGAGTGAACAGCACCAGGGCCCAACAGAGTCAGTGATGTTCTGCTTGGTTAATGTTTTATACTCATAAAATCAGATGATCTTTAACATCAAAGACAAGACCCAAAGACTGGTTATAAAAGGCGGTACAGACAGGGGAGAGTTGTTACAGGAGCACAGGGAGCAATCAGTGGGATTTGTAAAGGTGGGAAGGACGCTTTCCTGCCTAACCTGTCAGCCTGCCTTTCAAGTAAACTAAGGCAGCAGAGCTGTTAAAAATTATTACTTTTAGTTTCTCAAGCAATATATAAATGTATTCTCCGTCTAAGACATTAGATTTTTTTCTTGAAGTATAGTTGACATAAAATATCATGTTAGTTTCAGGTGTATAGCACAGTGACTTGACGAGCGAATACATTATGAAATGTTCGAGAGGCAAGCTCAGTCTCCGTCTGTCACCCGTACAAGGTTATTCTGGTGTTATTGGTTCTATTCCGTATGCTGAGACCTATTTATTTTATAACTGCCCATATTTATCTTACAGTTGAAAGTCCGTATCTCTGTTGCTGTTCAGTCGCTCAGTCGTGTCCAGTTCTAACTGTTGCTTCTTGACCTCCATACAGGTTTCTTACGAGGTAGGTAAGGTGGTCTGGTATTCCTGTCTCTTTAAGAATTTTCCACAGTGTGTAGTGATCCACACAGGGGCTTTAGTGTAGTCAGTGAAGGAAGCAGAATTGTATCTCTTAATCCCCTTCATGTATTTTGTGCAAGCCCTTCAACCTGCTCGCCTCTGTGACCAGCACTTTGTTCTCTTTATCTGAGTCTGTTTTGTTTTGTTTGTTTGGCTTTCATTTTTCACAAATAAATGAGACCATCCATGTTGTCATAAATGGCAAGATCTCATTTCTTTTATGACTAATATTCTATTATATATATTGTGTGTATATGCACACACATATTATATAAATACAAACAAACACATCTTCATTATCCACTTAACCATCCATTGATGGACATTTAGGTTGCTTCCTTAGCTTGGCTATTGTAAACAATTCTGTAATGAACATAGAGATGTATATACATTTTTGAATTAGTGTTTTTACTTTCTCCAGTAGATACCCAGAAGCGAAATTGCTGGATCCTATTGTAATTCTATTTTTAACCTCTTGGAGAAAGTCCATACTGTTCTCCACTGTTTACAGTTCCATTCAGTTTAGTCGCTCAGTTGTATCTGACTCTTTGCGACCTTATGGACTGCAGCACACCAGGCTTCCCTGTCTGTCACAAGCTCCCAGAGCTTGCTCAAACTCGTGTCCATTGAGTTGGTGATGCCATCCAACCATCTCATCCTCTGCCATCCCCTTCTCCTGCCTTCAGTCTTTCCCAGCATCAGAGTCTTTTCCAATGAGTCCATTCTTCACATCAAGTGGCCGAAGTATTGGAGCTTCAGCTTTTGCATCAGTCCTTCCAATGAATATTCAGGACTAAATTCCTTCAGAATGGACTGGTTGGATCTCCTTGCAGTCCAACGGACTCTCAAGAGTCTTCTCCATCACCACAGTTCAAAAGCATCAATTCTTTGGCACTCAGCTTTCTTCACAGTCCAGCTCTCACATCCATACATGACCACTGGAAAAACCATAGCTTTGACTAGATGGACCTTTGTCGGCCAAGTAATGTCTCTGCTTTTGAATATGCTGTCTAGGTTGGTCATAGCTTTTCTTCCAAGGAGCAAGCATCTTTTAATTTCATGGCTACAGTCACCATCTGCAGTGATTCTGGAGCCCAAGAAAATAAAGTCTGACACTGTTTCCACAGGTTACATTCTCTACCAGTTTATATTCCCACCAACAGTGCATGAGGATTCCTTTTCTCCACATCCTCACCAACACTTGTTATTTATTGTCTTTTTGTTGATAGCTATTCTGGCAGGTTTGAGGTCACCTCTCTCTGTGGTTCTGATTTATACTTCCCTGATGACTAGCAACCTTTCCACATGAAGACATTAACGCTTATAGGTGCAGGCTTATCCTCCTTTGTTTACCAATCCAACCCTAGTAACTTTCCAAGAAATAAGTCAGTTTGATGTGTATCCAGAGCCTGAAATATCCTTCAGTAGAAAAATGACCAAGTAAAATGTAGCATCGTTATTCGATGGACTATTTATGTTGCTTTTTAAGAGGACAAAGTAGATGTGTGAAGTTTTCATGAATAGCAAGTGAAAAATTGAATTTGTAGAATACACCATATGGTCCACTTACGGGTTTCTTAAAGGCACAAAAAAATGACGTCTTATTCCATTTATTAACGTTTAGGTGATTTCCATCTCGTGGCTATTGTAAATAATGCTGCTGTGAACTTTGGATATGCATCTTTTTGAATCAGTATAGAGAACAAACTAGTGGTTGGTTATTGGTTGGGAGAGGGAAGGGAGGAGGGGCAATATATGGGTAGGGGATTAAGAAATACAAATTATTAGGTTTAAAATAAGCTACAAGAGAGACTTCCCTGGAGATCCAGTGGTTAAGGCTCCTACTCCAAATGCAGGGGGCCTGGGTTCAATCCGTGGTCAGGAACTAAGATCCTACATGCTGCCTGGCCCAAACCCACCACCACAACAAAATAAATCCCTTGAAAGCACGCACAAAATATGTAACTGCCCATGAAAATAAATGCAGATAATTTACTGGTATATATGTGTTAAAAAAATCTATAAGGATATTATACAACATGGAGAATACTGTAAATATTTTATAATAATTATAAATAGGGCATACTTCTTAAAATCATTAATCACTTTATTGTACACCTGTAATTTGTATAATAATACATCAGCTATACTTTAATTTGAAAAACTGTCAAACAAAAAACAAGGTGACTACCATTCAGTTGTTCCATACACACAGGTTGTATGGGGTGAACCCCCTTCTCTATTCATCATCCACATTCGTTTTCCTTCTGGTAAGTGTGAAGGCAGCGAGGGGGTGGATGCTAGGGTTGGTGAGTGGATATTGTGATAGAATGGGAGAGAATTAAATACTCTGCCAAATATGCCAAATGCTTCATAAATCTTGGGTGGTATGAGCTCATGCTCAGTCTCTGTTTTTCTCCCTGAGACTTCCTGTCTCATGATCCCAGAAGTCTGCCCAACGGCCTCAGTCATTTATTTTCACATCCACCCTTTTCAGCTCCTATTTTAAATTATAGCCTGAAAATAGTTGTTTGTCTCAGAAGTGGCATGGGGCAGAGCTAGAAGTTACCAAGTAGTAGCTGAAATGTGCTATGGGTCCCCTGAATTTCTTGTAATCTCATCATTATCTTCTCAACAAATGGCCCGATTTTAGGAAAGTCATCACTTCAACGGGAACAATCCAATGCTATTCCAAGTCTGCACTCTGAGTCTCCACTGGTCCGCAGGGCCGTGTGTGAGAAGGGTGCTGGCTTCTTCTACTGTAGATCTGTTTACACCAAACCAACTTGATGTTTTTATCTGTTTACGAAGCGGTGCAAAGTGTTGACATAGCAGTGACCTGGTTCTTCGGGTCTTGGAGAACTGTTTGCACTAGAATGTTTTCTAATCTTCCGTGAAGCTCTGTCGTTTGCATTTAGTGAGGCCCCGGTTCCAGCTGATGGGAACTGTTTGGAGAATGGCTCCACTTCAATACCAATCTTATTTTCTCTTGTCTTCGAGAGAGTGGTTTCGGATGAGCTCCCCATGTATCAGACTGCTTGTCTTTTCTGTTAGATTTGATTTAAATGAAACACTTTGGATTTCTGAAAATGTGTATTTTGAGCCATTAAGAGTTTGGAACTTTGCCTGCACTGTGCAGCAGCAGAAAATAGATGAATAGAACCTCTGCTCTCTCGTGATTTGCTCAGAACCACAGTTTCCACTGAAGTGTATGCACCTCCGCTTTGGTTTGTGTAAATTACTCCTCGATATATCCCTGGAAAGCACAACCAAGTTTCATTGCATTTTAATGAGGCATCATCTCACAGGCTCAGGGAGCTGTTCACTTCGACTCTCGGTTGCGAATCTTGGTAAGAAAAAAGTGCAAACGGCCTGACCCACCTTGCTGGGCAGATGGGTATAATGCATAATGCCTGTGACAGTGTTTTATAAGCAACATGAAACTGAATATGTATCAGGTTTATATCAACATAGGTTTTATTTGATTCCAACGCTGAACTCCACCACTTGACTTAAATTCATTATCAGCAAGTAGAATGTAGGAAAAGCACTGAAATGGAAATCACAGGCTCCATGTTGTCAACTCATCTAAGTACCTGACTAATATTTGATAAGTGTCTTATCTTCTCTGGGCCTTGAAATCCTCACTAAAATGAAGTGGCTGTGTTCAATGATCCCTGAATTCCTTTCAGCTCTATACTCTTTGTAGCTACTGGACAGATTCCTGGTGAAATGGAAAAGCTTGAAGTCATACTATTATCTATTTATGAAATGGGGTCCTTCAGATCTTTATTCATTTTATTGTCTTGATGATCTTTTATATGCCTTTAAAATGACTTTAAAGCATATCCCCTTGCCAGCTGATTATTATAGCAAAATAATCATATGATATTGGTTCTATGATACATTAGGAAAAATCAAATTCATTTAAAGTGCAGGACTGTTTCCACTTTGGTTAAACAACTTTAGGTAAAGAGATTCTAGGAATGAGTATACATCTCTCCAGCCATTCTCCCAGACCCATCCCCCACATGGGCCAGTGGAGCAGGGAGGATTGATGATGGGAAGGAGGTGAAGTATTGATGGTTTTCAAACCACCCTTCTGACCAATGTCCTGAAGCTTGTTTCACAGAACACTAGTTTTGTGAGATTTTATAGATTAGGCATGAAACAGGTTCCACGATTAAATGAGTTTGTGAAACATTACACTCAATAAATGTAAACAAGATTTCCTTACTGTATAACTTTCTCAGAACTTTGAAGATGCTCATGGACATTCTGCGTGTCCAGTGGAGATATAGGACATTTATGTTGTACAAGCATGATTGACTGTGAGACCCTTTTATTTGAGAAAGTCTCATAGAACTAGATTCCTTGGAATCTAGTTAAAGAAATTTGGTTCTTGTTTCTAAGGAACCCAAATTAACTGAGGCAAGTGAATATCCACTGAGACTCTAAAGAAAGGGATACTTTAGGGCTATGGTAATTCACTAATGTGTGTGACTGAGAGGATAGAATTGCATCAAATTGATGAATACTAAGGATTATAGTTTTATATTTACCTAAAACCCACCTCACCAGTTAAATTAGTTTGCCTTGCATGGAGCTCAGTACACCACCAAGTGTGTGTAGACATTTCATAAGTGCTCTGGATGCCAAAGTTTAAAAACTGTTAGACTGTTTATTAGGTTAGTAATAAAATGTTTATGGTTGCCTTATTTTTTACCTCTTTTCTTCCTTCAGCAAACATTCATTGAGTGCTTTGTCCTGAGTGTTTTTCTAAGCTCTTCCTCATGCTATGCCATTGACTTCCCATGGCACGAATAAAGTGATCTTTTGTAGGAGAAGGAAGAGTATATTTTAAAATTGGGATCGAGGTGACAGATGTAACTTTTAAAGCAAGTCCAAAGCAGAAAGGCAATGAGGAGGAGAGAGAGCAATTAATTTTTAAAGAATGCAAAAGAATGTTTTCTAGAGAGACGCCTGCTTTAGTCTTAAAAGCAGAACAGAAGTTTGCTCAATGGAACATACCAGTCAGTTCTAGTACCAAGATTTAAAATGTCAAAGGCAAGGAGATGGAAACAATTCGATGAGATTGGGAAAGTGTAAGGCAGTTGGTGTTATTGGAACATGAAGGAGAATAGCCAAGTAGAAGCTATAAAGCTTCAGAACTTGGCAAAGATCTGAGTACAAAGATTTCTGTGCTTCGAAAATTTCTCAGAATCAGAATCAGGAGAAGAGGGGCTTTTAGCGAGGGGAGATTATGATGAAGCAAAGCTGACCTCTGAAGCAGTGTAGAGAGGCTTCTTGTTGTTCAGTTGCTCAGTTGTGTCAGATTCTTTGCAACCCCATGGACTGCAGCATACCAGGCTTCCCTACCCTTCACCATTGCTCAAACTCATGTCTATTGAGTTAGTGATGCTGAAGAGGCTATAGGTGGGGAAGTCAATTTGTAGGTGTTACAATTATCCATGAGAATTGACTCATTGGAAAAGACCCTGATGCTGGGAAAGATTGAAGGCAGGAGGAGAAGGGGACGACAGAAGATGAGATGGTTGGATGGCATCACCAACTCAGTGGACATGAGTTTGAGCAAGCTCTGGGAGTTGGTGATGGACAGGGAAGCCTGGCATGCAGCAGTCAGTCCATGGGGTCACAAAGAGTAGGACACGACTGAGCAACTGAACTGAACTGAACCGAACAGTTAATTGAGAGGTGATGGATACATAAATCCAGGCACGAGCAGTGACCCACTTGACTGGGACATCTTTGAGGTATTAACGATGCAGATTTTATACTGGGGCTTCCCTCATAGCTCAGTTGGTAAAGAATCCGCCTACAATGTGGGAGACCTGGATTCAATCCCTGGGTTGGGAAGATGCCCTGGAGAAGAGAAAGGCCACCCACTCCAGTATTCTGGCCTGGAGAATTCCATGGACTGAGTCATGGGGTTGCAAAGAGTCAGACACGACTGAGTGACTTTCATTTTCACTTTCAGTGATTAGGGTGGACTTTCCTGGTAGCTCAGTGGTAAAGAATCCACCTGCAATGTAGGAGATGCGAATGCAATTCCTGGGTTGGGAAGGTCCTCTGAAGAAGGGAATGGCAACCTGCTCCAGTATTCTTGCCTGGAGAATTCCATGAACCAGAGGAGTCTGGTGGGCTATAGCCCGTGGGGGTCACAAAGAGTTAGTTGGACATGACTGAGCAACTAAACAACAAAACTGATTGTGTGGGATGATAGGGAATGGAAGAGCTTCAGGGTGTATGGTTTCTTTCTTGGGAGATTGGTTAGATAACGATGTCTGTAATGAGATAGAAAATACAGAGGAGCAGACATAATTTTCAAGTGTAAAAATATAAGTTCATTTTTTCATATATAAAATGTGAAGTGCTTTGAGGATATGCAGGATGAGACCCTCAGAGATGATTGGCTATATTTGCCTTGACTCCCATAGAATCATTTTGTTAAAATTTAAATATTTACATGCCATCAGCCTTTAGGTGGTGGATATAAAATGCTTGAAATTAAAAATACAATCTTAGAAGAGACGACTAAAAACTTTGAAGGAATAAGAAATATCATCGTGTGGAGGTTTGATCCATGAGTCAGGAAGATCCCTTAGAGAAGGAAATGACAAGCCACTCCAGTATTCTTGCGTGGGAAATCCCAAGGACAGAGGAGCCCCGCGGGATACGGTCCATGGGGTCACAAAGAGTCAGACAGGACTGAGTGACTGAGCACAGCACACACAGAATCATAGAATGGCAAATGAGAAAGTCTTTATTCCAAGATCTGGGCGTGGAAGGTGAGAAGATAGAGAATAAGAGAATTTTACAGAAAGATCTGTCAAAAAAGAAAAAAAAAAAAAAACCTGACAAGACAAAATGCCTCAGAGAATTTTTCTGTGATAAGACAGACTTGTTTAGGATTTGGCAACTTTGAGTCATTAGTAACCTTTGCTGGAATGATTTCAGTGAAGCCAGATTGCCTTAAGTGGTTAGATACGAGAACAATGGGTTTAGTCATTTTTTTCTTTTTCCCAAAAAAAGCTTGGCTAAGAAAAAAGGAAGATAAAAATAAGAATAGCTACAAAGAGTTGAAGTGTCAAGGGAAAAATGTGTTTAAAATGTAATTTGTTTGTGTGTTTCTCTGTGTGTGTCAGAGAGAGTGACAGAGACAAAGAGAAAGGGAGGGAGGGAGGAAGGAAGGAAGGATAGGCTGCAGGATCTGTAAGCCTGGGAACCTTGGGGGCCAGGGACACGTGCAGGCGTGTTGGAGGGATGGAGTGTGCTCTGGAGGATGCTTAGCTGCATCCGTGGCTCTGGGGTGCTGGTAGCCAGTAGCACCCCAGCTGGGTGTCAGGACAGTAGACCCCCATTGTGACAATCAAAGATGTCTCCAGACCTTGCCAAATACCCTGGGGAGAAAGGCAAGTTATTCCTGGATGAGGACCACTGGTGTGGAAGAGCAGGCAGTGGAAAAGACGACTCACATAAGAGAGAGAAGAGAAAAGATAACGTAGAATGGACTGAGGTCGAAGGAGTCTCTGGGATGCAGAACTTCAATAAAGGTGCCTCCTTTGTACAGAAGAGATGTATTTTCCTCTGATACCAAAATGAGGGAGAAAAAGAGGATAGGGATGCTAGGAAATTTGCACTTGGGGGTGGGACAGTGGTCAGAAAAACAGAAAATCAAAATGATTTCTGTTTCCTCTGTGAGTTAAGGAAATGAGGTCATCTGATAAAAATGAACAAGCAACACAAGCTAAGTAGAAGGCGTGAGGAAGTGGGATCATTCAGGAGGATAAAGCCGAAGTGGACATGAGAGGAAAAGGTCCCAAATTTTAGATATTTAGATAGGGAATGTAATTGATGCCACAGGCATGAGTTTGAACGAGTTCTAGTTCAATAGAAGACTGATTTCCCCTTCAACACTAGTCCCTCCATTAAAGATGTGAGGAGGGAAGCTTGCAGGGTTGATACTGTATTGGATATTTGTGGGTCAGGTAGGAGAGATGGGGAGAAGGAAATGGCAACCCACTCCAGTATTCTTGCCTGGAGAATCCTGTGGACAGAGGGCTGCCGTCTATGGGGTCGCATAGAGTCGGACATGACTGAAGCGACTTAGCAGCAGCAGCAGCAGCAGCAGCAGCAGTAGCAGGGGAGACGGGATAAGAAAATAGATTGGATCACAGATAGACAAAAACATAACTTCAGAGGTTAGTGTATCTTAAGCATAATCTAGTTCAGTGGTTTCTACTCTAGAGTCAATCAATGAAAAATTTTAAAAATTAAAAAATCAAATGGCATTCCTTCAACTCTTAACTCTAGAAGAGATATTCGAATATTTGCATGAGATTGTGTATAGTTCATAGGTTAAAAGCCCTTTTAATATCCTTTTTTGTGTACCGCATTTTCATATTTAACTACTTAGGAATAATATGCTTGCCTTTTGCTTATTGATTTGTCAGACATCTTTATATATTAAAGAAATCAACCCCATGTGTTAAGTACTATAAATATTTATCAAGTTTTCTGTTTGTCTCCTGACTTTATCTTTAGTTTTATTCAGGCATTTTTAAATTAGAATATATCAAATACATCAATACATCCTTCCATAGCAGTTTTGTGACATACTTAGAAAGGGTTTCCCCATATAGACATGATAAAACCATTCTATATGCTTAGATTTTTGTGGTTTTGGCTTTTTTATATTTACATTTGTGGACCACTTACAATTTATTTTGGCTTAATAACTAAGCTAGGGATGCAATTAAGTTATTTTTAAGAGGGTGTCAATCACCTAAACATAATTTATTAAATGCAGTCTTGTTAGTACTGTTATGTGAGGCCACTTTTTCCATAAAAATAAATGCATTCAGCTATTTGGGTGTGTTCATGTTTCTCTATTTAAATATATTTAAGATATCCATGAGTAATATGCATGATCATAGAATTACTTATTAGGCTTGACTCCTCATTTTATGATGAGACCCAGAGAATTTAAATGGTTTATCAGAAGTCATTCAGGTAGTTAGTGAGAAATCCACTGGAACCCGAGTCTTGTTTTTCTGTTGAGTTTGGGTTACTCTAACACCCTTCTAACTTGTTATGAACCAATTCTATTATTAGCCATTGACTAGGTCGGTGACGAATCAGTCATCATGAGTGGTTAGTCATTGGTTATTCAGGTGATCAGATGAAGTAGTTCAACAGATAGCTGATGGAAAAAGAAAATGTTTGCAGAAAATGACTACTCAGTAATCACGAAAGTGTCTTATTCTTTATATTATGTTACAATAGACAGCAAAGAATTGTGAATCCTTTGGGTTATGGTAGAAATATTGGGCTGAGAGTGTGCGGCCCTGGAACTGGAATTTAGAGAGATGCTCAAAAAAGGATAGACAGATATTCAGCATTAAAGTTATGACCAACCTAGACAGCATATTAAAAAGCAGAGACATTATTTTGCCAACAAAGGTCCATCTAGTCAAAGTTATGGTTTTTCCAGTAGTCATGTATGGATGTCAGAGTTGGACTATAAAGAAAGTTAAGCACAGAAGGACTGATGCATTTGAACTGTGGTGCTGGAGAAAACTCTTGAGAGTCCCTTGGACTGCAATGAGACCAAACCAGTCCATCCTAAAGGAAATCAGTCCTAAATATTCATTGGAAGGACTGACGTTGAAGCTGAAACTACAATACTTTGGCCACCTGATGTGAAGGGATGACTCATTTGAAAAGATCCTGACTCTGGAAGTGATTGAGGGCAGGAGGAGAAGGGGACGACAGAGGATGAGATGGTTGGATGGCATTGCCGACTCAATGGACATGAGTTTGAGTAAACTCCGGGAGCTGGAGATGGACAGGGAAGTCTGGGGTGCTGCAGTCCAAGGGGTTACAAAGAGTAGGACATGACTGAGCGACTGAACTGAACTGAATTGAACTGATGAACCTGTGAATTTATAATTTTCAGTGATTTGTGTAAAAGTGTTTCTCTACAGAAATTATGGATTGGTTTCAGTTTTTGGAAAACTTTCTCCTTTGCCCATTTGCTTGTATAAAAAAGGAAAAAAGAACATTCTGTTGATTCATTCTGCATTTATAGTTCTTACTTCAAAGTTATAGCATCACTTTGAATTTCTTATTTGAGAATATATTAATATTATTAAGTGGAAAGATATTGGATGACCGTTCTTTGGAATATTTAGGGTGTTTAGGAAAATAAATGAGCCACACAATTTTTAGGACTGTCCCCAAAAGATGGAAAAGTTACTTGATCATTCAAATGTTTGCATATGATTAACAAAGTTTCATAGAATATATGAGATATATGACTATATATTTGAGTATATGAAACGCCAGTTACAAGTCAACTGTGTTGATGAAGCGGGAGATGAAGGAGTGGATTAATCTCAGTTATACCCTAAACAAAGGTATTGTATAGGTTTCTTCCCAGCCAATATGTACAGATACACCTGCATAGACTTTACCCTTATAGGATAGGAACTCTTACTACTAATATTTAAGTTAAGTGTGTTTCAATCATTCAGGAAACATTTTTTTATCAAATTCAGGTCTTCTTTGCTTTCCTTATTTAAATAAGGTAATGAGGGTATTTAAGTACAACGCAGAGACAAAAAACAAGATTTTTGAACATTGATTCCACCAAAAGGTCCATGTTGAACATTGTGAAGATTGCCTGGTTTGAAATTTTATCCAGCTTAATAATTTGATGCCCTCTGATTTGTAAATTGCCTTAGTGCTTCCAAAATAACTGGATCAATAAACTGCAGGAGAGGAGTGACTGATAATCAAACACGAATCCCTTGTTTTAAGTCTCTGTAGGAGCCTTTGGACTGCAAGGAGATCCAACCAATCGATTCTGAAGGAGATGAGCCCTGGGATTTCTTTGGAAGGAACAATGCTAAAGCTGAAACTCCAGTACTTTGGCCACCTCATGCGAAGAGTTGACTCATTGGAAAAGACTCTGATGCTGGGAGGGACTGGGGGCAGGAGGAGAAAGGGACGACAGAGGATGAGATGGCTGGATGGCATCACTAACTTGATGGACGTGAGTCTGAGTGAACTCCAGGAGTTGGTGATGGACAGGGAGGCCTGGTGTGCTGCAATTCATGGGGTCGCAAAGAGTTGGACATGACTGAGCGACTGAACTGACTAAGGAGCCTTTAGTGACACGAGAATTGTTCAGTCATGTCCAACTCTTTGTGACTGTATAGTCCATGGAATTCTCCAGGCCAGAATACTGGAGTGGGTAGTCTTTAGGGTTTCAATTAAATCCTGAGGCAACAAAAATTAGCTTTCTCATGGACTATGAGTTACCATATAAGCACTACATTTTAACATTAGATGCACCCCTTTAGGGCCAAAGAAGACACTTTGGGAAACCTATTGGTTTATAGTTCCAAAATTAGAACTTTGAGCAAAAAAAAAAAAAAAAAATTTCAAGCCGAGAGTAACTGAGTCATGAGTGAATCAGGATGCAATTTTTGGTTAAAATGATATAATATGATGAAACACTTAAAAGATGGCCTCTTTTCCTTTCTTGGAGGTTACTTGTTTAAATTAGCTCTGCTGCTGCTGCTGCTAAGTCGCTTCAGTCGTGTCTGACTCTGTGCAACCCCATAGACGGCAGCCCACCAGGCTCCCCCGTCCCTGGGATTCTCCAGGCAAGAACACTGGAGTGGATTGCCATTTCCTTCTCCAATGCATGAAAGTAAAAAGTGAAAGTGAAGTCGCTCAGTCATGCCCGACTCTTAGCGACCCCATGGACTGCAGCCCACCAGGCTCCTCCGTCCATGGGATTCTCCAGGCAAGAATACTGGAGTGAGGTGCCACCACTTGGAATTCATTTAGTGATCCTGGTGCTGTGTGGATGCTGGCAGCTATGGAGTTCCAGAGTGATGTTAGACACATATGAAAAGTTATGAACACAATTAAGTCTCTGGATGAGGAAGGCAGTACTTATGGACAAGGTCTCAGCTTATCATATAGAAGTGATGCGGTCAAAGTCTGGGACCCACCAGAATGTTTTCTTTCCTACAGCTAGAGTTTATGCTACTGTGGGTAGAACCACTGGCTAGGTCTTTGGATAAAAGTATACTTTCCAATTTTCCTTCCACGTGATAATCTCTACCCAGAGCAAAGAGCCGGACCTCTCCTACCTCTGTCTTTCTGTAAAATATATGTCCTCTGAGGGAAACCAAGACCCACTACGTAAGTCAGCATGAAGTAAATAAACTATTGTTTCCAGGTTAGTTGCATTTAAACTTCTTTTGAAATTACTGAGTGAAAATATATGTTACCTCTCAAAAATCTTCAATATTCATATGACACATGTATCTTTATGTATTAATTTTAAGATCAATGATTGTTGGCCTCAGGATTTATGATTGATTAAGGAAGTTTTGCATAATTTCTTGAAGATTTATGAGTGTGTGACTGATTTTGGTATGTCAGACATAGACATTAAATATAATTCCTCTTATATTTGAATCAATGCATTATAGTACCATATACACATTAAAAAGCCTCTCATATATAAGGTAAATATTTCCTCAAAGGAATTACATATGGAGGCAAGCAGAGAATATTATTAACATCCTTTCTTTAGCTGAAAACCTTGAATCCCACATCAAGACAAACCTAGGCCTAGATCCCAATGTTCCTAATGGAGTTTATTCCTCAATTTGCATAAGGGTTATTAGACTAAAAATTCTAAGGAAGGAACGGTGTGTGATCTCCATTAAAAAGGGCTTTCTTCTCAGGGTGAGGTGTGGGCCAGGAAATGGTTTTATCCTTTCGATCTGTGGTTTGTGGCTTGTGTTGGACCAGAGATGTCTCTGACATCCTGTGAAAATGTATGACCCCTGCTCAGAAGATGCTCTAAAATCAGTGGGGGTTTTCTTCTCTACTCTTTTGCTGAAAGGATGTCAAGTCAGCACATTAAGGTGTGGCGCTATGGCAAATATTGTTAGAAAAATGCAGCTGTGTCGAAATCTTGAGAGTGCTTCCTTTACATAATTTCAGGGAAAGACACACGATGACACATGTAAAGCTGTGCTGGAAATTCAGACTCATGCTGAGATCTTAAAGAAGATAGTGAGATGTGGTGAATCATGGAGGGAAGTGAAGGGCCAGGGTTATAGAGCAATGTCAAGTGGGGTATTCCAGTGAATAGAGAGGAGAGAAGAGAACGGACAGGGCATTTTAGGTGGAAAAAACAGGATTATCCAATCCCCAGGGATATGGAGACCACAGGAGGATCACAGAAGAGTGAGACTGAAAACCAACAGGGTGGAAGGAGCTGGTTGGTTGCAAAGATATACTGCTAGGCAGTATAAGAGCTCAAAAATGTCAGCTAGAAATTTGGACTGTTTGCTATAGGGAAGTGTACTCTGTGATCAGAAAAATGGTTTGGATGGCATAGAAAGTGGAAGCAGGACTCATCAACATTCAACAGAAACTGAGAAGAGAGAGCAACTATCTCTTTCTTTTTGGTTACCAAAACAAGGGGATAATGACAGGACGTGAACAATAAGAGCAAAATTGGAAATATGCAATCTAGCGTCCAGGATTACCTTTCTAATCAAATTATTCATGTGGTGTGATCTTGGCTTTGAGTCATTCCATCAGTTCTGTTCAGTCGCTCAGTCGTTTCCAACTCTTTGCAATCCCATGAACTGCAGCACGCCAGGCCTCCCTGTCCATCACCAACTCCTGGAGTTCACTCAAACTCATGTCCATTGTGTCGGTGATGCCATCCAATCATCTCATCCTCTGTCGTCCCCTTCTCCGGCCCTCAATCTTTCCCAGCATCAGGATCTTTTCCAATGAGTCCGTTCTTCGCACTAGGTGGCCAAAGGATTGGAGTTTCGGCTTCAGCATCAGTCCTTCCAATGAATATTCAGGACTGATTTCCTTTAGGATTGACAGGTTGGATCTCCTTGCAGTCCAAGGGACTCTCAAGAGTCTTCTTCAACACCACAGTTCAAAAGCATCAATTTTTCGTTGCTCACTATTCTTTATAGTCCAACTCTCACATCCATACATGACTACTGGAAAAACCATAGCTTTGACTAGATGGACCTTTATCAGCAAAGTAAGGTCCCTGCTTTCAAGCATCTTTTAATTTCATGGCTGCAGTCATCATCCGCAGTGAGTTTGGAGCCCAAGAAAATAAAGTCCGTCACCGTTTCCTAATCTATTTGCCATGAAGTGATGGGACCGGCTGCCATGATTTTAGTTTTCTGAATGTTGAGTTTTAAGCCAGCTTTTTCATTCTTCTCTTTCACTTTCCTCAAGAGGCTCCTTAGTTCCTGTTGGCTTTCTGCCATAAGGGTAGTGTCATTTGCATATCTGAGGTAATTGATATTTCTCCCAGCAATCTTGACTCCAGCTTGTGCTTCATCCAGCCTGGCATTTCACATGATGTACTCTGCATATAAGTTGAATAAACAGGTTGACAATATACAGCCTTGATGTACTCCTTTCCCAATTTGGAACCAGTCCATTGTTCCGTGTCCAGTTCTAACTGTTGCTTCTTGACCTGCATACAGATTTCTCAGGAAGCAGATAAGGTCTGGTATTCCCATCTCTTGAAGAATTTTCCACAGTTTGTTGTGATCCACACAGTCAAAGACTTTGGTGTATTCAATAAAGCCGAAGTAGATATTTTTCTGGAACTCTCTTGGTTTTTCTATGATCCAATGGATGGTGACAATTTGATCTCTGGTTCCTCTGCCTTTTCTAAATCCAGCTTGAACATCTGGAAGTTTCGGTTCATGTATTATTGAAACCTGGCTTGGAGAGTTTTAAGCATTACTTTGCTAGTGTGTGAGATGAGTGCAATCATGTGGTAGTTGTAACATTCTTTGGCATTGCCCTTCTTTGGAATTGGAATGAAAACTGACCTTTTCCAGTTTTGTGGCCACTGCTGAGTTTTCCAAATTTGTTGGCATATTGAGTGCAGCACTTTCACAGCATCATCTTTAGGATTCAAAATAGCTCAACAGGAATTCTATCACCTCCACTAACTTTGATCGTAGTGATGCTTCCTAAGGCCCACTTGACTTCTCATCCAGGATGTCTGGCTCTAGGTGAGTGATCACACCATCATGGTTATCTGAGTTATTAACATCTTTTTTTTGGTATAGTTCTGTGTATTCTTGCCGCCTCTTCTTTATATTTTCTCCTTTTGTCAGGTCCAAACCGTTTCTGCCCTTTATTGTGCCCATCTTTGCATGAAATATTCCCTTGGTATCACTAATTTTCTTGGAAAGACCTCTAGTCTTTCCCATTCTATTGTTTTTCTCTATTTGCATTGATCACTGAGGAAGACTTTCTTATCTTTCCGTGCTGTTCTTTGGAACTCTGAAGTCAGATGGGTGTATCATTCCTTTTCTCCTTTGTCTTCAGCTTCTCTTCTTCTCTCAGCTATTGTAAGACCCCCTCAGAAAAACCACTTTGCCTTTTTGCATTTCTTTTTCTTGGGGATGGTCTTGATCACCACCTCCTGTACAAGGTCAAAAACCTTTGTCCATAGTTCTTCAGTCACTCTGTTTATCAAATCTAATCCTTTGAATCTGTTTTGTCAGCAGCAGACAAAACGTGGCCCACTGAAAGTGGGAATGGCAAACCACCTCAGCATTCTTGCCTTGAGAACCCTATGCACAGAATGAAAAGCAAAAAGATAGGACACTGAATGAGGAACTCCCCAGGTCAGTAGGTGCCCAGCATGCTACTGGAGAAGAGTGGAGAAATAACTGCAGAAAGAATGAACAGACGGAGCTAAAGCAAAAGCAAAGCACTGTTGAGTTGTGGATGTGACTGGTGATGCGAGTGAAGTCTGATGATAGAAAGAACAATATTGCGTAGAAACCTGGAGTGCTAGGTCCATTAATCAAGGTAAATTGGAAGTGGTCAAACAGGAGATGGTAAGAGTGAACACTGACACTTTAGGAATCAGTGAAATGAAATGTACTGGAATCAGTGAATTTAATTCAGATGACCATTATATCTACTACTGTGGGCCAAACTCCTTAGAAGAAATGGAGTAGCCCTCATAGTCAACAAAAGAGTCTAGAATGCCGTACTTGGGTGCAGTCTCAAAAATGACAGAATGATCTCTGTTCATCTGCAAGGCAAACCATTCAATATCACATTAATCCAAGTCTATGCCCTAACCACTAATGCTGAAGTTAAACAGTTCTATGATGACCTACAAGACCTTCTAGAACTAATACCAAAAAAAGATGTCCTTTTCATCATAGGGGACTGGAATGCAAAAGAAGGAAGTCAAGAGATACCTGGAGTAACGGGCAAGTTTGGCCTTGGAGTACAAAATGAAGCAGGGCAATGGCTAACAGAGTTTGGCCAAGAGAACACACTGGTCATAGCAAACACCCTTTTCCAACAACATGAGAGACGACTCTACACATGACATCACCAGACGGTCAACACTGAAATCAGATTGATTATATTCTTTGCAGCCAAGGATGGAGAAGCTCTATACAGTCAGCAAAAACAAGACCAGAAGCTGACTGGGGCTCAGATCATGAGCTTCTTATTGCAAAATTCAGACTTAAATTGAAGAAAGTAAGAAATCCACTAGACCATTCAGGTATGACCTAAATCAAATCCCTTACAATTATACAAGTATCTTCTAGGATGCCAGTAATTAACATTTTGCTTAAATGGGCCAGAGTCATTTTCTCTTGCTCATGATGAGAACGCTGCCTAACATAAAAACAGGTACCCAAAGTGGGTCTAAAGACAACATCCCAGAGTAGGAGGAGGAGCTGGATTCTGTGTGCTGGAGCTGGATCTCTTTCCAACTGTTTATTCAGCTGGCTGGCAGAAGTGTCTATTCAGTGTTGGTCCACTGTAAATAAAGTGGAGATACTAGATTTACCTAGGCAGTGTCAGGAAAGCATCCTCATACTCTGGGATACATGAATATTAAAGTGAATTTACTACATATGAACAACCTACCTGATCTTCAAATCCGTATCGTTAAGAGGGCACAGAAGATGTTCCCTTCATCAAGGCCTAGGGAAACATGCTGGTAAGGGGAGAGTTAGTTTAAGAGGATAAATGATCCCCGCTGCAGTGATGAGACACTGTGAAGGGGTAAGGAGCAAGCCTATTTGGAAGCCATTTCATTCATTCCAGGGATGTGTGGTATTACCTGGACCAGAGTGGTGGAGGTGGCTCAAAGTGATCAGATTCTGAATGCATTTAAAGATAGATTGAGACAATAGGTTATATGGATGGATCGAATATAGGGTGTGAGGGGAAAAGGAGAGAATGAGGGTCCCAAACATTTTTTTACTTGAGCAGCTTTGAAGATGCGATTGCACTTAACCAAGATAGTAAAAGTTGCTGGCACAGCAAGTTTAGGGCAGAAATCTTGGAGTTAAGTTTTGAACATCGCGAGTAACTCAGGATGTTTATGGGATAACTCATAAACATCAAGTGGAAATGTGGAGTTAGGAGCTGGAAATACTAATTGTAGGTCTTTAGGAGGTGATTCAATTTGGAAACCATCAACACAAAGATTGTATCTTCAACCAAAAGACTATGTGAGATTTCCAGAGTGTTCAAGAAGAAAAAGATAATGATTAATTATTGACATGCACCACCATTATGAGATCTGGGAGGAAAGGAGAAATAATCAAGAGACTCAGAAAAAAGGACTTCCATTTTGATCATGTGTTTAACAAATTTCTAAATGCTCATCAATTCTATAGTTTTTCTCTGCTAATTCTCACAGAATCATTACTTAACAAAAAATGACTTTTTTCTTTTTATTAATGCATGTGCTTCTTTCTTCTTTCTCTTGTCTTATTACATTAGACAGAATTTCCTGTTCCCTGTTGGTAATAAATGTGCTCCCTAGACGTATTTTATATACTCGCCATTGGGCATATTTCTCTTGAGACGACAGTGGTGCAGTGAGTAATGAATCCGACTATGGATCAAAAGATTCTGGGCTTATAACTCTGGCCCAGAACTAAAAAGGAATATATCTAACATTTGTCACTGAGTGTAATGGTGGTGAATGTTTTATTACATAGTCTATGTAAAGACATGCTTATTTTTTCTAGATTTACAAAGATTTTACTTCAAAGTCATTTTCTGCATCTATTGAAATGATCAATGATTTTTCTTTAAGACCTATGATGATTTATTTTTTTATGCTGAATCATTTATAATTCTAAAATAAATCCTATTTGATCATGATGGATTATATTTCTAATACATAGTTGAATCAAATTAGCTAATGTTTTAATTAAGAGATTCATATAATATTAAATAGTATATAATTTTTAATCATATAAAATACTATTTTAATTTGGAGGCATATCACTTCTTATTTTGTACTAGTCTTAGCAGATATTGAACTAATAGATAAATAAGTACTTTCACAGGTTTCCTATCTTTAATTATTTTCTTCTGGAGAAAAACTTGTTTAAGGATTGTATTTTATTTGAAGTTTGTTAGAAGTCATATTTTAAGTCATCTGCCTTTGTGATTATTTTAGGGGAAATATTAATTACCATTTTTGATTCTATAAAAGTTGTTATCTGCAAAAATCTTGTATTTTTTAGTAGCTAGTTTTGCCAATTAATTTTGTAAATTGTACTAAAAATTTATCTTATATATCTTATTTGTTGGAGTATAATTGTGCATAGTATTACTTTAACATTTATTTTTTCTCTAGCTATATCCTTGTTTTCATTCCACATATTTTTAAAGTTTGCAATTATTTCCTAATCTGTCTTATTTAGATTTAGTCTATTAATGCTCTTTTCAGAAAATCAAAATTCAGTTTTATAATTTTTCTTACTTAATTTCATTGCTTTCTGGCTTCCTTTTTCCTTTTTGTTTATTCTGTGCTTATAGTTTAACTTCTTGAACTGAACCTTAGTTCATTATTTTTAATATATTTTTCCTTCTGATATTTGAATACATATGCAGATACACACACATACTCAAAACTCTATTTGTGCACATAATAGATATTATTATCCCAATATACACTGAGTAAGAAAGAAAAGCCATGAGTTTCTTCAGTTAACATTTGGGTGAAAGACCTATATTACATTCTGGGGATCACTGTATGTACCAGGAACCACACAGATCTTGTGCTTAGGTGAACACCCCAGGCTCTAGCACATCTGTAAGGAGTTTTCAGGCATTTCTTCAAACCAGGAAAGAAAGAAGAGAGGAGATATTAATGTGCTTTCTTCTCTTGGATTTGAACATAACTGGTAAACCCACTAAGAGATTTTCTAATACACTAGAACAGCAGTCCCTAACCTTTTTGGCACCAGGGGCTGGTTTTGTGGAAGACAGTTTTTCCATGGACAGGGGACTGGCTTCATTTAATCATTTGAAATTATTCATTTTGAATAATTGAGTGGGTTTTCCTGTAGTTCCCAATTTGGTGGTCACCAATCTGCTTTGCTATTAGCTTGAAATCTGCTCAAGCAAAACATGAGAACAATTTTAAAAAATGCTTTAAAATGAAAGTGACTACTTGTAAAGATCAAGAGAAATCAACTCATGGATGAGAGTCATGGATTTCCTAAATTTTGAAAATATCTTTTCACCTTAAAGATATCTATGTGGATCATATGTCTAAGTTTTCATTTTGTTGCAACTGATATTTTAGAATGCTACTACAATTCAAGATTGCTATGAATTCATTTAAAATATTATCTTTGAACCTTTAAGACATAAGACATAATCTGCAAAGAAGACAAAAATTACAGCATTACAAACATTAAAAAAATATCTTATTTACTTATTCATTGATTAATGGATTCAACCCTTCATTCATTCATTTCATTCCATGAAATCTTTTCTTGTGAACAAGAACTGGCTGGTGGGATCACTGACATTAAGAAAAACAAACATAAATAAACAAGACAAATTCTTCCCAGTGGATTCAGCTCAGAGTTTTGTGGGTTGCTCTGTTCTCAATTTACACTCTTCTGCTGTTGTTTAACCTCAAGAGGAGTAAAATTTGTGCACGATCTCAGAAGATTCTTTCCATGATGACTCTATTAAGGACCAGCAGTAATCCAAGACATGGAATTAGAATTAAAGATGACATTTTTCCTACCTTTATTTTAAAAGACTCCCTATTTCTTGGCTGAGGAAGAAAAATAGGCAAAGAAACATGGATGGTGATGAAAGCAAAATGAGGCCACATCAGATTCCTTGGGGATGTTTTTCGAGAACATTTTATCCTTTAAAAAATGTGGCTCTTGTTTCATTGCCAAGGTCAGTGAGAACTTGGATAATCCCCCAGGTATGAACTAACTATTTAAATGTGACCTGGCAAGTAACATATTCATTCCATCCTCTTTAACTTAAAAGTATTTGCAATATTTCTCATTCATGATAAGTTGAAATACACTGTACCACATTCACTCATTTTTTTTTCTATGCTTTTTTGTTTTAGAAAAAGACAGATACATCTTCCCCTCAGAACTCAAATAGCACACGTGTACTTGGTACATGGCTCTGAGGAGGAAAATTCCACATAAATGGTCCCAGACAGAGAGAGGAGAAGTGGATTTGAAATGATTCTCCAGTAAGGAAAAAGCAACAGCATTTTCAAAATAAAAAAAGAGAATGATATGCAAGTTTAAAAGAACTTCAGAAGGAACAAATGATGTTTAAAAGAACTACAGAAAGAGCCATAAATGGAAGCAAATGACTGGTGTGGACCCTAAAAGAAAGCTGTCACGTGTCTTGCTAGTGACTGGCCCAAGTAGTGAAGGATTTTTATGTCAGCTTCAGAAAGTCTCTGAAACCAGTTTCCTACGTCCTCTTTAATGGAGCAGATTTATTGAGTGTAATATTCCTTCCATCCCACCCGCCGTCTGCTGTGCTTCAGTGGAGAGAGGAATGGACGCAAATAGCTGGGTAATAATAATTCTTGATGCTGCAGTGTGTACCAGGGCCATTACATGACTCAAACTATACAACCCTAAAGCAAACATCCTCACTATTCAATGCCATAACGTCACTCATGAACTGAGCATCGGTGAAAGCATTTCCCTTTGAGACTCTTTGATTTTTGCTTGGCTTTGAATGCAAGATTCTCCCCCCCTGTTTGAGCATCACGGCTACCTCCCTCACAGGGAGGCATGTGTAGGCTTACCTGTTATGCCTTGTTATGCGTAGGCAGCCCTGTTACTCCTGAGCCTCTGAGCAGCTTCTGGCGGTGCAATCCCAGAAGAAACACCAGATGATGTAGAGCTGGATAACGTGGGGCAGTGTAAGGAGTGTGGAGGGGTGAGTGTGCACTTGGGAATGGCCAGGGCTGAAATGAAACTGGTTTTGCTTGCATGGTAGGGTCCCATCTGTTTGTGACCTCTCACGATTAGAGCTGCCATCCTCTGCGATTTCTCTCTCCTGTTTTCCTTACAGGCAGTTGTCTTCTGCAGAAACCTTTCCCTCTCAAGTTGAGAGAGGACGGCAGTGCTCTCCTGTTTGCCCTGGTGCCCTCACTGAACTGTACATCCTTGTCTGGTTGCAGCTGGGCATGAGCCAGTTCTACAAGCAAACCAAAGAGAGACTCCTTGGTGTTCACATAATTCAAAGAACAGAAGCCAGAACCCACGTGGTTCAACCTGAGTCTGCCCTGTGACTGGTTGGAAGCTGTTACGGGTTGCATTGTGTTTCCTCGAAAGATGCTGAAATCCTAGCCCAGGTGCTGCAGAATGTGAATTTATTTAAGAACGAGTCTTGGCAGATGTAATTAGTTCAGTTAGAATGAGGACAGACTGAAATATGTAGGTCCTTGATCCTATATAGCTTCTCTGGTGGCTCAGATGGTAAAGAATCTGCCTGCAATGTGGGAGACCTGGGTGCAATCCCTAGGTAGATCCTATGTGACCCTCTTTTGGAAGCATTGGAAGAAGCATGGCCAGCAGCCTTGATTTTGGACTTTGAGTCTCCAGAACTGTGGGAAAATAATTTTCTTTGTTTAAGCCACCCAGTTTGTGGTCCTATGTTACAGTAGTCAAAGAAAATGCATTCAAGGGTATTTTAGATGAATTTAAGTATAAAACAAAACAAAACAGATACTACTGATCTTTTCCAAACCTCTATTATTCAAGGACTCTAGAAATCCAAGTTTGGCTCAGATTTTTGCATTATTCCAGGTACATATTCCTTTTAAAAAAGACAACAGAGCAGGTACAATGACTCTACCTCCTTGCCAGTTGCTGTCTACACTGGCAGGCTTGGAAGCAGGTAGACCTTGAGGATGCTCCCAGCAAGGAGTTCTCCTTTCCTAAAGCTACATGAGTATTCAAACCTTATTCCCACATATGCCCTGAAGGATAAATCTCCTTTCTACAAATGGTGAGGGATTTCTCTGTCTGTTAAAGGAAAAGGGAGTCAAACATTTCATATACTTAACAATATCTGTGTTGCTACACATTGTTCTTGTTCAGTTGCTAAGTCATGTCTGACTCTCTGTGACCTCAAGGACTCTAGCATGCCAGGCTCCTCTGTCCTTCACTATCTCCCAGAATTTGCTCAAATGCATGTCCATTGAGTTTGTGATGCTAACCACCTCTTCCTCTATCGCCTTCTCCTTTTGCAAATCATTCTTGACATTAATTACGTAGACTCTAAGGTAAACTCATAATATTTGCTGTGAAGCATTAATTACTCAAGCATGGTGGCCGTCTATGATTCAAGATGAACTAAACCTCATGTGATACATTTAGTGCATTCAATTGCATAATACCTCACCATTAAGTCAGAAAAAAGAAATTCACATTAAAGAGATCAGATACACAAGTCTCATAAAATAATTTACATTTCAAAAGGAAAGACTCACCAGCAAGCTAACATTTCTGAAGTGGATGATCACAGTTACAAGATCTCAAGAGACACGTGTTTTCTCGCCCTGCGTGGTGCTGTAGTTTCTTCTCACGACACAGAGTCACTGGACAAACCTGGTCTCATAAAGCAGATACCATTTGCAGCTCTGTTTAGGGAATTCTCTTTCCTATAGAGATCCAAGCTACGCTTGGGGTAAAGCTATTTCTTAGGGAACTTTGCCTTTTAAATGATGTCCTTAATAGCAAAGACCTTCCACTAAATAACAGAGGACTAAAATTTTCTGAGGTTATGTAACAAGTATGCTTTCCTTAATCCCTGCAGATGTGCATAGTTGAGGTCCGAAGATTGTATTTTTGGTTTCAATCACAAGGGAACACCTTATAAATATTTATCCAGAGAGTAAATTACTATCACTATTGGGACCATTATGTGATGACTTCTTTCGGAATATTTCTTTATTCATTCTTGACTCCACCTGTACCATATATTGCCTACTATGTGCCATGCCTTAGGCCAAGAATTATAACGTAAATAGCCTGGACCAAGGGTCCATTCCTCCATCAAGGAGTTATAGGCTATTCAAGAGGATAAAAGGAAACATAAATACCTAAGCAGCACACTTAACTGGTATCTGGGCTCCAGGCTCCCTGATAGTTCAGATGCAGCAGGCTTGTTCAGAGAGCCAGTGAGGAAGATGATCTGAGTGTGTGATCTGAGGCTGAGAGTGACTTCTGGGGATTCAACTTTCTGGCAATTTGAGAACAAGAGTCCCTCTATCTATAGAATCACTCTGCTTTACGACCTGGTGACCCCATCTTGCGCATTAATGAAAAACTGGAATTATTTCAGGCAACCACAATAGTTTTTGGAATGAAGTGGAATTAAGCCTGTTAATTTTTAGATACAATTACAGCTAAAGTTGCACCATCAAGAGATGTGACAGAAAGGTCAGGTGGCCATTCCTAATTTCACAAGCTGAGGAAGTGAATCCTCTCATGGGCTGGAGCAGGGTGGAGCCAGGTACTGGTGACCTGCAGAGATGCCCACTGCTTATAGTGAGCACAGTTAGTTTATAGTCTGGGTCTAGTTGTCTTAACAGGTTGAGTTTCTGTTCTGGTATTTTGAGAGCATGGTATCATGGGGATTTGTTTACCCATATACCAGGTTATTTTTTGATGGTGTGGTGGTGGTTGTTGAAAAATTCTTTCTCAGAAATTTTGAGAACTGACACCACTGTATCATACCCCAGAGAAACTTTTCATTCGCTTCTGCCAAGCACCTCTGGACACTACGTGTCTGGTAGTAAATAGAGCTTAACACTTTGGAAGATACCAACTTGGACTGCAAGTTTTCACAGAGGCTAACTAATTTCTAGTTCAGAGCAACCATGGGTGTGCATAGTGCTTGGCTCCCAGATTCAACTGGAAAAAGATGTAAACTGATTCTCCAGGATGAGTGGTCCCTGGGATTTGCTCTCTTCTTCCTGAAAAGTCGCCCAAACCAGACTTTGGCTTGGTAACTGCTTCTTCCAATGAGTAAATGCTCTCAGAGCAAAACCAGTTTTGTGCCCTAGGATTACTTCTCTGGAATATGGCATTTTTTTTTTTTTTTCAGATTTTGGTCCCATACTTCTTCACTTTCTTTTTGAGGTTTTTTAAAATATTAACGTACATTTTATTGATTCATAAAATTTGTCCTTAGTCTGAAGTTGTGTCAAACTATTTCACTTGCTATAATGTAGAAGCCCGTGATCAAGGGTTTTCAGTCTTAGCTCTATTGATCTTCTGTGGTGGATGATTCTTTTCTGGAGGGCATGGTCCTGTGTTTTGTAAGTTGCTCAGCAATGTCATTAATTTCTACGAACTATATGCCTGCTTCTCTTAGTCATGACAATCAAAGTGTCCGCAGACATTGCCAGATATCCCTGAGGGAGAAAAATTGTCTTTAGTTTACAACCACTACCCTGTAGTATTAATATTTTGAAATAAAGATCTCTTAAAACATTTTCAGCATATTAGGATTTGATAATAATTGTATTTTATACATTTGCTTCAAATTTCAGCTTTGTGATGTTGAAGAAGAGGGCCTTGAAAATCTGATTGAACCTGGTCTGGTGATTCGTTTCACATATGATATTAAATAAATAAATTAATTAATTAAAAAAAGAAAATCTGATTGAAATTACTGAACAATGTGATATAGTAGAAAAAACATTAACTTACATGTGAGCTGACAGAATTGGATTCTAAACCAGCCTCAACTGCTTACTCTGACAGACTGCTAATTGCGTGGCCTCAGGCAAGTTACTTAACCTCTTCACCCTTCCTTTCTGCTTCTGGAAATTATGATCCTCAAAGGATTGTTTGTGAGTCATTTCCTTCTCATTTGGTTCAATTATTCAATCAGAGCACATAGAACTTGTAGTTAACTTCTTTTTTCTTTTTCAGGTATTTTCTCAAATATAGACTCTTTCACCAAAGGCTTTCCCATGATGTTAAGAAAAAAAAAAATCCCATTGAATTAAATATGTTAATCCACAATATATTTCATTTAACTTGGATTCTTAAAGGGTCTTCAAGTTAAGCCTCAATTTCCATCCTACTTTTAAAAAGTTTATGGCTTCGGGAAAAAAGGCAGAAACATAGTACAGAAGGCTAAATATCATGTTCCAAAATGTGTACTTTTTCCTGAGGTGTGTTTTTAGCATTATTGTATATAGATAGGAAACAAGAACATTTTTGGCGTAAGATAAGTAACAAAGACAATTTTTATTCTTTATCAGCTCAGGTTGGAGAAGTCATCATCTCCTTGATAGTTCTACAAAGAAAATATACTGAGTACCAGTTGCCAGGGGCCGTGGTAAGTGGTTTCTATGTGTTATCTCATTTGATTTTCTCAAGGAATACCTGAAGTGCTATCCCATTTTACAGATTCAGGAACCTCAGGTATATTGAAGCTATGGATCCACATTTATCCAACTAAGAGTAAACAATTGCAGCTCTGCTTTGTCAGACACAGTGCTCTTACGCAGGGCATCATGCTGCTTCTGATAGCCAAGTGGAAGAGGAGAAGGACAGTGCATGGACCCCAGAGGATAGCATCCCATTGGAGGAAGTGAGGACTTTGTGAAGTGTAATGGGAAGGGTTCTTGAAGAAAGTCAGGTTCAGGATATGAAAAATATAAGAAACAAACAAGGGAAAAGGGGTGGAGCGTGGGACCAGAGGCAGGTTTATAGACAACTCCTAACACTTATCAGATTAAAGGAAACATCTTTATTTTTAGTTAAACAGAAACTCCCATAATGTCTATTCAATTTTGTGTGTTTAAATGTAGGATTATAAATGATACCCTGCTGCCCACCAAGAGTTTACTTGTGGGAAATGAACCTTCCTTTGACACGGAGACAAGCTTCTTAATCATCCGATAATTCTAGCATTTGGACATTTTGGGAACCAGGGAATTGCATTTCAAAGCTTCTGCTGAGTGCAGGAGTGCTTGGTGGGCGTTTTGTCTCAGTAAGAAGCCTAAATCTTGGCTCATAGATCTTGGATAGAAAAGACCTTTGAGACACAGGTGGATTTTCTTGCCAGGGCAGAAGAAGTAATGAAAGCTATTACGCAGAGCCTCTAAAGAGCATCCTTCAGCAACAACTGCTTAGCGGTAGTTACCGCTTCAGCTTGTATCTGTCAGGTGAAGATGAAGTGGATCCTACGCCACTTCCGAGTTTGAGTTGCATTTAAGGAATGGTCAGGTCTACTCTTCCTCTGTACGTAGTGGATATGGTCTCCCAAGAATGGTGGTAAAAATGACAATGGCAGGGAAAACCATGAACATTTGTTTAGTTAGTATAATTTCTCCTCTGGGCAGCTACATATTTCTAAATAATTTGATTTTATATTTACAACATGGTATTAGATGGAGCTTATTTGGCTCAACAGATAAACAATCCACCTGCAATGCAGGAGACACAGCAGATGTGGGTTTGATCCCTGGGTCGGAAAGATCCCCTGGAGGAGGAAATGGCAACCCACTCCAGTATTCTTGCTGGGAAATCCCATGGACAGAGGAGTCTGGCGGACTACAGTCTGTGGGGTTGCAAAAAGTCGACATGACTGAGTGATTGATGTAGGCAGATCCTCAGATATGTGGACTTCCAATAAAGGCTTAATTAACAGTCTGTGAGTAAGTATAGGAGTTTTTCAAGATAAGCTAGAAATGATGCTTTGATGTGATATGTCCCTAGTTTTAGTTATTTGTAACTACTTTTATATTTGTAGCTACAGCATAATTCACACACAGTCATTCTGCGATCTCAACAGATTTCAGGGCTAACTAGTTTGGAACTACTGAAGGCAGACAGAAATTCAGAAGAGACTGAGTGTGCCTGGGCATTCCTTCTGAAGCTCCACAATGGAAAGAGGAGAAAAGAGAAAGAGATTTGGAGCCACACATTTTGAGAATTAATGGTTGTGTGTCTTTGGGCCAATTGCTTAATCTTTCTATCCTTTATTTCATTATTGTGAAGATAGGGTCATGGGACATGTCTCACTGGGGTTTTTATGAGGACTGAATAAAACAGCTCACCACATGTGGCTCATCGCATGCTAAACAAGCATCAGCTCAATTCACAGTTCAGTTCTTCAATAGGCTCCAGAGATGACCAATTTATTCAGAGCAATCAGATCTCGTTTTGGCAACTCAAGTAACTTGGTACCCACAGCAGTTTTATGTAGGGAGGGAGAAAGAGACAGAAAGAAAAATGGTGTGAGAATACGAAAAGTTGGATGCAGTGCTGATTTATGAATTATACGTCTACTCTACTTGAATTCAGAGAAGTTTCCCAGCTCCCTGCTGGCCTCAGTGATCCCAGCTTCCTCAGTTGTTGCCTTTTTCCCTGTCGTCTTTGTGCACCTGGGATTTGATGACTTGGCCCATCCTCTGTCCTGACAGCAGCTGCAAGCTCCTCCTCCTGGGGCAGCACCCAGTCCTTTGCGTTCCTCTGCAGCCCTTGTTTTGAGGATGCTAAGACTGAGGACTCAGAAAAAGCATCGTCCAGAGTCTGCTGAACTCTGAGGTCCATGAAGCTTGAGGAAGCCAGTGCCCGTCAGCAAAGGGCTACCTTCCTCTGTCTGGCCACTGTGCCCGGCCGTCATGTAGCTGTGCTGAAGATGACTATCAACCCAGTGCCTTCTGTTTTTCTTAGTTTTCTGTGAGATGTGAAGGACAATGATGAGAAAGTTGCTTCTGAGCAACAGTTCATCCAAAACAGCAATGGCAGACTTTTTTCTAAGCTAAGGTCTAGGGCTAATAACTTGGGAGTGAAAAATGGTATAAAATGTGAATGATGCTTTTTAAATGAGGACAGTAGTTTCATGAGAAACTTCGATACTTTAAGATAACACAAAAGCTTTACTTTTTAAGTGTTTATTTTAAGGGTATAATGCGTGTATACCTATACACACTTACATATTTTACTGTTAAATTTAAAGTTCAGGCGTGCTGTAGAATATCCAGAAAGTCTGACACTGCTTGACATAAAAACAAATCTCAGATGTAAGTGCTGTGTAGAATCCAAAGATGTTTCAGGAAAGAGGAACAGATGGCAATTGAAAACTGCCAACTGTAATTCTAATTAGTATCAAAGTTCAATTTACTGCAAAGCATGCAGATAATTTATTTGCCATTTGAAAATCCAAGTTTAAACTGAATTTGAATGATTTGAAATATTTCTCATGGGGTTGACCTGATATTCTCAACCTAGTCATTGACTGTACTGCTTTAATTCATCCTGTGCTGAACTTCCTCCAGAATTTCCCCCCAACTAGGCTACTTAAATCTTTCATTCTGATTGTTATAATTTAATATTTGCTGACCCACCAATGGGCAATTAAATCTTCCTTGGTTACAGTTCAGTTTGCTGTACTCAGTTTGCTCCAGAATGCTCTGAGCTGAGGTCCTGTCAGTTGCAGCATGTTGGCTATTGGGATACAGTTGGGATTGCTGCTCACAATGAATAAACTGGCTCCTCAAAAACAGCTGACTATCATGAACTCTTCCATGCAGTGGAAAGCAGCTCTTTCAGCAGTCATTTCAGGTAAGCATTTTCCTAAAAACACAACTCCTGCATACATATTTAAACTGAGAAAACATTTAACAGATGCCTTTATCATTTAACAAGGGAATTTACTTTTATTTCTATAATATACTTCTTTTAATGACCTGGGAAGGAATCTGGGTATATTTTAATAACACATGTGATGGGGGAATTTGGAAACATAATGTGTCTAACTAGAAGACCCAGGAAGGAGCCAAAAAAAAAAAAAAAGCAAGTTTATTTCTATAAGTATCTGCATTTCCCATACCTCAGTAAGTCATATTTTTAAGAAGTAAAGTCTGGTGTAAACTTGAACTTGTACATTTAAGTTAAAAACCTTAGCCAGTGATACATTGCAGAAGATAAGACACCACTTTTCTTCCAAAACCTGTAACACTTCTCTCCCCACTCCTTTGGCTGGTTTGTCCCATTTCATGGTAGGGTTGAAATATTTCAAGCTAAGATAACAAAGTCAAGTTCAAGGTCTTCCTAACACAACTTGGGGAAATGCCAAGACTAGCAGCATGTTGTTCTTGACAGGTACAACTACATCAGTTTCTTAAGGGAGAGAAAGATGTGCAGAACATCCCACAGGGAAATGGAGCAAATGCCTTGTTGAGTTACAATCACTGAGCTATATCTCTTGGCACACTGTGTTGTATCTTTTTATAGAACCTCTGTAAAGATGATGGGACTGAAAGCGAAAGCACATTTCAGTAGAAAGGCTTCTATCTGGTCAGTCAGTACTGTCAGAGATTAGAAGATTGTTGGTATTCACCCTAGAATGAATTGTTTTCTTTGAGCTCATATGGGCACCGCCACATGAACACTACAGCGAATTGTGGCTGTAAATAATACTGCCAACCTTTTCCTTTGGCTGCTAATGGACTGTGGGTTGTGCCAGCAGCCAAGACCTGTCCCTCAAGGGTATTTCCAATGCACCTATTTAGTACGTCAGTGTCACACTTTATAGCTCATCCTAGGATGTGGGCTAGTTATTTCTGAATTGGTCATACAAGGTTTTAGTCTGTGTGTCACCAGCAGGAAGAAGGTGGGAGCTTCTCCTGACATGGAGCCTCAGACATTTGTCAGCCAACCCTCAAGCTGTCCAAGACTTTGAAGCGAAAATTACATTTAGAAAATCAGTATTGTTTCCCCTTGCCATAGCTGTCTCAGCCTTTACTTTGCTGATGAAAGCAAAAAAATGGGGAAAACATCCATCTGTCCTAGTAGACTGTTTGTGTAGACTATGCAAAACAGAAGAGATATACTCAAGGGGGAAAAATGTTTCTTTTTTTTTTCTTTGTCTTACATCTAGTCAGCTTCTAAGCAAATGTGCTGGGCAGATGAGAAGCTAGGTTATTAAGAAGTATCTGCTAGGAACACACTTCTCAGCGGCCCGTTTAGCTAATATGGTCTGTTTGTAGTGTCATTTTTAATGTATTGGATATTATTTGCATAGATAGTATCTAAAACACAAGCCCATCACCATAATTACATACAGTTATATGGAAGAAACATTTTTAAAGTAAACAATCACTCTTAAGGAACTATTTTCAAAACAATGAAGTGCATGTATTTTCAAACATTTGAACAGTGGGTTGGGATATTTAGAATTTATTATCAAAGCGACCTACAGAACGTGAGTTAATTTTAAAAGGCGTTGTACAAAGTGAAAATGGTGGGCAGGTGAGTAGGGCCAGTGTTTGTAGCTGTCCTGCTCAAAGCATGGGGCTTGGCTGGAAGACTGTTGGCATTGCTTAATTTTGCTAATCCAAGTGGATCAAGCTCATGATCTCATAGTACTTGAGGCAGCATGCACCAGAGGAGATGTTATTCCTGTTCAAGTTGCCTTGAAGGCATGTATGGGTGGACTCAGAGCTCTTGATTGCTTATCCAGGTTCATGACTTTATCACCTCTCCATTCACAAAAGCAAAATTCTGGAAGTACAGAGAACAGTGGGATGGATTTTAGCTGATGATAAACCTTGTCAAGCTTCTAGGTGCCTCCTCAGTCCTTACCTAGCTAAAGCTGGAATCTCAGCAATAAGTGGCCCAGTCCTCTTCTTGCACTGTCTAGTATCCTATATAATTGGATTAGACATATATTTTATTCACCAAAACACCATGTGAGTGTTCTGAACTATAAATAAGGGGCTGGCATTAGTCATTCCAACTGATGGATTCTTACCGTCAAAAATAATCAAAGCAAAGGGAAGTCAGAAATATAAAATGGTTTTTTCATAAAATGATACTTAACTCAGTTTCATTGTATATATACAATTTGAATAGAAAAAATGTGACCTAACTAAAATTCCATGATCCTGATTATGCTATAAATATGAGATTATGTTTCATGTGTGATTGGAAACTTTGCTTTGGAAATGAATGGATCCACTTGGATTCAATCCACAGAAAGGCAGTAGTTGAGAAATATTGGAAAGAAACCTGGTTTAAGAATCAAACAGATGTAGTTTGAGAATTGTTTCTCCCACTAACTTGCATTGCGGGCTTGGGCCTGTCACTTCATCAATTAACCTTAGTTTCTTTATTGTAAATAATCTTTGTCTTCTCAGAGTTGATGTTAGGATTAAAGATATAACATATGTAAACACCTGGTGCACAGTTATGTCTCTCAGGGGCTGTCAAGTGCACTAGCTAAGAGTACAGAGTCTAGAGCAGAAATGCCTGGGGGTGGATCCTGGATCTGCCTCATTATCATGTCAGATGAGTTTCCTAACTTCTGTGTGCTCAGTTTGCTCTCTTGTATAAGAGGAGAATTAGCAATAAGTAGGGTCATTATGATGATTAAATGAGTTACTGTAGGTAAAGTACTTAGAATAGTATTTGGCAAGCAGTAAATAAATGATGCTTCTTTAGTAGTATGACAAATATTTATTATTATAAATAAGCATTAGGAATTCCATTTTTCCTCTTCTGTCACTTGGTGGCAATGATAACGTTGTGCTTCTGGGTTCTTGCTTTGACTTTAGTTACATTTACTTGTATTCACCTGTAATGGAGAATCCCAGCTTAAGAGGGACAACAGGTCTAGCAACAGACAAGAGTTACTAGGTCTTCTACCTTGAAATCACACATAATGTTTTCTTGAGCTCAGTTGGATGCCTTGAAGTTCAATAATATGCAGAGGAAACACTGTTGTGGTATTACTGGGAGATTGTGAATGGTCAATCGTAAGCATCAATTGTAATTGATGGTTAATTGTAAGTTGACTGGGCTACAAGATGCTCAGACATTTGGTCAAACATTATTCTGAGTGAGTCTGTGAGTGTTTCTTGGCAAGATCAAAATTTGATTCCATCGACTGAGTAAAGCAGATTGCACTCTGTGTGATGGGCGGTCCTCATTCAATCAGATGAAGGTCTGAATGGAACTGAAAGGACTCTTAAGAGGAAATTTCTCCTGCCTGACTACTTACAAACTGGGCATTGGTTTTTTTCTTGCCTTTGGACTCAAACTGAAACATTGGCTCTTGAGGCTGTAGACCTTCAGACCAGAAATATACCATTGGCTCTTTTGGGTCATGGCCTTTGGATTTGAACTAAGTCTTCAGCCCTCTTGGATCCAGCTTCCTGCTCACCTTGAAGATCTTGGGACTTGTTAACCTGTATTACTGCATGAGTGAATTGTGTGTGTGTGTGTTTTATTTTTGCACATTATATTTTGTTGAGTTTGTTTTTCTAGAGAACCTTGACTAATATGATACAGAATTGAAGTTTATTTTAATATTATTAAAAAATTTTCCAATTAATTTTTGTTTCTTCCTTATGGAATTAATCTTTCTAGTAAAGATTTTATCTGACCAAAAAAAAAAAAATGTGTATCTAACACCATCCATTCATTTGTTCAGTGAAAATGCTTGTAGGGTGTATTATGTACCAGACACTGTGCTTGTCTCTGGTACATAAGTGAGAAAATGGTTCTTATCCTAGTGGAGATAGGCTGGTATTGGAAAGAAACAATGTAGAAGTAATAAACCAAATTTATGATTTCTACAGGTTCTAGTCTTCTGAGGAGGTGTCAGCTAAGCTGAAATTGGAGGAAGTTTTAATCATATATGCAACAACAGGAGGGGAATTACAGAGAGAGCGCCTCTTGAAAACCCAACTGAGATGTCGACATGCTTAGGAAGTGGAAAGGAAGAGTTCTGGTGAGTCACTGCGGTCTCAGTGGAGCCAGCAGGAGGTGAAGTCAGAAAGAAGGTGGTGGGGAGGTTGGGAGGGGGTGGGGACCATGGTAAAGAGATCAGTGTAGCCTTGTGCAAGGACTTAAAGCAATGGATTAACATGGCCTAGCTCACGTATTTAAAGAATTTCCTAGGCTACAGACAGAAGAGCTGATTAGTCCGGGCAGGATGGAAATGGGAAAGCCAGTGTCTTACTGGGTGGTGCAGTGGTTGGCAGGGGTGGGGGAGTTGGGGGTGGTTGTGGCTCAGATGAGAGTGGAGGCAGGAGGGACAGACAGACGCCGCAAGAGTAACTGCATTTTCTCTAGATGCCGGCTGGTCCATCAGACCCCACCTTCACCCAATTTCACTCCCTTAAGAAGGATTTTTCACTCACATGCTGCCCAGAATAGATCAGGGGCCGCTGCAACTTCCTTGTTGCAATCTTCACGGGTCAGAGTGCAATTAGTTAATTCTTAAAGGCAATTTTTCTGTTTTTGTTTCCCCCCCCGCCATATTATAATCTCTGGGTTCTAGCAGTATATATGTCTCATAATTCTAACTCCACACATATTTGTTGAATGAGTGAAGGAGATGAGTAAGTGCTATGTATTCTGTTAGGAAAGAGAGAGAAATTTCCAATTTCCAGAGAAATTATAGGAAATGAAAAGAGTAGAGGGCAAGAAGCTTTTTTGAATATGTTCAAACTTGGTTGAGACAAAAGTTCTAGAAAGGTTGCGTGGGGCAGTCAGGCCAAAATACAAATGTCTTTTAGTACAACAGCCTTTGACCCTGCATCCTTAGCCTAGACTGTGGGATCTTCTTGAAGCGCCAAGTCCCCGGTCCTGTCCAGTTGTTTCTATAGACACATCCGGGCCGGGGAGCTAAGGGTGGGGTGAGGCCCCGCCGCTAGGACTTCTGGGAGGCGCGAGGGAGGAGCAGCCCTGACGGCAAACCGGTGGTGCTTCTGCTCCTCGGAGCTTTGAACCATGGCGGGTGTTTCTCTCTGCCATTTCATGCTTCTTTGCTTCTGCTTTGGCCGCCTATCTGCCCAGTGACAGGTCTCCAATTCGATTGAGAGCTGGAGTCTTAAGGGTTAGGAGTGCATTTCATTCCAACTTTTATCTGCCAATTAGAGAAAACAATCAAACTTCCATCGGTGAGGATTTATGGGGCTTCTGTATGCGCTTTTTGCACTCACTGAACTGGTTAGTTCAAACAACTTGTGTGAATGATTTATTTTCCACCGAGTTAACCAGTAGCCTAAATTAGGCAACATAGCTTGTCACTTTGGTGTTATGTAAACAGAAACTTCATAGATTCAGGATCAACTGTCAGTGTGAAAAGATAGATCACTTAGGCTGAAATAGGGTTTGAAACCCTGTGTGGGACGAAATACATAAAGAGGGTTCAGGGTATCCTCCACATCTGAAAAAAATGAGGAACCTTAGCCTGTTATCATCCTGTAAACTGGAAAAGAAGCGTGTGCAAAAGTGGAGACAGAGGCTCAGACCTGGAAACCGCCCAGCGTGCTTCAGCAGGAGAGGAGATAAATGAACAAAGGCAGGTTCACATAGAAGAGATTCTACAGCACACACAGCGAGGCACTGAGTGGCGTGTGATACCAAGGCTGAATTGTGGCAATATCATGTTAAAGTAAACAGGTAAAGTGTTTGCTTTCTACTTTAGGATATATATACCATGAAGCCACATAAAACTGAAAGGAAGGGATTCTGCGTGGTGATAACGTTAGGCTGTGTAGAGACAGTGATGGGTTGGAGACAGAGGAACCACAAGCTTGGATGTAAATTACTGGCATCCTTTTAGCTTTGCACAGTAGAGATTTGCAGGTGCTAATTACGTTATTAGAAAAAAGGGAAGAAGAAAAAGGAAGGAGAGAGGGAAGGAGGGAAAAGGGGCCTTGTGTATATCAATAACGATAAACCTAATTTATGTTCCCAAGTGAAAAAAGGGTTGATCAAAAAGCCTTTTTTTTTTTTTTTTGCAACACTAGGCAAAGTCTCTTTCTAAGTTTAGCTGGTTATCTGGAGTGTGTTGGGGACCAGAGCTAGAAAGGTAACTTGTTTTTCCCGTCTATTTTTCTGAGCATTTTATCAGAGTTAGAGGAGCCACTCTGGAAAATCTCAACAAAACAAAACAAACAAAATGACTTTACACTACTCTGTTGCTCCGTTTCCCTCTTCCTCGTGTCTGTTCCGTGTTCTTTGAGTTCCACCTTCTAGACGTCTCCTGAGGTCACCCATCCTTCACTTTATGGGTCAGGAAGTGAGCTCTACTTGCCTTCCTTTCTGACGTTAGGCTTGCCTTCTAAAGAGTGGCCAGCATTTTCCCTCTAACCTGAAACTCTGTACCAGGCCCCACTCAGATCCTCTCATCAAAGTGTGAGGTAAACCCAGACCCCTTAGTGAAAGGTCAGGGCAAGGTCGGGCGTGTTGAGGCATGCCTGGGCATGCCCAGGCATGTCGGGACATGTCCTGGCAGAGAGCCGCAGACAAGCCCCAGAGGCAGGCCGACAACCAAGCCGTCCAATCAGGAGCCGACACGGAGCCCTTGGACACCAATCACCGCTGAGCCCACGTTTTCTTCCTTATATGGGAGCCCTGCCCTGGCTATAAAACCCTTCCCCACCCCTCATACCTCGTGGACTCCCTTTGCTTCGCAGACCCCCTTCGCTTCCTTGCTCACCCGCCCCCGGGAGTTCTTCCCGAGAGCGACCGCCCAATGAAAGGCCCTGATCAACGGTCCATAGGGGTGGCTCTTTCTTCCCGCGGCGTTTCTTACACTTAGGATGGGAGCGGAGACATTTTCTAGCAGACCAGCTTTGCTCCCGCTCCTCACCCACGCTGGCCATACACCGCTATCTTGCTCTGACTGTCCTGACGGCTCTTGGTCTTGAATTTGCTCTTCCTCTTTCCTGCAGTTAGCCTGCTCTTCCCTCTGCCTCGCTGACCAGTTCCTGCTTTCCCTCAGGTAGTGCCTTCTCCATCTGGGGAAGGATGTGTGTCCTGTCATCCCCCACTACTGCTTTCTTGGCCTCTCTCTGCCCGCTGCGACCCCCAGAGCATGTGGACTAGGAGCGGTGGTGCCTTTAGCCCAGCTTCCCCAGTGGAGGGTCTGAGGAGCCAAAGCTGCTCAGTCAGTGCAAGTGGAACAGCAGACGGGTTAAAACCAATTATTGTTGTTTAGTTGCTAAGTCGTGTCCGACTCTTTTGCAACCCCATGGACTGTAGCCTGCCAGGCTCCTCTGGGGGATCTTTACAACCCAGGAATCGAACCCAGTGTCTCTTGCAACTCAGGCAGATTCTTTACCGCCAAGTCATCTGGGAAACCCTAAAATCAATTACTAAATGCTTAACCTGTGTGGAAAACAAAAATGGTCTTCTTTTTCCTTCCTCAGTTGTGTTTCTCTCAGCAGAGATGAATTCTTATTATACCTCAATAAAATTCAGTCAAGTGTTGTGGACCAAAAGCTCAGAATATTAAAAAAGCTTTTGAAGATAGAGGTACACGGGATGTATCAAAACTCCAACCACATTTTGTGTGAAATATAGACTATATTTTTTTACCTTGTTAATGATTTTATTTCATTTATTTTGGGTGTGCTGAGTCCTCTTGCTGCGAGGACCCTCTATTTGTGGGGTGCAGGTTCCTCCACGTAGTGGCCTCATGTTGTGGAACACAGGCTCCAGGGTGCGTGGGCTTTGGTAGTTGTGGCTCCCAGGCTGGAAAGCACAGGCTCAGTAGTTACGGTGCATGGGCTTAGTTGCTCCTCGGCACATGGGATCTTCCTGAACCAGAGATCCAACCCGTGTCTCCTGCACTGCCAGGCAGATCTGTACCACTGAGCCACCAGGGAAATTCCTAGACTATATTTATAGCATACAGAAATAACCTTTATTGTTTCTAACATCTCTATTCATATCAAACTTCAAAGATGTTTTAAGTAATAGCGGCCTTTTTATTTAAAATCAAAATTCAGTGTTGTGTGTCTACTATCTAATTCTAGAGGGTCCTGCTGTTGCTGTTGGTAAGTCACTTCAGTCATGTCCGACTCTGTCGACCCCATAGACGGCAGCCCACCAGGCTCCCCCATCCCTGGGATTCTCCAGGCAAGAGTACTGGAGTGGGTTGCCATTTCCTTCTCCAATACATCAAAGTGAAAAGTGAAAGTGAAGTCACTCAGTCATGTCTGACTCTTCGAGACCCCATGGACTGCAGCCTACCAGGCTCCTCTGCCCATGGGATTTTCCAGGCAAGAATCCAGTGAAGTGGAAATTGGACTCATGAGAGTTATATTAAATCCATATTTGAAAAACATTATCCTAAAATTTGTAATGATATAAATTTAATTGTAGCATCAATTAAATACCAACTAAAACTATTAAAACTAAAACTATTAAACTACCAACTAAAACTATTAAAACTAAAACTATTAAACTACCAATTTAAAACTAAAAAGAGCTTAGGCAAAATTACTTTTAAAGAGAGAAAACACAGGCAACTGTTTTGCTGTGGTTGTGGATGTTCAGGGGTTTGCTGTTGTGAAAGCTGAATCAAGCCTGTATGTGACTCAGCATTTCTGAGCCCTCACAGCTTAAACCTCCTGTTTCCTTGGCAACCTTGTGATGCAAGGAGACCCCCTGAAACTTGAAGACCTTTGTGGCTGCAGGTGGAACAGCAGGAACCAAAGGGCTGCTGCGCAGGGAAGTCTGGAACTTGAACTCCATTTTAGCTGCTCTTTGTCAGCTGTGGTCATTTTTCTTAGCTTGTTTGGCCTTTCTCTAGGTTGATAGAGCTGCCATTCAACTTTCATAAGTTACTTTCCCACAGTGGAAAATCTGGTTTTGATAGAAGAAAGTAGTTCTTTTCATTCTTTGTCCACAGCTTCACATTCTCCCTGTAGAAACTGAATTCTGATATGTGTAGTTTATGTTTCCATACACCTTGGGGAGCTTATTCTCTAAGCAGCACATTTCCTCTGTCTGTGATCTCTGGAGTTGCATGACACGTTCTCCATGAACTGTACTTGAAGCAGTATTTGAAGTTTCAGCTGAAGCTTCTGATTCTCTCTCAGGGTCTGAATTTTCGGTGTGCAAAAGGCCCACTCAATATGAAGTTTTTTTTTTTGTTTGTTTGTTCAACTTGTCCTGTAAATTCTTCATTCATTTGATTGTCTTGGCTTCAATTTTTTAAGCATTTGTTACTTTTCTCCTTCAAGCCTTTTGAAAGTAGCATTTGCATTAATAACATCAAAGAGTTTTTTCACATCAACTTCTGAGTGATAGACGAGTTGATCTCCCTTTTCTAATTCACTCTCTTTCTCTAATTCCAAGATGCTGTTGTTCCTGTAATCTTCTCTGATCAGTCAAATTTACAACCTTCAGTACAGTTTCGGGTGGAGATCTTAACTGGCTCTCTATCCTTCACAGCCTGTTTCATTTGTGTGTCTGAGTTTCCAAGCACGTTTTTCTGTTCCTTCAGCTTGCAGGTACTCCGCTTTCATGCTGCAGTTTCTTAGGCAAGCAATTTTGGACTCTCCTGAAGTTGAGCGTTTGCTTTCAAATCATGCATTATTTTCTTCTGAAGTCACTCTGCATTCTTCTGAGAGGCTAAGCCATCCTTCTGCATTAGTCACTGGGGATTGGAAGGATATTCGTGCCTCTTGGATGACTGTGTCTGTTGCTGAAGGTGAGCCCTCACCATCAGCCCATGAATTATTTAGTATTTACTTTGTGAAGGAAATGGCAACCCACTCCAGTATTCTTGCCTGGAGAATCCCATGGACGGAGGAGCCTGGTGGGCTACAGTCCACGGGGTTGCAAAGAGTCGGACACGACTGAGCGACTTCACTTTCACTTTCTTTTCACTTTTGTTGGCCAAGAGAGTGCCTGGTTCATTTCTGATGCAGGTGAGTCTCAGGACAGTGGCAGATTCTGGGACAGAGGGTGGACGTAGGGGCCGGGATGGAGCTCCACTCGCTGGCCAGGAAGTCCTCGCTGCACGGATGTGGTCCTGTCACCAGCTAGCACTTGGTGCCTACTGCCCGGTGCTGACTGTGCCTCTGCTGATACCACACATCCGTCACCCTGGATGGAAGGTGGAAATCACCCTGCTTGCTGGCCAGCAGCATCCAGCATCCCCATGGCTTATGCTGGCCCAGGCTTCTGGGGATGAACAGAGAGCACGGGAGCGCCTAAGCTTCTTGTCCGTCTCTGGCAGGTCGATGGGCTGGGGCCATGAGGATGCCAAGGCCATTGGGGCCACTCACCTGGAGAGACTTTGAGTAGCCATCTCTAGGAACCTAGAACTTTCTGGACAAGGGGCCCCCAGCCTCCCTCTTTACCGAGCTCTCTGGGTCCCCTTGGCCAGTCTCTTGGCTTGGGGGACAGCAGGGCTGGAATTGGGGTGTCGGGTTTTGGTAAGCTGAGCCCCCTCAGGGTGACTCCAGGGTCTGAGATCAAGGCCATGCGGTAGGGGAGAGTAGGCAGCGGCCCGAGCTGATGAGCGTGGACCTGAGTCCTTCAGGGTGGGTGTCTGGTCCTGGAGGCTGTGAGCCCCAGGACATGGGTGGTGGCCTGTGGGGTGTCTTCGTGGCCCTCAAAGTCTGGGCGACACAAGGCCCAGGGTGTGGGGTGGGGAGGCTTCTGGGGGCCCATGGAGGTGGTGAGAGCAGCTGCTCGATGACCTGGGGGCTCCCATTGCTGTTCTTGTCTGAGTGTGTGCACTATGTCCTCAAGCACAGCCCTCCGCCAGCTTTTATTAAGCACTGCCAAACTCTGGAGCGTGTCACTGGAGAGGACTGGCTTCCACCCCTGGGGACTTGAGGGTTTCGCAGGCTTGTGCCATGAACTCTGTGACATTCTTCAACTCAGGCAGGTAATCTTTCGGCTGACTCTTCCTCTCCTTAAAGCATGTGGGCTTTTTATTGTGAAAATAGCCATGAGTGTAAATAACCAGGATCTCCTGGGGACACCTTGTCTCAGGCATTTGGTGGGCTTCAGCGGAGACCCCACAGCTGCCCCAGGGCCAGGGGGTGGGGAGGACATTCCTGGGAGGTCAGCACCCTTCCCTGGCTCCAGAGGGCACCACAGATGCACAAAGCCCTGGGGGATGCTCTGTGTCTAAAGAAAACCAGTGCCTGGCAAGCAGGACAGATGATCAGTTGGGCCGGCAGAGGGGAGGCAGCCAGTTTATGTAAAACAGGAGTCTCCTCTGTGGCGGGCTGCACCCCGGAGAATGCTGTTCCAGATGGTGCACTTGGTGGGGGCTGACTGAGCGCAGCCAGAGACCACCCTGGAACTCGGGTTACTCGAGGCCCTGCCGGGCCCCATGGCTGACCCGGAGGATGCAAGCCCTGCCCTGTGCCATCCACTTCCCTCACGTGGGTGTGTCCAGGCTCCATGGAGGGCTGCCCTGAGGACCCCTGACCCTATGTCCCTGCCTGGCAAGGCTCAGTCCCTCAATTTAGTTTCCTTATGCAGCAGGAAAGCTGGCTTCTCCCTGAAAGGTCACAGGGGTCTTCCTTCCCTGCAGGTACCTGCTCTCCTTTGTGCTTGTCATTCAGGGGGCTCACGGGTGCCACCAGGCTGAGAGACTGCACTCACAAGAACTCAGGTGAGATCAGTTGACACTGGAAGGTCTTGACCTTTTACAGGTTTTCGGTGGAGCTCGTTTGTTCCCGTTCAGTCCTGCTCTTCCTGGATGGGGTGACACTCCTCTGGGGAGCTCAGGGCCCCAGGCTCCCTCATCCATGTGGCTCTTCCGTCTTCATGTGCCTCCCAAGGTGGCCCTGGGACAGGTCTCCAATTCCTGAGTCATTCCAGGAGTGCGCCTCCTGAAATGTGCAGAGTAAGCCCTTCTTTGGGCTAAATTTGCCAACTTTTATTTCTTCAAATCTCCTCCAGATTCAGGCTCAGAGCCCCTTCCCAGGCTCTGTCACGAATGACTGGTCCCCAGGACTGCTTCCAAGGCTCTCTGGCCGTGTTCTCTTCTGGGTCAGAAAGCCACCTCTGAGAATCGGGGCAGGGTTCACGGCCCAGTTCTTCCTTGATGGAACGTGACTACCAGCTTCTGTAGTCTCGAATGTGCACTAGGTGTGTTTTCTGGTGTCAGTGACTCGTCCCACTGCTGACAGGAAAAGAGGCCCAGAAAATTCGGATGCGGTCGGCCCAGCTGGAGAGGAGGTTGCCCAGAAATGCCAGATGCTCCTCTTCCAGCAGCCAGACCACGGACTCCAGCCAGAGTCCGAGGGGCCCTGGAGCTGCCGCTGCTCGGAGGGGCCTGCAGGGCCCAAGGCCTGTTCCTCATGTCGTCATGGGGAACCACCAGCCCATGGCTTGGAGTTACTAATGATTGTGCAGACTGGGAAGTGGACAGGCTGGAAATCTGAATCAGAGTTGAGTTTACAGTCTTGAGTCTGAAATCTATAGAGCAAGCCGGCAGGGTTGTAACCTGAACAAGATTTCGAGGTTACAGTCTTTGAACTTCTTTTTCCTATTTTTCATGTGTAATTTTACTTCTGTGTATTGGAGAGGAGGCAGATTTTCTAAAAAGAGATCAAGAATACACTCTATCACAAAAAAGTACAGGTAGAGGAAACTGAGAGAAAAGACCCTCCTTTTCAGGGATTGACAGAGGTTTACAATGCAGAGGGGCCAGCTGCAGAGGGACTCAGAAAGATCAAAGGGAAAGATCAGTGCTCTCCCACCGACCCAATGCTGAAAATGTCGGTGAGGGCAGGCCCCAGGGCCTGCACGCAGAGTCTCTAGAATGCAGAGCTTTGCCTCCAGAAGCCAGAGAGAATGACTTCCATTTTCAGTCTTGAGGGTTCCTGCATGCTCAAGAATAAAGCCGTCTCCCCTGACACAGGGAGCGGCCACTCGGAGGCAGGCCTGGTTTCAACTCCTTGAACCTGATCACAGGGGGTTCCCAGCCCAGTGGAGCTCTGACGCAGGAGCTGTTGACCTGTGTGGCCCCAAGATCTGCTTCAAGCAGATTTCCTGCAATGAGTTGGGTCAAGGAAAGTTTTTCATTGATGCTTGATTTATTTTTAATTTATTTTATACGACCACGTTGCCTTCTTCCTTCTTTGGGAGTGCCCATAACAAAATACTCCACTCACTGGCCTGAATGATGCTCAGGGCCCAACGTGAGAACGTCCTCAGGTTCTTTGTGCAGCCCTGGCTTGTCTGTTAAGGAGGTTTTGTTATTTCAGCAACCTTCAAACAGGTAATAAATAAATTTCCACTGGGTTGGCACTTCCTGTCATTTCCTGAAGGAGGGGCGGATTGTTCAAAGAGCTCCCTGGGGATACTCCAGGCCCTCTTATAATGACTGAATGACCACTGCGTCATTGCCTTACAGCACTGTCACGTAGAAAACCCAGGGAAGGCCACTTATAATATCAGTGTCAGAGCTGGAGTGTCTGTATTGGAATTGTTCTGAAAATAAAGAAACCACCAAATCAAGTTACTACAGAAAGTGGTCAAAGAGGCCTAAAACCTTTGTAGATGCTCTTTTGGAAGACATGCCTCGCACAGTGTCATCTGCAGAGGATTAGAAAAGCCTGGTTACCTCTGAAGAGCATGAGGGTGACGTGATGTCCAGCACAAAGTGCAGAGTCTTGCCTGACACAGGCCGGCAGCTCTTCATCAGCTCTTCATCAAATAAGTCTTGCCAAGATAAGGGAGGTTTCTGAAAGCTGATTGCCTCTCTTTGGTGATATGCATTACAATTAGATTCAAGTGCATATGAAGAACAAATGAGCAAAGATCTAAAAGCTGTCCTGCTGCCCACTCAAAATGATTAAGTGATTATGCAAAAGAAGATTCCTCAGAAGTGTGGAATGTGCAAGACTCAATTGCTTCCAGGCCTGAAATAAGGAGCTTAATTTGACAGTCACTTAAATTGATATTGCTTTCAATAACCATGCACTGCTCGTTTTGTAAAGGAACCCCAAATCGTCAGTCCCAGTACTTCACTAAACTTTCCTAACACCCTAATTCCAGTTATTTAATCATATAATTAAAAAGTGATCAAAATAGCACAAGAAAACAATTAAGTATAAAAAATCTTGAGAATTCAGTGGGTCCATCTAAAACAGTAGCATTATTGGAATTATTAATATGAATTTATAAGACACTTATTTTCATAAGTAAAGAGAGGAACAGGAAAAGAAAGAGCTAGGGAAAAAAAAAAGGTTTCTTCCTATTCCTTTCCTGTTCAAAATTTGAGCTGATTTAGATATTAAAGAATGACCGTTTGGTAAATGCCATATTTCCCCTCTTTTCATTCCAAACCAATTGCTATTTTATTCCTTTTCTATTACCAAATCATTCAAGAATATTCTAGATTTTCTAGAAAACATAAATAAATTAGAAAAGTGAAAAATACTGAAATTTCAACTCAATACCATCACACTATAAATTTATCATGAAAATAAACTCTAGTTCAATTGTTTTAAATTCTACTTATATTCACTACAGTGTAGCCATGGCATAGCTTTAGCTCATTACGTGTATCTGATGTGAGATTATTAGGGATAATTTACATATATGATTTATTCTGGATGCAGGCTTTAGAGTTAGACTCCCTGGGTCAAACTATTGGTTTTGTCAATCACAGCTGTGCACAGCTTACAAGCTTTGGCAAATTATTTTTCTATCTGATAAAATGTGAATAGTAGTACACATACTTCACAAGGCTATTGTAAGCATTATGTGACTTAAAAACTGAAAGCACTTAGAATAGTGCACTGGGCTTCCCTGGTAGCTCAGTTGGTGAAGAATCCACCTACAATGCAGAGACCCCAGTTTGATTCCTGGTCAGGAAGATCTGCTGGAAAGGGATAGGCTACCACTCCAGTATTCTTGGGCTTCCCTGATGGTTCAGCTGGTAAAGAATCTGCCTGCAGTATGGGATACCTGAGTTCACTCGCTGGGCTGGGAAGATCCCCTGGGGAAGGAAATGGCTACCCACTCCAGTATTCCAGCCTTGAGAATTCCATGGATTGTATAGTCCATGGGGTGGCAAAGAGTCAGACATGACTGAGTGACTTGCACTTTCAGAATAGTGCACATTTATTCAATACATTTAACCATATTGATGGTGATGATAATAGTAATTTGCAAGAAGATAAATAACTTGGTTAAATAACTCAGTGTGTATAGAAAGTTGAATAGGATCTAATTCTTGCCTTCAATGAGTATGCAGTGAATAGGACAAGTAGATAAATAACAAGAATGCAAAGATATGAAATTAGGAAATTCCAAGGAACTTGATATTACATGAGATTTAAGGAATCATTAATTCAGCATGGCATTCATTTATTCATTTCAATTTGATAAATTATTATAATACAGTTTTTAAATGATTATATGCTAGTTAATTGCAATGAAATTTAATACTTAAAATTATTTGGTGAGCCAGCATATTCCTCAAATGATGATGTTTAATATAGATAACTGTTAACTATTTAAGGATGAGGTTTTATAGTCTGCTCCCATCAATTTATCATCTTTGCTTTCATGATAATTTAGTTTTATGCCCAATTTTATATAAAAGTGCTTCTCTTCCTTACAGTCCTTTTTGATATATCCATCAACTGATGACATTTGTTGAAAGTCTCCTATGTATTTACCAGTATACTTGCTCCTCAAAAGAAGTAGATATATTTTTATGTGTAACAACAAGATGAATGAGTTATATACACAATAAAAACAATTTCCAATTGCAGAAAATGAACAAAGCCATTGGTGAAAATGTTCTCAATGTGTAACAGTGAAAAAGCTAAAACCCTAGTTATAGTTTTAAAAGCCTTTCAAATCAATAGCAAAAAATATGCACAGTGGAAAAGGGAGTAGAACATGAGAAGATGGTTACAATTTTAGAAAAAGTCAAGTATATGAGACATGTTTAATTTCATTAGCAATAAAAATGCCAATGTAACCAAAGTTTAAATGCATTCTTCAGTTGCTATATTTCAAATATTTATAATACATGCTGTTGGTGAAAGTGCAAGGAAAGGGGACTTCTGGCTGATGGAAGCATAAATTAACATAGAAAACCATATTGCTTAGGAATTTTCTTTTAAAATAAATATCAATGTATACAGATATCTATCTACAAGAAGATTGTCTAGGCAATCTTAATAAAGAAAGTAGGTTTATTTAGGAAATGATGTACTTTAGAAATAGGTGAAATGAATATTTATTGGTACAGACAGGTGCTCACAGTGTTCAGCGTCTCACTTTGAGGACCAGTCCCCAGGTGTTTCAGTAATGTTTTTGGGCATTTATGGCTCACATCTGGGTTCCCCCAGGAATTGACTCCCTGAGGTCCACACCCTGCTGGGGAGCTGACTCGTCAATGCAGGTGGACAAAGATGCAGCTCCCTGTTTCAATTCTGAGTCACTCTGCTGGGGAATCCCAACTGGAGCTCTTCATGAGATTGTCTTTTACAAGACTGCATTATATTTTCACTTCTCTTCTGGTCTGTGCTATTTCCTTACAGGTATTGTTCTTAGTAGCCCAATACACTTCCTACAGACAAATCTCCATCTCAAAATCTGTTATCCAGGAACCCAGCCTAAGACAGTTGGTGCCAGAAGGGGACTGGAAAGGAAACCAGTGGTGTGTTGGTTACTGTTAGAGCACTGGGTCTCTGGGAAGAAATACATCTTGATTTATGACTCTTGCTAATTTCCTTGGTATAAATTCGTCCATCTTGGGAGATCTTACCAAATGCAGAGTTGGGAAAAGATGTGTACAGTTGCTTCTTGTGCTGTAGTGTGGCTGGCTTAGCCCTCTAGTAGAAAGTCTCTCACGTGCAATTTGGAACTTGATTACTCACCACTAACTGTTTGCAGGCAACGTGTCCTCCATCCAGTTAGTAGGTGGAGTGGTAATTGCCTGTTGCACTGCTGCAGTTGTTAAGACTTCGTTCCTGGTGAACTGTGATGGAATGTGGATAGATAGCAATGCTCTAGTACACAGAGTACCCATACCACAGGGATTTGGAAGAGTGGGACAAGTAGTGATATAAGAACAGTGGCATCGGACGAGTACCATGATGAACTAGAGAAAGAAAATAAAAACCGAAAGGGTATGAATCACCAATTGAAACAGAAGTTTGAGAATCAGAGAGGCTCTTTGGCTGCAAATAAAGAGACCTTCACCTCCTGCATCCACAGGGCAGTAAAAACAAGACAGTTGTAAGCCCAAGGATTTAATTATGTTATGGCTATATCTTGGTGACTTTTGGGTCTCTCATGCCAGAGAGAAACAAAAAGGAGAGAAGGAGTCACCGTCCAGGCTTTGGCAGCTGACTCTGTTTATTAGGTGGAGTAAAGGCTGCTGTTTAACCAGGTGGGCAGAAAGACTTTCTCTGAAACCTCGTCTATGAGGGCATCTTTGATAGTCATTCCCTTGCTCACTCTTGTTTATAAATGGAAACGTGCTGCAGCCACAACCTGAGAAAAGAACTTGATCTAAGCCCTGAGTTAGGAAAACATACCAAATTTTCTGGGATCAGAAAAAGAGCTCTCAGGTTTCCTCTGGACTCAGCCACTGCGGCTGGAAATGAGTGGATGAACTGGTTGTTGCGATGAAGGGCACACAAGGTGGGATTTGACATAAAGTCACATCCTCGTTAACTGAACCTCCAGGATCATGTGTGGAATCAAGGTAACTTCTTTCAGGACTGACTTTTTTTGCTGAGTAGCTTTCTATAGTTGGGGCTTTTCTGTGAGTTGTAGAATATTTAGCAGCATCTCTAACCACTCGTTTCCAGGAGCACTCACTCGCTTGTGATAACTGATGATGTCTCTACACATTGTCAAGTGTTCTTTGGGGGACAAAATCACCTCCAGTCGAGAATCACTTCTGTAGATTCATGAAAGAAGTCAGGAGAGCACAGAGGATGAAAGAGTAAACTTTATTTGAACATGTCAGGAAAGGCTTCAGACAGCAGGTAATGGTTGATACTATTAAGAATTCTACACAGTCAACACTTTGGGGGAAGAATCCACAGTGAACTGCTATTAAAATAAACTCAGTAATGCCATTTATTAAGCTAATTAAGTTATTAGGGACAGTTTCTAAGTGAGTTAGTATATACTGAGGATCTGTATGTTTGCTTAGATTGGTAGGATGTCAACATCACCCAAAGACCCATCATGTTTTCCTCTTTGTATCTTGATTAAATTACCCCTTTTTTGACCCTGAAATGTCAGTCTACTGCAAAAAAGGGCACAAATAAATTAATACAAAGATGTCATAAGAGTGGAATTTTTCTCAATTGGATTTGTGACCGCAAACAGATGGTGCAAAAAGCATGAGAACACCCCTGTTCATAGTTGAAACCAAAGCATATTGAGTCCTCTTCAGACTTATTTTGAAAAATAAGTTCATATTTTTAGAAAACACTTGAGCTCTTTGACTATCATCCCTTCCCCTCACCAGTCCCTAGTTCCCTCTTTTATATGCATTTTTATTTACACTGTTACATACCAAAAAATTAATGCTAAACTCAAGATCATGTTTCTATATAGTCAAAATCATGATAATTAGAAATAACCACATGATTGACTGTACAATTATTTTTCTTTCAGAACCTTAGACTCTAGTAAATATAACACAAAAAGAAACTTTGAGATAGATTATGCCTTTTCAGACTTACACTAGATACCAGAGCCTCTACAATGAAGTGCTCATCTTCAGAACATTTGTATTCTTGTGGCCATTTCCCATTGAGTTTTCTGCATCTATTGCTTTTATGATGTGATAACTGCCTAAGTGAAAAATAACATGGATTAAAATGATTTTCTCCTCTGGGATTCAAGTTGTTCTTTATGAGCCTCAGTCCTCTGCTTAGCATCTTTATTCCCTGAAAATAGTTTTCTAGATGACTTTCACCTTGATGACTGAGTTGATGAAGTCAGATGATAATGATATTCACAAGCTGAACAAACTGTGGGAAAAGTCACTTAGTTCTGGTCAATGATACAAAGGCATTTCTCATGTTATATGGTTTTCCTCTTTCCCAGCAAAAAGATAAGAGAGAATTACCATTTTGGAGTATTCTGCCAACAATGTTCTGTTCTTCAAGTAAATGTCAAGTAATTGGAAATACACTGACATTTGAGATTACTATATATGTTAGCATGCCTTTAATCATAAGAATACTCTTTAGTAGTGTTTTCTAGATATAGGTTTCCAATAGTAAGTCCTCATGAAGAGTCACCAATAGTAGTTTCAATCTGGGGCTAATGGTGTTTCATAAATGTGAACTTTTCCACTCATGCCTTTGAGAGAGCACCATTTAAAAATCACACCAAAAGACTTTGCTTCTGGGAAGGAGTAAGAAAACTTTTCCCTATTTTCCCCTCTAAGGACAACTAAAGGGCACAACTATTACATACAAAACAAACTCTAAAAGTGCAGAGAAGAAGCAGACTAGTAGGAACCTTGAGACCTAAGGATCAAAACAGGGATGCACCCCCCAACCCACCCTGGCTTTCTTTCAGTCTCATAAATCCTGGACTTGGAGATGAAGAAACAGGTACAAAGATCCAGACCCACCAACAGCTGCAGACAAAAAGAGCCCAGTGAAAGCCTACTCTCTCTAGTCAAAGGACAGGAGGAAGGCAGCTTAGCAAGAAAACTTTTAGGCAATAACAACTGTACTCCAGCCGAAAACCACAGAGGCAATGGTGGCCCCAGTACCACTCATGCCAGTAAAGGGGAATGGGTAGGGCAGACCTCCACTCTCGTCGGACTATAATGAGTGAGCCCACCCACCTGCCAAGGTGATGTCAGAGAAGGTCAGGTTAGGAGCTAGAACTTTCATCTCTGCCAGGCAGATGTGATGAACCCCTTCCCCTTTCAGTGTAGATGAAGAAATTTGAGAATCCAGGAATTCCAGTCCCATCAGTCAGTAATGAGGCATTCTCCCATTTCCTGCTGAGGTGAAGTCAGTGGATTTTCACCCCAGCCCGGGGCAATGAGACCCATTGCATGGTGTCAGTGGAGGTCAAAGCAGCAGCAGTAAAGAGGATTTCCTGCTTCCCTGGTGGCTCAGTAGTAAAGAATCTGTCTGCAATGCAGTAGATGTAGGAGAAGTGGGTTTGATCCTTGGATTTGGAAGATCCCCTACAAGCATGGCAACCCCCTCCAGTATTCTTGCCTGAAGACCCCATGGACAGAGAAGCCTGGTGGGCTACAGTCCATGGGGTCGCAGAGTCGGACACAACTGAGCAACGTCACTTCTCAAACTGTATCCATTGAATAGCAAGAGCCAAGATTTCCTATCTAAACAATAGCAAAGAAAATGCAATAAAAGCTGGGGATTTTCCCCCCAAATATGATTTTTCTATCATAGTTAAGATTCCATGTGCTGGAAAAAGGAAGAAAATATGGAGAGAGACGAGGAGCCCAGGAAATTTATCTGTATAGGGACTATCTCCAGAGTAGCCTTTGGTGGTTTAGCCTTAGGTTGAGAAACTGAGCTTTGAATAAAAATTTCAATGAAGAAAATAAATAAATCTATGCAGAATTAATTAAAGGGAAGAATTCTGAGTAAAACGAAAGTAAATATATCAATGTCTTAGCCTAATGGTAAACTAACTAGAATAGATACAAGATAAGAATAGATTTTCCTGATTTGTTAAGAATCCATTTCATAACTTCCATAGTAAATGAGAAAACTATACAAGCATTTAACTCAGTCTCAGAATTAAAATGTATTATTATACCATGACATTGGGAATAATTTCATTATGTTATATTTTGTTGTTGTTTAGTCGCTAAGTCGTGTCCAACTCTTTTGCAACCCCAGAGATTGTAGCCTGCCAGGCTCCTCTGTCCCTGGGATTTTCCAGGCAACAATACTGGAGCAGGTTGCTAATTCCTTCTCCAGGGGAGCTTCCCAAACCAAGGATAGAACCTGCATCTCCTCCTGCACTGCAGGCAGATTCTTTGCCACTGAAGCTCCAGTACTTTGGCCACCTCATGAGAAGAGCTGACTCACTGGAAAAAACTCTGATGCTGGGAGGGGTTGGGGGCAGGAGGAGAAGGGGACGACCGAGAATGAGATGGCTCGATGGCATCATGGACTCGATGGACATGAGTCTGAGTGAACCCCAGGAGATGGTGATGAACAGGGAGGCCTGGCGTGCTGCGATTCATGGGGTCGCAAAGAGTCGGACACGACTGAGAGACTGAACTGAGCTGAACTGAGCCACCTGGGAAGCCCATCTTTGTTATATATATGGCTATTTTTCTTAAATTATTAATATTTTATATTATCTAGCAATGTTAACATGGAAACCTAGAGAGAGCAAAACGTGTGAATTAATATCTGCAGACTTGTAATAACTGAGTTACAATTTATTGAATGAATTTACAGTTTTTGCCCCTTTCCCCTAGCACAATGGTCTCCATGAGATTGAAATAGAAGAGTGCCAGGGCAGAGAATGAGGAAGGATTTTTGTGGGCGGAACTGGTAAAGACTAGAGGAAAAAGGAAGGAGATGTGTGTTCTCTATTCACGGTGAACTTAACAGCCACCTGTGTACAGTCATGTCATCTCCAGTTTAAATTACGGTCTATCCTGGGGCCATCCTTGCAAACACCATGTGGCTTTGTCACGTCTCCATCCCCCTGCAATGGAGAACTTATTTTTATTCCCAGTTGACCTAGAAATCACACAGTTCTATCATGCAAAAAGGGTTCAAGTAATTTATTCATGTGTGTGTAGTCTTCCACAAGAAGCTGGTGGCGAGAACACACCAGGTGCTTCTGAGAGGTTTCTGCTTTGTGGCTGCACACTTAAAAATCAGAGCCAGTTTCCTGAGCTTTGAAGCAGAGGCCATGAATCCATACCTGCAGCTTCATGTCCAAGGGATTCCCATACCCTTTTCAAAAATTAATTAATTTTTGGCTGTGCGGGGGTCTTCGTTGCTGTGCAGGGTTTCTCTAGCTGCGGCAAGCAAAGGCTGCCCTAGGCGCCGTGTGGGGGCTTCTCACGGTGGGGGCTTCTCTTGCTGAGGAGCACGGGCTGTAGGGTGCATGGGCTTCAATAGTTGCAGCACGTGGGCTCAGTAGTTGGGTTCCCGGCTGTAGAGCACAGCCTCAATAGCTGTGACACATGGGCTTGGTTGATCCAAAGCAAGTGGGATCGTACCCAGGGCAGGGATCAAATCCATGTCTCTTGCATTGGCAGGCAGATTCTTGTCTACCGCGCCACCAGGGAAGTCCTCCCATGAGCTGCTTTAATGTAGACCCATCCGCTGCTCAGGTTTGAAACATGCTAGTCACGGCCCATTCAGAGATTTTTTTCCATGAGACCCCATGGACTGTAGCCTACCAGGCTCCTCAGTCCATGGGATTTTCCAGGCAAGAATACTGGAGTGGGCTGCCACTAAAGATAAGCTATCAATAATGTGAGCAAGAATCCCCAAACGGAGATGTGTAATGGTGGGAAAAGTGAAGAATACTGAGGAGAGTTGAGGTCCAGTCCAAACTTATCAAAATCTGGAAAGTAGTGGAAAAATGCTCTGGGGATTTTTGTGGAGTACTCTGAATGCTAAAGAAATGATTCAGCTTCTGATCTGGTAGGCAACATTGTAAATGCTAGCAGGTAATATATTCAGAGTAGGGTTTTAGGAATATCAGTCCTAAAACATGGTATGAAATACAGTGAAAAATGTGGGAGAGGAGACTGGATCAAACGATGCTAAGTTATTTGTTCTTTACTTATAAGGAAAAAGATATTTAATTATGTGCAAAAACTAATTTGAGAGTCAGATCAGTTTTGTTGTGTTCAGTTGCTTTGTCGTTTCTGATTATTTGCAACCCCATGGACTGCAGCATGCCAGGCTTCCCTGTCCTTCACCCTCTCCCAGAACTTGCTCAGACTCATGTTCATTGAGTCAGTGATGCCATCCAACCATCTCATCCCTCTGAAGACCCTTTCTCCTCCTGCCTTGACTCTTTCCCAGCATCAGGGTCTTTACTGATGAGTCAGCTATTCGCATCAGGTGGCCCAAGTATTGGAGCTTCAGCATCAGTCCTTACAACGAATATTCAGGACTGATTTCCTTTAGATTGACTGGTTTGACTCCTTGCAGTCCAAGGGACTCTTAAGTGTCTTCTCCAACACCACAGCTAAAAAGCATCAATTCTTCAGTGTTCAGCCTTCTTTATAGTCCAAATCTTACATCCATACATGACTACTGGAAAAACCATAGTTTTAACTATATAGACCTTTGTTGGCAAAGTAATGTCTCTGCTTTTTAATATGCTGTCTAGTTCTGTCATAGCTTTCCTTCCAAGGAGCAAGCACATTTTTATTTTGTGGCTGCAGTCACCATCTGCAGTGATTTTGGAGCCCAAGAAAATAGTCTCTCACTGTTTCCACTGTTTCCCCATCTATCTGCCATGAAGTGATAGAACTGGATGCCATCATCTTCTTTTTTTGAATGTTGAGTTTTAAGTCAGCTTTTTCACTCTCCTCTTTTACCTTCATCAAGAGGCTCTTTAGTTCCTCATCTCTTTCTGCCATTAACATGGTATCATTTGCATATCTGAGGTTATTGCTATGTCTCCCAGCAATCTTGATTCTGGCTTGTGGTTCATCCATCCTGGCACTTCGCAAGATGTATTCTGCGTAGAAGTTAAATAAGCAGGGTGAAAATATACAGTCTTGATGTACTCCTTTCCTGATTTGGAACCAGTCTGTTGTTCCACGTTCTAACAGTTCTAACTGTTGCTTCTTGACCTGCATATAGGTTTCTCAGGAGGCAGATAAGGTGGCCTGGTATTCCCATCTCTTTAAGAATTTTCCACAGTTTGTTGTGATTCACATAGCCAAAGGCTTTAGTGTAGTCAATGAAGCAGAAGTAAGGAGGGTAAGGAAGGCAAATAGTATAACATGCAACATCTAATCACACTATATCCTTCCTGAATTGGAGACTTGCCTGTTTCTCCGTGTGCATGTGTGTGCTCAGTCATGCCCGACTCTTTGAGACCCCATCGACTGTAGCCCGCCAGGCTCCTCTGTTCATGGAATCATCCCAACAAGAATACTGGAGTGGGTTGCCACTTCTTCTTCCAGGGAACCTGCCTGACCCAGGGATCGGACCCCTGTTTCTGTGGCTCCTACACTGGCAGGCGGGTTCTTTACCACTGAGCCACCTGGGAAGCTCATACCTGTTTTTCTGTAGACCCTATGAAGACTGCCTTACTTACATAGGAGTTAGTTTCTATACTCTCAGTTTTCCTTAATAAAGGCTTTGTCAGGTAGAACTAGTTATAAAAAACTAGTAAAACTTCCGTCTTGACTTTTTCATTGACAAAGCATTTGTGACTGTTACTTTGGATTACTAGTGACTTGGAAATTGAAATACAGCTCTCAGACCAGCAGGTCTTATGTAGCTTAGTTATTTTACTGGAAATAAACTGGCCAAGAGAAAGGAATGAGCAAAGAATCGAAGAGAATTTAGACAAAACATCTAAATAGGAAAATAATTTGCATTTATCTCTTAAAAGCTGATTTAAAATTTTATCTTAACATGTGTGAATCCTCAATCATTTATTTATTAATAATCATAACTTTAATTTTTAATTCACCTATGTTTCCAAAAGTTAGAAAATTTCCAAAAATTAAAAAAAAACTAATTGGGAAATCAAATTTTAGTTTTCCTCAGTAATCTACTTCCAAATCCTTTCAGCTTTTTTTTTTTTTTTCCTTTCCAAACTCCAGTGACAGAAACTAGCTCTGTGCTTCCAGATTTCGGGAATAGTTGTAGATGAGTTGCTATAAATGCCAACTTTCTGGTCTGGTCTAGTATGATAATTTTGGTGGTAGTTTTTCATAGCTGGTGTTTTTGAATCCATTTACAGGAGAAATGTAGGTTTTGTTTTTTTCTTTTTTAGAAAATTGCACTCAAGCAAGGCATGTTTTTCTAAGCATTTTTTTTTTCAGTATCTGTGGAAAAAAAAAACACAAAAAAACCAAAATCTAGAAACATCTGTTTTCCTTCAAATCTCTGTGACTTTCCATGTCCATTCCTTAGTTATTACCAACAACTGAGTGTAAAGTGGGTGATTTCTCTAGGATGCTCTGTACAGAAAAACAGGAAAAAATAAACAGGAAGATAATATTTCTGAACCCATAAGATACGCACTTTGGATTGGCAAGCAGCTCTCAGTTCTTAAACCAAATTGTGATCTAGGTTAACTTGCTATTTGAATTTGTTTGGTTCCTATCTCATTTCAACAAAATCTCTATGCATTTTAGGGTAGAAAATTTTGGAAGAGGTGAGAATGACCCTGAAGGTAGCATTGTGGTTCATGGATTTGTGTATGCTTTGGGGCTTGCTCTACAAGGAGATGACTCTTCTGGAATTTTCCAGATCCTGCCATTAACTTATTTAGTAATCCTGGAGAAGCTACTTAAATCATTCTCTTAATTTCATCAACAAAATGCGAGTAATTAGACTTATCTACATCATTGAAATTGTCTGAACTATGAGAAATACAGGAATTAGTAACTTACTTGGTGGCTCAGATGGTAAAGAATCTGCCTGCCAAGCAGGAGACCTGGGTTTGATCCCTAGGTCCGGAAGATAGCTGGTGGAGGAACAGCTACCCACTCCAGTATTCTTGCCTGAAGAATCCCACAGACAGAGGAGCCTGGTAGGCTTTGTGACTCTGAAACTCAGAGCCTGTTGACAGGCCACAGTGCCTAAGAGCTGATATTGATCATTGTACAGGGAGGGTTGAAAGTCAATTTGAGACCTCTTCCTTTTTTCAGCAACGTGGTTCCTCTGACTTTAGGATGACTAATCAGTTCACCTGGAGATAGGGAGATGGTGAAGGTGGCTGAATAGTCACATAAGCTTTCTAAACCTTCCCCAACTGGTTGTAAAAGAGAAAGTCACAATGATTCTAAACGTGAAAGGGATGCTGTGTGAGGGGAGTTCACCATCCCTGAGAGGAGAGTCCTCCAGAAGGAAGCAAATGCTGCTAGCAACATGAACAGGCTTAGAAGCAGATTCTTCCCCAGGAGCCCCGATGGAGTCCAGCCCAGCCAGCCTCGGGCACCCAACCTGTGGGACCCTGGGCAGGGGACTCAGCCCCTCTGGACTTCTGGCCTTTGGAGTGTAAGTTAATAAGTGGGTGTTATTTGAAGCTGTTTGCATTCTGGTAATTTGTCTTGCAGTAACAGAGACCCAGTGTATTGAGTAAATGGTCCAGTTCCCACTTTTATGCACTTGGTGAGATGCTAGTGTTCCTCTCAATACAATTCCTTATTATGAATCTGGCTGCCTCCTTGGATAATTGCATCCGTTTGTTATTATTCCTTAGGATAAGGAGGCTTGCTCACCTGGAAATCTTGTTCCCATTAATTTGAGCAGGTAAACGTGTGTCAAATCAGAATAACACACTGATTCTGTCACCTTTTAAAATGCTGTTTATAAAGAGGATGTAGTTTGGTCTAAGACCTTGTATTTCTTATGCACAAACAGTGCACCATGTTTGTAGCAAGAGATGCAAAGACCAAGTCAGTAGTAGCACACTGTCTGCAAAGGGTGTCCATGTGTTTGTGAAGGAAACAAATTATCACAGAAAAAGCATCTTGTGTGCTGTTAGGAATTTAAAATGCTGTGAGTCCACTGGAATATCTGGCAACTTTGCTATGAAGTCTTGTTTTCATTAAAATGGTTTAGGCTGAACCTTTCTTTGATAGTTTAAGATTCCTTTCCATTCTCCCTTCTCCCTGCCTCCAACCCCCTCTCTTAAAAATCCCTGGTATTTTGGCAAATCAGGCAGACTGAAAAACAAACTTGCTTCACATTTTGCCAAGCATCTCTCTAATAATGACACAGAAACATTGGAGGGCATGCTTCCTCCGTGCCGCTGTTGTGCATGTGCATTTGGTTTTCGCATGTTAATCATGAACTGTGTATATTGCATGGGGCACTAATGGCCTCGTTTATCCATTTCCAGGGTCTTTCTATGTCACGAAAGCCCAGTTGCTGATGTTGTTGAGGCATGTAAACAAACTCAGTTGTAGTATTAATATTTGTTTACCTCTGCAGCATTTCTTTAGTCACTTCTTCCTTGATTTTGTCCACTTTGATCTATTCTTGTTTTGGTTACTGTGTAATAAAATATCTGTATTTATTACTGTAAAACTACAATACTTGTATTATGGGCACTGATTCTACCGGTCAGGAATTCCGATGGGGCACAGCAGGGATGGCTTGTGACTGCCACATAGCATCTGGGGCCTCCGCTGAGGTAGTTTCAAATATCTGAGGGCCAGAGTCATCTGGAGGGTTCCTCAGTCAGACGTCTGGTGTCTGGCCTGGGGTGACTCAAAGGCTGGACTCAGCTGGGACTCTTGATGAGGGGCATCCACCCGCACCTCTTCCATGTGGGATGGGAGACACACGGCACAGTGGGGAGGTTCTGGAGGAGGACGCCGTGGACGCAGAGTCCAGAGAGTGAGCCTCGAATGACCTGGGCCACAAGAGAAGCTGGATGAATGAGCCAGCCTCGAGGTCAGGTGGCCGCACCCGCGTTGTACTCGATGGACTGAAACCAGCACAGGCCCATCCAGACTGAAGGAAGAACAGATATATGTTTTCTTTTTCTTTATTGATTTGGCTTAGTCATGGCACCTGGACTCTTTCGTTGCGGCATGGGAACTCTTAGTTGTGGCATGTGGGGTCTAGGACCCCAACAAGGGATGGAACCTGGGTCCCCTGCATTGGGAGTTTGGAGTCTTAGCCACTGGACCACGAGGGATATACTTAGACTGCATTTCTTGATGAGAGTGTCACAAAGCACATTTCAGAAACACATTCTGTGTGGGATACATTTGGTGCTCATCTTCAGGAAATAGAATATGCTAAATTCACCGTCGGGCTACAAGAGTTCAAATCTCACAGTCTACAAAATACAGTCACTCTCTTCTGAGACTCCCAAAGCCTCACTCTATTTTGGCTTCTACCTCGGGCTCAAGCTCCAAATTCTTGTCATCTAAAGCAGGTGACATGTAGATAAGACACCTTGGATGCAATTCCTCAAGTGTGGTTTCTCTCAATCTGATCTGAGAGCGAAAGAGTCAGGTTATCTGACTCCAGAGAGCAAACATGTGATGGTCAAACAGATTTAGGATGACACTGATAGACTGTCCTATTCAAAAACAGAATCTCCTCTCCCTAGCAATTCTGAAATCCAGCAGGGCCATGTTACTGGTTCCTTGATGAAGGCTCAGACCCGCAACCTGAGAGATGCTCTCTGTGGCTTTTGGATCCATCCTGGGCCCTTCATTCCTCTCCCAGGACATTCTTCTTTTTCACAAGCTGTAGCCCGTATTTATAGCTGAGCAGATGTTTGTTCATTTTGCTTTCATGCTGTATTTTGTCTGTAGAAGCTTGGGGAGCCAAAGACTCTTCATTTTATGCTATCTCTGTTGCTTTCAGTTTCAGTGAACACATTTCCTTAAAACCCTGTGGGTTTGTTATATGTCAACTTATGAACCTAACTATTTAGACGAAAATCTATATTCATACATCTCTTATAAATAAGCCCATTTCTGCACTGGGCCACTTGTGCAACTTCTGTGGAATCCTTAAGACTTAAAAAAAAAAAGTCCTACTTTTCCTCTTAACAGAGGCAGACCCTGAAGAGCATTAGGAAGCTGTCTGCCCATCTGAATGCGTCCGCAGATTATGAACGTAAATCTTTTCGAGGCCTTCACGAAGGCTTCCCAGTCATACATAAAGTTTCATCTTGACATCTTGACTCTGTGACAGTGTTTTTCTGTTAGCACTCTGATATTTGAACCGAAGATCCTTTCTTATTTAAGGTTTTTCTGTTGTGAATTGCTTTCCTACGGTCCCTACAGTTGCTCTTGAAAACCAAATAGAGTTAGTTTCTCAGGTCATTGCTCTGCTGTTGCCTTCTGCCACAAGCTGCGAGAGAGGCCACGGGCACCAGCTCCTCTTCCAAAGCCTTGTTGCCCAGCTTGCTGAGTTCATCAGTGTTTTCCTGATTCCCCCCAGGACTGTTTCCCTTCCTCTAGCTTCCAACAGCAGTCTCCCCAGTCGCTTTGGCCTTCATGGATTGTCTGAGGGCCACCTGCATTCCGATGACTGTGCTAACAAAATTCCCCAAGCTGAGGATTTAAAACACCAGAGGTCCATTCTCTCATGGTTCTGGAGAACCAGTCTAAAGCTGGATTTTACTGGCGAAACCAAGGTGTCAGTGGGGCTCAGTCCCCTCTGAAATCTCTCGTGGAGAATCTCCTCTTTGCTGCTCTCTCTTCTGTGGTCCTGCCTGCCTCACTCGCATCTCTGCTCGGGTTTCACATGGCCTCCTCTCTGTGTCCAGCCTCCCTCCTTCTCCCTCTAACAGGACACTGTGATAGGCCTGGATAAGCTGTAAATGCCCCGTCATGAGATCGTTCATCTTTTCTTCTGCAAGAATAAACAAGGTTATGTTGACAGGTGTCTCCTCAGGAATGGGGATGTGGGTGTCTCATGGTGCTCATTTTTTGGTTTACCACAGGCTTTTCAGAGTTCTTGGAGAAGGAAACGGCAACCCACTCCAGTACTCTTGCCTGGAAAATCCCATGGATGGAGGAGCCTGGCGGGCTACAGTCCATGGGGTTGCAAAGAGTGGGACAGGACAGATAGACTTCACTTTCACTTTAGGGTTGGTTTTTGACAGTGTTTCATTTCATGACATCCAGTTCTATTTAAATTACTATTATTGCCTAAACACAGCACCTAGGACTTTGCACCCCTTCAGCCCCCCCCCTCAAAAAAAAAAATTCCCAGTAGACGCCTAATTTCTATTCGGTGATATCAGGGGCCTCTGCTGGGGCTGATTGGAAGGACCGCCATTTGGAACCAGGCATGTGTCCGCCGCTGGGCTGGGCGCAGTGAAGGCAGGCTCAGTGGGGAAGTGGACGGATCACACGTGCGAGGCTTCTCGGTGTTGCTCAGGCTTCCCCCAGCGTGAGAACCCTGGGGAGCTATTCAGCTCACTGTGCTTCAGTGATTCAACACAGTCACAGCCCAACCAGGCAGATGCCGGTGGGACCCTCAGTGGGGGCGATCGCACAGCACGGTATGGAGCGCGTGGGAGGAGAGAGATTCCCGCGGCCATCTGTGAAAAATGCACACAGGACAAAATAAGAAATAGCAAGTACTGAATACACAGGTTATATTATTAACTCAATTTTAAACTCACCTACTCCATGGCTAAGAAGTCACCCAGACACACACGGAGTATGTGAAACCTTGAGTCACTGTCTCATCAATTCCTTATGAAACAAAGATCTGAGGAACAGCTTGGTCCTGCCACGTAGAAATGTGTGAGGGCTGAGCATTCATAAGAGGGTAACTTGAAAAGCCACTGAGGAACAAAAAGGGAAATATTTTAAAAATACCTGAGTCATAAGTATTTTTTATTTTTTTGTCTCAATAATTCTCTGGAAGCTGGACTGCTTGGGAGGTGGAAACAACTCCCCAAGATGCCTGGAGAATTCCTTCTACTTTGTTTATTCCTCAGGGTCAACTTTTTAATGACTTTGCTGAGTAGAATTATTTCATCCTGGTGTTTTTCAATTGCAACTTTTAGAGAGGGTTTGGATAGTGTCCTCTGTCTTTATTTCCCCTGTGAGTAGTTGCTGGCGGAGAGAAGAGGGGCTTCTTCCATCACTTGGCATATTGTTTCTCTTTACAAATAGGAAGGAATACTCTTATCATGGAATCAAACTAGAACAAGGCTTCCAACCACTCTAAAAATAGAGTGAAAATTATGATACTGTGAAAGCTATTATATTAATGGAATTGAAGGGAAAAGTGCAGAGTGGGAAATTTTGGGAAGAGCCATTTTCAGAATTTCCAAATGCAAGGCTTTACACTCTCTGAAGACTTAGATTAAATTTTTCATCTCATAGGAAGCTGGCCTCAAGCTTTGGCGCTTGTCACAACTTTATTTCAGCTGGCATTGCTCTCCCTGTGGGTCACTTGGTTGTTTCACCTGTGTCCTTTCTTCATGCAGCCAGACTCTGTTAGCATCCTGGTTTGTTTCCTTCCATTGACATGTCTGAGTATGCTGATAGCCCTAGTTCCGCTGGGTGGTATGTGACCTTCAAAATGCTGTTCTTGTACTTTGCAGCCAAAACGCCATGGAGCTTAAACGGAACAACATGGGAGGAAAATTAGATCTCTCACATAATTATTTTGGATTTTGCAGGTTCTTGAACTGGGTTTTAAGTGATTAGAAGAAGAAAAAAGCCCCCTTTGAGCAAAATACTGCTTTGTCATCTTGATTTTAGAGTGTTCTTGCACTCAAAGCAGCTAAACGTGTGGAAATGTAAAAAGGAATTTCTGAGCTTCAAGAAATTGCCTCATTTTTTTTTTTTTCATTTCTGTGGCACATTATTGGTCAGTAGGAAGTTGTCTGTTTCTGTAAAAACACCTGGAGGAATTCTACCTTCCCTGGACTCAAGGAAGATTCAGCATTTTATTTTATTATTATTTTTTTTTAACTTTGGGTCAGATCATTAATACAGGACTCAGACAGACTTCCCCACAGGCCTCCACAGAGCCCAGAAATCCAGGCTATTCTCAACGCGCTCTGTTTTTCAGTATTTGTCTCCAAAGTAGGATGCTACTCTCCAATTTCATGAGTAGTTAAGTGAGAACCCCACCTCTCTACCATTTCTCTCTGCCAGAACCTCCATGGAGCCAAAGCCGTAATTCCATTCTATTTCATGTAGATCACTGTTTTCAGTTCAGTAGAGGCAAAGAACTTGGAGTTAGAAACAGTCAGAGAAGAGTGATTTTAGATCATCAATTTTGCAGCTAGATCTTAGAGAAAAAAAAAATCTGACCCTTCAATCTTGGAAATAGAAAGTTATAAAATACGCAAAATATTGCTTAGCAAAAGGCACTAACCTACTGGTATCACAACATCTCCACATAAAGGATAGCAGTCTAATTCCTGCTGAAAGCAATTCTGAATTCAAGAGATTAAAACTGGAATTTTGTTGGCTTTTCAAAACCTAACATGTAAGGGGCAAGTCAATTATTTCACATAAATTCCACGATATGGAAAATACTCAATCTGGAGGCCTTTTCATCTCAATAAAGTTCTTTATAGCTTTTTAAAAAATGAGGCACCTGTTACATCCTAGGCATTATACTAGGTATTTTACAAAATTGAAAAAAAATTTTTTTCTTCCAATTCCTAACATTTTAGTTATAATTGTTCCCATTTCAAGATTTCCCAATTAAACAGTTCAGTACATAAAACTGCAAGAGAGGACAACCACCTTTGAAGCTTGAATTCTTTGATTGAAAAATCAAGTGCAAAAATATTTCAAGACCCAGAAGAAAAAAAAAATATTAAAAAGTTGAAAATCAGGATAGAAAGGAAAAGGACTTGAAAGGATAAATTTATGGAGCCAAACATGTCACTAATAGGAATTGTAAAGAAGAAAATGTAAATTGGTAATAATACAATAAATAAACAATATTGTATTAAATTATCTATAATTCCTAAACTAACTTGTCACTCCAGTGATAAAAGATGCTGCACACCAATGCAAAATATTCACACTTCCCAAATAAGAATGGTATCTACTCTCTTTTTCCAGTAGCTGAAATTTCTTACATTTTTTTCTGTGGCTTGAGCTGATATTCAGGTGTGAGAATTTCATTTCTAGCTGAATCAGAATCTGTTACGTGCAATAGTTCTATCAAGCAATGTACTTAAAATGTGAAACATTTCAAAGAAATCCATCCTTTAGTCAAACAGCTGAGATTTTCTTTTTAGATATTATCTCAAAAGTTAACTTATTGAGTTTACTTGGCTATGGAGAAAACATTGCAGAGAATATGCAGTTACATGGAAATGTCTGGTTTAATATAAACAGACCTTTGTGGCACCGAAGCTCATGAGACCATGGGGACTGAAAGTTATTCTAGAAAAGCAGGCTTGGTCAGACTGCACACAGGAAAGAACAAAGTCATCCAGAAAAATGTGAAGATTGACAATCTGGAAATATCCTTGCTGGGCCTGACAGGACACAAGATGGAAAAGGTGCTGTCTGAAATACTGAAATGACATTTCATCTGCAATAAACTTATAGACAGAATGAATAATCAGATTCCTTTGGTGTAAAGGAAAGATTGGCAAAATGTACTAAATATTTTTTAATTGAATAGATAAAATTAACCTTTGAATATTTCAGTTTACAGGACAAACACAAAAATACAATAATGATCAGATATTTATTAAAAATTGTATCTGAAATCAAGCTTGTCTTTGAAATCAAGCTTAAGACTACTTTAAGCAATGGCACCCCAGCAGATGGATGCACTCTAAGGTGGCTGCTTCTGAAGTTTTCTCAGAAGGTGAAAATTAGAAAAGAGGAAGACAGGAGGGCAAGAGAGAAAATTAAAATTTGAGATGATTTGTTTATAACATTATGTGAAGAAAAACACATGTCAGTCTACCAGGTATATTTTAAATTTACTCTGTTACTTACAACTTATTTGACCTCTGTTTGGAAAAGATATATTCATTGTTACTGGAAAAACCATTTCATGGTTCAGAGAGGCCAGAGGTTACATTCCTGTCCCTTTATGATTTTTATCCTGGGTAGCATTGGCTTTTAACAGGCATCACTCAGCTTTTAAGCAGGCACATTATTTTGAAGTCTCCTAGGTTTGATAAGCTTAGAGCTGCCACTTAGGAGTTGAGGTGAGAGAGTAGGGGTGCATGCCATAAAAGACTTGGGAACTAGAGGTTTCAGAGAAAGTAAACATGTTAATCCAGAGCATGCTCCAGGCACTAGCAAGTCACCAGAAACATGTAAAATGAGAGAATACGGCAAGACCACTAGCACTTTCAAATTTAAAGTGTTAGTTTTATGTTCTCTGTTTATAGGTGCTTGACTTGATGTTTTTGTTTGTATTTCCTTAGGGGCAATCTTTTGGAAGACTGAAAGAGTAAATTATCTGAAGCTTCACTGTCCATAGGTTGAAATCTTTTAATCATACAAGTGTCTATTCTAGTTATGAAGGGAATGGCTTTTCTCAAGTTTATGAAATTATATGATCTAAACTTGGTCATCTCTAATGGTGAATTACTCCATGAAATGAATGAATGTTTATTCAGTGTTTCCAATTAAAAACCATAATATAGGGAAAAATTGTTATGAACTATAAAAAAACAAACAAAACTGAATGCTTTGGAAAGGCTCAGCCAAGGAGAGTCAGTAAAAAACCAGTGTGTCTGTTTAGGTCTGGGAATGCCAACAACTGTCAATGTTTAGGGCAAACGTAACAGAAGAATTTTTTTTTTTTTCAGATTGCTTTGTAAGTGGCTTTCTCAATTCCTTTTAATAACATAAAAACTGCGAAACATAAAAATCATTTAAGGATTTGTATATAAAACTTCAAAGACAAAGTCTTGTTTCTACACCAAAAGCCTAGTGAATCCATGTACAGACATATAAAAAAAGAAATTATATTTAAAGCACGATTACATTATACTTAATTGTCCTCATTTTAACTTTGTAGGTTAGCCAACCACCAACTGTGAGTTATGATTAACTGTGGTCAAATCTTTCCTTCCAATAGATTTCAACCTTGAGGCACAGATTACACCACAAGCAGAATCTAAAAAACTTCCTATTTAATGTCTTTAATTTGTACAATAAAAATTAAGCTCCTCATGAATTCCATACCTATTGCTAAAGTTAATGCCAAGGAGGTGTGTAATTTGCCAAAAAAGTCTCCGTTGAGATTCTGTTAACATTTTCATCCAGTGAAATGAAATTTGCTCAGTTGTGTCTGATTCTTTGTGACCCGATAGGGTCAGTGTTTGAATTCTCCATGGAATTCTCCGGGCCAGAATACTGGAGTGGGTACCCTTTCCCTTCTCCAGGGCATCTTCTCAACCCAGGTCTCCTGAATTGCAGGAGGATTCTTTACCAGCTGAGCCACCAGGGAAGCCCTATTCATCCAGAGGGTGCCATTTTTCTCACTTTAATTCTTGCACCCAAATTGTTTTTTGCTTTAGCATAAAGGTTTTATATATTTATCTAAAGATCGACAACCCAAAATGCCATTAGAGAGGAAGAAGTAATCTCACACATTTCTTAGAAAATGTGTTCAGAAGGATTCCTTGGCTATTACCTGATTGGTGATGACAAGTGCTGGTACTGGTCCTGTAACCGTCTCTGAGTGTCCCTCCCATTCAGAAGTTGTAAGGCCATCTCCAAGTTCAAGTGTGCTCATCCTCACTTAGCATGACGAGAAGACAGATTGTAAGATGTGACTTCCTCCAATAATCGTGTTCCGTAAACGTGGTCTGAAGAGGCAGTGGGACTTGGGGTTTAAGTGTCACCTGTCCTCTCGGAGTCCATCACTCTCCTCAACTTTGTAATCAAGTGACTATGAAGACCACTAATGAACAACACGTGATAGGTAGTGTCTGGGAAGAAGTTACCCCAACTAGGGGGTTGAGTAGTTAGATTTTTTTAAAAGCTGGTGATGGGGCCTGTCTTTCGCCTTCTGAGATAACGCAGGCGGTGGACCTAGATAAAACAGAAAGTTGTGCTGTAATCCCTTCATAGAGTGACAGTTGGTTTGAGAGGTCGCCAAGGCACCAGGTAGCTCTCCTCTTCCATCTTGATGCTAATTTTGCAGTGGCTAGGCCAATATCCTCCCCTTGCTCCACCTTTATACATCCTTCTGAGATTATAATTTCCAGGAAATCCCAGTCAGGGAGGTTGTGGGATGACTGATAGTATGTCTTAGGAGACAGAATCCCTGTGGTTTTCAGGAGCTAAGAAAATTAGGCAAAAGAAGAGAAAGAAGGAACACTTGTTGTACCTAACAGAGATTAAAAATGTTTCAGGCTAAAATTTCACAGCACTGATGAAAGAATCAAAAACAAGTGGGTAAAAAAGTAGACAGCCTTTGAAGCAACCAAGAGTACATAAGAAAATAATATAACGACTTCCCTGGCAATCCAGTGGTTAAGAAACTGTGCTTCCAATGCAGGTGGTTGGGTTCCATCCCTGGTTGGGGAACTAGGATCCCATATGCTGCATGCAAAAACAAAACAAAACAAAACATAACAGATACGCAGAATAAGAACACACACACACACACTCATTCACTCCACCTGAGGAAATAATTATTCAAAAATATCGGTAGGGCAATTGACTAAATAATTGGGGCAAAAGTTAAATTAAGCCATAGAGTAAAATAGGTTTTTGATGACTTAAAAAGTTAAATTTTGCAAATGCTACCATTAAGAAACCATTTAGTTTTTTATAGGACATCCTTTTTTCTAACATGAAATAATTAACACTTTATGTCACAGATTCTCTGGCAAATTAATTTGTAAGTTTGTTTTCTCCTTTGAATAGTTTTATTTCCTTATACAGATATTCTACAACTCTAGGGATTTTATATCTTAGGAACAAAGGAGGTCCAATGAAATTATTATTAGGATTACAATTCGAAGAAGCATCTGATTTCTTGACCAGAATAGTCAAATGCCTTTCTTGTAAAACCATGGAAGGAAAAGAGACTTGAAATTAGACTTGCCTGTGGTGAGTTTCCTCTCTCTGAGAAGTACTGACCTAGTTCATGTCCCAGGTTCACTGTTGTAGATATTCCTTAGTGATACCATTTTCTCCATCATCTTCATAATCCTGAAAAATCTTCTGACTACTGTAAAGGGAAGGAGGCTTAACATAAATGAAATGAAAAGAGCCAATAGAAAAAATGGTTTGACTCCATAATATTTTTATACAGAGAGACAACATAAACTCCATGACCAGGCCAACAGCAAACAGGAGAGATATACATGAACAAGTAGAAACATCAAAATTTAAATAGTATTACTCTTTAAAAGTTCATACAATTTGATAAATAGAGCAACCTGATAAAAATTGATGAAGACTGAAGAGGATTGTTACAGAGAAATTATTTGTTAACACAGGAAAGTATATCCCACCTCACCATTACCAAGCTACCTTCAAACTTTGAGATATTATCTGCAAGTTTTTGTGGTTGTCTAATCAAAAATTTTTAGATGAGTGTTTTATTTCAAGACCAGCTTAGTTCCCTGATGTGTGTAGACTAGAATAGTTTTATATGGCTACAGTAAAATAAAAGTATCATCCAAAAGTTGAATCTTATTGATAATATTTAGGTTTTCTGAAGATTTGCAGTATTGAATACATGGAGGATGATCTATATTTTTTATGAACATTATAGTAGAGTCCTATTTTACCTTTTATCACTGGAGAAGGAAATGGCAACCCACTCCAGTATTCTTGCCTGGAGAATCCCATGGATAGAGTGGCCTGGTGGGCCATGGTCCATGGGATCGCAGAGAGTCAGACATGACTGAAGTGACTGAGCACATTTTACCTTTTAATTTGCCTATTAGTATTTCAAAATTATATATCACACATGCTTTTTGGTCTGGTGATTTTTATAGTTTTATTTTAAAATTATTACCTCCCTTCCTCTAAGCTCTCATAATTGTCCACTTTAACCTTTCACCCTTTTCAGCCAACTATGCTTTCAACAACCTTGATTGAGACTTCTGTTGTTCATCTTTTAGGAATGGTACTTGGGATTTCCGTAGATCTCCATAAATTTATTTTCTTTTGAGGAAGGAAAAAGTAAAAAAAAAAAAAAAAAATTCCAATCTGCTAGAAATGGATGAGAATTCCCAATATAGCTATTTCTGAGTTATGGTATTTTTTCTCCAACAACTGTTTAATAGCTACATCCAATCTTATAAGCAAGTTATATATTAAGAACACAGTTTTGCCTCCTTTGTTCAGTTTAAAGGACAGGAATATTATGCATTTCTCAGTGACATTTTCCAGAGCATGTTCCCTTTAACAATGCAGTAAGAATTCTCTAGTTAATGTTTGAGAAGTGCTGATTTAAACTGAATCTCTAAGGTTTATGACTAAGGTTGTTGTTGTTCAGTCACTAAGTCGTGTCTAACTGTTTGTGGCCCCCTGAACTGCAGCACACCAGGTTCCTCTGTCCTCCACTATCGCCTAGAGTTTGCTCAGTTTCATGACCATTGAATTGATGATGCCATCCAACCATCTCATTCTCTGCTTCCCGCTTCTCCTTTTGCCTTCAATCTGTCCCAGCATCAGGGTCTTTTCCAGCAAGTCAACTCTTTGCATCAGGTGGCCAAAGAATCAGAGCTTCAGCATCAGTCCTTCCAATGAATATTCAGGGTTGATTTCCTTTAGGATTGGCTGGTTTGATCTCTATGCAGTCCAACGGACTTTCAAGAGTCTTCTCCAGCACTACAATTCGAAAGCATCTGATTCTTTGGTGCTCAGCCCTCTTTATGGTCCAATTCTCATATCTGTACACGACTAACAGGGAAACCATAGCTTTGACTATATGGACCTTTGTTGGCAAAGTGATGTCTCTGCTTTTTAACACGCTGTCTAGGTTTGTCATAGCTTTTCTTCCAAAGAGCAGACAACTTTTAATTTCATGTCTACAGTCATGATCTGCAGTGACTTTGGAACCCAAGAAAATAAAATCTCTGTAACTGCTTTCACTTTTCCCCTTTTATTTGCTATGAAGTGATATGACTGGATGTCATGATCTTAGTTTTTTAATGTTGAGTTTCAAGCCAGTTTTTTCATTCTCCTTTCACGAAAGTGCATTTTATTAAAAATGAAGGAAATTCCTATCTCAGTGATAGGGAAACACTTAATCAAGCAGACATTTCAGTATAAAATTTATTTCCAATGTAATGTCATTAATATTAAGATGACTTTGAATTATTTCTTCTCATTTGTTTCCTTTTTCTTTCTATCTGTATGTTTTACAAAAACTCCCACATTTTTAAATTAAAAATGACCATTTCTCAGAACATTTATCTTGATCTCTCAAAGCCAGCCTCCAGTAAACTCTTTTACATATTAAACAGTGAAGGGTTGGAATTGATATATTTAAAGTACAAAGTTTAATAACCTAATTTGACAAAAGGTATGATTGAATTCTGTATTACAACATTCTTTTGTCACAGTCACAAGTTGTGATAAATTCAGATCCCCAAATTTTATACTTGGCTGAATCCTGACATTCTCTAGTTTTTGCTCTCTCAGAACTTTGCTGCGATTTTAAAATAAAGTTGAATCTTGGATATTTTACTACTGGTTAAAAAGAGAATTTGACATTGAAAACTACCAAAGACTATATAAATTACTTATTGAGGGCTTACTGTGCTATTCTAAACACAAACCTATCTGACAATTTTGCCATCAACTGCAACCAAGGAATGAAAGAATTTCCCTTTGAAATCAACAAGAGTGGCTTTGATTCTTGGCCACCCATTGAATCCCAATGCTGAGTGTGATCATCAGCTTGTGTCTTGTTTGGAAACACCTTTTCTAGGTTTGTCACAGTTATCTCCAGATTTCATCTGACAAATTAAGAATGCATGGTGATTCCTGAAAGCAGCACACAGTTGTTCAGAACAAACCCATTACAATACAAGGTATCTTGATGTTATCAACTACAGAGGCAGGTCAATTTAAGACCCAAGTTGGGAGCAAAATCCAGCTTATTTCATTATTTTTACTTACACCTCAGTTAGGTAGGCTATTTTTCACAAACTCTCTCAGGTTGAGTTTTAGGTGTAACTTGAGTGTTCTTGAATTAGTTATTTTCTCTGCTGATCTCCTTTGCTCTCACACCAGCTCCCAACACTATTAAGGCACTCTATTTGCCTTGAAATAAATTTCTTTGGTGTCAAAATGTTTGATTCACATCCAACTTTTTCTTGCCAATTAAAATTTGCAAGAGAGGCTGCTATGGACTGCACTGTGTCCCCTCCAAATTCCTATGTCAAAATCCTAAGCCCCAATGTAATTACATCAGAAAATAGGGCTGTTAGGGAGGAAATTGGGGTTAGATGAGATCCTAAGGCTGGAGTTCTGATCTGCTTGGTTTGGTGTCCTTATATGAAGAGACCAGAGAGTTTTTTCCTTCCACAGGTGCCGGAGGAAGGACCACATAGGAATAGTGAGGACATGTGGTGGGAGTGAGGAGCTGGGGAGAGAGATTGCACCAGAACCAACTCTGCTGGCCCCTTGATCTTGGACTTCTAGCCTCCAGAATGGTGAGAAATCACTTTCTGTTGTTTAAGCCACCCAGCCTGTGGTATTCTGTTATGGCAGCTGACCAGATTAAAAGAGGGCAAAGTATGAAAAATGAGCTGAGTTCATACCAGCCTTCTGACAAAAATTGAGCATGTCAGATAAGGCATGCTCCATATTTTTGTTTACAGATTCAAAGTCATTGGTACAACTCTTCATAAGGTAAGAGAGAATCAAGCATGTGGATCTGGTCAAAGAATAATGCCTCACGGTTGAAGGTGTGTGCGTGGAGGGGGCCATTGATTATAAATCCAACACAGGGATGCTCCAGCCTACCTTTGGTCAAAGGCTGTCCAATAGGTGTTAATTATTTTAAAAACCTGAATGAAAGCCTACCTAGTTTTTCTCATAAATTCTCTCTTGTAAGCTTTATTCAAGCTGGGGCACTTTGCATGGGGGTTGCGAACTCTTTTCCTCTCCTGATAAGAACACGGTGACCTTGCTTGGTATCAGCAATCCATTGGTTGAAGGGGATTTTCAGAGCTACAGGGTTTTGACCAAAACTTTGACCACAACTGCCTCTCTGGAAGGTGATGTCTTTTGTAGAGAGCAAGAAGTGGTTAAAGTAATTCAATAAGGTAAATGTCATATTTCTGAGCAGTAATTTGAAGAAAGAATTTGCAAGGACTTTTCTTAAAATTAAAATTTCCAAATGTCTTGACATAAAACAGATAGAGCAGCTCTGTGCAATGAGGCCTGGGGGTCTGGTGTCCAGCCTACGACTTTGTGGAGCACACACTGATTGCCACTGTAGAAGTGAGAAAACCAGTACACTAACAGTCACTTGCCCTGTGCTTTCACATGGACTCAAGAGAACTCTGCAACCTCGAGGACCTCCTCAGCTCCTTGAAGCTCTGGGTCCCCCCCCCGCCCAGCTCAAGAGATGTGGGTCCTTACCAGGCGGTACAGATGAAGTAAAATTCTCTTTCCCGCCAGCCCTGTCACTGCCTACTCTCATGAGACAGGGGTCACAGAGCTTGCCATTTCCTCACACAGCACAAACCTGTCATGTAACTTGTTATGAAAAAATCACGATGGAAATCTCACATGATAGGACATTACGTGCAAAACCATCTGCTTTAAATCCACAGATGAAGAGATTCTGTTTCTTCACTGTCTTCTTGAAAGCAAATTCATCACAATATGATCGCTGGGGAATGATGTGACTTTCAGCATCCATGCCCATAAACAGAGATGGAAGTTATTTCCAGCCAAATGTATTTTAAGTTTTTTTTATTTAATTAAAAAACTTCAGGGAAGCCCCATTCCTCTGATTAGTGACCTCATTAAGAATAACTATTAATCTTTAAGAAAATCACAACAAAATTCTCATGTGATTGTTTGAAATGTTTCATGTCAGAAATTGTAAATGAAAATCTTTTATACTATAATTCTAATTCTTAAATTACAACTACTTTAGACAACTTAAAGTGTTGTATTTCCTGATTTCCTCATATCAAAGGGGATCACACATGGAGACTCTGGAAATTTTCTTTCAATTGTTGGAAAAGTAAATATCTCAAAAAAAAAAAAAAAAACCCCGCAAAAAAACCCAAAACAAAACCAAGCAACTTTCGCAAGAAAGCAAAAATTGAGATTTCCTGTGCACTGCTTCCAAACCTCAGTCAGAGGCACACATACTGTATTTCATCCAGGCAAGGCTGTTGAAGTGAAATTGACTTCTGACAGTGTTTCCATCTGGGATTCTGATGATAGGATTTGATTAGGAACTGGGCCTGTAGCATCAGGATCTGGCATCTACATGTTCGTACGTCCAGAAGTCAAAACACTTGGTGCTGCCCATGGACTGTCTACAGAGGCAACTGTAAATGCCTTGAGTTGATAGAAATGATTGTCTCACTAATCACAAGCGTGGTGCTTCCCTGAAGTTCTTGAAGTTGTTCTTTTTACCTTCCCTCTGAAGGTAGTTCAGTCCGGTGTTTGTAACTCTAGGGTTGGACATAATGCACAATTTCATTCAACTTACTACTTTGACAGATTAAGAAACTGAGACTCAGATTTTGGTGATTTGCTCAAGGACAAAGCAGAAAATCAGGATTAAAAACTGGCTCACAATTCCCAGTCCAGTCCTCTTTCTGTTATAGTATGTAATTTTTTTTTTTTAAAGTAGTAGGTTGTTGGCTATAGAATGAAGAAAAAAGAGCATGTGAAACTTTTTTTTTTTCAAATCATCGAACTCCACTTATTAGTACATGTCTATAAGTCTATTCTCTGCCTACAAAATAGCCAGTATCTTAAAAATCCAAACACAAACAGATAAAGCAGTACTTACTTTATAACATATGTGCCATGGACTTCCCTAAGCAGTTCTCTGGGTGGACTCTATGCTTCTTTAGGATACAAACATTGCATTTATTCACAACTTCCTACAGTTCATCTAAAAAATCAGATACATCAACACACTCTTCTACTGCAGTGGAGGGAAATACTATTTTTATGTTATTCTCATTCTCAGTTTAAAAGGTAAAATCCCTAAAAAGCATCCTTTGAAAAATCTGCTATTGGGAGTTCAGACCTTGGGGGATGGCATAGAAGTGTAGATGAAGTGGAGTCAAGGGAGTTTGCTTCAGTGCTTTGCCCCAGCATTTCCTGGGAAGGTGAATATAGAAATTCGATTACTTAAGGAGATGTGTAAACTTTAACAAAATACCAAAGCAAGTGCTGCAATATGACCTCCCTCACCTGTTGAACTTGCGTCTTCTCTCTCTTTCACTGAGTAAAATTCCTGCTGAGCAGGGTACCCCTGGAGAAAGCCTGGACTGTGTGGTCAGTGAGTGATTTTCTCCCTTCTCTGAAAGAAGTGCACACAGGGTGTACCACTAATGCTCACTTCTGCTTTGAGCAGTGTGGAAATGGAGGACAGAGTTGATTTTTAGAAATTCTAATAATGGAATCTGTTTCCCTCAAGAAATTAGCAAATGTCAAAAGGTCAAAACCTCCTTCTTAAAAAAAAAATGTGGAAGCTAAATCTTATAACTGCTCACTGAAATACTTTGTTTTGTGAGTCTTTTAAACAGAATATATACAGTGTTACGGAGAAGGCGATGGCACCCCACCCCAGTACTCTTGCCTGGAAAATCCCATGGATGGAGGAGTCTGATAGGCTGCAGTCCATGGGGTCCCAAAGAGTTGGACACGACTGAGCGACTTCACTTTTACTTTTCACTTTCATGCATTGGAGAAGGAAATGGCAACCCACTCCAGTGTTCTTGCCCGGAGAATCCTAGGGACGGGGGAGCCTGGTGGGCTGCCGTCTATGGGATCGCACAGAGTCGGACACGACTGAAGCGACTTAGCAGCAGCAACAGCAGCAGCAGCATACAGTGTTAGGTTTCTAGACATGAAATTCTGTTTATAAACTTTCCAAGATTTGGATATAGTAATTGTTGCTGCAAGCTTCCAGTGTTCACTCATCTTTATTCTTAAGAATTGACTGATTGGCATTTGGAGACTCTCATAGAATTTATGAACATCTTCACTGTATATTTTAGCTTCTTACTGAATCCTGTTTGCTAATATTAATATTTTAAATGACTGTTTAGCTTGATCTCTAGTCTACTTAACCATCACCACAAAATCTCAATTATTATAATGTAATGAAGTGAGATTTTTATGGTCTACATAAAATTGTTTGCAAGAATCTCTGGCAAAGTATTGTCTTGTTGATGTTGTTTTTGCTTTTCATCAAAATTATTACATCTCCAGGGACAAATTAAATGTTATTTTTTCTGGCATGTCTTATGCTTTATATTTTGGCCTAATGATTTTTTTTTTTTTGGCATACTGATATATTCTGAGAAACTAATTGTCAACACATAGTTTAAATTTTTTTAAACTGATAACTTGTAAGGGTCACTATATCACATTCTAAGATTCTCTCCATGGCTTCAATGAATTCATTGGAAACTTAGGTTTTTTTTTTTTTTAAATTAACCAAATAAATTAACATATTTAAATGTATCAGGACTAAAAATGACGAATGCCACATCAACATAACAGATATCATGTTTGTTTGGTTATATTCTTGGCAGAAATGTGATGAAAAATTATTGAAACTGAATCTTGGCTGAATTGTATAGACAGTGACCATCTTCTGCACAAAGGACTGTGGCTCCCTTTCAGGTGGAAGGATGTTATTTATTGTGATTCCATATTTCCTTTTGGTAATGACCCCTGAGTTTGTTTTCTTGGGGAAGTTTTGATAAAACTATATCTGTTGTCAAATTTACTTATATTTTATTTTTGTTTTACTATAATTATTAGTTTGGTTGCTATTCTCAGCTTTGAAAATTACCTATATCTTAGCTGCTTCATAGATGTACAGAGCATGTATTTTCTGTCTATAGGCTTTAGATCCTTCTTTACTTAAAAAATATAAAGATGATCCATAAGTATATAATAAGAGAATTTCAGAAGACTGCTTTTTCTTCCCAATAGATTGTAAAAAAGATTTGACTTTATGAACGAGATGCTAGAGTTGTCCAGAATATGTACATGCAATTCAATAAATTTTGGATATAATAGTGTTTTAAAAGTCAGTATTGAAAATAGTGTTTCAATATATTAGGACATAAATATAACCTTTTAATAAAATATTATAAAAAATAAATTATTTTGTAGCAAAACATATACATACTAATATTTTTATTGTACTGAGTAGTTACCTATATCATTTAAAATGTTTTTGTTGTATTATATTTGCAAGTTTTAGAAGACTTGTTTTCATGTTTCCATAACTCTATAGATTCCTTTTCCTTCTTTCAGGACTACTTATTTTTATGTATTTGCTAATAGTTATGTGCTTTTTTATTTTTGCTAGGAATCATGTCATACAAGCAAATAATCAATTCTCTGTCAACAAGCAAACCACTTATGTGGTTGTATTTATGTAGGCAAATATTTGTTCTCAGAAAAAAATAGTGTGTTGCCTTTAAAAAAATGAAATAAGGACTGTGTGTTGCTGTTGCTTTTTAACATATGAGCATTTAAATGTCACTTCCGATTTGTATGTGTTGGATAGAAGCACTTCAGCTTCTAAAATGTATTTAGCTAGTCACAAGAAATTAAATATTTGGAAAAGATTATTTTTGAGTAAAATATTTTAAAGCCATTTTAATATTAATACATACTGATAGCTATTATACCAGGTTAAGTCTGAACGCTCCGGGGGCACTGAATAACTTTCAGTGATATAACCATGCTAAGCAGACTATCTAATAAGATGATATGTTTTCTGTTGATTCATTTGGCTATAAATTCAAAAGTGTTGTGTGCTAAAACATTTATACTCATTAAATATACTGAGATTAAAAATAAAATGTAATAGCAACTGCTATCCATCTTAAACTTTCTTTTACAGGAGCATACTTTTTCTCAGCAATCATAATCTGATACCCAGAGACAAAAAATAAAACAAAACAGGCAGGGCAGGGGGAGATGACTTTTCACAATATCAGGTTTTGCTGATAGCATAAGATGGTAACGGATTCAACTTACCAGCTTATAATACAGTTTTCATTTTATTTTAAACATATTTTGCATGATATAAAAATATTGATCACAGTGAGCTTTACCAGTTGTTATTGCTATAAAAATGAATGCAGAAACAATATTTTTAGTGGAAATAAATTATGTAGTCATTATTCTTTTTAAAAAACAATCACAGGAGAAAAACCTCAGCTATTTGGTCATTGGCAGAAAACCAGTCTTTTAAAGAGGTCTTTTGCAGGTGAGCTCCAGTCCATTTCTGTAACATTCTCCACGTGGTTCAGGAAACTGACTTTTGTCTTTGTTACCCGGTCCACAAAGTCTCTGTGTTCATAGCTCTAACATGGCAGCATGGTTTCCCATGATAGAACAATGACGAACTAGAAAAGATACAATCTTAGTTCACATGTGGTCTTTTCCAATATGAAGGGACACAGCGACATACTTCTTCACTAAATGAAAGTCCCTGTTCACAATGCTTCACTCGATTTGTACATGGTCGTCTGTAACAACTAGAGGAACAAAGAAGGACAGACTTCTGTTAAAGACCAAGAGATGAATTTGTTATGCTACAAATGCACTTTTGTGTTTTTCTAAGTTTCAGACTGGAACAAAGTTACTCATTTTATCATAAAACGGTTGTCCAGTTTATAAATTGCTAAAGTTTGTGCCTGGAATTTCCAAATTTAAGAGGGATGGAAAAAACCTTAAAAAAAAAAAAAAGTCTTGCTTGCAGAAATAACAAATGGAAGAATGGGGTGCTGTTAGCATTCATTCTTTTGAAGTGTCTGTGTTTTATAGTTGAAAGTAACATAAAACAGAAATTTTGAAAGTGAATATTTACGGTCTGCCGATTTAGCGTGATCATATAAGCGTGGCAGAATTTTCAAGAATCTGGGACTTGGTTGGAACCCAGACGTCAAGGAGATTAAACCCAGCCATTCTGGCAGGGCTGTAGTCCACAGGAGGCCCCACCCTTACTCTTAACTTGGGCTGGCAGCTGGCTGCTACACAAGGGTGGCCAGCCTCCCTCGTCCACCTGGACTCCACACAAAAACAGTGCGGGCCGGGAGAAGGCACAGGGAGGGACAGTATTCACTGTGGGGGAGGTTCCTCTCCCCCCACCCTCAATGTCCAGTTTCTAGCGGTGATGAAAGGACAAATGACTCAGCAGTCAATAACATCCACAGCCCTGTTGCTCCAGTGAACAGAACATCTTTGAAGGACTTTCTGAGGGATGAGTATATATAATATGACCATCGAGAAAAATGCAAGGCCATCTGGAAATCAGAATGTACCACAGAAAAACTACAACTAGGGTTTTGAAATATCATTTCCTTTGCTCCTGAAAGCATATCTAGTTAAAATTTTATTTATTTCATTTCTAAATACAAATGCATTAGTATAGGGATACTGGTAATCGTTTACTAAAAAGATATGATTTTCAGTAATCAATGAAACTTGCTGACTAAGGTAATGAATCAGAATAGATACTCTGCCCATTATACTTTTAGAGTAAATATGATGAGAAAGTAAGGAGTATGTATTTTTTCAAAATATCAAACTATCTTTTTTTTTGTTTCAGTATATGCATAAAATCTGGAATTATATGCTTAGAAAAATGAACATGGAAAGAAATTCAGTAAATAGAAAGCCATTAAGAAACAATGTATTCTGTGAGGAGAAATACGATAGAGACGTTTTCTCTAAGTTAATGTAAGAACTGTGTAGAAAAATGTAATAACTGGTTAGTTTTATGTAAACAAAAATTTAAGGCTTCTCACTGTAAACTGGGTTCACTTGGATTCAATGTCCAAAATGGTTTAGTGATCTTTAAAAAGATTTAGTATCTATATTTTTCTATAGTTTTGGTATATCCTTTTGGTAATTAGAATAAGATATGCAAGTAAAACTGGAATATCATTGCTAAAAAAATACTCTAAAGAGGAAACATAAGGATTCATATAAGGTTTTCTGAAATGGCAATGGAAGAAGAGATACCTAGGTTCATGGAAGCCTCCTCATGCAGTAGCTAACATGTTAGTGTGGCTGGGTCATCAGAAAGATGAACGGAAACAGTAACACAAGCTCTTGAGAATCAAAAGAAGGACACTGTTTACTGAAGACAAAAGTAACGATTAACATTCATATAGATACCATATTGTAAATAATGGAAGGTAAGCTTTAAGTCATGTGGGGGTTATCACCGTCTGTAAAGAGTTGGTGGAAGAAGAGAACCCAGTGATGGTGACGGAGAACAGGTAGAGAGAAGACTAAAAGGACGATCCGGAGAGCACAGTGTTCTCTCGGCCCAAACAGAAAGCCCAAAGAGAAACTGCAGTAAGGCCGGATTGTTTGTGAAATCTGACAGTGAAAGGGCTACTGAAACCTTAAAGGAAGCTTAATCATAGAGTCCTCAGGGCATAACAGGATTACAGCTGGGGGAATAAACAAGAGATCAAAGAGGTGAACAGATAAATGCAGAATGACCCATCATGGAGCAACTCAGAAGACGAGGACAGAGCTTGTTGCTAAAGGAAGTTCAACACTGCAGTAAGAAATGCCAATAAAGAAACTCGAGAACTTTTTTAAATTGGAGGGAGAGAACAACAGAGTTGAGGACATTGAAGGTATGGAAGAGAAGGGGCGTGATTGGTGGAGCGATGCTGAAGCAAAGTGGGAGGCCGTGTCAAACACCTAGGGCTGGCTTATTCTCGGATCAGAGGAAGAAGGTCAGGGGTGAACACTGAAACGGTCTGAGTCCAGGAGACTCTTTTTTTTCTGTGATGAAGGAAGCCAAATCAGGTTTAAGGAATGCCTTGAGTAACCTTTAACAATGTGTTAATATATTTCTCTAATTCTCCTTAAATACTTAGCTTCACTATTTTCATTTCTAGATACAATTCCACGGTAAATGGTATTATCCTACCCTTTGTGAACTTCGCACAACATTTTCTGCACTTAGAAAAGCTGTCCAAAATTACATCTGACTGCACTGTCATTTTTGGTGGGGGCAGGTGTGCGCTGCCTGGGTGTATGTTGAAGATGCTCGAGAAATGACTGCCCTATGCATCTGTCATCTAACTCCTGTTGCGAGCTGCTCTCTTAGCCTCTGGGACAAGGACTTAGTGCAGTCTGAGCTTGGATCTCCGTTTGGTTTCCAGGGATCTCATCTTGCTTTTTCAGGAGCAAACAGTCTCCCCAAAATTTAGCATTGTTTACAAAATATCATAATTCAGCTTACAGAACTTAAATGGCCCCATTGTAACAAACCAGTGTTTTGGCTGAGAAAATTGCTTTGGATTGAGAAAACTATTTCCAATATAAGAGAAATTAATACTCTTTATGAAGGTTTCTTACCTGCATGTTTGATGCTGAAACTTCTTTCCTTTTAAGAAGCATTTCTGTGGATTTTCTGTACATTCACAGGCACATTTTCCAGGGTTTAAGGGCTGATTTCTTGGGCAGGTTCTTTTACATATGCACTGGCATGTGTTCTCATCAAATTCTCTGTTGGCCCCACACGTGTTAGGGAAAAGTTTGTTTTTACAGACACACTGGCATGAGTCTCTGTCTAGTTCCTTGTGGGGTCCACAGCTGGAAGCTCGAAGCCCCCCTCTGCAGACGCATTGACAGGTCTCTTCATCCAGCTCCTTGTTGGGCCCACAGATGTCATGGAATCCGTCTGCAGAGTCTAGACAAACACAGTCAGGACAGCTTTACTATCCCTTACTCGGTTCTGGGTGTGGAGTGAAACAATGAAGAGCACTTAGAAGTGTCTTCCTTTCCACAGGTAGGTTCCTTTACAGAGATGTTCAAAACAGTACCAGAAGCAGAAAGTGAAGCAGAAAGTGTCCTATTTTGTAGTGACTGATTTCAAAGCTTGAGGATGAATATTGTACATGTGATTTTAATATTAGGTATTTGTTAATCAACAGAGAGACCCTTGGCATTTAGTCTTAAAGCATCATTTGGCTTACCATCTCCAGCACTGGGGGAAAAAATAAAATCCTGCTGAGCCAGGCATCTGCAGACGTGGTTATTCCAAACGTAATCTGCGGGGCATGTCTTGTTTGCAGCCTGGCACCTGTGGAGAGACAGGTTAACAATAAGGGGTAGATGGACGGGATCATCTCTTTTCTTACCTGTGTATTACAGAATCAGTGATGCTTATGAAAGTGTTAAGATAATATAAGAATACATACAACAAAATGCAAACATTCCCTCTCAAACTACTCCCACCCACAGGTGCTGTCCAATCCTAATGGTTTTATATAATTTCAGATTCCTCTTTTTAAGGCAAATACATTTATTTGTATGATCACACAGTTTTAGTTGATGAGAAAATGGGAAAAAGCCTTTCATATTATTCTGAAATTTCCTTTTTCCATTAAATGATCTATTATGGAAATCTTTATATGTCATTTCATAAAATTTGCTCCATTATCTCTATTAGTCCACAAGTGGGTATACTATTACTTATTAATCTCCTGTTGGTAGCCATTGGAGTTTCTTCCAGATTTTGGGTTTCTAAACAATCCTACAGGAAACGTCCTTATACATGCATTTTACTGACTTATTTCTGAAGCACAGATACCCATGACTGTAAAGGGCCCATTAACACAGAGTTCCCACTCCACACACCCCAGAAAGGAATCAAAGGTCATGTTTTTTACTGTTACCTGTACACAGGTATTCCCTTTTTGAATATCATCCATGCAGTTTCATCCTCAACTTTGTCATCCCCCACACAGTCCCCAAGTCACACCCTTTCTTATGTTTCTTAAAATATCTTTCCACACCCACTTCTACTGTCTTGGTTCCTACTCATGATTTCTCTCTTGGATTTTTTCAGAAGCTTCCTCTCCACTTTTTCCAACTCCTGTTTTGCTTCTCTGATCCACCTACTATATTGCCACCAGGCTGTTCTTTCTTTCTATCTCCACAGCCCAGCATTACAGTGGTACCTAGAAGGCACACAACAACTTTTCGTTAAATGACTGAATGAAGCAGAGCATAGTGTATTATATGCTTCTTACACTAGATATATATGTCTTTATTTGCACTCTGGTACGTGAGTTGCTTTAATTGAGAAATTATATAATCCATTCAAAATATCCTACATTTCCTAGCACAATGCTATCACATAGAAGACTCAACATAAATATTCATAAATGAATAAACACTGAGTAGAAAAATCTAGGGTATTACTTTTTAATCATAAATGGCTCCCTCCATTAAAAGAGAGTGTCTATCATTAAAGGGACCCTAGAAATTCATGGAATTCAACCTGAAGGAAAATAAAAGAGGAAATAATTGGAAAAAAGAGAATATGGAAACATCAATATAAATATTGATATTTAACCATTTCTGTTAGAGATAATCTCTTCTACCTGTGGAATTTATGATATTTTTTGGTGCTGCTGATATTGAGACTTGAAATCTTTTTGTAAATACTAGAAATGATGCGCACTATTGAGGAAAGCATGGAGGTAAGAAAAAGAGACACTTTGCTTTTTATCTCTCTCTGGCACTTTTTAAGAAGCTGTTTTGCTTTGTATATGCTAATTAACATTTCCAAGACTCGATTTTCCACTTGTAGAATGTTAGTAAAAATAGAAGCCAGTAATTGTTGAATGCTTACTGTATGTCAGGAATTGGGTGAATATTTAATACAAATACTGATTATAAACATCACTACATGTCTATGAGGTAGATCTGTCATCATTACCATCATTGTTATTTTAGTATGCTATGCTATTATAATCTTAGATTAACATGCAATATAGTATCATGTTGTTGAATAGATAGTGAGGATTTGATCATAAATGTTATGCTATATGAACATTTCAATGTATATTTAATTTTAAAAGTGAGGAAAATCTGTCATAAAAGTTTACAGAACTTAGCAAAACTCAGAGAGCTAGTGAGCAGAGAATGAATTTTCAAACCAGGAAGCCACCTGCAGGAAGCACCCTCTTCTTTGGTGTCTGCCATCACGGCAGCCACCTGGCTTCAGGAGTTATGAGCATGGGCCATGGGTGGCAGATACATGGTGCATGGTAACATTTAGTAAAATTAAAAAAATATCAATGTAACATGCATTGCCCTTTGACTCTGAATGCTCAGAGGTTAGAGGCAGTCAAGCTCATCTTTGTTCTTCTCTCACAGTACCCAGAAGACACATTCTTTGTCCAATCCAGAAACTCCATAATTATGTTATGAATAACTCATTTTGCAAAAGATTCTTTTAATTAGTTATACTTTTTCATAAATAATGTAAAAAAATGATCTGCTACTTAGTTAACATCATAATAATGTAAATGTAACACCAAACATTTAGGAAAGACAAGACTTGTTATCTTGCTGGGAGTGGTGGGTGGGAGCCAGGGTGGAGCAGAAATGGGAAATTGTTGCATCTGAGCGAAATTTCAGTCTCTGTAGAAAGGAGTGCTGGGAAGCCCTCCCTGGAAGGAATATAAAATCTTGACTTAAAGTGTCACCAGAAAGGTTTGAAGATATCTACCACTAATTTCAAAATTATAGTTAATGAAAGGGTCTTTTTCACTTGGCATTAGAAAGAATCAATTTTACTGAGGAATAATTTGCCCACAATAAAATGCCTACATAGCTCCTCTTTTAAATTCATTGCCTTTTCCCAAATTTATACACCTGTGTAACTCTCACTAGGGTTTCCGTGGTGGCTCAGTGGTAAAGAATCTGCCTGCCAATGCAGGAGACATAGGAGACATGGGTTTGATCCCTAGAAAGATCCTCTGGAGAAAGAAATGGCAACCCACTCCAGTATTCTTGCCTGGGAAATCTCATGGATAGAGGAGCCTGGCAGGCTGCATTCCATGGGGTTGCAAAGAGTTGGACATGACTTAGTGACTAGACAATGATCTTCCTTCCTCTGAGTCTAGATTATATTCATTTCTTCTAGGGTTTCATGTAAAATGAATCACATAGTATGCATTCTTTTTAGCCTAGCTTCTTTCACCCAGCTGAATGTTTTTGAGATTCGTTTATGTTATGCGCATCCACAGGTCATTCTTTTTAGACTGCTCAGTAATATTCTACTGTATGGATATAATGGAATTTGTTTGTTCATTCACCTTTGATTGCTGTTGGTTTGTTCCCAGTTATTGGTTACAGAGCTTATTTGTCTACAACTTATGATATGGAAATATGTTTACATTTCTCTGGGGTAAATACCTAGAAGGGGAAGTTATCAATCATATTGTAAGTGTGTATTTAAGCTCATAAGCATCAGCCAATATATTTTACAAAGCAGTTGCACAATTTTACATTCTCATCTGTGATTCCCATTGTACTACATCAACTCAAACACTTGTTTTTCTCTGCCTTTTTATTTTAGCTATTGTGGTGGCGGTTCCTCTTAACTCTTGTTAACAAAGGCAATGATTTCAAAACATAGTTATGTATTCATCATATATCCATGATCACTGTGGTAGTTTTCCAAATAATTGTGGGTTACAACTCATAATAGGTTGAGATTAACATTTTAAAAAAAGAGAACAATAGGAAAAAAGTATGTAAGTGCACCATATGTAATAAGACATGCATTCATAATGAGAAAAATATCATCTGTAAGAGGGTAAAAATTAGGTATTGAGGAGGAGGAATCTTGGATCTGACAATGATTTCTGGCTCTCCAAAACCAACAAAGTCTCACTCCTTATTATTTAGTTTCTATTAGGTTTTATTGGCTACCACACAAGCCTTGGCATGGGAAACAAATCTAAAGTGTATACAAAGTAAGGCTACAGAAGTACAATGAGTAAATGGCTGTAATTGAAAGAATTCCTCTTGACCAACTGCCTTATCTCAAAGTCATACAATGAGTGGTGCCTGTGGGCCGCCCTGTGGCTTCTGCTTGATCCGTTTTGTGTGAAACCTGAGCTTTGAGAATTAAAGAGTTTACATTTATTAGTTAATCCTACAAAAGTTAATCAAAACAGCACATCAGATGCAGAGAAGAAAAATTGTTGACACTCTCTACAAGAGTATCTAGTAGCTATACAGGTTAATTATTGTTTTCTCATAGAAAGCAGAAGTTCAAAAAAGTTAATTTCTCAAAAAATTTTTTAAAACTTACTTTTAAAAATATTTTACTTTTGCTGGAAAATGATTATTTTAAATGTTCAAAAATTTTTATTTGTATCATATATTTATGTCAGTTGCTACTTGCCGTATGTCATTTGATATATTACCATTTATAAGTAAATACATTACTTTATATGTTTCCCAGCACGTAGTTATAAAGTTATATTCAGTATTAACAGATTTTACGTTGTTATTTAACTTTTCACTATAAAATTTTTATCTTGTCCTTTTTAATCCTATACTGAATAAAAAACAAAGCTTTATATTTCCTCTTGAATGTATAAAGCCCAGACATATTTAAGATATATAAAGAGATGTAAGTATGTCTATGGCATTAAAATTTCATGGGGTAGGTGATTAGGAAAAAACGTCTATAAAAGGATTCTTAAGGGATATAATGAAAAAAAAAGGTTGAATAATGAAGGAAATAATTTAAAACAAAACTTTGATTTTTATAGTTTTATATGGCTGCATAACTACTTGTAGAGTAATATAGACATCTACTTTAAATTTTATATATATTATGAATATCACAAACATATATACATAGCTCAGTTCAGTTCAGTCTCTCAGTCGTGTCTGACTCTTTGCAACCCCATGGACTGCAGCACGCCAGGCCTCCCTGTCTATCACCAACTCCTGGAGCGAACTCATGTCCATCTAGTTGGTAATGCCATATACACTGTTAGATATTGCTATACACACAGTTTTGTGTGTACTGGCTTGGAATATAAAATACAATTCTTAATTTTATGCAGTAAAACACACTGAAAAACACAGAGACAAGGAAATGAATTCAACATGAATCTTCATGATGATAATAAATCTGCCCTTTAATGACTATCTCTCAGATGCTGGACACTGTTCTCAGCACAGTAGGAGTATGCCGCATTTTCTTCAACCCCTTTTATATCTTTACATTTTATATATAAGCAAACTGAAATTCAGAGACATGAAATGCCCAATCTTAAAACGCTAATTAGTGGCAGGTGTCATTCAGCTCTGGTTTACCCCAAGACTCAAGATCTTTTTGCTCTTTTTGTCTCTTCTTGACCTCGAACAGCATGCAGTGTGGAAGTAATGATGAAAACATGAGTAAAATACGCAAATGCTGTGAGATATATACAGATGAGTAAGTTATTTAGCAAGCATTTGTTGATGAGTGTAGTATATGTGTTTACAGTCCCAAGTTTGCAGTGTGATTATCTGCTTCATTGGTAAAATAAGGCTAATCCTGCCACCAGCTTCACAGATGTTTTTGTGCGTATTAAGCGAGACAATGTCTGCTGGGATCTGAAGTAGGAATGGCTCAATGATTCTTAAGTGTTATGAGCTGGACATTATAGAACACATAAACCTGCCTAAAATAATCTCACAATCCAGTTTAACATGCAACTTTTACAGAGCCCTAAAAATCTGTGCAAGAACAGAGTAAATATAGTCATTGCTGTGGGTATTCAAGAAGCAAAAGGTGCCTGTGATGCTTGGACAAGACAAGGGCAGGAGAAAGACCTCCACCTGAACTCTGAGAAACAGATAGGATTTTGGAAAGGCAGAAAAGAAAGGAAATTTATTTTAAGCCAGGCCAGAATAGAAACAAGATACAGAGCAGGAAATAAGCTTGGTCTTTAGGGAATCAGACTTTGTGAAACACAGACTTGGAGAAGAATGGGAAGCAAAACAAGAAAGGAAGGCTGATGCCAGATGACAGAGGTGGAAAAATAGGTGTCCAGTTCTTTGGGAAGTTGAAAGTCACCAAAGGATTCTGGTCAGGTGAATGAAATGATGCCTTTTAAAGCTTACTTGTGACATTACTCAGGAACTGGAGACATATTTGGTATAAGAAAGACAGTACTGAAACCACTGCATTAAATCAGAAATCCATGGAGAATGAACTAGATGGGATGGCAATGATGGAAATGAAATGGTCAGTTTAGGCTGGAGTGGCTGTCTCCCCTTTCCCCCAAAATAATCAATAGCATTTGGGTATGATACAAGGAAAAGAAGTAATTAGTGACAACTGTGTGATTCCAAGGCCTCAAAGAATGTGAAAGATCATTACTATGAATAATATAGAGGTAAATAAACAGACTTAATAAGTCTTTGATTCTGTACCTATTACATCTAATATGATTATAAATAAATGCAGTTATATAAAAGGCTGGCACTAGTGGTAAAGAACCTGCCTGCCAGTGCAGGGGATACAAGATGTGGGTTCAATCCTTGGCTTGGGAAGATCCCCTGAAGAGGAAATGGCACCCCACTCTAGTACTCTTGCCTGGAGAATCCCATGGACAGAGGGGCCTGGTGGGCTACAGTCCATGGGGTTGCAGAGTCAGACAGAACTGAAATGCATGCATGCATATAAAAGGGACTTCGATAAAATATTAATTATAAGCCAGCAAAATGCTCAGATCTTGCATTGTAATTCTGGAAACCATTAGCACAGAGATTATGACTGAAGTGCTTAGATTAGATGACTTGCCAGGGGACACAAGTGACTAGAACCCAGTACTGTGTGAATGAAATTTCTCTACTACTTCAGGGAGCCATTGTCTGCACTTGCATAAGCATGAATTTATTCACAGATGCCTGTAAGATCTTTTCCTTTCTGTCAGTTAAAGTAGGCTACCCAAGAGTTTTACCTCAAGTGTCTCTGGAAAGGTAAGGACTCCCACCTCTCACACTAAGTAAAGCAGCACAAAGAGATGAAGCAGGGGAAACTGGCATTAGCACACCACGCTTAAGGTCAAGTCCCCTAAAAGGGAAAGTTCCTAAGAAAGTTTTTGGTGATGCATATGTTTATTCATCAATTTATTTATACTTTTGTTATAAATGTTGGAGTTATACAAGGTTTCTTTACACGCCCATGCTATATGCCCTGGCCGTCCTAAAGAACAAAGTGCTGTGTTCTCATCTGGAGATAGAAAGTTCCTAGGCCTCAGGTGGCAATGTGTAACGATTCGTTATAAACTGTTCACAGAGTCAATCCGTTATGCTCTATCCAGGCTGTTTATGAGATCTAATGAAACATATGGTGCTGTATATGCTAAACCATAAAACCAGCTTAAAAATAGGATGGGAAATAATGTTGAATAACAAATATCATAGCAAACACCCTCTTCCAACAACACAAGAGAAGAAAGACTCTATACATGGACATCACCAGATGGTCAACACCGAAATCAAATTGATTATATTCTTTGCAGCCAAAGATGGAGAAGCTCTATACAGTCAACAAAAACAAGACCAGGAGCTGACTGTGGCTCAGATCATGAACTCCTTATTACCAAATTCAGACTTAAATTGAAGAAAGTAGGGAAAACCGCTAGACCACTCAGGTATGACCTAAATCAAATCCCTTATGATTATACAGTGGAAGTGAGAAATAGATTTAAGGCCCTATATCTGATAGATAGAGTGCCTGATGAACTATGGAATGAGGTTCGTGACATTGTACAGGAGACAGGGATCAAGACCATCCCCATGGAAAAGAAATGCAAGAAAGGAAAATGGCTGTCAAATAGCTGTGAAAAGAAGAGAGGCGAAAAGCAAAGGAGAAAAGGAAAGATACAGGCATCTGAAGGCAGAGTTCCAAAGAATAGCAAGAAGAGATAAGAAAGCTTTCTTCAGCGATAAATGCAAAGAAATAGAGGAAAAGAACAGAATGGGAAAGACTAGAGATCTCTTCAAGAAAATCAGAGATACCAAGGGAACATTTCATGCAAAGATGGGCTCGATAAAGGACAGAAATGGTATGGACCTAACAGAAGCAGAAGGTATTAAGAAGAGGTGGCAAGAATACACAGAAGAACTGTACAAAAAAGATCTTCATGACCCGGATAATCATGATGATGTGATCACTAATCTAGAGCCAGACATCTTGGAATGTGAAGGCAAGTGGGCCTTAGAAAGCATCACTACGAACAAAGCTAGTGGAGGTGATGGAATTCCAGTTGAGCTATTTCAAATCCTGAAAGATGATGCTGGGAAAGTGCTGCACTCAATATGCCAGCACATTTGGAAAACTCAGCAGTGGCCACAGGACTGGAAAAGGTCAGTTTTCATTCCAATTCCAAAGAAAGGCAATGCCAAAGAGTGCTCAAACTACTGCACAACTGCACTCATCTCACGGGCTAGTAAAGTAATGCTCAAAATTCTCCAAGGCAGGCTTCAGCAATACGTGAACTGTGAACTCCCTGATGTTCAAGCTGGTTTTAGAAAAGGCAGAGGAACCAGAGATCAAATCGTCAACATCTGCTGGATCATGGAAAAAGCAAGAGAGTTCCAGAGAAACATCTATTTCTGCTTTATTGACTATGCCAAAGCCTTTGACTGTGTGGATCACAGTAAACTGTGGAAAATCCTGAAAGAGATGGGAATACCAGACCACCTAACCTGCCTTTTGACAAATCTGTATGCAGGTCAGGAAGCACCAGTTAGAACTGGACATGGAACAACAGACTGGTTCCAAATAGGAAAAGGAGTACGTCAAGGCTGTATATTGTCACCCTGCTTATTTAACTTCTATGCAGAGTACATCATGAGAAATGCTGGACTGAAAGAAACACAAGCTGGAATCAAGATTGCTGGGAGAAATATCAATAACCTCAGATATGCAGAGGATACCACCCTTATGGCAGAAAGTGAAGAGGAGCTAAAAAGCCTCTTGATGAAAGTGAAAGAGGAGAGTGAAAAAGTTGGCTTAAAGCTCAACATTCAGAAAACGAAGATCATGGCATCTGGTCCCATCACTTCATGGGAAATAGATGGGGAAACAGTGGAAACAGTGTCAGACTTTATTTTTTTGGGTTCCAAAATCTCTACAGATGGTGACTGCAGCTGTGAAATTAAAAGACGCTTACTCCTTGGAGGAAAAGTTATGACCAACCTAGATAGCATATTCAAAAGCAGAGACATTACTTTGCCGACTAAGGTCCGTCTAGTCAAGGCTATGGTTTTTCCTGTGGTCATGTATGGATGGACTGTGAAGAAGGCTGAGCACCGAAGAATTCATGCTCTTGAACTGTGGTATTGGAGAAGACTCTTGAGAGTCCCTTGGACTGCAAGGAGCTCCAACCAGTCCATTCTGAAGGAGATCAGCCCTGGGATTTCTTTGGAAGGAATGATGCTGAAGCTGAAACTCCAGTACTTTGGCCACCTCATGTGAAGAGTTGACTCATTGGAAAAGACTCTGATGCTGGGAGGGATTGGGGGCAGGAGGAGAAGGGGACGACCGAGGATGAGATGGCTGGATGGCATCACTGCCTCGATGGACGTGAGTCTGAGTGAACTCCGGGAGATGGTGATGGACAGGGCGGCCTGGTGTGCTGTGATTCATGGGGTTGCAAACAGTTGGACACAACTGAGCAACTGAACTGAATTGAACTGAACAAATGTTTATTTGAGAGTGGATATGAAAAATATGAAGAAAGTTTTTTTAAAGTATTAATATTTCAATATTCAATCCTTGCTGAAATAAAAAATATGAATTGATATGTTGAGAAAAACTAATTGAGATGGAAGAAAGGCAACTAAATGCTATAAGATATAAAATAATATATTCATGTTTACTTTTTGTTTTGGGCCAAAAATCTTAGGACTCAAATGCTTTTAGTTTTAATATCCATCTACAAATTTGCACACCTGATTGCATGAGTGTTTAATGTTGGTGGCATGTGTGTCTTTCCACAGAAATACTTACTTTATATGGGTAAGCTATGTTGTCTATAACATAGATTTTCCTGTTTCAGTTTAATTTTATGTTCACAGTGTATTTTCAAATTTGTCTTCTGTTTTATTTGATAGAGAAATACAGCATATTTCACAAAAATTCTTTTAATCAAATGTGTTTACTTGGAAATAATTTTGTGTTAGTAGAGGATGCAGAAAGAAGCAGATCAAAGTCATACTCACTGTGGTAGTGTTGCTGGCAGGGAGCGTCTAATAATTGAATGGACTTGTCTGTAAACATCCAGCTTAGACATGCATCGGCAGGAGGTGTGATTGGCAAAACTGATTGTTACTGGTTTGGGGCCTTGAGAGAGAGGCACTGTAATTTCAAACAACTACAAAGAAGGGACAAAAAGAAAAAAAATTATATAGATACTATAAAGCATTTCTGTGGTAAATGTTGGAGCCCCAAAAGTGCAAGTTTAACTCTTCATGATTAGGGAGTGCCACATAATGTATGGAGGATGCTAAAGTTTTTGTGATTACAAGGAAAAACTATTTTCTGTCAAATCAATATCCTTTATCAGAACAGTAAACAGTCCATGTGCTTATCTCATGCCCCTATTATTAAGCATATTAGAATTTTGATAACCAACTAATGATTACCGAGATGTGACAGACCAATGTCACATGTTTCTTCAAGGAAGAAAGGATTGTTTCAGTCTTTGATTATTCCAGGGGGTTGAAAAATGGCACAGATATAAATATCTTAGTGATGTAAGAGCAAAGCTATTGGCCACAAAACCTGGAAATGTTTGGTTACGTCTTATTTTCTATAACCTGAGTACACACACATAAAATACCTAGATGTAAAATTGATTTTCATTCCAAATGAAATTTCAACTTCAAAGTAGCTTTACATTTTCTGACATATCTGATGAGTTTATTATGTTTAAAAGAAAGATACATTCATTAATAGATAAAGCATCATTTCTGCTGTTTTTACAAAAGCATTATGAAAATATAAGTGTAGAATAGGGTAGGACATCATACATGAGGGTGGATTAAAGTCTCAAATTTTGTTTAAAATCTTATTCTGAATGCCTTATTAATGGAGAAGTTCAGTTTATCTCTTCCTTCCACAAAAACAATGTTTTAAGTTGAATATACAAGTAAATTAGTGATTAAGTAAAACTAAGGATTTAAATCCCAAAGTTTCTTAAAATCTAAATTATGATCAGTAATAATGGTAAAAGCGAAATCCTGGCCATTACCTGCTCGAAACTATCTGTTCACAGTAATTTAACTACAGTCACGCCATGTGTTACTCGGTATCTTTATGGATGTTTGAGTAGTGCTAGAAACGACAATACACTCTAGAGCCTTGTGAATCCATCTTCTGCTGTAATTTCATGGCAACCATGGAAGATCATGGCAAATATTTAGGGAATAGAAATAGTTGTCCATTTTGTTTATGCCTAGAGGGAGATTTATTGAAATGAAGTTTGAAGAATGAAATACGGAAATACCTAAATAATAAATGTACATTTTCTTCACTTGAAACGTACTTATTAAATATTCATGTAAAACTTCAGCTACTTTCTTAGCATCAGGTCCTTGGGAGGAGTTTGGGCACAGGCTCACATCCAGAGAGGGCACTTTATCAGCAACCACACTTATAAGTTGTGTGATCTTTGAAAAGTCATTTAAGCTTCTCGAAGCTGAATATTTCTTTTAAAATCAGTCAATTCAGGACAACGTTTCACCCATTAATTCATGGGACTGTGATACATATTTTGATTGCTCTGTAGATGTCAGTTATTTCCATACATTCTCAAGAATTTAGATATTTTTCCAGAGTAGTTTCTATTCTGCATAGAAATACATACGATCTCAACATATCCCAGTATTATAATTTTGACCAGTTTCTTCTCTAAAAAGACATTTGTTTATGTAGTTTGGAGAAAACCTTTTTTTTTTTTTTTGGTAAAATACCACATTGGCAGACATCTTTTGTACTATGCCTAATTCTTTTAAGAGAAGATAATTCTGTATTATCTATATATAATATAGTTTTTCTACTTCTTATAACATCTCTGGATCCTACATTAGGAACCAGCATTATAGAAAAAATATAAAGTGGTTTAGAAAATAAGCATTTTCTAAACTCATTTCATTTAATTTTTATATTTATAAATTAATTAAACCTGTCATAGTGGAAATGATAGGAAGATGTATAGGTCAGCTCACAAAAACCTAAGAATTTATGTCTAATTCTTCTGTACCCAGATATATGTACCCAGAGCTTAAGAAAGCAAGTTAAAGGCCATTGGTATTAAGACTGGAATTAAAGTCTTGGACACTAATGACATTACTTGGTGAGATCATTCTGAATGAAAACAGAACATGTCTAATAATAGAAACCTGCACAACAGGGAACATGTAAAAGATGAAAAAAGATACATGAACTAGTAAACATGCCTGGGAAGAATTATGACCTGATGTGGAGAACCAGGAGGGGGTACTGTTGAGTGGAGGGAAGTAAAAGAAAGAGAGGGGACCCTGTGTGGTGACAGGGTCAAACGTCCTCAAGTGTGATAAGGACTGAGTGGAGATAACTGGGTACCAAGGCAGCTCTGTGGGCTGTAGCGGGCAGGGGTCAAAGGGCAGGAGCAGGTGGGGATGGAGAAACAATAAAGGTTGCCTCATATGACTGGAGAGGGAGGGATTAGACATTTCAGACCACGAGGGCATTTCCACTTAGAAAATGCATATAAAAAACACTGTAAGATCTGGCATTATCTCAAGTGACACGAGGCAGAACAAGGCCTGATAGTGAAGGATGAGGCGCCATTTGAGATAACAGCTATTGGGGAAGAGTGAATGATGGTTCCCCACCCCCAGACCTCAGCTGCATCCTTCCTCCATTCAGTGATTGTTGCAAAACCAGGTTCCACCCTGGCATGACCTCCAAAAGGGAGAGAGCACAGTAAAGGAGCATTATCAGTGGTCACGTACAGACTTCAGCCATTCCTGGGTGGATAATGTCCACAATCAGGACCCACCCCAAAGCACCAGGGAACAGAAGACTGTTCTAGTGAAGACAGAGATCAGTAAAATGCACATTGAGAAGCATCTTCCCAGTGAAGTAAGCCTGGCCCTATACTTTCAAAGGGTGGAAGGGATTCTGGTTGGTGAATAGACTAGCTATAAGGATAAAAGGACAGGTGAAGGGGCACTAAAAAAAAAGTCACTACAGAGAACTGTGTATTTCCTGTAAATTAAAAATTTTCATAAGCATTAGAACTGTGGAAGAGTTTAGGAGAAATTATTTATAATTAAGGAAAATAAAAATTTAATTATTGATGTTATAGGAATGTTTCTTGTTTGAGTCTACGTAGGTAATTGGCCAGTTGAATTAAGTTAATTTGATAAAAAGGAAGAAATAGGCTGAAAATTAAAGTAAAACATCTTTTCTTCTCTTGAAACACATTTTCCACCTCCAAATTTTGACCTGAGAGTTTTCAGGTGGTTTCCTTAATTCTCTACTTGACTGTGCCAGTGTGGAAAAAATTTAAGGGCCCGGAGAAAGATGGCTCTGACCAATATTAAAAGGAGAAAGATTTTTGATAATTAGTTTTATTCATCCATTAACTTTAGAAAAATTAGAAACATTCACTGAGGTGTGTTGTAGGTGTGGGCATTAAGGAGTAATTGTACCTATGCCAGCTGAAGATAACAGTTTCATCAATCAATGATTGAAAACCACAGTTAAGCAAAAATAACAATAAGAGCGAATTTGGAAAATAAATCTCTGTATATGTATAATGAGATTAGGTTAGAATTATGAACATACCAAATAATTTACCACAAATGCTGTTGGTAAACAAGAACCTGCAGTTTAATCCCTTTATGGAATCTTTGCCTGCTATTTATATAACAGCTGAAAGCAACACAGGGACTATAATTTTCTTTCAAAAGAGTTAAGGTGTAGCCAAACACATTAGTGTTTGAAACAATAGATTCTTTATACTTTAATACAATAAAAATCTTTGTACTTTGTCAGATTATTTTGTGCTTTAATGTGTGCACAACAGTACTTTCTATTTTAAATTTAAACTTATAGAGTACAAAGTTTATGCACTATGTTCAGTTTTAGCTAATAATTCTATGAATATACATATATCTAGAAAATACTAATTGATGATAATTATAACGTGATATTTTGAACATGAGTTTCCTCAAATAGTTTGATGTCATACAGTGAATTGTTCTTGAACAATGGATGTTTAGCTTGTATATAATTTGGCATCTAAATAATAATAAAACTCACCATGGGGATTGATGTTATACTATCAGTATATGCCTTTCATTAAGAGTCACTGGTTTGAGAAGATCAAAAAAATTTACATAAAGATGGCATTTAAACATGGATGGAAATTGAAAAAACTTTTTTGATTGTGTATTCAGTAAAACTGTAATAAACAAGAGGAAATGACAAACATTTCCAACTGAGAGGTCCTCATTTGCTATCAACTGGAATTCTTTAATAAGAATATTTAATGGTCCATTCCCACCAACAAGAATGGACTTCAAATAAAGCTTGAAACAATAGGTTGTTTACCCCAGCATAGCAACAGTTGTAAAGCAACAATTCCTTTTTCTACTTCTCTTGCAGGCTATGTAAGAAAAAGGTATAGGATTTCCTTTTTTGAGAAGATCCTGGATTACAGGTTAGTACCAAATTCTAAAGAATGTTTGAATATTTGGCTACAAATATGACACACACAAAAAATGCCTTCCTTTACAACATACTTTTATCTCAAAATATGACCAGTTTCTCTTCAGAGACTAGTATCTCACTACCGGATTTAATTTAAATATTCCAACTTTGAGCCTGTTAATTAAATGTAGACACAAGGTGTAGCCCCAGAAAGCATGGCTAATAACTGCAGAGAAAGTGAAGTGAAGTTGCTCAGTCACGTCCGACTCTTTGCGACCCCATGAGCCCACCAGTCTCCTCTGTCCACGGGATTCTCCAGGCAAGAGTACTGGAGTGGGTTGCCACTTCCTTCTCCAGGGGATCTTTCCAACCCAGGGATCGAACCTAGGTCTCCCACATTGTAGGTAGGTGCCTTACCGCCTGAGCCACCAACACGGCTTAAAGACTAATAACTGCAAAATCCAATAGAAAAACTACACAACATTTAAACAAATCATCCTCCAAATGGGAAAGAGGAAAATTGAGGGTTTATTTTTAACCTTTCAACTGAGTATACTAACCATATGGCTAGGTGTCAAGAGGTTATGGAACTTAAGTTAGGTCTGGGAAGACAGCAGGTCCTTATTAGGACATCTGATATTGAATTCATTTTACATGTTTTTATACATAAAATGTACATACAGTAATACAGTTAAAATAAAAATGCCAATTCAGGAGTTTTAGAATTACTGAATAAAACTTGTGGACATGACCAGTACCTTAAGTTGGAAAAAGTGTTATGTCTAATAGATACATTAATTTTCTTCTGAAGGCAAATGTGATTCTTAAAGAAACTTCTGATAACTGTTATTTGTCTAGAGTTCTTTTCCCACATCTGGGAAAAACCTGATTTCCAACAACTGTTCTTGCCAAATACTACTTAGCTAAAGATTCAAAACAAATTGCGTTCCACTTGTTAAATACATATGAATGTAATAAATTACTCCTTCAGACTGCTAGTGTTCTGTTTAATTAATGGAAGAACTATCCCTGTCAGCAGTGCAAATAAAGTTTCACTCCACTGCTGCAGTTTACTTAGGATTAAGTGCCTTTTGCAGTGAAAGACAATTTTAGGAAACATTTACTTTAACTCCGACATATCTGTAGCAGTTTTGCTAATCTATATGTGTAATTTCCTTATAACAAAAAAATAGAATGGCTGTTTCTTTTTAAGATGGCAATATGGAATTTTAAATAATGTGGTTCTTGTACATGAGAATGAGGAAAGGAAGTTTAGCGCCCAGACAGCCGCTTCTTCTGTTGGCACGAATACATTGTTTCTTTGGTTCTAACTCTGAGATATCCACGGGAAACCCATGGATTTAGCAATTCTTTTTTCATTCCCATCTTCAGTGAAGCTGCTTAATGACAATACCAACATTTAAATAACTTTTTATCCAAATACTGGCTTGAAAGCCTTCTGCTTCTGCCATCAAATAATTTACATTCCTCAAAATCTGCTTTCTACTTTTTGGTTATGTGTCTTAAACATACAACTTCTCATGAGAAAATACGCTTGAAGCATATGTTTAGGAACGAGGTCAAGAGGACATCCGAACTGTGTAACTTTTCAAAGTTGCTTAGATATTATTTGGGAAGGACTTTGAGGCAGTTGTTGTCGATTAGCTCACTCTGGAATGCTTAGTGCATGTGGTTTTACTTTGCAGCTCACGGCTGGCTTCCTCACACATGCTGATAACCTGCCCTTCGTGAAGCACCATAAAAATGCTCTATAAGTTTCTACTAAAAACTTGGGTTGTACATTACTTAAGGTACATTGTCCTTACAGTTTATATGATTCTAGTTGGTGATTTGGTGCCAAAAGATGTCTGGAATTCCTGTAATGAAACAAAAACTTTTTTTTTTTTTTCCTTCAGAAAATATCAGTAAGAAACTTCCTTTTGTGTTTGAAAACAATCATCACATGCTCCCATTTATACTACTCGGAAAATAAAATAAAACAGATAATTATATTAGTAAAAACGTCAAAGACAGAAACAGTGCCTTTAGCAGTTTCATGTCTTGCTCTCCTTGGTTTGTGAACATTTTTGATAGGCACCACCTAGTAGGTACTTCACCACACTTGCTTAATTGAATTAAAATTAAAATTCTCCCTTTTCCTATTAAAAAAAATCTGAGTGGATTCTTCAGGTTGGAGAAGGGCATGAAGTTACAAAACCATAGGACTATCATGACTGAATACTGGCCATCCCTCAGCATTGGTTTTCAATCTTCCCTCCTGATATAAGAATTCTCTAAGCAGTAACAACCACATCAAGGCTCCAAAAAACCATTCATCAATGTGAGGTTTCTTCCTAGACCTACAGCTGAAGATCCAATCACTGCTGTAGGATTCTAAATTACATGCCCAATATTCCTCTGGTATCTCCACCTACTTACCACTCAGATGCTTCAAAATCAGCCTAGTTAAAACTCTACCTTTGACCTCAGATCTGTTCCTTTTTATCTAAGGAGCTATTCTATTCAGTGCCCAGGTTCACTGCGTACCAACTACTGCACTGTTATGCCCCACAGTGATAACCAAACACAGTCTTTGCTTTCTTTGGGTTTAGAGCACGGAAAGTAAAATGATCTGACTGGTAAGGTGATGATGCTATGTTGGATGAGCAACAAAGGCTGCTACTGAAGCACAGGAAAGGATGCTGTGAAGATGACATTTATGTCCAGGCTTGAGGATGAGCAGAAATTAGCTAGACAAGTGGGGATATGGAGTGGTGTGTAAGGAGATGTTTCAAACACAAAGACCAGTTTACCTACACATTTGCTGTATGCTGGCTCAGTGTCAATAAGCAATGTTACTGGAGAGTTTTGAGCAGTGTCAGATTTATCATTTAGAGAGAGGAAACACTGCTATAATGTGGGAAAAGGATTGAAGGAAAGGAGGAAGGGGGCTCTGACATCAGTTTGCAGCTGGTCCATGCGTAATGGTCCTGGTAATGGATGGATATGGTCCAGACCAGGGTGAGGTCAGCAGATTAAAGGCACTGACGGGTCCCAGAGATGTTGGAAAGGTATAGGAATCACTGATTGGGCTTTTAGTGAAAGGAAGAAAAATCGGATCAACCGACTAATAAAAGAATGGCATCATTTACTAAGACAGAGAATACTGAAGAAAGAAAAAGATTTATTGACTTATTTGTGAGGATGCTATTGGGGGCAGGGATAGGATGGGATCTGGTGTGTGAGGGATGGGATCTGGTGTGTCACAGACTGACTCTGACTGTCTGGGGGAAGCCCAGTCACGAGGTTGAGTAGGTTGTGGGGAAATCACGAGAGAAGTCTGAGGTGGAGATGAAGACTTAGGGGAGGGATCCCCAGAAGAGCAGAGAGAGAAGGTAAGGAGGGAGAGCATGTACAGTCAGAGGAGGGTGCCCGGGGCAGGACCCAGAAGACTAAGTGCCTCCTTACCAACTGACTTCAAATTTTTAATTGCAAACTCCTGAAAATCTTTTAAAAATTGAAGTACTAAAATGAAAAGTACCCCACTATTTATAGTTACACAGTTAACAATTGCTGCTTTGCAGATCAGAATTTATAAGAATTGTGAAAAGTGATCATTGTAAGTATCAAGTCTATTGAAAAGGATCCAAACAAAATGGGAAAACAACATAAACCAACAACAATAAACCAGACAGACTTCAAAAATGGTGCAGCAAATTCCAATTGTTTTCTTGAGAGCAGATAATAGGGAGGAAGCAGGTAAAATGAATAGTAGCAACGTCATAAATGTATTATAAAATAATCCTAAATTCTGTGAAGTCTTGAGGTGAAAGAAGGTGAAATAGAGCCAGAACTATTTCCGTATGATATAAAGTAGACTTAATTTTCTTCCAGGAAAAATATACCATGTTTGATGTTTAAGTACTGAGGCTACTGGATCAAATTCTGTTTTACTTACACATAGCACTTAAATTGGAGAAGACAATGGCACCCCACTCCAGTGTTCTTGCCTGGAAAATCCCATGGACAGAGGAGCCTGATGGGTTGCTGTCTATGGGGTCACACAGAGTTGGACACGACTGAAGTGACTTAGCAGCAGCAGCAACACTTAAACTTAGCACTAAATGCTCTTAGCCCTGGAGACTTAGAATTTCTGAAGCCTAAACCCCTTTAAGGCCTCCAACGTGGCAGAGCAGTTTGTATGCTGTGTAATATTTGTCTGTACATAAATACTTTCACTCTGATACCAATTAGGTGAATATGTGACCTAATTGGACCAGTGACCTAATTAGAGAATAAATATGCAGTGGTCACAGAAAACTACTAGTGGTTTGTTGAAGACTAAATATATTTGTTTTGCTTACTAACAAAGAACTGATTTTCTGTTTCCCAAATTCAGACTTTTACCTAAGGGACTCCAACTTGGCACACATGTAAACACATATTTAGTAAGCTGATAGTAACAGAAATAGAATGTTGACTCTTGCTTGTATTAAATATAAGTGGGAAAAAAAAAAGGAAAAACTTCTTTCCAATTTGTTAAAGAAATGGATCTTTTTAAAAGATGGAGCTGCAAAAAAAAAAAAAAAAAGATGGAGCTGCAATTTATAAAAGAATCACTTAAAAATCAGGCAAGTGAGTTAATCAACTGTTTTTAATATCATTAAACATTAAGAAATTGTTTTAAAGTCTGATTGAATACTTAAGGATTAAGGGTCAGAGAACCAACTCCCTGAAACTGTAGGGCAAATGCTGTGGATGTGTCTGTATTTTCATTTATTTTCTGGTGAGAGGGTCCATGGTTTTGGGGGGTCCTATAAGGGGGTGTGCACTCCCTCTGTGGTGGGCACCTGGATGATCAGTGCTGTGGACGTGTCTATATTTTCATCTTTTTTCTGGTGAGAGGGTCCATGGTTTTGGGGGTCCTATAAGGGGGTGGGCACTCGCCCTGTGGTGGGCACCTGGATGATCAGTGCATGAAACAGACCTGTTCTTCCCCTTGTGGAGGTGACAGACATTAGTCAAATAATAACGACCCTATATTATACACTAAATGATTAAAAGGTATAGTTGTTGTTTTGAAAGAAAAGTATTAGAAACCACAAAGAATTTTTAAGAATACTGAGTGTAAACCAGTCAAAAAAATCTCGCCCAGGACTTCCTGGAGCCACGCGATACTTGAGGTCTGAGGAGCTGGATCTTGGCGAGAGGAGACTAGAAGGCCAGGATGCCTCAAAGGTGTGTGCAAAGGTCTGGGCCGGAGGAGGAACTGAAGGAAGCTGAGAACACGCGGACTAGAAAGAGGGAGGTCAAGGGCGAGTCGTATTAGAGAATGCGGTGGAGGAACGCAGAGGCAGTGATGGAGAATTTGGTCTTATTCTAGGAGCAACTGGGAATCGCTGAAGGCCTCTTACTCTGGAAACCGATAGCATCAGTCTTAAGTGTTTGAAAATATCCCCAGGGGCGATGTAGAGGATGGATAGGAAGCAGGGACCGGGAAGCTGGGAGAGCAAGGGGGATGGTGTTTCCTAAGTCGGAAAGTGCATCAGAAGTGCCCTGGATGACAGACATGGTGCTGGGCATGGGGATTTGAGACACTTAGGGGACAAAGCTAACAAATTAACATCTGATTTGGTGACAGTCCCATCAGAGACAATTTCCATCTTTCTGACTAAACATGACGTCATGCAGTGAGAGGGAAAACTAGAAGACCAGGTGCTTTTTATGGTGCTGTTGTTGTTTGGGGTTAGTTTGATGTTGCAGAGAAAAAGCGTGATTGAGGAACTTTACACAAAACGTTGGGCATCGGTATCTAAAGAAGATATATTCTGAATCATCTAATGTAAATATTAAAGTAATCATTAATGTTACTCTATAAAGCTTGAGACATTGTAAAACCAGATTCTTTTAAAACACTGTTTCTAATTAACACATAGTAGAAGAATTTGTGGGGGATTAGTAATGAAACAATAACATAGAACAACAGACCGGTTCCAAATGGGGAAAGGAGTACGTCAAGATTGTATATTGTCACCCTGCTTATTTAACTTATATGCAGAGTACATCATGAGAAATGCCAGGCTGGATGAAATGCAAGCTGGAATCAAGACTGCCGGGAGAAATATCAATAACCTCAGATATGCAGATGATACCACCCTTATGGCAGAAAGTAAAGAGGAACTAAAAAGCCTCTTGATGAAAGTGAAAGAGGAGAGTGAAAAGTTGGTTTAAAGCTCAACATTCAGAAAATTTAGATCATGGCATCCGGTCCCATCACTTCCTGGCAAATAGATGAGGAAACAATGGAAACAGTGACAGGTTTCATTTTCTTAGGCTGCAAAGTCACTGCAGATAGTGACTGCAGCCATGAAGTTAAAAGACACTTCCTCCTTGGAAGAAAAGCTATGACCAACCTAGACAGTATATTAAAAAGCAGAGGCAGTTCTTTGCTAACAAAGGTCCGTCTAGTTAAAGCTATGGTTTTTCCAGTAGTCATGTATGGATGTGAGAGTTGGACTATAAAGAAAGCTGAGTGCCAAAGTATTGATGGTCTTGAACTGTTGTGTTGGAGAAGACTCTTGAGAGTCCTTTGGACTGCAAGGAGAACCAACCAATCCATCCTAAAGGAAATCAGTCCTGAATATTCATTGGAAGGACTGATGCTGAAGCTGAAACTCCAATACTTTGGCCACCTGATGTGAAGAACTGACTCATTGGAAAAGACTCTGATGCTGGGAAAGATTGAAGGTGGGAGGAGAAGGGGACGACAGAGGATGAGATAGTTAGATGGCATCACCGACTCAATGGACATGAGTTTAAGTAAGCTTCAGGAGTTGGTGATGGACAGGGAGGCCTGGCATGCTGTAGTCCATGGGGTCGCAAAGAGTTGGACATGACTGAGTGACTGAACTGAACTGAGTAATGAAAAATATCTTTGGATGTTGTCAACTGTTAACTTATTTTCACGAAGTAAATAAATGAACTATTGAAAAAACAGTAATTTTCAGAAAAGAACAACAAAATTCCAATACTACAACGGCTGTCATTCAAATCTATTTGATATAAGCACTTAAAAAATAAAATTTCATCAACTAATTCTAATAAGGCAGTTCTAAAATGATAAATTATGAGCTCTTAATAGATACCTTTTGTTTTACTTGGTAAAATAATTCTTTAAAAATCTATCATTTGAGTGTATTGCATATCATCCTAATTTTAAAAGAGACATAGCCCTTTATTCTTTGGAAAACTCAACTGGTATATCTAGGCCTTAAAAAAATCAATGCAAGGTGATATTTCATTTAAACGAAGCACCACAGTAATAACCAATATTGTCTAGAATGCACATCACACCACTTGACTGAAATATTTAAAATATACACAACTAAAGGTATTCAAAAAATGTTTTTTACAATAATTCCTAAATCCCTCATGTTTATTTTCTGTAACTTTAAAAAAGTCAACATATTTTTTTTATCAGACTCAGAAGACCAAAATTCCTTTTAAATAAGAGTTTAAGTTGAATATAAAAACAGCATTATTTTTAATCTTAATATCTTTTAAAAATCAATACTACCTTTTGGAGAATATGATACTGTCATTAAGTTTTTCCATTTGATTTTTAAAAAGTGGCTTTGATGCCACTATATAAACAGAGTTCATAAAGTATCAGTTACTTTTTTGGTGATAGTCTCATCAAAAACACAACTATTGAAAAATTAACTTCATTCCTCACAGACAATAGAAGCTGAGCTAATCTATTTAAAAAATCTTTTTCTTTTGATGTGGACCATTTTTAAAGTCTATATTGAGTTTGCTACAATATTGCTTCTTTTTTTTATGATTTAGTGTTTTGGCTGCAAGGCATGTAGGGTCTTCGCTCCTCAACCAGGGAGAGAACCCGTGCCCCGCCCCCCATATTGGAAGGCGGAGTCCCAACCAGCTGGACTTCTGGGAAGTCCCTGAGCCAAGCTCCTTGAAAGGGGGCTGGGGGCGGGGTAGGGGGGGGAATGCGGGGGGGCGGGGGAAGCCAGGCCGCGGAGGGCCGTGCCGGAGCCGCACACCTACCGTCTTGCTGAGGTAACTTGTGCTGGTGTTCATGCACTGTTGCCCCTCGCTGTTGCAGCAGCCCCCACATCTGTAGACGGACACACATGGAGGTTTAAAGAAGGTGTTTGTGGCTGCTCCAAACTCCTTCCCCACATCTATACACACCTCCCGTGGCATGCATTGAGTCTTTCTCCACTCATTATCAATACCTGTCGGGTCACAGGGAAGGCCATAAGTTACACAGATGCCAAGGTGGAAAACCCCACAGCAGTTGGAAGTCACTCACAATGGATTGCAGAGTTAAGATTTAGATGTAATACTTTAAAGAAATAGTTGACAGGATCCTACATTGCCCTGTGAGCTGGAATAGGATATGGTCTTTAACAGAGCAGCTAAAGGTATTTTCTATTAAAAACAAAACAAAACAAAACAACTAATGTCTAGTACCATGTAACAAGCTACATTAGTGTTATGCTTCCTTACAATTAGAATAGATTCTGCAGTACAAATAGAGCAGATTCTACAAGACAATTAGAATAGATTCTACAGTACTTTACTTGTCCATGTGTGCTCAGTCATGTCGGACTCTTTGTGAATCCATGGACTTAGCCTCCAGGCTCCTCTGTCCATGGGTTTTGTTTTCCAGCAAGAATACTGGAGTGGATTGCCATTTCCTCCTCCAGGGATCCTCCCAACTCAGGGATCGAATCCTTGTCTCTTGGCTCCTGCACTGGCAGGCGGATTCTTTACCACTGAGTCACCTGGGAGATCCCTGAAAATTTAACATAGATGCTTATAAAACCCATGGAGATAGAATCATGCTCATTTGCTATTATATGCAGTATTTTTAATGTTGCAAGGCAAATATAAACAACATGTTTAATTTTTCTTTTTAAACTGAGTTGTGAATGAGATGATGGCTTTGGTTTTGGAAACTCATTTTTAGGCTGGTGACCATGTCTTGGTGATAGCTACTTGAAATGAGAAGGTATTTTCTAGCAACTGGGACATGTATCCTGAACAAAGTTTTTTTTCAGGAAAGTAAAAACTTCCTATTCCTTGCATGCTTTCTCTTGGAATTCTGCTTCCAGTGAGTTGGTATTTTACCTATGGCACTGTTGCCTCTTTAAAGACCGCATTACATATGATGTGCTTCTTAAATGTTCTAGTTTATTTTTCTCCTATTTCCCCTAAAATAAAGTTTCTAGAAAAAAAAAAAGATATAAACTGTGGGTTATTCAGTCATGAAGCCATTTTGTTTGTTTGCTTTTGTTCTCAAAATAATTTGTAATCTCAAACGTTTATGGCAGTTAATATCTAACAACTGAAAGGAATTATTTGTTAAGTAGTCCCAGGGGGTCTATGCCACTTTGTGCAACACCATAATTTTTTGTGACTGCTGCTTAGAGATCTCTCACTAACTTTACCAAAGTCCAGCTCTCAAGTTAAGTTCCATCTAAAGCAACAAGAAACAAATAGCAGTTGACAAGATGATTTTGGATGATGTAGAAAGTAAACATTTCTATATCCAAAGCAAAAGAAAAGTTATGTGCAATTATTTTTTGTGATATAGAATGTTTAAGTGATTGAAGTGTTACGGTGTTTAAAATTTGTTTGTACGTTTCAAAATTTTTCTGATGGGGTATCATCTCAAGTTAAAAAAAAATTACAGTGTGCTGATATACATGCACCTGTCTTTATTTTTCAAGAAACCACTTTAACCACTCACAGTGAAATCTTAAAATTCTGTATTTGGAAAATAATTCTTTACTTTCTGTTTTACTTTAGGCCTTAAAGGTATTCAGTAGTATTACAAATGCTGAAATTAAAGGATCAGAATGGCAATTTGCACTGGGTTGACATATGAAGCTTTTTATATATTTTCTTTTGCCATACTTACTTCTTAAGATCTCTGTATTATAATGTGCTGCAGCAAATTTTAGAGTTTCTCCTGTCCTTGTGTTGGTGTTATCCTGTTCTTTACTATGTTGCCAGCCTCCTTTCCTTAACTGACACTTGTACATTTTCCAATATTCGGGGTAGAGCACAGTCATGAGTTCATCCACACTCGACACTGACCGCAGCTGCTCCTCCATTTCTTTGCCTGCATAAGCCTGTGGAAGAAGAATGCAACATAGTACTTCTCAGATTAAGGAAACAGATGCACTAGAAAACCTTCAGGCTTGTTTGATATATATATGTATATATGCATATATATATATATAGATAATACATGCTAGATTTCTATTAAAATATTATTTATTTTCCCCAAATTGCTTAACTTTTCTTGGTAAAATTACATTCATCTTTTAATTTGAATCAATAATACAATTTAAATTAAATTAAATATCACAATTAAAATATAAAATACACATTTGGTCATTAGGATAGAAAATTTTGAGACAAAATTTTAAAAATAATTTCTAAAGTAGCTTATTTTATTTATCATTGTTTTACAAAGTTGATGAACGTGCAAATTTAAAAGTTATCTAAGCTTCTACTGCTGCTGCTGCTGCTGCTAAGTCGCTTCAGTGGTGTCCGACTCTGTGCGACCCCGTAGATGGCAGCCCACCAGGCTCCCCCATCCCTGGGATTCTCCAGGCAAGAACACTGGAGTGGGTTGCCATTTCCTTCTCCAGTGCATGAAAGTGAAAAGTCAAAGTGAAGTTGCTCAGTTGTGTCCGACTTTGTGACCCTATAGACTGCAGCCTACCAGGCTCCTCCACCCATGGGATTTTCCAGGCAAGAGTACTGGAGAGGGTTGCCGTTGCCTTCTCCGAAGCTTCTATTACCCTCCAACATAAATAAGATTAGGTAAAAATCCAGTCTATGATAATTCTTTGTTTCACTTTTAGTTATTAACATTAATAAAATATAATTAAGCAGGATGCTTGAAATTAGGAATTTTAGTTTATGAAAACTATTTTAGAACAAAAGATCCCATAGATTTTAATAACAGAATCACAATAAGGTTTACATTTTGGCAGAACCTTCCAGTATTTCCAAAAAGTCTGATCATCAAGATTTATTCTGCCAGTAAAAAGACATGCTACAATAGCTCAGAGAACATGAATTCTGCTAATTAGTTAATGGTCTATATTGGTGTATTCAATTAAGTAGAACATTCCAAGTTATGTTCAAGTCGTTACCATATCTAAGAAAAAATACATTTTTTTTTCTAAATTATACCTTGAAACTATGGAAAATGGGACATTGTTTAACTTTATATGCAAAGTGAAATACTTCATCAAATATTTATTTTTATATTGCCATGATTATCCCATCTTAAGTCTAACTATATAATTAAATACTTTGGACATTAAGTCTCAAAGTTAAGCTCCATTGGAATCAATCTGAGAGGTGTTAAAAATGGAGCTACTTGCCGCCCACCTCCCCTGCCAGGTATCCTGCATGACATCAGGATCTACATTCCAACAATTCACAGATTTCCCTTTCTAATTTCTGAAGTACAAAATTAATATATTTGCTTTAAAAATCAAAATACAGTTAAATTGAAAGTGTTTCTACCACACTCCAAATCATTCTGATGTAGGTGATTTCTGTACTACATTCTGAGAAACATAATCTAAGATAGTTTTCTTACATTATCACAGAGGCTCCTAGGCAGTAGCTTATGAAACAGGTTCCTTCCTATTAGATAATAAAACTGGCCGTGCAGTTCAGTACTTCCCCTTCCTCACTGTTGTGTGAATTGAGCATATGGATTCATCTCTTCAAGCCTGGTATTGATAGTAATCCATGGCTTTCTCAAAGATTACAGGATGATACACCAGGCAGTTATACAAAATACAACTCTACTGAATAGATCAAGAGTCAGGTGGACAGGAGACCTTAGCTTACACAAAAGTGACAAAGTATCCTCTCACAGTCTCCCAATTAAATGCGTATGAATTATCTTTCTCAGGAAAATGTCACATGAGATACAAGATTCAAGAATCATCAACATCTCAGAATCTTAAAGGATTACTACCGAAGAGAAGACTCTCCTGGTGGCTCAGATGGTAAAGCGTCTGTCTACAATGCGGGAGACCTGGGCTCGATCCTTGGGTTGGGAAGGTCCCCTGGAGAAGGAAATGGCAATCCACTCCAGGACTATTGCCTGGAAAATCCCATGGACAGAGGAGCCTGGTAGGCTACAGTCCATGGGGTCACAAAGAGTCGGACACGACTGAGCGGCTTCACTTTCACTGAAGAGAAAGATGGTAAAATACATGGGTGTATCTGTGTCACTGCCACCTGGAGGAACATGTCATGGGTGGGGTTCTGTTTGCCTGTTTGCATGACTAGCCCTTGAACACCCAGAGTAATGTGAGACTGTGTGACTGGTGTGTCCCTGGGCCCTGGGGTACTTTCCCTCATGACTCAGCTGGAATCAAAGCCAGGTTGTGACCTAACCTGATCACTTGAGTCTCACAAGAAACAGGCAGGAATGTTCTCTTTACCAAAAGGAGCTGCAATACAATACCAACATTGTGTGACACGGTGAAAGGTACACACCAAACTATTGCTTGAGAAGGATGTTGGTGAAGTGGGCTTTCAATGAAGTATTATGTGAAGTTTCATGGCAAATCACTTTTGTACTTTAAAATTTAAAAAGGAAAATAACTCTAACAATAATTACATCTGTAAGAGAAAATAACTGATTACCCAATACAGAAACAGAAGAAAACATAAGCATGTAAACTCACAACAGAGAAAACTCAGTATAAAAAATGAAAAAGATACTAGAAAATAAAAGTTACCCTATTTATACTCTTAGATTGAAAAAAGGCCTTTCTAGAAGTGAATAGGAAAACAAAATGTAAACTATTTTTATGGTAGAAAACGCTGTAAACAAAAGACAGATGATAAAGTAGAAAAATCATTGGCAATACACATGACAGTTGAAAAGGGCTAATATTCTTAAAATATTATATGAACATATTAAGGAAATATAAGCAGACACTTCAAAAGAAAAATGGACAAAGTACTTGAACTGCATATTCACAGAGAGTAAATACAATTCATTGTACTTGGTGACAGCAGAAATGAAGGAAACTAGCATCCCTTTCAGTCCTGGTGAGAGTATAAATTTGTATAGCTATTCAAGGAAAATGTGCTATTTCAACTTAAAAGGCCTTTAAAACAAGCTCCATTTTAGACAGCAAATGCACTTTGGAATTAAATTCCCTATCTAACAGGAGTGATAATACAATTATGCCAGAAATATGTACATATTTATCATGAGGCTATGATAGTGAATATAAAAAACAGCTTTACATACAATAATTAGGAATTGATTGAGTAACGTACAATACAAAAAGAAACTAGCGCAGAAAGTAATGTCACTATAAACAGATGATATGAATATGTAATCTAGATGTGGAGAGGCTCATAATACAGTCTATGAAAATGGAGAAAATACAGCTTATATATAATATACCCCTATACACATTGTTCATATATGTACATATATGTACAATTTTTATTTCAGAAAACAATATATCTAGACAGATTGCATGCATGTGTGTATGTGTTCTCAAGAGTAAAATATACGTGGCAAAAAAGTTATCTTCTTCAAGTTGTACGATTAAGTTAATTGTTATGTTCTTTATATATTTCTATGGCTTCCCAGATGGCTCAGTGATAAAGAATATGCCTGCAATGCAAGAGACATGAGTTCAATCCCTGGGTCGGGAAGATTCCCTGAAGCAGAAAATGACAATCCACTCCAGTATTCTTGCTTGGGAAATCTCATGGTCAGAGGAGTCTGGGGGCTAGAGTCTGTGGGGTCACAAAGAGTCAGACATGATTTAGGGACTAAACAACAACAAAAATATTTCTATATCTTAAAATTTAAATTTTAAATGTAAAGCTTTATTATCTGAATAAAAATGTAACAGTAATCATCTCTAAGCATGTTGGAAGGCTATAGTATTTGCTCTCATTTCAGCCTTTCATTTATTTCACTCTTCTTATAGCTGCACAGACTATGCCTTTGATATACTATTTGATTTAAAACAAATCCACTTTTGGGACTAGAGCCCCTTAATAAATAATATAACTTTATAAGATCAAAAAACCATTGGCAAAAGCAGAAGCTATCACAGGCAAATGTTATAAAAAAGCTTGAAACTGAGTAATTTACTTACTTATTCCCACTAGATTTTAGTTACCATATTTGCAAGGAAGAAAAATAAGCTGTAGTATTAAAAGATCCAGGTATTCATGTTGGCTGCAGACCTTCTTTTATTGTAAGTTAAAAAATAATAATATATATATATATAGTTAATTGATTAATGACTGATTTACAATGTTGGTTTGCTTCCTGTCATACATCAACATAAGTTAACCATAGGTGTACATATGTCCCTTCCTTCTTGAATCTCCCTCCCACCTCCTGCCCTTTCCTACCTCTCTGGGCTATTACAGAGCCCCAGTTTGAGTTCCCTGAGTCATAGAGTAAATTTCCATTGGCTACCTCTTTACATATGTTAGTGTATATGCTTCCATGCTGCTCTCTCCATTCAGCTTACTCTCCCCTTCCTCTCCCCTACCACTGCCCATCAGTCAGTTCCCTATGTCTGCATCTCCGCTGCTGTTCTGCAAATAGGTTCATCAGTACCATCTTTCTAGATTTCATATATATGCATTAATATATGGTATTTGTTTTTCTGACTTACTTCATTCTGTATAATAGGTTCTAGGTTCATCCACCTCATTAGAACTGCCTCAAATGTGTTCCTTTTTTTGGCTGAGTAGTATTCCATTGTGTATATATAACACAGCTTCTTTATCCAGTCATCTGTCAGTGAACATCTAGGTTGCTTTCATGTCCTAAAGCTATTATAAATAGTGCTGTAATGAACACTGGGGTAAATGTATCTTTTTCAGTTTTGGTTTCTTCAGGGTATATGCCTAGAAGTGGTATTGCTGGGTCATACAGTGGTTTTATTCTTAGTTTTTTTTTTTTTTTTAAAGAATCTCCATACTGTTTTCCATAGTGACTATATCAATTTACATTCACACCAACACTGCAAGAGCATTCCCTTTTCTCCATACCCTCTCCAGAATTTATTGTTTGTGGATTTCTTGATGATGGCCATTCTAACCAGTGTGAAGTGATATTTCATTGTAGTTTTGATTTGCTTTTCTCTAATAATGAGTGACTCAGATCATGAGCTCCTTATTGCCAAATTCAGACTTAAATTGAAGAAAGTAGGGAAAACCACTAGACCATTCAGGTATGACCTAAATCAAATCCCTTATACAGTGGAAGTGAGAAACAGATTTAAGGGACTAGATCTCATAGATAGAGTGCCTGATGAACTATGGACTGAGGTTGGTGACACAGTACAGGAGACAGGGATCAAGACCATCCCCATGGAAAAGAAATGCAAAGAAGCAAAATGGCTGTCTAAGAAGGCCTTACAAATAGCTGTGAAAAGAAGAGAAGCAAAAAGCAAAGGAGAAAAGAAAAGATATAAGCATCTGAAGGCAGAGTTCCAAAGAATAGCAAGAAAAGATAAGAAAGCCTTCCTCAGCGATCAATGCAAAGAAATAGAGTAAAAGAACAGAATGGGAAAGACTAGAGATCTCTTCAAAAAAATTAGAGATACCAAGGGAACATTTCATGCAAAGATGGGCTCGATAAAGGGCAGAAATGGTATGGACCTAACAGAAGCAGAAGATATTAAGAAGAGGTGGTAAGAACACACAGAAGAACTTTACAAAAAAGATCTTCACAACCAAGATAATCACGATAGTGTGATCACTCATCTAGAGCCAGACATCCTGGAATGTGAAGTCAAGTGGGCCTTTGAAAGCGTCACTACGAACAAAGCTAGTGGAGGTGATGGAATTCCAGTTGAGCTATTTCAAATCCTGAAAGATGATGCTGTGAGCGTGCTGCACTCAATATGCCAGCAAATTTGGAAAACTCAGCAGTGGCCATAGGACTGGAAAAGGTCAGTTTTCATTCCAATCCCAAAGAAAGGCAATGCCAAAGAATGCCCAAACTACCGCACAATTGCACTCATCTCACATGTTAGTAAAGTAATGCTCAAAATTCTCCAAGCCATGCTTCAGCAATATGTGAACTGTGAACTTCCAGATGTTCAAACTGGTTTTAGAAAAGGCAGAGGAACCAGAGATCAAATTGCCAACATCCACTGGATCATCAAAAAAGCAAGAGAGTTCCAGAAAAACATCTATTTCTGCTTTATTGACTATGCCAAAGCCTTTGACTGTGTGGATCACAATAAACTGTGGAAAATTCTGAAAGAGATGGGAATACCAGACCACCTGACCTGCCTCTTGAGAAACCTATATGCAGATCAGGAAGCAACAGTTAGAACTGGACATGGAACAACAGACTGGTTCCAAATAGGAAAAGGAGTACGTCAAGGCTGTACATTGTCACCCTGCTTAATTAACTTCTATGCAGAGTACATAATGAGAAACGGTGGACTGGAAGAAGCACAAGCTGGAATCAAGATCGCCGGGAGAAATATCAATAAACTCAGATATGCAGATGACACCACCCTCATGGCAGAAAGTGAAGAGGAACTAAAAAGCCTCTTGATGAAAGTGAAAGAGGAGAGTGAAAAAGTTGGCTTAAAGCTCAACATTCAGAAAACAAAGATCATGGCATCTGGTCCCATCACTTCATGGGAAATAAATGGGGAAACAGTGGAAACAGTGTCAGACTTTAGTTTTGGGGGCTCCAAAATCACTGCAGATGGTGACTGCAGCCACGAAATTAAAAGACGCTTACTCCTTGGAGGAAAAGTTATGACCAACCTAGATAGCATATTGAAAAGCAGAGACATTACTTTGCCAACAAAGGTCCATCTAGTCAAGGCTATGGTTTTTCCAGTAGTCATGTATGGATGCGAAAGTTGGACTGTGAAGAAGGCTGAGTGCCGAAGAATTGATGCTTTTGAACTGTGGTGTTGGAGAAGACTCTTGAGAGTCCCTTGGACTGCAAGGAGATCCAACCAATCCATTCTAGAGGAGATCAGCCCTGGGTGTTCTCTGGAGGGAATGATGCTGAAGCTGAAACTCCAATACTTTGGCCACCTCAGGAGAAGAGTTCACTCACTGGAAAAGACTGTGATGCTGGGAGGGATTGGGAGCAGGAGGAGAAGGGGAAGACAGAGGATGAGATGGCTGGATGGCATCACTGATTCAATGGACATGAGTCTGAGTGAACTCCAGGAGTTGGTGATGGACAGGGAGGCCTGGTGTGCTGCGATTCATGGGGTTGCAAAGAGTCGAACATGACTGAGCGACTGAACTGAACTGAGTAATGAGTGATGTTGATCATTTCTTCATGTGTTTATTAGCCATCTATCTGTTTTCTTTGGTGAAATATCTGTTTAGGTCTTTTGCCAACTTTTTGATTGGGTTGCTTGTTTTTCATTATTGAGTTGTATGAACTGCTTGTATATTTTGGAAATTAATTCTTTGTCAGTTGTTTCATTTACTATTCTTTTCTCCCATTCTGAGGGTAGTCTTTTCACCTTGTTTACATTTTCCTTTGCTTTGCAAAAGCTTTTAAATTTAATTAGGTCCCACTTACTTATTATTGTTTTTATTTACATTATTCTAGGATGTGGGTCATAAAGGATCTTGCTATGATTTATGTTATACAGTGTTCTGCCTATGTTTTCTCCTAAAGGAGTTTTATATTTTCTGGTCCTACATTTAGGTCTTTAGTCCATTTGGGTTTATCTTTGTGCATGGTGTTAGGAAGTGCTCTAATTTCATTTTTGTACATGTAGTTGTCCAGATCTTCCAGCACCACTCACTGAAGACACTATCTTTTACCCACTGTATATTCTTGCCTCCTTTGTCACAGATAAGGTGCCCATAGGTGTGTGGGTTTATCTCTGGGCTTTCTATTTTTTCCCATTGGTCTATACTTCTGTTTTTGTTCTAGTACCATATTGTCTCGATGATTGTAGCTTTGTAGTATAGTCTACAGACTTTATTTTAATTGAGTAACATCAGATTTTATTCCTCTGAACCTCATTTTACTCCATAAATGCCAATAATGATATCTTCCTCATGGAGTTTTTGTGATGATTCAAACAGACCTTTAATATGAATGTATATTATACATTTCATAGTTGGGAGTGGGATTACTTGTCATTTTACCATCTTTGGTGAGCAGAAGCACAGTACAGAGACTACAGTTTTAGATAAACTGAGTCTCAAACTGTAACTCTGAGTATTGTGCCAGAACTTCTTTAGATCTGCCTTCTGCAATTTTGTTCTCAAGGAGCAGTGACCTAGGTACTGAGTTGTTAAGCATTATTGTGCTTTCTGTGAATCCAGGAAGAAAAAAATCTTGAGAATAGATATTACCTGCTAACCATGGCACATTCACATTGATAGTTTATTTTCAAGAAGTAAAAGAGGCCCCAGCAACCTAGAATGAGTTCTGAACCAAGGAAACACTAAATTCCTTCAAGCAGAAGTTCTATCCATATGAAAAGCTGGTCCTTTGTCAATGCTTTCTTGAGTCTTTATGTTCACCAGTGTTTTCCAGAATGCTGAGGTCATTTTCTTGAATATTAATATATTCCTTTTATTTTCCAAAGGGATTTTGTATGTCTTAAAATAGTGTCTTACAAATGGATAATCAACTGTAATGGAAAGTCTAATATAATCTAAGAATGAATCCAATTTTGCATTCTGTCTTGGAGGGATCAATTAGGAGATTACTGTGATTACTCCTTTGTATCATCAGCAAGTATACACTTGTAAACAATAACCCATGTGACAGTTATTGGAAGATTTTGGGATGCTGTGGCTATAAAAGCTGAGAGTGCAGTGTTGAAAGCAGAGATACAACCAAGCATAAACTCCTTCTTTGGTAATTCCTACAGCCAAAACACACTTCCTTCTTACTCTGCCAAGAGCCAGATGAAGCAAGATCTCTGATTCTAGAAGTGACATGATGAGAAAGAGCTTTGGGATTTTATCCACACTCTACAATTCTCTGTAACATAAGGATCATAACATGAAGTGAACACCTGAGATGATATTGAAAGTAGGCTCTGATCAACTATATACACATAGTTGGTAAAAACTAGTTTTCCTCTTGCTGCTCTGTGATCACTAGGAGTTGTTCAGAGGTAGGAAGAAGACGCAAGTGCATGTAGGTTGCCCTTCCTCCAAGACCTGAGTGATTCCAGAGAGTCAATGAGAGGTGAAAGCCGTAGCATTCATCTAGGATTGTTGGTAGTGGTCCTAGATTTGCCAGTGAGTAGAACTTAGCTGTTAATAAAACTACAGTCCCTTTGAGCAACAATCTTAATTACTATGCTGTATATAAAGTAGCCATTCATTTAATAATTTTATGAAGTTAAAAATTCATGGGGAAATGCACATAATTATGGAAAATTTCCTTTCACCTAAGAGCATATACTCTTATCAAATATTCACAATCAGAATCAAAAGAATGGCAAGAGTCCATCAAAGAAAGGCTTGACCATACTACTGGATTTTCATGAAGTGACCATAAAAGGATCATAGGTAAATCTGATTAGTTGTTTAATATATCTATATTGGGAAGAGAGGGAGAAAAATTACTTAATGTTCAAACTAGAAAATAAAGGACATTTATATTTTCTTAAACTGTCCATATGTCATTTTTAAAAGTCTGGCTCAAGTAAAATTTTATATTTGAAATAAGTATGTTTTCATGGACGAATTCATAAGATAAAGCAAAGGGAGGATGATGTGATTATATTATCAGTTTAATAAGAAACCAACTAAGACGTTTGGAAAGGAATTATTTGTCATATTAGTAATCATATATATCATCTGTTTGTCCTATGAGACCAAAATAGCAACATAAAGCAGTTATCAAGATAAAGAGCTTTACCCTATTATTCGGTTTTCTTCCTTTCTTCTTTGAAAATAGGGTATAATCGAATCAGTTGAATAAGTGCCTGCATGGTGCATTGCTAAGTTGTTTCAGTCGTGTCCGACTCTTTGGGACCGCATGGACTGTAGCCCGCCAGGCTCCTCTGTCCATGGAATTCTCCAGGCAAGAATACTAGAAGGGGTTGCCATGCCTTCCTCCAGGGGATCTTCCCGACTCAGGGATCAAACTGGAGTCTCTTATGTCTCCTGCAGTGGCAGGCGGGTTCTTTATGACAAGTGCCATCTGGGAAGCTCTAGAATAATCGGTTACTCAAGTTAATTATTCTGCCCCTAAAATAGCAAAGGAACTTGCTTATGCAATCTTTCTTATCTAATTATGGCATTTATTAGGACATATGAACCTGTGGATCATTCTGTTTCCTTCAGGTAACCACCCATTGTGGTCAAATTTATAAATTGTAACAGTATGTTCTAATTATCTAAAGGCTTTAAAAACAAAATTTGGGCTAAGTGGCATCCTGGAGAGGTTCAGATTTGAGAAATTGTCCAATACATAGTTATATAAATCACTTTTAAAATCATCCTTTGGTAAAAATCACAAATAATTCTGGAAAGTCAAATGGCATCCTTCTAAGGAATAAAAGTTTGTAGATGTTCTTATATAACCTTAGCAAATCATGTTACCTAATGTCTCAGTGAAGGTGTCAGGGTCGGGATTCTCTCACCCACGGGTCACCCATCATCCATGTCTACACCAACCTGATGTGCCACAGATAGGTAACCCTGATGTAGGTATTTAAATTTGAGTTTCATATTGGAAGTTGCTAATTGGAAGTTTTAACTTTTCCCTAATCCTCTGACCTTTTTATTGTAAGTGCTGAAAAATAGTGTCATAAAAAGAATGCATGTGTGTCTGCTCAGTCATGTCCAACTCTTATGAAACTCCACGGACTGTAGCCTGCCAGGTTCCTCTGTCCATGGAGTTTTCCAGGCAAGAATACTGGAATGGGTTGCCATTTCCTTCTTCAATAATAAAGAATGGATTCTTTAAAATCCATTACAAGTAGCATAAGATTTTTTTAAAAAATAAAAATTACTTTTCTACTTTACCAAATATATGAATTAAATAAAAAGTCAAATATTTGTTTCATTAAAATCTAAGTTAGACTCTTAGAAAGTATTTCAAACATTCAGTTTTAATCACGTTATTTTTAAGACAACTTTCTCATGGCAGCGTAGACCATCTGACAGGTCTGCATTACCAGTGCAACGGACATGATACTCTGTACACAGATCCTTGCACTGAACACTGAAAACCTCTTGCTTGTCTTTTGTTCTCAAATGAAATTGACTTTTTCCCCCTTAGGATGGTGAAAAGATTGCAAAATATTAATTCCAATCCTTTTCCAGATATGACTGCAAAAATAGCAACAGGTAGTTCACATGAAGCCATAAATAGTGAATGCATTTACTGACTACTAAAGAAATGCCAAAAAACTAAACCTTACTATTCAAATAGGGCTTCCCCGGTGGCTCAGTGGTAAAGAATCCACCTGCAATGCAGGGGACACAGGAGACATGAGTTCAGTCCCTGGGTTGGGAAGATCCCAAGGAGGAGGTCATGGCAACCCACTCCAGCATTCTTGCCTGGAGAATCCCATGGACAGAGGAGCCTGGCAGGTTACCAGCCAGTGGATCACAAAGTGTGGGACACGACTGAAGGGACTGAGCACACACCCTATTCAAATATTCCTATATACATACTATAGAGAGTAGCTCGCAGCCAGGAATGATCTCCCTTACCCCAGCGTTATTTGGCAAAGCCTGCAGATTTCTTCGGGTTTTGGTAAGTAGGCCAGTGTTTGTTTATAGTAAGTTTTTAATAAGTGTAGAAAATGATATTAATAATATCCCAAGCCTGTGGTTTCCCATTTATAAATGTAGATAATAAAATGTGTTGTGCAAAGCTTCTCTGTGTTAAGAAGACAGTACTTAGAAAGGTGAAGCACAAAGGAAGAAGGCTGGTATACTAAGCAGCTGCTTGTCCCTAATAAGATATTTTAAATAAATAGCAAAGAAGGGAAAAATTTTATGCTTTTAAAAACTTTTATTGAATGACTCCTGTGTGCCAAAGAACTGTTCTAGGCATGCTATTTATAACCAAGATTTCTCCTTTTTTTGAGTCTACATGCTAGAGATTATAATTTTTAAGAGATGAGCATATTAATTATAAGATTCTCAAATTTGTTTTTTCCCCAAAGAATTTGCTAATGTTAAGACATACCTGTTTTGTATGTTGCAATTAATTTCAGACGAATTTCTTGTTCTTTATGTCCTTCTATGTCTAAAAGATTCCAGATTATTTACCAAAGTGTCAGGGAGGGGAATTTGTTGCTATGAAACAATGTTGAGTAAAGTAAAGCTGAATTATTTAACCAGAAGTACTGTGTCTGAAAACACAAAAATTTCATTTTGCATTTTCACTAACCTTTGAGCTGTTAAATTCCCCTTTATGATTAAAACCTATTCAAGGATTTTTTTTAATAGCAAAAGCATAAATTCTATGCATTCTTTTATTTATAAATTCAGTTACTCAACTACTTATCTCCTTTGGTACTGATTTTGGACCACAATTGAATTCTGGCTCTGGAAGGGGGTACATGTATGTGTGTGTGGTAGGTGGTCAGAGTATGCAAAGGATATACACTCAGTAAATAACCAAGCTAGAGAAATGATGACAGTTAGTTGCCAAGTCTAATGCAATAGTAGGATTTGGAATGTTTTTCTCAGGGCAGTATCTCTGAGCTTTGGGGAAACCACAGCCACTTCTTATCAGGACTTACAGATCCCTCACTGCTTAGTTTAGGAACAACGTGGCTCGACCCTGATCAAGTCCTGAAGAATAACTTCCTTCCTATATGTTTTAACAAGTGTGAGAATAATTTTTTCTTTATCAGTGCTCACCACAGGTCCATTTATCACATGCCAATTTATTTCCATGCTAATTTCAAACCATTTTCTCCATCTTGCATCCACTGGACAAACAGCATTTTATATACAAAATGAATAAAGTGCTTCTCCTCATCCTCTGCAAAGCCAGTAACTCTGCAGGGCCTTGAATTCATCTTTGTCTAGGAACACGTCTCCTCATGTTAAGCCTTCCTCTGTCTCTCTCTCCTGTAGTATTCCTATTAGCTTAGGCAACTGTGTACAGAGAAAACTATCCAAAGTAGAAGAAAATGCTTTTTAGGCCCACATCCCTGCCTAGCTGCTGTCATTTTTATGCTCTCCCTCATGGCTTCCACATTGGAGGGCGCTGTCTATATCTGTGCTATTCTTCATCTCACCTGTCAGTTCAGTTCAGTTGCTCAGTCATGTCCAATTCTTTGCGACCCCATGGACCACAGCATGCCAGGCCTCCCTGTACATCATCAACTCCCAGAGTTTACCCAGACTCATGTCCTTTGAGTCAGTGATGCCATCCAACCATCTCATCCTCTGTCGTCCCCTTCTCCTCCCACCTTCAATCTTTCCCAACATCAGGGTCTTTTCAAATGAGTCAGCTCTTTGCATCAAGTGGCCAAAGTATTGGAGTTTCAGCTTCAGCATCAGTCCTTCCAATGAACACCCAGGACTGGTCTCCTCTAGGATGGACTGGTTGGATCTCCTTGCAGTCCAAGGGACTCTCAAGAGTCTTCTCCAAAACCACAGTTCAAAAGCATCAATTCTTCGGTGCTCAGCTTTCTTTATGGTCCAACTATCACATCCATACATGACTACTGGAAAAACCATAGCCTTGACTAGATGGACCTTTGTTGGCAAAGTAGTGTCTCTGCTTTTTAATATGCCGTCTAGGTTGGTCAAAAATTTCCTTCTGAGGAGTAAGCATCTTTTAATTTCATGGCTGCAGTCACCATCTGCAATGATTTTGGAACCCTCAAAAATAAAGTCAGCCACTATTTCCACTGTTCCCATATATTTGCCATGAAGAGATGGGACTGGATGCCATGATCTTAGTTTTCTGAACGTTGAGTTTTAAGCCAACTTTTTCACTCTCCTCTTTCACGTTCATCAAGAGGCTCTTTAGTTCCTCTTCACTTTCTGCCATAAGGGTGGTGTCATCTGCATATCTGAGGTAATTGATATTTCTCCTGGCAATCTTGATTCCAGCTTGTGCTTCATCCAGCCCAGCGTTTCTCACCTGTCAAGGCTCCCACAGTCACTCCACTGGAACTGAGTCCCCACAAGTTCTCTGCGAGCTCTCGTGACCTGTCACACTTCACTTCTGTCCTGGGGATCACCCTGCTCTTATTCCATCAAATGTGTTCTTTTCCTCCCTGAGACATGCTCTTCTGCTATTCCTTCTCCCTTCAGTTCAGTTGCTCAGTCGTGTCTGACTCTTTGTGACCCCAGGAATTGCAGCACGCCACGCCTCCCTGTCCATCACCAAATCCCAGAGTTCACTGAGACTCATGTCCATCGAGTCAGTGATGCCATCCAGCCATCTCATCCTCTGTCGTCCCCTTCTCCTCCTGCCCCCAATTCCTCCCAGCATCAGAGTCTTTTCCAATGAGTCAGCTCTTCGCATGAGGTGGCCAAAGTACTGGAGTTTCAGCTTTAGCGTCATTCCTTCCAAAGAAATCCCAGGGCTCATCTCCTTGCAGTCCAAGGGACTCTCAAGAGTCTTCTCCAACACCACAGTTCAAAAGCATCAATTCTTTGGTGCTCAGCTTTCTTCACAGTCCAACTCTCGCATCCATACATGACTACTGGAAAACCATAGCCTTGACTAGACGGACCTTAGTCGGCAAAGTAATGTCTCTCCTTTTGAATATGCTATCTAGGTTGGTCATAACTTTTCTCCCAAGGAGTAAACGTCTTTTAATTTCATGGCTGCAGTCACCATCTGCAGTGATTTTGGAGCCCCCCCCAAATAAAGTCTGACACTGTTTCCACTGTTTCCCCATCTATTTCCCATGAAGTGATGGGACCGGATGCCATGATCTTTGTTTTCTGAATGTTGAGCTTTAAACCAACTTTTACACTCTCTACTTTCACTTTCTTCAAGAGGCTTTTTAGTTCCTCTTCACTTTCTGCCATAAGGGTGGTGTCATCTGCATAGCTGAGGTTATTGATATATCTCCCAGCAATCTTGATTCCAGCTTGTGTTTCTTCCAGTCCAGCATTTCTCATGATGTACTCTGCATATAAGTTAAATAAGCAGGGTGACAATATACAGCCTTGATGTACTCCTTTTCCTATTTGGAACCTTCTCCCTTAGTGGTGATTATTATCGGTGACCTTTGCTGACTTATCTTGTAATTATCCTGAATGTCTGAATTCTCAGGGCTCAGAAATACTTTTCCTGACATTCTCCTTATACTTCTTTCCAAGTATCCTCATCTCTCCCCAACCCTGAAAAAAATGATCAGATTTCTCAAGGTCTCATTCTTAACATAAGTAAAATGGAACTGGGCTTCCCTGGTGGCTCAGTAATAAAGAATCTGCCTGCCAAGGCAGGAGGCGTAGGTTTGATCCTTGAATCGGGAAGAAACCCTGGAGGAGGAAATGGCAACCCACTCCAGTATTCTTGCTGGGAAAATCCAATGGGCAGAGGAGCCTGGCAGGCTATAGTCCATGGAGTTACAAAGAGTTGGACAGGACTGAGTGACTGAGCACACACGCAAAACGGAACTGATGAATTTCCTCTCCAAATGCATTTCCTCTTGGGCTTTTCCCAGTTCATTAAAACTTACTAACCTGTTGCTTATTTAGGAGTCTGGGAATTAACTCTTAGTTTCATTCCTTCCCTTACTTAGATCATATTAAATATGGCCTATCAGCAAGTACTAATAATCTTTCCTCTAAAATACAGTAGTTTTTCTCCATGTTCACTGCTGACCTCCAAATTTAAGCTGCCACTATCTCTCACCTGATTTACTGCATACCTTCATAACTGATCTGTTCAGCTGCTCTGTTTACCCCTCCAATTGACTCTCCATCCACAAATCACAAGAATCCTCAGTAAACACCTATTGATTGAATGATCCCACTCACCTGTGTTTCAGTGGCTTAGACTTCAAGTAAAACCCAACTCTCCTTCAGATAAAATCCAATCTAAGGCGATGAGGGACTCCCATCAATGCTCTAATCTTATACCCTTGCCACCTTAAGTCATAGAACATCGATATCTTCACAATGTCATGATGTTTTCAAGTTTAAAACCTTAGACAATTTTATTCCATTCCTAGAATTGTATGTCCCAGCACTATACACAGCTGGTGCTTTCTCTTCATTAAGGTTTCAGCTCAAAGGTCACATAATCACTGCAGCTTTCTATCCACTGTAGTTAAATAACCTGATTGACATATGCTTTTTCAGCACCTTTTTGTTTCCTTCATTTTTATTTCAGACATTGTAAACACTAGTGTATTTACTCTTATTACTCCCTATCATGCCTATTTTATTGCCTACCTTTTGCAGAATATCTGGCATATGGTATTTAGTTAAAGAATAAATTAAAGAGGAGGATGAAATAAAAGCAGTTTCCTATCATTTTTCATGTCATGGAAGAACTCTACAAATCAGGCTTTCCTAAAACCAAAGAGAAACATTAGAAAAATATTTAAAGGTAATTCAATTCAAATCGTATTAAAATAGTCCCAATGTAATTATTGACAATGATGTATTTTTTTTCTTAAATGGCTAAGGTATCATTTAGGAAAATGTTCCTGTTTAGTCTAAATCAAGGAATAAGAAAAAACCCCACAATTTTCTTTTTTGAAAGCAATATTGAAAAATAGTACATTTTAATTTTAACTATTTAAACATGCTGACAAGGTTAAATCAATGGTAGACAGTAAACATAAGAAATCCATATCCTTTTAATCTGAATTATTTTCCTCTATTTTATTTTCACATTCAAAAATCAAATACAGACAATCAGTGCTTAGCAAAAAATTTAAAAATCCAGAAATAAAAAAGAAAGACAGAAAGAAGGAAAAAAGAAAGTCTGATCCACACAGATCTCATAAAAAGTTACAAAAGCAGTGATTATTCATTCAAAGATTAATAAGTGAAAATTGGATTAATGAAGATTCCATTTATTTTATATTTTAAGTGGAAAGTTTTTTAGCACTTGATTGCATTTCTCCCTTGAGGTAATGTAAGGCAAATTAAACCACATAGCCTCAAGAATACATTCTGAAGTTAGTAGCTTGGGGCATGAATAGGAAAGACAGGATTATGTTGCAACTGAAACATTGCACCTTTAGCTCCTTTTTTTCCCCACATCATAAAGGTTATCAAATGCATTGCAGACTCTGTAAGACTACCATTGGTTTATAGCATTTCCCTGAAACTCAGGAATTAAAAGTCCAGGATCTTGGAGAATCATCTCCTTTCCCTGCCTCAGTGTCTCTAGTACACAGAGCCTGACTGGACCGTCATGTTTCCTGTCTGGCCCCAACCTCTTATTAGCTAGAAAAAGTAACTATCCCCATTTCATCAGAATGGAAGTCTTGCCACACCACAATATAAAGGTGAAAAGGACATAAAGATAGAGGTGGCTACAAAAGACTCAAAGCAAAAGGGTACCAAATGAGAAAGCAAAATCAACAACCACTGAGTTCACAGAAAACTTGGGGGTAACAATCATGAGTTCAGTATCAGTGAGAATTAAATATTTATCATCCTTCCCCTTGAGATGATACATCATGGACATAACATTTCTAGTGTGTCAATTTTTAGATCAGTTGATGAGCAAAAGCAATCATGGGTCATGACAAATATATGCTGTTGCTGCCGCTGCTAAGTCGCTTCAGTCGTGTCTGACTCTGTGACTCCATAGATGGCAGCCTACCAGGCTCCTCCATCCCTGGGATTCTCCAGGCAAGAATGCTGGAGTGGGCTGCCATTTCCTTCTCCAAATGTATGATGACGTACTAACAATATAAAAACCAGGTGTCTAGTTGCTTTTACTTTTTCCTATAGAACAGATGCTTCTACATGCATTTTTTCAGTTTATTAACAATATTCATTGGAAACAGAGCTAAAACCAAGTCAGTCATGAATGAAAAATTTATCTTTCAACTTCAGTTAAATTTGTCAGATTTAAATCAAGTGTATAGCTCTGCTTCCTCCCAGAACTTCGCTAAAATAGGGGTAATGTATCATTGCCACAGAGGTAAAAAGAACAGGATAGGAGAGAATGAGAGATGAAAGAAAGATACTTTTTCTTTTTTTTTAAGAAATACATAGAGGTGTTATCAGAGGAGACAGAGCTGAAAACCATGCTGGGAATAGTTGGGAATGGCTAGAAGCAGCAAGTCATTTTATGCCTCAGATCCACAAATATAGCTACTCATGGGTACTCTGCAAAATGGAGGTGAAGAAACAGATAAAACGGACAGATGGGTTTTAAACATAAAGACCAAATTTAACCCTCAGATTCTCCATTTAGCAAGTCTATCCAGTCAAGCAACTAAACCTTTGAAACCCTAGCCTGATCCAGAGGCTCATTCCAGGGTCACCAAGTACAGCAAAGAGCAGGACAAGACTTACTGAAAGCATGAGGGGACGAAGAAAAAGCCTACACTGAAAAAAGTTAATTTTCACGTTTCTTTGCTTGGTACCATGCTAGCTGGGACCTCAACAGCCCTCCACCACTGCTCACACACACCTACTTCCCTACCCCAGTCACGGAAATGCTTTTTCTCTGAAGAGTCTTTGTGGCCTCAGGGAAAAGATATATAGTGTGTGTGTATATATATATATAGTGTATACACACACACACACACACACACACACACACACACACACACACACAGATGTTTTCCCCAGTGGGAAAATTAAAACAACAACAACAGCAACAACAACAAAAAACACCCCAGATCTCTATCCACTCTCTCTGTATTATATCCTATCTATTGACTAGTTCTACAACCCAGAATGAACTTCTATTGATTTTTTTCGGAGATTCAACCTTAACTATAAACAAAAACAACAACAAAGGATGATAAGAAATTTGAGGAAAATCTCTAAAGTAAAAAAGAGAGAAATCAAACAAACGGAATCTAACAAAAACAGGAAATATGGCAAGTAAAACTCTTAGAGAAAAACCCTACAATATTTTCAGATATTGTTAGAGAAGATATTACATTTATGAAACATTAACATCAGAAGAAATAATACCAAACTTACACAAACACTTTGAAGAAATAGTAGTTTAAAAAAAATTTTTTTTTAAATATAATAGGAAAAATACATGACTCACCTTATTTGATGAGGCCATTATTACTGACACCATAGTGAGATTAAACACATACAAGCAATTTCTTAGAGGCATTTTTGTTTTCTCTAGCTATTTAAGCAATATTTAAAAATTCATCACTTGGCTCTTGATTATTAACAAGGGATAAAATTGTAGTCATCATCGTTCAACAAGTATTTAATGTCTCTTTGTGTGTGAAAGACTGTTCTCTGTGTGGACATGGAGTCTGGTAAACTGTGGCAAACCTTAAAAAAGTTTGAGGGCTACTGGGTACTAAGACCTGGAGTATTTGGTTTATATTCGCACAGTAAGAAAGAGGGGAAAATGTCCCTGTGAATACCAGTTTCTGGTGTGCGTGATAAAGGATGACTAGAGAACACTATGGGGGGATGCGTTCTGACTGGGGGAAAATTATTTATTTTAGACATGTGAGTTGGGGGCATTTAAGGCATCCATGCGGAAGTGAGGAAGCAGGATATGTGGTTCTACTGATCAGGAAAAACCTACTTGACAGTTGTCTGTGTGTCTGGTTGGAAAATGAAGCCACGTGTGCGTTAAGAAGGCACAGCATGAGCAGAGGGCAGCAGAGAACCTAGGCTGGGGAACTATGAAACCTGACACTCAGAGTCCAGGGGGTGAACCAGCGACATAGCCAAGCCAGAGGCAGAAACAGGTACTGTCATGAAAGCTACAGGTAACAGAGTGTTTCTGAAAAGAAGGAGTGGTGTGAAGTCTAATTCTTCTGCACACTCTGTAAAATGAAGCCGGAAAGTCTGGTCACTGGGCACCTGAGCAAGGTCAGTGACTGATCCAGGCGGGTGCAGTGTAGGGAAGAAAAAGGTGGTGGCTCATTGATGGGTGACTTACCCGAGAGAACGAGGATTTTCCTAACCAGTTCTGCTAATTTGCTAAAAGAATGGACTTGGGTTTGAGGGTTTGAAAGACATAGGTTTCAGGAATCTTGACTAGAAAGAGACTACTAAAAACACAGCAGCAGGAGGTTTTCAAGGGAGCCAATGACTAATAACAATCACAAAATCCAAGATCCAAGACTCTCCAATATTTGAGAATAGATTTCAAAACCATTTTGCCTTTTAGCAAATCCATGAAAGTGGATGAAAAAGGCATGAACAGCTAACTTAAAACATATCTGATAAAACTTGCCTCCAAAATATAAAGGAACTTTGGTAAAATAGGTGATTGCATGTTTTAACAATTTAAATTTCAACATTATAAAATAACTTACATTATTCAGAACAGTGTAAATCTGTCCACATTTGGGGGATAAAAAGAGAATTCTGACTCACAGGTATTCGACCCAGTTCTATTTTTACATACATTTTTTTTATAATACAGAAAGGAAAAGAAAAAGAAAAAAGATATTCATTGATATATATAAGACCTAAATCAAATCCCTTATGATTACACAGTGGAAGTGACAAATAGATTCAAGGGACTAGATATGATACAGTCCTGAAGAACCACAGACTGAAGTTCATGACATTGTACAGGAGGCAGTGATCAAGACCATCCCCAAGAAAAAGAAATGCAGAAAGGCAAAATGGTTGTCTGAGGAGGCCTTACAAATAGCTGAAAAAAGAAGAGAAGCTAAAGCCAAAGGAGAAAAGGAAAATTATACCCATTTGAATGCAGAGTACCAAAGAATAGCACAGAGAGATAAGAAAGCCTTCCTCAGTGATCAGTGCAAAGAAATAGAAGGAAACAATAGAATGGGAAAGACTAGAGATATCTTCAAGAAAATTACAGATACCAAGAGAACATTTCATGCAAAGATGGGCTCAATAAAGGACAGAAATGGTATGGACCTAACAGAAGCAGAAGATAATAAGAGGAGGTGACAAGAATACACAGAAGAACTATACAAAAAAGACCTTCATGACCCATATAACCACGATGGTGTGATCACTCACCTAGAGCTGAATATCCCGGAGGCCAAAGTTAAGTGGAATGCTTCCTTTAGGAAGCATTGCTATGAATAATGCTAGTGGAGGTGATGGAATTCCAGTTGAGCTATTTCAAACCTAAAAGATGATGCTGTGAAAGTGCTGCACTCAACATGCCAGCAAATTTGGAAAACTCAGCAGTGGCCCCAGGACTGGAAAAGCTCAGTTTTCATTCCAATCCCAAAGAAAGGCAATGCCAAAGAATGCTCAGACTAGCGCACAACTGCACTCATCTCACATGCCAGTCAAGTAATGCTCAAAATTCTCCAAGTTAGGCTTCAACAGTACATGAACCAAGAATTTCCAGATGTTCAAGCTGGATTCAGAAAAGGCAGAGGAACTAGAGATCAACATCCCTTGGATCATAGAAAAAGCAAGAGAGTTCCAGAAAAACATCTACTTTTGCTTCATTGACTACTCTAAAGCCTTTGACTGTGTGGATCACAACAAACTGTGGAAAATTCTTAAAGAGATGGGATTACCAGACCACCTGACCTGCCTCCTGAGAAATCTGTATGCAGGTCAAGAGGCAACAGTTAGAACCAGACATGGAACAATGAACCGGTTCCAAATTGAGAAAGGAGAACATTGAGGCTGTATATTGTCACCCCACTAATTTAACTTATATGGAGAGTACATCATATGAAATGCCAGACTGGATGAAGCACAAGCTGGAATCAAGATTGCTGGGAGAAATATCAATAATCTCAGATATGCAGATGACACCACTCTTACGGCAGAAAGTGAAGAGGAACTAAAGAGCCTGTTAATGAAAGTGAAAGAGGAGAATGAAAAAGCTGGCTTAAAACTCAACATTCAAAAAACTTAAGATCATGGCATCCGGTCCCATCACTTCATGGCAGATAGATGAGGAAATAATGGAAACAGTGACATACTTTAATTTCTTGGGCTCCAAAATCACTGCAGATGGTGCCTGCAGCCATGAAATTAAAAGATGCTTGCTCCTTGGAAGAAAAGCTATGCCCAACCTAGACAACATATTAAAAAGCAGAGACATTACTTTGCTGACAAAGTTTCATCTAGTCAACATATGGATGTGAGAGTTGGACCATAAAGAAAGCTGAGCACCAAAGAATGATGTTTCTCAGCTGCGGTGTTGGAGAAGACTCTTGAGAGTCCTTTGGACTGAAAGGAGACCAACCAATCCATCCTAAAGGAGATCAGTCCTGAATATTCATTGGAAGGACTGATGCTAAAGCTGAAGCACCAATACTTTGGCCACCTGATGCAAAGAACTGACTCATTGGAAAAGACCCTGATGCTGGGAAATATTGAAGGCGGGAGGAAAAGGGGATGACAGAGCATGAGATAGTTAGTTGGCTTCATTGGCTCAATGGACATGAGTGTGAGCAAGCTGTGGGCATTGGTGATGGACAGGGAGGCCTGGCAAGCTGCATCCATGGGGTTGCAAAGAGCTGGACATGACTGAGCGACTGAACTGAACTGAACTAGCACCACCTTTTCTTTCTGTCAGCACTGGATTGTTGGACAGAGGCACTTAGAGGAAATCTTCCCAGAAACTTAAATTCTTATCTTTGCCTATTCGGTGCATAGGAATTCAATGGAGCAAGAGACTGTGAATCACATAAGAGCTTGTAAATGCTTTCTTACAACTGCTGATGGTTTGAATAGAGTACTGCAAGGTTTAATCTTGGAGGACCTAATACTGGCCTGCAAGTGTGAAAGGACCTTGGGTCAACCAGCATCATGCATACTCTTCAGGAGCTGTTTGCCATTTGGCTCAGTTCCAAAATCACTATTTGAAAGGACTATAAACTTGTTTCTATGAGGTATGTAAAGTTCTTTCTCATAATCTTTTGAAATCTATCTTATATAAACTGGCACATTTAAATAGCTTTCTGTAATATCTAAAATAGCAAATGCTCTGGAAACTAATTGGCCTTATTTGAAAAAGGTGTACTTGTTTATTCAAAAATGAATTTACTTTACTTATTTTCTGCTAGAGAAGAGGCACTAGCTCTACCCCAAGCGGTATCTCCCCAAAGGAGATTTACGCCTTTATTTTTGTAAGCAGAGAATTCTCTAAGGGGTCCAGCACTGAAAATCATGTGTTGAATAAGAAGAAAACTATTGGAATAATTTGCACCTAAATTGCTAATACAAAAAAAAAAAAAAAAAGGTTGCATGCTTTTGGACAATGGATAGCTTCTATTATTTGTTAAAGTTCACCCATATTTCAAGCAAACTTTTCAAATAAAGTGACCATATTTTGTTTAATGAGCCAATAGTTAGATTTTTCTGGTGTTTTTCTTGAATTATAACTGCTAATAACCATTAGTCTGTCTATTCACTCAATATATAAGAGCCTAGAGTTTTAGATCTAGCCTCAAAAATTAAAAACTTAGTTGCATCTGCATTATTTAGTCTTTCTGTGCCTCAAAGTATTTCGAAATTGCGTCAGCATTTTTCATATTCCTAAATAGGGTAATGTTCACCAAGTTAAAAACAATTCTTGGCTAAACACTTAGAGATAAAAGAAAACTATAGACTAAATATTTATCAATGAACTACATACTGAAGCATAACTCATTTTATTTTTAAAGATGCATATTACAATGATTCTTCTAATTAAAAAAATAATTGTTTCTTTAAAAAATATTTTTAAAATATCTAATGTACCAGTATACAAATTCTAGTTACACAAAACACGCACTATTTACAAATGTGATAGTATTAATTAAAAGACCACCCACTTTGTCATATTAACTAGTAAACACCCTTACATAAAATGTAATTAACATTGAAAAACAAATGTAAATGAACCTAAAAAAGCACTAAAGAGGTGGGAATTATTATAAAAGAAGTCTGTTTGTTAGTGTAACATAAAAATGTTAAATTTCAAATGTTTTTCAGATCACTAAGATATAGATTAATTCAGGATTTATTTGAATTAAAAAATCTTTTAGTATTCATGTAATGCTAATAATTAAAAATTATTTGAAAAGGAGTAATGCCTTTTTTTAACCTCATAAAAAAAGACCACAAGTAGCAATATAAATTAGTGTTCTAAACAGAATAATCATAAAGATAGTTTGGTTATAAAACTTTTGCAGGATAACTTCACTTTTTTCCCCCCAATAAAACACACTCTAGAAAATCATACCAATTCCTCATAATTTATTTTTTCACATTTTATTTCTTAGTGACTATATAAAAATAATCCATATTTCCCATGATATGAAATTAGAGCCTATTACCAAATTTAGTTCAAAATACATTTCTGTATCTTTATGAGCTGCAGATGCATAAAGCAAAAAATGAGCAGAAGGTTTTGCAAACTTTGAAACTTTTCCATATTCTGTTGTTGCTGAGTAAGTTTCTTGGTTATGAGGATGATAACAAATTGAACAGAAGTCTCTCTAATGTCCACTTGATAGAATAAGATGCTAGCTTCACAGGAGTTTTCATAAATAGCACAATTAACTACATGGTGACTTGGTAGTTTCCACACCAATTTATAACACTAACCATTTGTTTATAGCTTGATGATGATGAGTAAGGTCCTCAAATAAATTAACCCCACGGTCCCTTAATCTTGTGCAAGAAAACGTAAGAAAGCTTTAGGCTAGGAATAGTGTTCCTCCTCAAGAAAATTAGAGATACCAAGGGAACATTTCATGCAAAGATGGGCACAATAAAGGACAGAATGGTATGGACCTAACAGAAGCAGAAGATATTAAGAGGAGGTGACAAGAATACAGAGAGGAACTATACAAAAAAGATCCTTATGACCCATATAACCACGATGGTGTGATCATTCACCTAGAGCCAGACATCCTGGAGGCCGAAATTAAGTGGGCCTTAGAAAGCATTGCTAAGAACAAAGCTAGTGGAGGTGATGGAATTCCAGTTGAGCTATTTCAACTCCCCAAAGATGATGCTTGAAGTGCTGCACTCAATATGCCAGCAAATTTGGAAAACTCAGCAGTGGCCCCAGGACTGGAAAAGCTGTTTTCATTCCAATCCCAAAGAATGATGTTTCTCAGCTACGGTGTTGGAGAAGATGCTTGAGAGTCCCTTGGACTGAAAGGAGATGCAACCAATCTATCCTAAAGATCAGCCTGAATATTCATAGGGAGGACTGATGCTGAAGCTGAAGCTCCAATACTTTGGCCACCTGATGCAAAGTACTGACTCACCGGAAAAGACCTTGATGCTGGGAACGATTGAAGGCTGGAGGAAAAGGGGACAACAGAGCATGAGATAGTTTGTTGGCTTCATCAGCTCGATGGACATGAGTGTGAGCAAGCTGTGGGAGTTGGTGATGGACAGGAAAGCCTGGCGTGCTGCAGTCCACAGGGTTGCAAAAAGTCAGACACAATGAGTGACTGAACTGAACTGAGTGTTCCTGCTCTTATGATTTGTCTGGGGAATTTCCCTCAGAGTCTGAAAAGGGCTAGGAACAAGCAACAACCATCAATGTGAAAGTGTTTTCAGAATGCAAATGAAAAAATTATCTCATCATTGTATAGTTATGGAAGTACTTTGATCAAACCAGTAGCAATTGGCATACTCACAGTACTTAACATCCTTGGCTCCAAATAACCTGGCCGTTATTGTATTTGGTATCATTTAAATTATTGAAAAGAAATGAACTGCTATAGCTATTGGAGACATTTTCAAAAGTAAATGTTCCAAAAATGCCTTAAGCAAAAGAAAACACCTCATTTGTTCCAATTTCAGGTAATTTTTTTTTACTGCCCCTTAAATAGTTCTTTATATACAGTAGGGCCTCAATTAAGTAGGACTTACTCATTTAAATGAATAACTCAATGACTGATAACTGAACAGCAAGTGCTCAACAAATGTTTGCTGTATCAAGTTATTAGTCCATTAATTAATCTCAATCAGAACTCCCTGAATTTGGCAGATAAACCAAAAACATACAAAGAGCTAATATGTTGTTTTTCATTCTTAATTTCTGTCACTATCCAGTATCTTTCATAATTTGATCTTGTTTTTGACACATGGAAAAGTCTTAAGTATTCATTTTTAGACCAGAATCTCCATATGTTGTGCTATCTAATGTCAAATCATCATCTTAACATAAATTGAAAAGTTATAGAACATAGGGAAGGATGTATTCATTTGACTTCAATCCTAAATCTGTAGCATGAAAGCGTTCTTAATATAAGAAACAGAAAAAATTCTTATACTAATTCCAGCTGTTTCAATTGTTGGATTAATGACTTAGTTTATGTAAATCACTTTAGTGCCCAGGACTGCACCAGCTGAACAATCCGTGTTGGTGAAGATCATACTGGGATACTCTGCAGGCACATTAAAATGTGAGAAATCCAGGCTGTCTACTCTGGGGCTTGATTTATCTGGCATGGTTATCTTTAGTATCACAGCAATTGGGAAACTGCCAAATTGCTACTGAATTATGCTGTGTGTGTGATGACTTAGACCTCTAGCTCCTAATTTTAAACTAATAAGAATGTGTACTGTCCTAGACATCTTAAAACACACTATGCTGTGAAGAATAAAAAAGATAAAGTGTAACCTTTACTTGAAAAGTTGTTCAATGTGTATTTTAAACTGAAATGTTTGCTGCAACTGTTACTGATCATACTGTTCATTAGAGGACAAAAATTATGGACTGTACCCAATATGTCCATAATGGGAAAAAAAAGGTGAGCCAGAGTGATCATTATGTTTTTTCTTGACATAAAACCACCATATTTAGGAAGAAAAGCTATACATGATGTAGGATCGAATTGATTCTCTTATTTAATGAAGTGTTCCTTCTGTTTTCTTCTCTTTCTTCCTTATCTTTAAGTGCATGATTTAGGGGAAGATCATGAGTTTGGGATCAGATAAATCTCAGTTCAAATCCCAGTTTTCCTACTTACTTTCTGATTTATCTCCAAATCACTATTAATAACCATCCTGAGCCTTACAGTTTTATTATGTCTAAATGTTTCATAATAACTATCGTCTGGGCTGTCCTGAAGATTAAATGCTCAGTGTTTTCCATAACTGCGTGTCATCATCCTCATGCATTTTCTTGGCACTAATTATTGTTGCAAAATTTTAAAAACAACTCTACTCTTAGGAAGTTCTGTTCAAATTCTTCCATGATGGGTAGCAGAAGTTTTGCCTATAAAGATGTGAAGGGCCAAACATTAAAATTTGTTCCAATAAATATTTATTTGGCAAGAATGGGGCCAGGTGCTAGAAATGGCAGGTGGTGAATGTCTCCTAATTTGAGACAGCAGTGATACTGACATCAGAGCAATGAGGTCAGCTAACCCATGATCCACCCGTAAGTTCACCCTTCTAGGAATTCCAGACTTATAAAGAAAATATGGAGGAGGACAGTCTTTGTAACTGAACAACTGGAATGTAAATATGTTAGAGAAAGACATGACATTCTACTGCTAAGACTGAAAAGCAGGCAGGAACCTTCCAGAATCTTGACCATGCAGTTTTTACTTGGTTCTCTGCAGTACACCAGTAACAGGTTTTTTAAGGGGGAAAAAAACCCTTTTAACTAAGTTTAAGTTAGCAGTTAATAAGATTCAGTTTCTGTTACTTGTTGAATGATATCCTTTTGAAAACCTCTCTCTCCTCATCATCATTCTTATATTTCATTGACTTGTTTTCCCTCTCGGTGCTAATATTTTGGAAAGTTGTGCAAGGTAGAGTATCTGTGTTAAAACTGAAGGCTTGTCTGTTGTGATCTCTCCATTTTCATTTCTAATTTTATTGATTTGATTTTTCTCTCTTTGCTTCTTGATGAGTCTGGCTAATGGTTTGTCAATTTTATTTATCCTTTCAAAGAACCAGCTTTTGGCTTTGTTGATTTTTGCTATGGTCTCTTTTGTTTCTTTTGCATTTATTTCTGCCCTAATTTTTAAGATTTCTTTCCTTCTACTAACTCTGGGGTTCTCCAATTCTTCCTTTTCTAGTTGCTTTAGTTGTAGAGTTAGGTTATTTATTTGACTTTTTTCTTGTTTCTTGAGGTATGGCTGTATTGCTATGAACTTTCCTCTTAGCACTGCTTTTATAGTGTCCCACAGGTTTTGGGTTGTTGTGTTTTCACTGCTGGGCATACACACCGAGGAAACCAGAATTGAAAGAGACACATGTACCCCAATGTTCATCGCAGCACTGTTTATAATAGCCAGGACATGGAAACAACCTAGATGTCCATCAGCAGATGAATGGATAAGAAAGCTGTGGCACATATACACAATGGAGTATTACTCAGCGGTTAAAAAGAATTCATTTGAATCAGTTCTGATGAGATGGATGAAACTGGAGCCAATTATACAGAGTGAAGTAAGCCAGAAAGAAAAACACCAATACAGTATACCAACACATATATATGGAATTTAGGAAGATGGCAATGACGACCCTGTATGCAAGACAGGAAAAAGGACACAGATGTGTATAACGGACTTTTGGACTCAGAGGGAGAGGGAGAGGGTGGGATGATTTGGGAGAATGGCATTCTAACATGTATACTATCATGTAAGAACTGAATCACCAGTCTATGTCTGATGCAGGGTGCAGCATGCTTGGGGCTGGTGCATGGGGATGACCCAGAGAGATGTTGTGGGGAGGGAGGTAGGAGGGGGGTTCATGTTTGGGAACGCATGTAAGAATTAAAGATTTTAAAATTTAAAAAAAAAATAAATAAATAAATTAAAAAAAAAAAAACTGAAGGCTTCACAGATTTTGACTGGAAGATGCTGTGATTTCCAGCATGAGTAAAGTACCAAGAGAATGCTGATTACAACATCAAAATCCAAAACAGCACACCAACATTATGGATCCACTACTGAAATTTTGAGCCACCCCTCAATTATTAAAGGTCACCAGGCATCAGTTGTTCATATAAAGTCACTAAAGTAAGACAGACACCAGATGCTGACAAGCTCCTGTTTGCTTAATTTATGAACCAGAAGCAGACATTGACTTTCTGCTTGAGCGCTTAGCTTCCAGGGAGACGTGCACTTTCAGAGCATGTAGATGGGGGACACATGGCATCACTTCCCTGTGTAGCATGCTGCGCGGCACTGCATGCCCAGCAAGGCATATGCTTCTGCCTCATGGTTCCCGGTTCATAATTCAAGACTTTGGCATCATGAAAATGTATCATGGGACTGTATCCTGTGACAGTATGTGTGAAATTTGACACCATGGTTGTGTATGCTTTGAACGTGGAAGCATAGGGACGTGTGATGCACTTTTAAAAAAATAATCAAGATGGATTCAAATTGAAGTTTTGAATCGAATAGGATCTTCATGAGGGTAGTGCGCTAAAACAGACTGATTTGAGTGACGTACACAGGAATGATGACAGTCTTATTTTCATAATTAATGACAGTAAAAATAAAAGAGAGATAAATTAGCTAAAAACAAATCCACCATTTTTTAAAGAAATATCATAACCCCGTCTTCCTTCAAAAACTTTCTGCCAGCCTGTTCAGTGAACGGGTTAGTTACAATTTATTGATGAAGGGAAGGGACTAAACGCATGGAAACAGGTCCAACACAGCTGACTGATACTGACTGTAATGAACTCAAATCCATAAGGAAAATTTTTTACATACCCTGGCCTTCTCTGCCTCTTGCTGCTGCCTCCAGCCGATCCTGCTGAAACACTAAGTGACAGGTTTGAAGCTGTGGCGTCACTAAGGGCTGTTTGATGGTCCTGCTGTCTAAAAATCAAACAGCAAGTTGTTTATTATTGTTTTGTTTCAGGTGTGCTTTTGGTAGGGGTGGGAAAAGGCAGGACATGTCGAAGAATAATGATGTGTCGCCCACAGGGTGAGAAAACCTGAGCATCAGTGCTGTCTAGTACTTAAGAAGAGAGAAGCCAGCAGCCGCCCCTCTGCTGTCCGCTGGTGTGTGTGTTCCTCACCTCTGTCCCTGTCTGTCTGGAGTCTGTGCAAAGCTGCTCAGCAGGCAGCTCTGTTGGTCTGGCAGTGAGGATGACCCTTTCATCAAAGACAGTTTGTTCTTTCTGTACCCCCAAAGGATCTCTGCTAATATTAAGATAGATGCAAAGGAAGTCTCAATCTGATTTTGCCAAAGTTTTAGAAAAGCTATGAATCAGAACCCAGTCTCATAACCCCTCCAAAGCGGATGATGCAGAGCTCAATGTCTGACAGACTGCTGAGATGCTTTTATTCCTACGTTAATGAATTGGCCTGAGAAGTTTCTAATGAAGGGATAGAAAAAAATGCAATTTAAAAATGTATAATGGAAAAATAGTGTGATTTTTCACTCTCCTTAAATAGCCAATCTTTTAACATAGTTATTGCTTATTCAGTGTAAATATGACATATACTTGCCATATTTGTTCAGAAACACTAAAATCATGTATCTTAATTTATATCTTTTGTATTTTTGATTTCTGAGATTCTGTTTGGCACTACCATTTGGAGTAAAGACAATTAAGTCTGCATGTACTATTTTGTGGTCTAGTACGTACTGTCATGTCAGTTGTCTAAAGTGATTCTTACAACAAACTCCTGAGAGACGCAAGAATATTATTGTCACCAGTTTCAGATGATGAACTTAAAGTGAAGAGATATTAAACATTAATGGAGATCAAATAAGAGTAATTAGGCAGAATTCCAAATCAGTTCTGCTTTCTTAAAATCCAAATTCTTTCCAATGTTCAAAACTCAGTATTTACCACCACAAATATATTTGGAAATTGATCTGATTTTTGAAATGCAGGTCAAATTTTCTTTACTCAAGGTGACACAAGCAGCCATGTGTGAGGTTAGGTAGCACGTGATTTTCCCACTGCTGCTGGAGCAAATCACTGCTCACTTTAGTGCATGTTCTACACTGGTTCCCAGAGCCCCCCCGTGGAGTTAAAGCCCGTAGCTCCCTTGATGAAGGGCCATTTATTGGGCCCTCTCCTATCCTGTCTCTTCTTATCATTTCCTCATCAGTGTGCCCTGGGATGATCTCCCAAATAAACTCCTTGCCTCAAATCTCCATCTCAAAGTCTACTTCTCTGGAAGCCCAAATTAAGACAGTCAGAAATAATGTGATTCCATGGATATACACATATTCATAGTCATGTAACTGTGAAAAACCCATAAAAGTGAAAGCTTAATTTCCCTGGACATTGTCTGTATTTCATAAATCTGAAATTAGGTATTCTATGTCTTGGCACTATCACATGGCCATTCCTAGAAGAGACCCTGGGTCTTGCATGCCTTAGTCTTGACTGGCATTTTCTGGGTGCTGTCCCAACCTTTGTAAGCTCATCCCACAGTTGTCCAAACCCAGTGATAGGAAAGCAAAGATAACTCCTGTTCAAATTCATCGTTACCGAATTATATTTTAAATTCGCTAGAAGAATTTCCTATTGAAATGATTAAGAGGCTTTCTGAAATGCTAAGGAACTCCCTCTTAAAGGCCAGTTTTCAATGTTGTGAAAATTATCCACCTTTCTGAAAGAGAAAGCTAGTTTACAGTTTACAGCTGAACTGAAAAAATGTATAAATACAGAAAAACTAAAATAATGTCTCATCAAAGTAAAAACTCAAACTATAATTTTTTTTGAATTTTAGAACTGTCAGGATAAATATTTCTCAATTTATATTTAGATATTAAATTTAATAGGCTTCTCTTTGGGAAGATTTATTACATCTGGTATTTTGGGAGTTGAGCCAATTCACTTAGTAGAGTAAGGGAATAAAAGATATTTGCGGAAAAATCTAACCATTAGGATATTTCATTTTAAAATGAGTGAAGCATTTGAAAGAGTTCATACACATAGGTATGTTTTATTTTCATGTTATAATCTTATATATGACATATATAGATGTGACTTGAGTATGTATTTTTAACTCCATTCCTCTAAGATTCTCACTGAATGTAAATATAGAGAGAGGAGTTTTAATTATATAAAAAAGGGACAGAAGCTGAAAGAATTTAAAGCTCTTGTAGCCATGTTCTTGTTTAACAGGGCCTAAAATGTTCTATTTAACAGGAACTCATATACCCTCAAACAAAAGCCACCTCAACTTCCAGTATGGGTTAATTTTCATTCATTTATAGGCTGGAGATTAGAGAAAATGATCAGCTGTGAAATTACAAAACAGCTTCAAAAAATTCACTTTGAAAATTAGACTAAATGACTTTTTTATAAAGCTATATAACACAGGAGATTATTTCAAAATATCACACTGTCTCCACAAAGAGGGCCCAAAGTAAGGTAATTGTCGAACTGCTTAATTCAAAATCACTAAAGAGGCATTCTGTGGGAAAAAAAAAAAATCAGTGAAATAAAAATAATCCTTGCAAAGTCTTTCAAAATTTAGAGGAAAATGGTGAGATTATAAAAATAAGGAAAAAAAATATAAATATTATAAACAATTCTAGGAGAATTGGGAATTCCATAGAAAAAGAGGAGCTGGAGAAGAGGCATCATTTGAGGAACTAATATTAAAGTTAATAATAATATCATAAACAAAACATTTAAGTAGAAATGAGGTAATGCAGTCATTAAAATTCTTAAGGAATAGTTCAGGATATGGATAATGGTGAATATTATACTTTAAAAGTGGGCTATGAATTAATATTTTAAGCATGAGTTTATTTTCTCTGAATATAGCTTGAGAATATGTAGGCGCTAATGGTAATGTTACAGGTGGTTATTTTAATATATTTCTGCTTTTTAAAAATTACCTACAAAGACCGTATATATTTTCTATATTTAGGAAAACAATTTAAAGTGAAGGCTATTTTTAATTGAATTGTATGCTGACATTTCAACTAAGTCACTAAGCACTGGGCTTTTCTCCAATAGCTACTTCCAAAGAATAAAAAATTTCTTCAGACAAAACCATCTTTTAATGCCTGATAGGATTAATCTGACTAAAACTAGCTAAACTGTCTTCTGATGATTTTAGGCTACACTGTCTATATATTTTTAATAAACATTTATAAGCCAACACACTTTTAAAGGGTACTCAGAGTAGTGGGTCAGAAGGAGCTGTAACAAGAATTCACTCTATAGCAAGTTTTACTGTGTCCTTTTCTTATCCAGCACTTGAAAACAAGTCTACTCTGGAAGTTTTTTCATATAACCTAAAGTTTCTGGATGAATATGGAATGAAAGAAACAATCCTTTCTCTGGACAACATTTTTCCCATGCATGAGCTTTCAAAAAGTTTTATTTATTACCCAGAAACATGCCATTCATTAATAATCTGCTGATTCTAAAACAAAGAATTATATTTTATTATTTATTTTTAATGGAGGCTAATTACTCTACAATATTGTAGTGGTTTTTGCCATACATTGACATGAATCAGCCACAGGTGTACATGTGTCCCCATTCTGAACCCCCCCCCACCTCCCTCCCCACCCCATCCCTCAGGGTCATCCCAGTGCACCAGCCCCGAGCACCCTGTCCCATGCATCGAACCTGGACTGGCAATCCGTTTCACACATGATAATAATATACGTTTCAATGCCATTTTCCCAAATCATCGCACCCTCGCCCTAAAGAGTTATATTTTAAAGCACTGAACAAATGCCACATTGAGGCAGCTGCAAGCAGCATCCATCTTGGTTGAGATGTCATCTAAGCTTAATATTACTCACAGGACCAGTACCAGTACCATTGGTTTGCATATGACAAAAATCTCTCAAGGTCAGTATAAATAAGGTTGGAATCGTATAAGTCCAGCCCAATGAGCAAGGTCAAGGATTCTAGGAATTTAGGATGACTTGTTCCCTAAAGTGAAAGTATCCTGCTATTGATCTAACAAAAGCAAATGACAATTAAATACAATAAAGAAAGAAGTGTTATGACTACTGACCTATGGAATTGTCCTATAATTGCTTGAAAATTAATACAATTGATAAGCAAACATATTTACTTCTTCTTGTTATACCTTTTCCCTCAAATATCAGTGGACATTCTAATATAAGTATCTTTAATCTACTGTCAGTGAATATGATGATATCATATAAACTCTTTAGTAACATATGCATATGTTAGTTTTCTGGGAAACAAATATATAGTTTTTATAGGTGTTAACTAAAAAATGAAAAAGCAACCCCTAAAACTCTCATAGATTTATGAAGATGTCAGGATTTGTAATGTTGAATATTGCATCAAGGACCATAATGAAAATTGCTGTGTGTGTGTGTGCAGTCTCTGCCTTGGTCAATCAGCTCCCCCATGAACATTATATACAGCATATGTATCAGTAGAAAAATAAACATACTTAGCACCAAGTTACTTACATATTACAGGACACAAAAGGAAGAACTTGCAGGCTCCTCTAAGATAGATGAAAAGATCGAAGCAGAAGGACATGGAGTATAAAATGAGATGACTGTGGGTACTAGAATTCAGTCTGAATTGGAAGAAATCATTGTCTGGGAAGAAAATCTGGTCAGAGGAAGATAAAGTTGAGAAAGTGATAGGGAGTAGACTCAGCTGTCTCTGACCTGTTTATTAGTTTTATTTGGCATAAATTTAGCCACCACAACTAAGCAATCTCCCACATTTCCCGTGCATTTGGGCCAACCAGGCTCAGAGAGGAAGTGGTAATCTATTTCACACTGTGTCTACAATTAAAGATGCTCAAAGCTATGCACTTGGCATCTGCACACTACAGTTGATGTCAGAGGCAGACTCTGAGTCTTAAAGTCAGCAGGTCATAGGAACAATCCTAAAATCTCTTGTAAGTTGGTTACTTATGTTTCTGACATTGGTAGAACAGATTCTTTCTGAAAAAGTAGATCCATCCATCTTTCTGTCTGTCTTCACATACATACACACATATATGTATACATATATGTGTGTATGTATGTGTCTCCTTGAGTGTTTTTAGGAAGCAAAAATTGAAATTAAAGAGGGAAATCAGAGACTACATAAGCACACAAGTCATTCTTACCTTGGACAACAAATTAAGTCCATTTTCTTTCCAATTTAGTCTCACAAAAATCTTACTAAAAATTACAGATGATAAAATTGAACTTTCAGTGGGTAAACATCTCAAACACAGTAAGTGGACTTTAAACCATGAACCTATCAAAAACCTTGTTCCCTTAGTCATTAAGCCATACTAACCTCACGATAATTATTAAGATGGCTTACTGAGTGAATTCCACTTCTAACCATAACGGAACAGCTTGCGACAAAATGATACTCCTGTTGAAAACTAGAAAATGTGAGATAAAATTAAAAACGACATACACCTACTTGAAGATAAAAATGTGAAGGCACTTGGGCTTCAGTGGCCAAGATCTTCAGGGGGGAAAAATAGCTGAGAGGTGAATTGACATTTTAAGGGCTACTTTCTCCCTCAGGTAACATGCGGTCCATGAATGGGAAAAGTTTTGAGAATCCAGGCAAAGAACAGAGACGTTATTAAAAAAAAAAGTGAGACTTATGGCATTCTGTCTGTCTGGCACACTATCTACTCTGACTAGAGAGACAGCACAGTGACATTTGAGGCTGCAGTCAGGACATGAGGGGCTCAGATCCTGGAGAGAAGGTCAGATGAGAGACCTAAGTCTGAAACTTATGGTTTTGCTCTTGAGGCACTGGCTTAATTTTCAAACTGCCCGGGGAAAGAAGCAAAGCAGCCATGTAAAAATCTGAAAAGAACATTTTCATCAGTATCACTGTGCTGAGGAAACCAAAATCAAAGCTTAGGACTTGGCCAGGAAGAGGGAGTGCATAAACCCACGGGCTCTCACATGGTTCTTCTGCATGACAGCTCCCTAGGATGTGGGGAAATGGGAGCAGAATGACCCCTGCAAAGATTAGAGATGAGCCTCCAGCCACGCCACACTCTGACTGGAGTCGTCTGTCCCTAACCTACCTGATGATCAGTGAAGCCCAGTGAAAGTTGCTCAGTTGAGTCCGACTCTTGGTGACCCCACGGACTCTACAGTCAGTGGGATTCTCCAGGCCAGAACACTGGAGTGGGTAGCCGTTCCCTTCTCCAGGGGGTCTTCCCAACCTGGGGATGGAACCCAGGTCTCCCGCTTCGCAGGCGGATTCTTTGCCAGCTGAGCCACAAGGGAAGCCAACCCGATGATCAGAGGATAAGTAAACCCTCTGTGGGAAAAACAACACGGTTTTATGACAGTTAAAGCTTTTCATGTGCAATGTGAGATTCTCAGGAAAACTTTCAACCACACTACAAACAAGACTAAGAGGAAAGAAACCTAGGGAAAAAGAAAAGACAGTACAAATCAAAACACAGATAAGCCAGATATTGAAACAGGTACTGTAAAACATGGCGACTAATATGCTTAAGAAAATGGATGACAAGATGAAGCATGCTATCAAAGAAACTGAATTTACTGAAAAAAAAACCCTGAAATTTGAAAACTGTAAGATGTAATAACTGAAAGCAGATCTCAACAGATTGGATTGATAGTATTAGGGGAAAAGCGAGGGTTAGTGAACTGGTATGTAGATCAGTAGAAAACATCCTGAGAAAACCAGAGAAAAAGCACAACAGACATAGACCACACAGAACAGGGCACAGAGGGGACAGTGGAGAGGACCAATGAACATTCAGTTGGAGGGTAGAGACTGGCGGGCAGAAGCGATGTCTGAAGAAATAATGGCATTTCTGTCCCAGGAAAGGCTGCGGTCTCAGCTTTCCTCTCACCCCTGCTTTCTGCCTCTTCACCAGAACCTCCCCAGGACCCCTTCCTACGGGTAGGACAGACTTTGTTTTCCTGTGCCTCTCATGTGACTCCTCTTGTGGCCCCACACCTGACGGACCATTGTGTAAACCAACATGGAATGTGGAGTTCTGATCACTGTTCACTGGCTTTGGCAATGGGGAGGTCAGTGCTATGTTGAAAAGAACAATGTAATTAAATATGTAATTAAATATGTATTGAGCTAGCAGATAGTACATTAATAAATGGATATTTGGATGAACTTTATTCCATCTGCGGACCTGATTCACGCAACCTCAGTTGAAAACCCTGAAGGTAAGACTGGGGATCACAATGATGGATTTAATAATTTGGATAGGCCCTGGATAGAGAACAATACTTTACCAGTAGCTAATACGAGGCAGTGTTTCATGTGAGTTTACAAAGCTAGGTGGTATACACTCTTTCCCCCAGTTTATAGTGAGAAACTGACTCAGAAGTGTTGGGATCATACACCACCTAGTGCAGTGCTAGTTCAAATCCTATACTGACCCTGAAGTCCATGCTAGTTCAACCACCCTATGCTCCCTCTAAAGATAAAATAAAATAGGATAATCAAAGCAGGCATACGATCTGGAAAGAAAATATGGGCGCTACACTCCCTGGAAATACTGTTTCATGATAACCCTAAATATTGAAAGTTCCAATATTTGCAGGTGAATCTTATTCCTCTTCTCCCATTAAACTGTTAATGGCTAGAAATGTTAAAATGAACACCACCAAATTAACTTCTCTTACAGCTACCGAAGCTACCTAATGATTTCAATCAGTAGTATTGCTTAAAATTAATACGCTATGTTTAAAAAAAAACTTTATATTAGTAAAAATCTTTTCTAAACACACTTAGCAAGTACATTTGGCTTCCCATAGAGTCTCTTTTCAGACTTAACAAGTCATTTCCAACGCAAAATGGTAAATCCTGACATGACCAACACTGTTATTGTAGAAACAGTTTAAAATATTAGTCACTAGATTTTCTAAATATATTTAGCAGGTTTTTGGCTACAAATGAAATCTCTTTTCAAATCTGACATGTTATTTCCAATGACCTGAACAGGCTATTTCCCTGAGGAAGCAGAATGGAACAAAGTCTCAATGCAGGCTTTCTAAAAAGAGAATAAAATAGTATCTAATATATAGTCAACGTTGACGTTATCTGTTTCTATTATAGTGCTCTCTGGCCCACGGCCCCTGAAAAATAATTGAGCTCCTCCTTTAGCAACAGATGGTCCTTGAGTTGGTTTAAAGCGATCAGGATACAGATAAAAGCTATGAGTGTTTCCTGGCAGCTGGCAGACATGAAGGTCTGGCTTTTTCAAATGATGAGCATCTTCTCCACACCTCTCCTCCACCCTCTGAGTGAGGGTGATGGGCCTCTGAGGCACCCATGAGAATACCCCTTCCTTCATCCCCTCTGCCCTAGTGCAACACACTCTCATCTTTCATCCAAATGAAAGTGCAAATACCAATGAACTTGCGAAACTTACTTCTCTCAAGGAAATTTATTAAAAAAAAAAACAAGAATCAGTGCTTGGAATGAAACAATTAAATTCTAATATGGACTACTTTGAAACATCATCATGTATGATGATCACCGCTAAGGCAATTAAGAAGAACAATTCAAAACATTAAGGATAAATAATCCAGTTGCAGGGGGAAGAGTTTAAAATAATATAAACTTGTCCAATTTTATTATCAGATGTATCTTAATATCAGTGTATCAGATGATGATTTATGTAAATTAAACAAGGTAAATACTCAAACTTCAAACATTCTTATAATAGTTGTTTTCTTCTCTGTTTGAAATATATTTTCATGTCAAATTCCCATTACATTTGATACATGGTCTGCTTATGGAAAAAAAAATGTGTTTAACACTTAAAGACTTACAAATTTGAGTAACAAAATCAGTGGGGTGAACTATTAAAGGTAAAGAGAAAAAAACAGAGAAATGTGCCCAAGGTTTCTATTAGCATCTGAAATGCACTAAATACGTGCTTATGAGCTTATGTTTCCTGTTCTCCTTCTCAGTAAATGTGTAAGACACATGAAGAAGGGCAGGCAGAAGCTAGAGTACACACGAAGATTCTTGTATCTTGGTCGTGACACCGTGGACACTCCACCGGGGAGATGTGACCCCGTTGTTCCTTTGTGAGGACAACACAGCTGAATCTGTTCCTGGTGTTTTATTGATAATGTGAAGACATTTTAAACCTGCTAATTTTCTCAAGTTTTCCCCTTCTGTTACTACATCTACTTTTGATACAAGAAGATTAGCAAGTTTAAATTCTCATTTTCTATAAATGTTTCATGTGAGAACTCTTTCTCCAAATTAAACTTTAAATCTTTTGCACAGTCAAAAGGTCTTATATGATAACACTCATATAACTTAAAATTCAGTCCTTCAATAACAGTAATCATTCACATGAATATGTACAAGGAAGCTACTGAGTTTGCAACCATGAGAAAAAAGTGAGCTATTTTGGGAAAAAGAAATCAAAATTAGAAATCATGTTGATACAATGTTACAAACCAAACAATGCTACTCAAAATCCATTTTCCTTTTCTTCCATAAAATGGGATTTCAATCTTGTTTGAGGTTGCCTATGTTTTACTTTTCGGTTTCTCTTGTAGCTAGGGATGCCCAAAAGGCAGTTTTGTTCAATAAGAGTAAGTGCAAATCTTCTAGAGATATCAAGAAAGCTTCGCTATTAAGGCACCAGACTTCTGTCTCCTAGTTCTTCCTCAAGATCTGATATAATGTGGTAGAGGAATCAGTCTTGTTGCAACTTTGGGGGAGAAAATGTGGGAGAGCCTGGGACACTTACAACCTAACAGAGTTCCACGTAGCACCAGCACTTAACTGCTCACTGGCATGAAAAAGAAACTCAAACTTGCTTAAGCTCCACTGAGGTTAGAATTCTTGTTTCATACCGTTAAATCCCATTTTAAATGATATTCTCTACATAGTTGGTGAGATCACCAAGGCTGAAATGAAATTCTTTTATGGTAAGGCCATAGCTATTAAAAACAAAAACATTTCTCTAGCATCAAAGGACAAAAGTATAGGAGAAGCCTCGGGGAAAGGGGACAAAAGAGAGAAGAATATAGCAAATTTTTAAAAAGTGCAAAAGCAATTGCATACAGCAGAGGTGGTAAACAATGGTGGTGGGAAGAGAAGAGGCAACATGCAATAAATTTTGTTTGATTGTAAATGAGTCATTAAGATGAAGTTATGTATAACTGTATCAACACAATAAACTTGACTTACTATATTTATAAATGCTAACTTTCAGGAGTCCAGAAAATTCACTTATGAAGACATAATTTATTTGGACTACTGAATAAATGTCAAGTGCCTTTTAAAATAAAATTGATAACACATATTATATACAGGTGATTTAAGACATGCCATTACTTGCAATTCTTGGATAATTTAGTATATAAGTTTGAATAGAATGAAGCTGCATATTAAGTAACAATTCTGATATTTTGAATTATCAAACAGCAATAATTGTGAAAAATTAGCTCAATGCATGTTAGATTTTATTTTTAAATTTTTAAATTTTATATTCAGGTATAGTTGATTTACAATGTTGTGTTAGTTTTAGATATACAACAAAGTGGTTCAGTTATACACACACATACATATCCACTGTTTTTCAGATTCTTTTCCTATATAGGTTATTACAGAATATTGAGTAGAGTTCCCTCTGCTAAACAGTTGGTCCTTGTTGTTTATCTGTTTTATGTCTAGGAGTGTGTATATGCTAATTCCAAATTCCTAATTTATCCTTCCCCTCCACCACCTTTCTCATTTGGTAACCTTAAGTTTGTTTTCAAAGTCTGTGAGTCTGTTTCTGTTTTGTGAATCAGTGCATTTATAGCATCTTTGTAGATTCCACATATAAGTTATATCATGCTATTTGTCTTTCTCTGGCTTACTTCATTTCATAATCTCTAGGTACATCCATGTTGCTGCAAATGGCATTATGTCATTACTCTTATTGCTGAGTGATATTTCATTGTATATGTGTGTGAGTGTGTGTTAGATTTTTAAATACGATAGAAAATTACACATAGGTACTAATAACTTCAGAAGCTGAAGTCAAAGAATTTTTATTTCAGAAGAGTGCTTATGACTTAACTGTATTTGGTTATAACCAGTAGTCTACATGTGAGGAGTTTATGGGACACTTACTTTCATTGCAAAAAAATTATCTTTGCTTATATAAAATGGTTACAGCATGTAAAACACAATATGAAACAGAAAATTTAACTATCAGAGTCCAAAATGAAAACAATATGACCAATTCTAGAAATCAAAATGACCTCACATAAATGCTGTATATAAAAATATATATATTTCACGGGCCAGATTATGTCTTGAAGGAATACATTAGAACACATTGCTTTACTTAACATTGCTTCTTGAACATGACACGTCTTGATTTGTATTCTCTAGATTGCTCAGTGAGAACATCCTACAAATCAACTGGTCCAGCCTCAGTACCAAACCATGATTGATCAGGTTTCAATAACCGATATGGTCAAAGATAATCTCAGATATGCAGAAGATATCACCCTTATGGTAGAAAGCAAAGAAGAACTAAAGAGCCTCTTGATGAAAGTGAAAGAGGAGAGTGAAAAGCTGGCTTAAAACTCAACATTCAGAAAACTAAGATCATGGCATCCGGTCCCATCACTTCATAGCAAATAGATGGATGAGGAAACAGTGGAAACAGTGACAGACTTTATATTTTTGGGCTCCAAAATCACTGCAGATGGTGATTGCAGCCATGAAATTAAAAGATGCTTGCTCTTTGGAAGAAAAGTTATGACCACCCTAGACAGCATATTAAAAAGCAGTGACATTACTTTGCCAACAAAGGTCCATCTAGTCAAAGCTATGGTTTTTCCAGTGGTCATGTATGGATGTGAGAGTTGAACCATAAAGAAAGCTGAGCACCAAAGAATTGATGCTTTTGAACTGTGGTGTTGGAGAAGACTCTTGAGAGTCCCTTGGACTGCAAGGAGATCCAACCAGTCCATCCTAAAGATCAGTCCTGGGTGTTCACTGGAAGGACTGATGCTGAATCTGAAACTCCAATACTTTGGCCACCTGATGCGAAGAGCTGACTCATTGGAGAAGACCCTGATGATGGGAAAGATTGAAGGCAGGAGAAGGGGATGACAGAGGATGAGATGGTTGGAAGGCATCGCAGACTCAATGGACATGAGTTTGAGTAAACTTCTGGAGTTGGCAATGGACAGGGAGGCCTGGAGTGTTGCAGTCCATGGGGGTCGCAAAGAGTTGGACATGACTGAGCGACTGAATTGACTGACTGACTGATGGTCAAAGAGCCTTGGGCAGAGGGAGTGTACTGTAGGAATACTGTTCCGCAACAGAGTGTCTAACAATCCACCATATGGAAAATAATGTGGCAGAAGGGAATTTAAGACATTTATCCTGGGGTTGAGCATGATAAATCCACAGCTCTGAGGGAAGCAAGTAACCCTCAGGGAGAAGACTCATCAAGTATAAAATCGTTAATCATTCCAGATTACTACAGCTCCAAAATCTTGAAGCTGAGAAAAAAAAGATATATCTAACTGAAAGCAAACTGTGTTTACAAATAAACTATTAAGATAAGCAACTTAAAATAAGGTTGCTGCTGCTGCTGCTAAGTCACTTCAGTCGTGTCTGACTCTGTGCGACCCCATAGATGGCAGCCTACCAGGCTCCCCCATTCCTGGGATTCTCCAGGCAAGAACACTGGAGTGGGTTGCCATTTCCTTCTCCAGTGCATGAAAGTGAAAAGTCAAAGTGAAGTCGCTCAGTGGTGTCTGACTCTTAGCGACCCCATGGACTGTAGCCCACCAGGCTCCTCCATCCATGGGATTCTCCAGGCAAGAGTACTGGAGTGGGGTGCCATTGCCTTCTCCTAAAATAAGGTTATATATCCCTTATTTATTATTTGATGGTGAATTTTCCCCCCAAAGTTTACCATGAAACTCTTCATTAGTATTAAAGGGGCTGCATCAATTAAAATTTGTGTTGGACAGAGTATTTAAGAACCAGTACTCTGTTAGCCAATCACCTCTACACATTCTACTGAGATTTATAATTGCAGTTAAAATAGCTCATGTGGCATCAGTAGGCATTTGTTGATAGATGAGAAGATTATCATATATACCATGTATTGTATTTCCAGCTGTTTTAAATTTAAGTTAGCACTCTTTCCTAATTTCCCATCTTGATGCTATGATGACAAATTCAGGCTTGTAAAAGCCTAGAATTAAATACATCTTTTAAATAGTCTAGGTGTTTGCTCATTAATCTGAAGACAGGAAAATATATTCTTGGTTACACATTTGTTTTCTGTCAGTTCTGAGACTTCTCATCTCTAACTTCCTCTCTCTCTAGATCCTTTGAGAATCCTCTCTCTCCCTGTGTTCCCTCCAACATTTAGTGTTGGTTCGTGGTCATTCTCAACGTATTACACTTTTAACAGCAAGAAGGGACAAAAGATAAAGCCTTCTTAGCAGAACATTTTTTTTACTTGGAATGTGGTTAATAAATATGGCTTCTTAAACTATTTACAAAATATAAGCATAACATTTTAAAAGAATCCGTCAGCAAGGCAAAGATTGTTAGATACAAAATACAGATTATTTTGAATCAACAGATTAAGAACGCAAGTTGATAGATAAAAACACCAGTTTAGTTTACAGCAACTAAACAAGAAATTTATAAAGTCCCTCCACAGCCACAAGCTCATATTAATTGTTATAAAAATTTCAGTCCACTTGAAAGTATTCTTTTGATAAATATAAAGTAATTTTTTAATTATAAGGGATTTTCTGATTTCCAGGGAAGAAAAGAAAACAGGAAGACAAGCAGTACCTTATTATAAAAGCGAAAGTTTTCCCTTAAATCTGCACTAGCTTCTGTCTTCTGGATTTCATTGGCCAACTGGCTAGGGTGTGTGAGCTGCAAAGAGAGCTGGGGAAAAAATCTTTTTTAAACTGGATACAGGAGACCTCAAACGCAGTTGGGTCACAACTACATTTAAAATTTCCAATTAAGCATTTGAATGACATGAAGAAAATGAATAAGAAGCAGCAGGGCCTAGGCCTAAGTGATCAAGTCTGAGAAGAGAAAAGAGCTGTACTTCTGCCCCCTGCCATGTTTCATAGATACTGTGGAGGCCATGTACGGACCAGTCTTCCAAGAGCTGCAGCAAGAGGGAAAGGAAAGAAGCAAGACCGAGAAGATCACACCTGCCTGATTCTGAGCCCCTGGACCAAACCCTGGCTAAAGCGCTGGTAGTAAGTAAAACTCGATGCTATGATCCAGTGATTAGTTCTGTCATTTATATCATATTTTGTTTGACTTTGTCTTTTTTCTATATATCAAAGTGAACAACCTGGATTTGTTAAGTTATAAAAGTTTCATTAAGTATTACTACTTGGAATTATCAGATTATGTACTTTAATTAGTCTCTTTAACTATGGACAACACAGTATTGTTCATTTCATTAAAAAATATGCCATACTTTGCTACTTATTAGTTGGCATTACTGGACAGGAGAGGTTTTAAATTCACTGAATTTTAAAAGGTACCGTATGGGCACTATAATAGATAACTAGTTGTCACTTTTCACAGAAGTCTAAGTTCCTGTCTATATTTGTCAAAAAACAAGTCACTATTATATACACATAAAACTTGTAATGATATGAAATAGTTTATACTTTGGAATTTTACAGAATTGTTTCCCTTAGACTTTAGTTGATACCTTAAACACTAGTACACAGAAAGCAATAACTGCTTGATGAACAAATTAATGAATCTTAGAAAGTGACAGATACAGATATAAAAGCTACTCTTGGTATACACAAAGTATATATATTTTGAGTCAAAATGTGCCCAGAAATCTAGTTCTTTAGCTCATCTTGCTTTACGTTATAATCATAGTCTAAATAAGTCTTTAGATCTAAGAACTTGATGTCTTTTCTACTTGTAATTCAAAATGAAATAGATTTTCACTTTACCTACAATTATAATCAGCAAAATATTGAACTTTAAACAGAATAAAGCATAAATAGGCAAAAAATGGCGACTGGGGAACAGAAGACATTGTGTCTTGACATGTTGATGGTCTAGTTGTGGCTAACTCAGTTTTCTCACAATATATGTGTTTGCTGGTGAGCTTTGATGACTAAACCAAGCTAGAAGTTATAAAGCATTTCTATTGCAATTTGCTGACAATCATAATTGGAAGCAATAAAGACAATGCCAAAAGTAAAGAAAAAACATATTTAGGAAAAAAAAAAAAGACCCTCTTCTGTTAGTCTATTATTCAAGAGACAAAAATGCTACTGGAGGGAAAACTGTTCCTTAAGATGGCCTAATAAAAGAAAAAATGTATTCTTTCTCCAACAATAAGAACCTGCAATCCCAAATTATTTAGTCCTATGACATCTATTATAATGAAATGTTGCTTAAGTAGGAATTACCTAATTAAATAATTTTTATTAAATCATCTGGCCTCAAGAGCAAGTTATTTTGTTGAACATCTAAAGATTTACAAGGGCTATTATAAACTATGTCCATCTTTTAATAATCAGTCTCACTGCAGTCAGGTTTTGATAACTAAACATAACCTAGATGTATTTTAACCATGCTTCAACTCTCTGCTGCAAAATTTTTCTCTGATCCAAAACACCCTCTTCTCTACACACACAGTAACTCACCTTATCAATTCCCAGAGAGTGCCTCATTTTCACATATTCTTTCTCCTCATAAACTCTAGATTGATCCCCCACAACTTTCTGATTTCAAATTGTAGCAATGAAATGAGTTAGCTTGACAAAATTATTATACATTTTACATGTTGGCAAAGACTGACTTCCTTCCCTACCACCAGAAACATAAAAAAACTGATGAGTATGGAGAAAATTTTGGTTCTTCACACTAAATGCCATAGCTATACACACATACACACACACACCACACACTGTGAATTTCTATATTTATGGATGCAATATGTTTATCAAGCCATAAGCCAGCATTATATTAAAATTGAAATCACCATAATATAAAAACATAATTTATGCATCAAAATAGTGGGAAGATGTATTGAGGTAAAATGACAACAGAAACTGTAGAATCTGATTTTGAAAAAAAAATTGAAGTCTATTCTAAGAAAATCTGATGTCACTGTTCTTTGTAGCATGAAATTTATATACTGTACCACAAGGTAGATATATCACAGAGGATGGGATGGTTGGATGGCATCACCAATTCAATGGACATGAACTTGGGCAAACTCTGGGAGATGGTGAGGGACAGGGAAGCCTGGCAAGCTGCAGTCCATGGGATCGCAGAGTCAGACACAACTTGGTGACTGAACGACACTATCACCATCGCCACAAAGTGGTAAACAATGAATAACTCCTGACAGTGGTGAGCATTTATTTTTGTAATGAGCAATAGTTGTTAATAGTGTGTTCAAAAATATTTACGTGCAAAATACCATAGGAGTAAAAGTATGGAAGAAACGGAAAGAAAAGAATGTGTAATTTACATTGAAGGGTATGTAACGCCAAGTCTGAAACTTTAGTGTTACCATATCTATCAGCACCCAAGGGCATGTCATCAAACTGGATGCTCTGTAGTGAATACTGATTTCTAGATCAGGAGTCTTCTTGACCTTCAAGATCATGATCCTGGAGTTACTGTACATTTTTTTCTACTGTACATAGGACACAACAGATCACATCCTTGGGAAAGCAAAGCACCTAGATGGTTTTAAAAAATGGATTTAATGAATAAAGTGATAATCGTTTAGTCTTAGCAAAATAGAAACTGTTCTGAAAAAAGACTGAACCTAAATATGATTATGTTGCAATGTTCCAGTGAACTATGGTAAAAATCATACAGCTTCAGAGATTTATATACCATTCAGTTCAGTTGCTCAGTCGTGTCCGACTGTTTGCGACCCCATGAATCGCAGCACACCATTAGGTCCCAATGAAACTCATAGTAGCACACACTGAAATCCATATTTATGATGTCTTGGTGATAATTTATTAAAAACTGAAAAGTTTTAAACATAAGTATATTTAATGGGAACTCTTGATGTGCAGACTAATGGCACCTGACAGGCTGGCAGTTTTCACAGCTGCCTATTAAAACTCAATTATATCCCATTCACTAAGCACATGCCACACGCAATGCACATGGCGGAGCATACACTTCATCTGAGTGTTGCAGATTTAATGTTTGATTTAATATCACGTTAACATATCCCTTGGCTTCCCTGATAGTGCAGTTGGTAAATAATCTGCCTGCAATGCAGGAGACCCGTGTTCGATTCTTGGGTTGGGAAGATCTGCTGGAGAAGGGATAGGCTACCCACTCCAGTATTCTTGGGTTTCCCTTGTGGCTCAGACAGTAAAGAATCTGCCTGCAATGCGGGAGGCCTGGGTTCAATCCCTGGGTTGGGAAGATCCCCTGGAGAAAGTATTCTGACCTGGTGATTTCCATGGACTGATCGCAAAGAGTCGGACATAACTGAGTGCCTTTCACTTCACTAGCACATCTCTTAGTTTATGAGTTACCACTCCAATGTTGAAGAGAAAATTAAATTTATGCCAGTCTGAGTTTCAGTCCTGGGAGGAGGAAACCCACATCCAGCCCTAAGAGGAGTAGAGCAAATCAGGTACATGTGGTCTCCTCATGTATCTCCTTTCTGAAAGTGAACATCAACATTAAGGGGAACTGTAATTTTAAAAACCTGACATATGAAGGCAAAATTAAAATCTTGGGTGTTCTCTGCTAGAGGAAACTTGAGGCTCCCTAGTGTGACTATCCCCACTGATTACAGAAGAGCCTGCACTGTCAAGAAGCATGACACAAAAAGGTAACCCTGATTCCAAATGTCTTCATCCCAAATTCAGTTAAGTTACGTGCCATGGTATGCCATGTGACAGTAATGTAACTACACATAGCCGTGCCCTGGTATCCGGGGGCGTGGCTCCAGCACCCCTACAAACACCAAAATCCACAGGTGCTCAAATCCTTATTCTATAAATGGCATAGAACAGTCAGCCCTCCTGTATCCAACTACCTGGTGGGACTGACTCCTCCAACGGTGATTAAGATGCTGGGGGTCAGATGCAGGGGGCTAACTGTATGCTATGCTCATGTCGTTGAGACTCAAGAGCCTGTTTTCCTAAAGCAACACTAAATAGGCCTCCAACAAGTAGGCCTCACTGCTACCAAAGTTTAGGGGGAAAAAATCATCTTCACTAATTTATGACATCATTATTTGCTTAATCTGTGTATGTAAAGCAGCTTCCAATTACCCAAATTTAAGTGTAGTGGTTATGACTCATGAATAATCTTGACCTTGATAAAATTCTAATTTGGAATGGATGAACATCAAAATTAGAAGACTTAAGATTTAAAGAGAACAAACAGTGAATCACTATCAGCCCAAAACTAAAATTTTGGCTCTGAGACACAAGAATTAGTTTGTATTTTAGGGAAGTCATAAATGTCATGACCCATAAGCAAACACGTATCTAAATAAGTGCTCCATTTTTCCAAACATAAACTGGGAAGAAGACTTTCAAAAGGATAAAGTAACTAAATACACACAACAGACACAAACAAAAAAGAAGGAATTAAAAATATTCCATGTGGGCAATGCTATTGTAGTAAAGTAAACCACAGTGGTTTGAAACAGCTTCACATTTGGTATTTGATATTAACTATTTCCAAGGAACTTTGAGTAAGAGGAAATAATCTCTTTTACAGATTATGGGAATTTAATCATAGAATTCATGGCACCTGGGTGGTGACTCCAATTAAAAGAAAATCAAAAAATCAAGATCCTTTCCTTTACTATTTTGGTCTAATGTAATTTGCCGATCTCACCCATTTTTGTTTGGACTTGCAGAGGCGATGGTTCGATATTGGGAGGAAGAAAAGACTCCATTTAAACATAAACAAGGAAGAGAAAAAATGCACTATTTTCTTGAGGAGAGGTTACAGAGCTATCACCAACACTTTTTTTAAAATAAGGTAATTATTTTTGTCATCTCTGAATGAGGTATTAAACCTCTGAGCACCAGTTGGCTGAAGAGGTGATAAATGGCCTACTTGTCCTTCTCCCAGTCAGTCCCAGGAGGGAGTAAGCATTGCCTGTCTTCAAGCGGCACCAACTCACATTGGAGAATCTTTCTAAAACACCACATTGGCGTCTGCTTTTTTTTTTTTAAGAAATTTTTAACCCATTTCAAGTATTTAAGCAGACTGGAAGCAAAAATATTATTAATTTCATGAACATTGCCTCTCCTTATAAAAGAATATCTAATAATGTTATTTTAATCTTGTTTCTGACCCCCTAAAATAAGCATAGCACTTTTACTAGAAAAATAAATTAGAATGAGAATGGAAAACTGCTGTGAAGAAAACTACATTAAAATTTAAAATTGCATCCTATAACTGAAGAAATATATCAGCACTTAAATATAAAGCTTCATTTCCTATAATTACAGTTTTTCGAGTCCTGAGATAGAAATATGAAAATCACTTTAAAAACAGATCATCTCAGTATCTGCATGTAGATTTGTATGGATAATGTACCTCGATATGTGTAGATGTGTTTAGATAATGTATTCTCTAATTCTTTATTCATGTACATATTGGCTGAGTTATCTATTTAGTGTTAAGCCCTTCCTTCCCGATTTAGTCAGCAAAACTTCCTCTGCTTAGAAATATGGTATCTGATCAAAAGTTCCTAAAATATTCCAACTAACACAAGCTGGAATCAAGATTGCTGGGAGAAATATCAATAACCTCAGATATGCAGATGACACCACCCTTATGGCAGAAAGTGAAGAGGAGCTAAAAAGCCTCTTGATGAAAGTATAAGAGGAGAGTGGAGAAGTTGGCTTAAAGCTCAACATTCAGAAAATGAAGATCATGGCATCCGGTCCCATCACTCCATGAGAAATAGATGGAGAAACAGTGGAAACAGTATCAGACTCTATTTTTTGGGGCTCCAAAATCACTGCAGATGGTGATTGCAGCCATGAAATTAAAAGACACTTACTTCTTGGAAGAAAAGTTATGACCAACCTAGATAGCATATTCAAAAGCAGAGACATTATTTTGCCGATTAAGGTCCGTCTAGTTAAGGCTATGGTTTTTCCAGTAGTCATGTATGGATGTGAGAGTTGGACTGTGAGGCAAGCTGAGTGCCGAAGAATTGATGCTTTTGAACTATGGTATTGGAGAACACTCTTGAGAGTCCCTTGGACTGCAAGGAGATCCACCCTGGGATTTCTTTGGAAGGAATGATGCTAAAGCTGAAACTCCAGTACTTTGGCCACCTCATGCGAAGAGTTGACTCACTGGAAAAGACTTTGATGCTGGAAGGGATTGGGGTCAGGAGAAGAAGGGGACAACTGAGAATGAGATGGCTGGATGGCATCACTGACTCGATGAACGTGAGTCTGAGTGAACTCTGGGAGTTGGTGATGGACAGGGAGGCCTGGTGTGCTGAGATTCATGGGGTCGCAATGAGTCAGACATGACTGAGCAACTGAACTGAACTGAACTGAACATCTCTACTGGAATCCTAAGGAAGTGGATACTTTGAAAATGTTATTAAGTAAAAACATGTTACTACCTCTTGAAGAGCTGGGAGCTGTATCCACCACTTACTCTGAATTTCCTCTTTCCCTCTGCTTACCACTTCCAGTGGCACTCCCATCACCATCAAGTGTTCAGTGCCAAGAAATTCATAGTGTATTCTCAGTGCCTGGCAAACTGGCAGACAGAACCATCAGACAAAATCTACTCTCTTAAGCCAATCAGGGAACTGAGATAACCCAGCCTTACCCTAGGAGCAGGAAGGTATTTACTCTGAGATTCATCTCAGTGACAGCAGACTGGATGCTTTGTGGTTGTCATTTCAGAAAAGCACCCCCAAAGAGGCAAGGCAATCATACTTGCTGAACAAATTTACACAAATTTAACTCTTTTTAATACTTTTTTATGTGTACCATTTTTAAAGTCTTTATTTAATTTGTTGCAATGCTACTCCTGTGGGTTGTTTGCTTGTTTTAGCTGTGACATATGGAGGTTCTTAGCTCCTTGACCAGGGATCAAACCTGCATCCCGTACACTGGAAGGTGAAGTCTTAACCACTGGACCACCAGGGAAGTCCCTTAACTCTTGCACGTAAGCTTCTACCATTGTCTTTTCATTAATTTGGTGAAAGTGTATTTTCATCTTTTAGCTATTCTACGATGATTTTACTATCATGTAGAATGCATATTTCTCTCTTGTGCAAATTAATAACATAAAGATGAGATATTTGCACATTAAAGTAGCAATAATAGTCTGTTTCTTTAATAAACATCAAAGTATTTGAGCTTTGAAAATATTCAGGATGAGTTCATGTGATATTATATGGCATTATAATGCCCTGTGTACCAAAGTCCTTTTTACCCAGTGACTTAAGTGTGGTGTTTAGGCAACAACCATCATGCCTTAGTGGTCTACGGCTAGATGTCTCCTCCAGGGACAGACACATACTTGGCACACAGGACAGGTGGAAGCGTATTATAAGTGGGTCTACAATACAGTCTTCCTACATTGAATGATCAAATCCCTTGGATTTCCCACAACTGTCTCAAAGTCAAACATCCATATAACATCCTGTTCCCACACTAAAGAAATCAGGACAACTGCTGGTAAGCTTATAAAAAGAAAACATGTAATAAATTAGGTGGGAAAGAGCTGAAGAATCATGCTGAAGAATATCACTGTTTCTTCATATGTGGAGGTATTTTGAGGACCAAGTTTTAAGGTGAAATAAATTACAAAATAAATGGCTAATTACAATCTTTACAGGAGAAGGCGATGGCACCCCACTCCAGTACTCCTGCCTGGAAAACCCCATGGATGGAGGAGCCTGGTGGGCTGCAGTCCATGGGGTTGTGAAGAGTTGGACATGACTGAGCGACTTCCCTTTCACTTTTCACTTTCATGCATTGGAGAAGAAAATGGCAACCCACTCCAGTGTTCTTGCCTGGAGAGTCCCAGGGACAGGGGAGCCTGATGGGCTGCCATCTATGGGGTGGCACAGAGTCGGACATGACTGAAGAAACTTAGCAAAATGGTAAATTACATCTTCCTGGTTTACTCTAAAATATTCATCTCCTCCCGATCTGTCCAAACCAGGACAGTACTGAAGTTGACCTTGCTGAGAAGTCTGACTTTTAAACTCTGAAGCATTGCTATTTACACAAGGGTATACATCTGAATACCTCCTCTTTCATTACATCCATTTTGTAATAACTGACTTTTGGGTTTGAGTAAATTTTCTGCTGCACTAAAAAATTAAAATAACAAGTACAAAGTAATTGTGTTATTTACATGATAGTTCATTTCTGCCCCCATTCTGGTCTTACTTTTAGTAGGAATACTTGTAAGCAGATTTGAAATGAAGGAACTGCTAGGACACTTTAGGATTATCTTTCTCTTTCTAATTGATAGCTTATTTGAGAATAAGTGTATAAATGATGGAAAATCCAACCTTATATAAGTTTTTTATATATTATTTCAACAGATTGTCTAAAAATATTTAACTTGGTAAGACAGAACATGTAAGTCATTGATGGCAGCTTGAAGAACCATTAAGAGGTGAATGTGTACGTCTGTGTGTGTCTGTGTGTGTCTGTGTATCTAAGCATGACCACTGTTTACATTGCTTGTTCTGTTTGGAATTCAAGCCAGAAGAGCCAAGATGACTGTTATTAGTGTATTTTATAAGTGCTTCTGAGTAGAACAGGGATGGGCGCTTACGTAAGTTAAGTGGTCATCATTATCATCATCAGAAGTCCAGAGCATATAGAGGAGCTCAGACAACATATATGGGTGGTCAACAAGTGAGGAGAGCAGGCACTGCCAGGCACTTTGAGGAAGTCTGAAGTTTCTATAATATTTCACTGTTTCTCATGACATTCTGGACTCTCCAGCCAAATGGGCTGCTCCCAGTTGCCCAAACACCCACTGACTGCATTGGCATTACTGGCCTCTGTCCTCCGCTCTCACACTTCAATATCCAAAATATCCCTCCCACTCTCCTTTCTGTAACCAGCATTTAACCATTTTTCACAGCTTACTCAACATCACCCCACCTTTCCTGTGACTGCCAATGCATCCCCCAGAAACCTAGCCACCGACTTCTGGTAAAGCAAGAGACTCTTACAAAATGTCTTATAATTGTCTGCATTTATAGATTAACTCACTTCTGGTATTTTTAATGAGTAAGTTTCTTGTTTCTTAAAAACGATGATATACTTGTTATAGACAGGAATCACTCACTCACTTTGTATCACTCACTGCATAGTAATTTCCTGTTTAGAACTGAAGCTGCCACTAGTGAGGATTAACTAAAACATCCCTGAATTGAAGTAGATTTAAATATGAGAATTTGGAGTAAAAAGTATATAAACCTGGTTCTAATGGGTAAAGTAAGAGGTAGGGGTGTCCATAGGGCCTTCTTCTTGAGTACTTCAATTTTCCTTCCAAGCTGTTATGAGGAAACAGGTGACTGAGGCAGAAAGCCCTTTGGAAGAGAATAGTTCTCCATTCCAATCTCTTACCACAAGCCCCGCGGATTGCATAAATGCAGATTCCAAAATTTTTCAAGAAACCCAGTACATATGCATTTTAATTCTCCCTCCACACCCAGCAGGGTCTGTGGCAGCATCTCATAAATAAATATATTACTGTTTCTTCAACGATGCTTAGATATATTCAAACTTAGAGGGTAAGTAAAGACTATACGTAGCTTTATGTCAGATCAGGTCAAGGTTATAGAACCAAATAAATGTATGAAAATGAGCTCTGGGGTTTCAGAAAGGCAGAAAAGGAATCATCAGGGATTCCTTCTAACACTTGACAGCTACTGGAGTGCTATTAGTACCAGGAAAGGGTGAGACCCCACCAGCAAAAGGTATTTTAAGGCAACTATTTGATTCTGTGATGGATGCCCAATAAAGCAAATTAAATGAATGCAACTTTTCTCTAACAGTTAAACTACAAATTAAGTAAATCAATTGTGGATAGGAGCCTCTTGAATAATTTGCATGAGTAAATTTCAGAAGAAAGGATGACACTGACAAATCTGAAATATTTACAGTAAATTTTAGCATTATAATATAAATCAATCATTATCTCTTATTGTTTAAAGTTCTCTGCTACATTAATATTTCCAATGTGAAAAATCAATGATACCTTAATTCACAACTACTACAAATCTGAAGTGACAAATTGGTGTTTTGCAACACAAAGTAGACCTCTGAAGTATTTAGACAGTGCAGCACGAATAATGTAACAGGTAAAAGGGGCTACAATGTAATGTTTAGAAGTTGAAGGAGATATCATTCCTCTGCAACTGAAGTCTGTTCTTTCAAACCCAATTATTCCTGAAAGGTCATATAGGTAAGATCACTGTATTTCACTGAAGTTATATTAGTGGGACTTAGAAACAGGAATTATTTCTAAGTTGTACACTTAGTGCAACTTAGAAATAGTAATTGTCAGAAATTGTTTTTAGGCCTCTAGCTCTGCAGCCATTCTTGTAACAGTACTATGGATTAGGCCAGTTATGATCCACCTTTAATCAGAGAGCATCCTGGGATGAACCCTGGAAGAAAGTCCCAGTTTCTTTCAGATTGTTCCATTGTGGGGAATGTAACAGACGATCCTGGTTGCAGAGCAATACTTCCTCTGTCTCCTTGCATACTGGTCCACTTACAAGAGGAAGAGAATAATAGGCCTTTAGCAACCCTGAAGGCTCTAACCCATTACCATGCTTTTCTAGACTATATGCTGCAAAAGTTTTGTTTTGTTTTTTAAAGGAAAAAGCTCTATTCTTGCTCCTGGTTAAATCATTTGAGTCTTAGATTCATCATCTTTAATAAAAAATATAACACCCATCTCATGAAGATGTAGTGGAAAACAAAATGAAATTAATGTATAGGTAATCACAACATTGCAGATATAACCTAAACACATGTATTTAAACACCTACTCTCAGTGTAGGTATGTATGGTATCCAGGGGGTGATCTGAACTTGTGAAGACCCCTATGGTCACTAAAAAGACAGCAGTGCTGAGACAGTAAGTCCTCATTCTCTCACACCTGCTTTTATTAAAATCAAAAATATATGTAAGGATCTAGGTATTTAAACTCTGTCTAACCCAATAAAATACTTTTATTTTTTGAAATGAAAGTGGAATTTCATGATATGAAGTAATTCTTCCTTTTGTTAATCATAAATCAACTTTTAAAAACAAACTCAACTTCAACCACAGTGAACTCTTATCTTATCTCATGTTGGCAAATAATTGTAGTTAGTAATCTAGTGCTTTTTTTAGGTTTTGCAGTTTTTTCTTTTTAGCTTGCTCGTAATTTTAAATATTTCCTTTTTTAACCCCGACATGTCTAGTTAATTTAAATTACATAATTAGGTAAAACTACCTGCCTTACTTTTCTGACAGTGACTTGCTTGTACTCACATCCTTGGGAAAAAACAATTTAGAAGTTTTTAGTAAATCATACAACCATAAATGGGCTTACCTTGTGGCTCAGCTGGTAAAGAAACCGCCTGCAGTGTAGGAGATCTGGGTTCGATCCCTGGGTTCGGAAGATCCCCTGGAGAAGGGAAAGGCTACCCACTCCAGTATTCTGGCCTGGAGAATTCCATGTATAGTCCATGGAGTTACAAAGAGTCGGACATGACTGAGCAACTATCACTTCACTCACAACCATAAATAATTAGAAAAGGAACCTAGGTCTAGGAACAAGGAGATCTCATTTCCATTTGTGATTTTACCTCCCAATTTTTTGTGAAGATCCCCCGGAGAAGGGAAAGGCTACCCACTCCAATATTCTGGCCTGGAGAATCGCATGGACTATATAGGTCATGGGGTCGCAAAGAATTGGACATGACTGAGTAACTTTCACTTTGGGGCTTTGGGAGTGGGGTGAAGGATGGGATAGTTAACCATGATTCACACCTTGTGAGTTTTCTTCCATTTTAATATTAAAAAAATAATTCTGAAGTGTAAATTAACAAAAATCTGCATTTCTTGGGGATTATGTATATGTAGAGTCTTCTATTAACCTTCTGAAATCTCTTCTTAAGGTTTATGTAGAGCACAGAAAATTAACATTAGCTCCTGATTGTCCAAATAAGGCACTTGTTTTGTCCACTAGGGAGAGACGTGGAGTCTTTGGACCATGTCTCTTGGCATTTTCATGGCAAGGACACAGCAACTCCGCTGAAGGCAATAATGACACGCCCTCTCAAGCTTCTATTCAACCACTGGGGAACACTTCAGTGAGGGAATAATACTCTGCTTTACGGATGGTCAACCATGAAAAGCCAACAAAATTCATAAAAGTTTTCACAGCAAAGGGAAAACTTAATTAAATCACCAATGAAGACAGTTTTGAAAATTAAGAATAAATTAACTCCAACCAAAAGAGAAGTATATAAACACATGCACATACACACATATGGTCTGCTCCACTCAGGATCCATCCAACAGAGGGAGTGACTCTTACACAGGCTCTTGGCTTATCAGGATAGGCTTCTAACTGGACCTGCTATTTCAGTTTCTCAACTGTAAACCAAAGTAAGTTATCCTAGGCAGTAGAGAGGAATTCTCTTCCTAAGTCATACTTATAAGAAATAGTTTAACTCTGAGGAAACAGAAAGTGAATCAATATCATGAAATCCAAGGCATTTAAGCTGCAGGAAGCATTAGTGGGTCTAAGACTACATTTTTTTGTGGCATTTGAGGACAGGAAGACATTCTCATGGCAGTAATTTTACCGATGTAAATATCTGTATTGAAAATTATTTTACAAGTCACATAAAACACTCTTTTCTGCACTTTAGTGTATACGTTTTTACTCCATAGTTTTTTTCCCTTGACCCCACTGAATGACAAGTTCCAACATTTAATTTTTCCCCCAAATTTAAGTACAAAGATTTTTTTAAAATCAGTCTTCTCAATCTTAAAAGTGTGTTTCAAAATAAAACTGGGGAGGCAATTTAATTTGTACACATTCGATATATGCTAATCAGTAAACTCATGATTAGCGGTTACACACGCCCGGCACTACTCCTGCCATCAGATGAAATAAATTGCTGCAATCTAGTTCCAGCTACGGAGAAGGCACGGAGAAGGCACTGGCACCCCACTCCAATACTCTTGCCTGGAAAATCCATGGACGGAAGAGCCTGGTAGGCTGCAGTCCATGGGGTCGCACAGAGTCAGACACCACTGAAGCGACTTAGCAGCAGCAGCAGCAGTTCCAGCCAGGGGGTACAGCAAGTGTGTGAAGTGAGACTTCCCATCTTATGTGGAATACGAAACTTTTTCATGAATTCAAGAACTTTATTAAGCATATTCTCCATCCTTATGTCAGATCTGAGCTTTTAAGGTAAACATATATATATATATATATATATATTTTTTTTTTTTTTAGAAGAGCAGACAAATAATACATGACATTTGGGAATCAGAATGTCCCCAAAGCATCTTGGCAACATTTTTCAGGCAAAGAGTTAAACATCTCGTTGAAAAACAAACAAGAAAATGCACCTTACTTTTCACAGTTCTTGACCACATTTCAGAAATGCAGCGTTTACTAAGTCGAAAAGCCATGCCTGATGGTGATTCGAGATCCTGTTGCATCCCAAGTTTGACCAACTTCTCCAGGTGAATCTGAAGTCTGATGCCCTCAAGCCCAATTACTAACCCCACAGAAGAGGAACACTCCATAAAAAGCAGCCTCGGATGACTGGTCATCCAAGCCCTGGGAGCTGCTGAGGTCCCAACTCACTTGCTAGGGAATAAAAGAACCCTCCCGGCGGGTTAACCGGGGTTCCAGCACAGCTCGGCTCCCCGGCGGGGACCGCTCTCCAGCCGGTAGGTTATAGGAGCGCGGTCACCAGCTACCTTCCGAGCCTTGCACTCGGCGTAAATTACCTTCCTATTTAAGTAACAACTTTCTGTGGAAAAAAAGGAGAAAACTTTCTCTCAGAAACTCTACACTCAGCTCAGCAACTTTGGATCCAACGCACACAAGGTGAAACACAAGCCCATTCTTTGCACAGGTTCTGGGTCCTTTGAGACCCGACGCACCCCCCCTCCCCGGGGTCCCCACGGTCCCCGAGGCCCCCAGGGTCCCCGCAGCGCGCACCCACCTTGGCCTCGCCAGCGTCCGGCTCCGTGTCCGAGAAGCCCAGTCCCGACTCGAAGGCGGTGGCGGCGGCGGGCGCCCGGCGCGGACCGGGGAGCAGCGCAGCGGCCAGCAGGGAACACGCCAGAGAGCAGAAGCCCAGCAAGTGCATGGTGGCCGGGCCACGGGCGCGGGGGCCGGGCGCCCCGGCGAGGCTGCCTCGCGGCTCGGCCCTGTCCCCGAGGGCCGCCCGGGACCCCGCGGAGCCGGGGCGGCGGCAGCGGGTCCGGGCTCGGTGCTCGCGACGCTGCGAGCCGCTCTACCGCCGGCGCCCGCGAGCCGAGGGGTCAGAGCAGCGTCTCACAGGAAACCGGACATCCGAGCGCCCGCGACCGCGGCCCGCTAGGTGAGGCGAGGGCGCGGGAGGACGGCGCCCCGCTCGGCGGCTCGGGGAGCGAGGGGTAGCCGAGCCCAGACGCCCCGCGAGGCTCGCGCCCTGCGGCGGCCCCGGGGCCCGCAAGCCCCCGCCTCCCCCTCCCCGCGGCGGGGCGAGCCGGGTGGCCGGGCGGCGAGAGCGGCGGCGGCGCCGGGCGGCGAGGCCGGGGAGCGCGGGGCTGCGCGGCGGCGGCGGCGGCGGCGGGCGCAGGGGCAGGGCATGGCTGACGCGCCCTCTGCCTGCGCTTATGTGAGAGAAAGCGGCCGAGGGAGGGCGCGTGCCGAGCCCGGCCGCCCTCCCCGCGCGCCGGCCTTGGCGGCGTCTCCCGGCGCCCGCGCCGCCCCTCCCCCGCCCCCCGCGGCGCGAGCCCCCCGCGGGGTTGGGGGGGGCCGGCCGGCGCGCGGGCTCCGAGGCGCCGGGCTCCGGGGGCGCGGGCGCCCCGGCTCCGGCCAGAGTCCCCCGCAGACTGGCCCCCCGCGTCCCCGCTCGAGAGGCAGGGGAGCTCCAGTCTCTAGAAAGTGCGAGAAAGTCGGCCCGGGGCGGAGAACCCGCCGGGCCCCCTGTCTCCCCTTGGCGGGCGACTCGGGGGCCCCCCCAGGGGATGCGAAGGCGGGCGGACTGTGGGGCGAAGGCTCTGGAGCGGCTGGAAGCCCGGGCCTGTGGCCGGTGGGGCCGCCGGGCCGGGCGCCTCAGGAGCAGCGCCTGTGGGGAGCGGGTTTGAAGGAGGAAGCAGGACGCGGGAGACACGTGTGAAGCACGTTGTCGGAGGTGAAGTCTGCGGAAGCCAAGGGCTTCTCCCGGTCAGAAAAGTCAGCGAGCGGCAGAGCGCCCTGTTGGCTGGCCGTTCACCTTGGCTTGGGTGGCCTGGGTGCAGACGTCCCCCGCTCAGGGTTTCCTTAGCTCCCCGAAGGTGGGAAAGCCGCACTTTTACCTGGGGCGACGTTTCAATACACAGATCATAAAATCTCAGGAGATGAGACTTGGAGTCCACCCACAAGTTCTGAAACTCCCCTCAAGTAAGAAGCCTCAAATCTCCTCAGTGACCAGAAGCGACCCACCCCACCCCCACCGCGCCCTGCGTGGCCGCCCGTCGTCGTTATTTTTGATGGTCAACATCATTGAAAAGTGTTTTCTTCCGCCTATCCATTGCTTTGACTTCTGGACTTGGCTCCATGAGTCAAATCGAACTTCCTTCTGTGAGCTCTTCCAACCATTTATAAATATCTGTCATAGTAACCCATCACCGTGCGCCCTTTTTGAAAGACCCCTCAAAGTTCCCTCTTCAACCGCAACCTCATTTTGTGTGTTCCTCAGCTAGTATACTCCCCAGAACGTGACTCAGTACTTAAAAGTGTTCCAGCAAGCTGGAGAAAATGGCCTTCCTTGCCCAGATATCCTACATGTGTTGATGCCGCCTTGGATGGAGTTTATTTTCTGGCAGTCAAATCAGTGTTGACTCACGTTACACTGAAAATCAACTAACTTTCTCAAAAAATTTTTTTATCCGTGTACTGCTGTGTAGTCATGTTCACGGTTCCCTACGTTTGTGAAGTTGGTAGACGGTGCCCAAGATTTGAGCTTTGTTGTTTCTCTTTCAAACGCTGTCCTCTCAGAGTTAGTCCATCATTGTAGCTTGTTGAGATGTTTGGGAAAGCTGAGCGCGTCGGGTAGTAGTTCTTTCATTATGTTCCTGCTTTTTGCCTTTTTGATTAATTTGCTATGTTTGTCTTCAGATAAAATATCTGAAAGGGAAGAGCTAAGGACAGACCTGGGTGGGATTTAAGTAGATACTGGAGCTTCCTTTTAACCATTCTAGTGATTCTCAACTTTGACTGCACCTGGAATACCAAAAGAGTTCAAAACCACACCTGAGTGTGTTTGCACCTGTGTGCAACATCATGAGACTCTACTTAATTGGTCTGGGTTAAGACATGAGCCTCAGGATCCTGTTAGGCAACCAAGTTGAGAATCTCTGGCATCTCCAACTGGAGCCGGGCTTACCCCTGAGGACTATGAAATCAACAGAATTGAAATATATCATAGTAAGTATATTATTTGTTTTATTTGAAATAGAGCAATAATCACCGGATTTCCCCCGCCGCCCCCCTTGAAAATGCTTTCTTCCTGCTATGGTTATTAAGTACAGAAAATGCTGGCAAAATGTATATTTGAGTGAAAAAGAAAAAAAAAAATCGATGATTTCAGAAAACAATCCCGCATTAGTTGTTTCAGGGCTTATCTGTTTCCCTGTTTGTATGTTTTGGTTTTGCTTGCTTACCCTGTGGAAAAATTTTCTACCACCAGCCCACTTTGAAGCGTAAGAAGTGCGTTTTTCCTGGCTTGTGAGTCCTTTATTAGCTTCAGAAAGCGCCTGTTCAATAACAGGGCTTCTGAACAATGATTTTTCAAAAAGTGCCCCCCAGCGGGGAGAGATTGAGAAGGGGAGTTAGGGAGCAGTGTTCCTGTTGCCATCTCCTCAGACCCCAGCTGGAGTGACACCTCTTGTCTGCTTTACGTATTGGGTTTCTGTTTTGTTTGAAGGCATATAATGATTATAGTATCTTCATTCTGTGTTCTCCAGTATCCATTCTGACCATCTTTAGTTTATTTCTGATTTCAGTTTTTCTTCATTTTTGCTTCTTTAATTTTACTTTGTTGATCTATTTCAAATGTCTTTAGCTGAATGCTTAGACTAAAGTTTGTCTTTTGTCTATTTTCTGATGAACTTATTTAAAAAACAATTCTATCTAAATTTTGCTTTACATATATATTTGCCACTTTTGTTGTGCTTTCTTTGTTGAACAGTTGTAATTTATCTTAATTTCCCTATGACCCTTTTTCTTTACCTGAAAAATTATTTCTTTTTTATACTTTATAGGCTGATGGAATTTTTGTTATTAATCTTATTTAATTGTACTATAAATGATATTGATTTTAGAAACTCACTTAAGCTTTCTTTGTGACTTTGTACATGGTTGATTTACTGGAGCTAATTCTTTGTATGCTCTCTTTTCTTGGATATCAAGTTTGAGCTTATTAATTTTAGTATTCAAATCTTGGTTGGAAGTGAGTTGTTAAAATCTTGTTACAATTATTGACTTTATTTTCTGTTTCTGACTGTAATTCTTTCAGTTATTTCCTTATATAATTTGATGCTGTATTGCTAGTCTGAGATGTTCATGATGGCACATTTTTAAATCTAATTTTTCTTTAACTAGTATATAATGTCCAATTTTGTAACTTCTAATGATTTTATTTGAAATTCTGCTTTCTCTAATATTAAAATCTTAGTCTTTGAGAATTGAGACCATCTGTGATTATGACTTAGATAAAATGATGGACTTATATCAGTATAATTTAATTGTTCCTTTTAGAAAGCTTTAAAGCTTTAGCCTGGAAAAGATAAGATTGTAAACTAGTCCACTCTTGCTTCAGGAAATGCCCACAAATCTATACATTGAAGACAGTAATCTCATGCTGCCAAACAGCCTGCTTATCAATAACAATTTGCTTATCAAGACCCTCATTCCCCTATGTCAGCCAACCCTAAACTACTGCCTCATGAACTTTGCCCAGCCCTACTTAGTTCTCCACTTTTGCAGACTTACTTTATCCTACTTGAGTCCCCAGATCCTACAATTATTCTGTTTCTGAATTAACTCTCTTGAGACACCTTTTTAGGCTCTGTCAGATAGTATTCTCTCCTACTGCTGTAAGTTCTACTAAATGAAATGTAGCTTTTGTTTGTTTAAAGGTTTGCTGATGATATTTTGAGAAGTTCAACAACCTGGATGTCCTACCAATATCCTATTGATACTTCCCTGGCTGCTGAAGCCCAGGACCTTTAATTCAGAAACAGGGAAAACAACTGAAGCCTTCGGAGATGGGGTAAGTCTCACAGTGAATCTCAGTTCCAGTTTCTCTTCATTAGGCTTCCAGATGCTAAGTGTATTGTGTCCCTTAATATTCCTTTTCAGGAATGTTTGATTCTTTGATCAAATTTGAAAGCAGTGTATCCCTGGTGGAAAGCTGCCTGTTACTAGCAACATTGCTTTTCGTCACTGCTCTTCATTATTTCCTGTTGTTGGTTGATAGCAGGAAGTTCATGTTCAGACCCTGTGTTCCACCCCAAGGAGGACAAACTGAACACTGTGCTATATCAGCATTGTTGAAAAAATTGCCCTGTGTAAGCATCACCTGAAAAGTTCTTGGCGGGGGGCGGGGGTCGAGTCGAGTCCAGTCCAGTCCAATCAAGATGGGTTGAGTTGAGTTGCATAGCCATCATTGCTGCTGTGTCAGCCATTAGAGAGTAAAGCATGTCTGCCTTGCTGCTGTGAATAAAGAATGTTTGCGTTCTTACTGATCTCTGCATTTTATTCCAGTTCACCTGCTTGTCTATCCTGGGTTCAGCGAACAGTGTGCACAGTGAAATACAGCTAGACAATTGGCGTAGTTGGGAATGAACAGCAGGATAGTAGTGTTCTGACGGTAACAAAGTTGCGTGACTTTGTGTTTCCAACCTGGAGAATTTCAACCTCCCTTTCCACGGATGGAGGCACTCATTGTCCTGGGATAGTTCCTGGAGGACTTTGTGCATCCTTGATGTTTACTCAGAAGTCATATCGTCCTTGTCAGTTCCAATCCTCATGAAAAGCAGAGAAAGTCAGTGGTATTTTTAAGCTCAAATGAGGACTCACTGACTCTCATCATAAAAGCACGTCACAGGTCTTTGTTTAAGGTTGCGTATTTCTCCAGATGTGACAAAACTCTCTAAGGGGTTCCTGCAGTATAACTAGTTTTATCACCTTCAGGTATGAGTTGCATTTCCTTCATATTCTTGAAGTAGCTTCTACATGCCCTAAGAAACAGAGACTTTGTCATCTGGAAAAGACACCATGAAAGAAAAAAAAAAAAAGGCCTAGGACCCACAATGGAAGGGAACTGTCAGGTAGTTTTGACTGCTACAGTAGATAAACTTGAGAAAGTGAAAACCTACATTTGTGTGTCCCAGCTAAAAAAGACACAGGGTTTAACTCACTGATAACAGAATTAACATACCTTTAGGACATTTAAAATGAGAAATTCTTAAGAATTTTTTAGAGACAGGTGGTCTTTGGATGGAAAGAACTTCACCAGTGAGCTTTGTGTCAAGGTGGAGTTTGCAAGATATGACCAGCTTCCACTCAAGGCCTCCAGAATTAGAATTAGATAACTGTGGCCTTGCTTGCATCTGCATGCTTTCTTTCTTAACCTGTTTTTCCTTAACTATTTTCTTATGTGATTGTAGCCTTAAGATTCTGAGTAGTTAACCAGCCATTGTTATTTCTTAGGGCTTCCCTGGTGGCTCAGATAGTAAAGAATCTGCCTGTAATGTGGATGACCAGTGGAATATCAGAGTCTCTAACTTTAATATGATTTCCTTTCTCTTTAGTCCTTCCTTGCTATGACTCACATACTAGAGAACGTGTGCACATGTTTTGTCTAAAACAAAAAAAAAATTCTGTGTTTTTAAAAAAACTTTTCTGGTGGCTCAATAGTAAAGAATCTACCTGTAGTGCAGGAGATCTGAGTTCGATCCCTAGGTCAGAAAGATCCCCTGGAGAAGGAAATGGCAACCCACTCCAGTATGCTTGCCTAGGAAACCCCATGGACAGAGAAACCTGGCAGGCTACAGTCCATGGAGTTGCAAAGAGTTGGACATGACTAAGCGACTAAGCAGCAACATAGTTGATTTACAATGCTGTGTTAGTTTCTGCTGGATGACAAAGTGAATCAGTTATACTTACTCTTTTGAACTTTCTTTTTCCATTTAGGCCATTACAGACTATTGAGTAGAGTTCCTGGTGCTATACAATAGGTCCTTATTAGTTATTAAAGCTCTGTGTTTTGCACATATTTCCCTGTGAGGGCTAGCCAGCTAGTGGCAATCTTCTGTTAGGAAGTATTTGGTTTTATCCATAACTGTACTCAACCACAAATTTGCTTTTTGTGTGAAAGATAGCACTACAGCACAGGTAACCAAAATTAAAAACTCCTCAGAAAGAAAGGTTTCTGCCTCCATTGAAAGCACGCTCAGGGACCATTTCTCAGAGATAACGTCTATAAACAAACTTTCATGGAAGAAAGACTCAGAAAGGGAATCAGGAACAGATGGTTTATATTTAAGACCTGCCTCACATTTACAGATCTTACACAGAAGGCTTACTGTGGAGGTAACCCTTGACTGCCTGACAGTCTACCCTGAGTGACCCTTGGTCAATCTCTCTTTCCCACATGGGGCTATTATGAATAGTATATTAGTTAATACATACATAAAGAGGGGCTTCCCAGGCACTAATGGTCAGGACTCCACTGAATAAGGCGGTAGACAAGAGATGATTCGGACATGACTGAAGCAACTTAGCATGCACATATGCATAAAGAACTTAATAATAGTTGGCATTTAATAATCCCTCACTAAATTTTGGATGGAGCATGAATAATAGTTAAAAATTAATGTATAAATTATGTCATGTCTGATATATTTATCTTGATTTCTTTTTATATTTATTATATTTTTTCTGTTTTTCCACTCATGTGTTAAAATAATTATTAAAATAGATAAAAAATTCTAACAAGCACCATTGTTTCTTAAGCAATTTGGAAATGTTCTTCTGTGGTACTCCTCCATCCAATATTGCTACCAAGAAGTCTGAGAATAATAATTTTTTATAGCTGTAAAATGCCTACTAACATGCCTGACTGTATTTTTATGTGTCTCACATATTTTAGTATATTTAGTACTTCTAATAATCTTATTACATAGAAATTACTATTATGATATTTATATAAATGAGGAAACTGAGCTGTGGAGAAGTTATATATCTTGTCTAATTTTAGAGCTAGAGCTAGTGTTGGCCAGACCCTGGATTCAAAGGCCAGAGGCTCTAGCATCTAGAATACCAAGCACTACATCCTACTGCCTCCTAAAGAATGTTGTTCGATGTTTTGACTGGTAACATGATCTGCCATTTATTGTGAAATTTTAAAATGCTTTTTTTTGTCTTTGATGTAACTCAATTCAGTTCAGTTTGTCACTCAGTTGTGTCTGACTCTTTGCAAGCCCATGGACTGAGCACACCAGGCTTCCCTATCCATCATCAACTCCTGGAGCTTGCTCAAACTCATGTCCATTGAGTTGGTGATGCCATCCAACCATCTCATCCTCTGGCATGCCCTTCTCTTCCCGCCTTCAATCTTTCCCAGCATCAGGGTCTTTTCAAATGAGTCTAAGTTCTTCGCATCAGGTGGCCAAAGTATTGGAGCTTCAGCTTCAGCATCAGTCCTTCCAATGAATATTCAGGACTGATTTCCTTTAGGATGGACTGGTTGGATCTCCTTGCAGTCCAAGGGACTCTCAAGAGTCTTCTCCAGCACCACAGGTCAAAAGAATCATTTCTTCTGTGCTCAGCTTTCTTTATATATAGTCCAACTCTCACATCTATATGTGACTACTGGAAAAACCATAGCTCTGACTAGACAGACCCTTGTCAGCAAAGTAATGTCTCTGCTTCTTAATATGCTCTCTAGATTGGTCATAGCTTTTGTTCCAAGGGGCAAGTGGCTTTTAATTTCATGGCTGCAGTCACCATCTACAGTAGTTTTGGAGCCTAAGAAAATAAACTCTGTCACTGTTTCCATTGTTTCCTCTTCTGTTTGTCATGAAGTGATCGGACCAGAGGCCATGAGCTTCGCTTTTTGAATGTTGAGTTTTAAGTCAGCTTTCACTCTGCTCTTTAACGTTCAGCAAGAGGCTCTTTAGTTCCTCTTCACTTTCTGCCATAAGGGTGGTGTCATTTGCATATCTAAGGTTATTGATATTTCTCCCAGCAATCTTGATTCTAGCTTATGCTTCATCCAGCCCAACATTTCATATAATGTACTCTGTATATAAGTTAAATAAGCAGGGTGACAATATATAGCCTTGACATAATCCTTTCCCAATTTGGAACCAGTCTGTTGTTCCATGTTCAGTTCTAGCTGTTGCTTCTTGACTTGCATACAGATTTCTGAGGAGGCAGGTCAGGTGGTCTGGTATTCCCATATCTTGAAGAATTTTCCAGTTTTTTGTAATCCACCAAGTCAAAGCCTTTGGCATAGTTAATAAAGCAGAAGTAGATGTTTTTCTGGAACTCTGTTGCTTTTTCAATGATCCAGCAGTTGCTGGCAATTTGATCTCTGGTTCCTCTGCCTTTTCTAAATCCATCTTGAACATCTGGAAGTTCTCAGTTCACATACTGCTGAAGCCTGGCTTGGAGAATTTTGACCGCTACTTTGCTAGCATGTGAGATGAGTACAATTGTGCTGTAGTTTGAACATTCTTTGGCATTGCCTTTCTTTGGGATTGGAATAAAAACTGACGTTTTTCAGTCCTGTGGCCACTGCTGAGTTTTCCAAATTTGCTGGCATATTGAGTGCAGCACGCTCACAGCATCATCTTTTAGGATTTGAAATAGCTCATCTGGAGTTCCATTACCTCCACTAGCTTTGTTCCTAGTGATGCTTCCTAAGGCCCACTTGACTTCACATTCCAGGAGGTCTGGCTTTAGGTGAGTGATCACACCATTGTGGTTATCTGGGTTATGAAGATCTTTTTTGTATAGTTCTTCTGTGTATTCTTGCCACATCTTCTTAATGTCTTCTGCTTCTGTTAGGTCATACCATTTCTGTCCTTTATCAAGCCCATCTTTGCATGAAATGTTCCCTTGGTATCTCTAATTTTCTTGAAGAGATCTCTAGTCTTTCCCATTCTGTTGTTTTCCTCTATTTCTTTGCCTTGATCACTAAGGAAGGCTTTCTTATTTCCTCTTGCTATTCTTTGGAACTCTGCATTCACATGGATATATCTTTCCTTTTCTTCTTTGCCTTTAGCTTCTCTTCTTTTCTCAGCTATTTTTAAGGCCTTCCAGATAGCCATTTTGCCTTTTTGCATTTCTTTTTCTTGGGGATAATCTTGATGGCTGCCTCCTGTACAGTGTCACAAACCTCCGTCCATGGTTCTTCAGGCACTGTGTCTATCAGATCTAATCCTTTGAATCTATTTCTCACTTCCACTGTATAATGATAAGGGATTTGATTTGGTCATACCTGAATGGTCTAGTGGTTTTCCCTTCTTTCTTTAAGTCTGAATTTTGCAAGAACGAGTTCATGATCTGAGCCACAGACAGCCCTCAGTTTTCTTTTTGCTGACTATATAGAGCTTCTCCATCTTCAGCTGCAAAGAATATAATCAATTTGATTTCAGTAGTGACCATCTAGTGATGTCCATGTGTAGACATTGGGCATAGATTGAATTACTGTGATATTGACTGGTTTGCCTTGGAAACGAACAGAGATCATTCTGTCATTTTTGGGATTGCACCCCAGTACTGCATTTCAGACTCTTTTGGTGACTATGAGGCTTACTCCATTTCTTCTAAGGGATTCTTGCCCACAGTAGTAGATATAATCATCATCTGAATTAAATTCACCCATTCCAGTTCTTTTTAGTTCACTGATTCCTAAAATGTGGATGTTCACTCTTGCCATCTCCTGTTTGACCACTTCCAGTTTACCTTGATTAATGGACCTAACATTTCAGGTTTCTATGCAGCGTTGTTCTTTACAGCATCGGAGTTTACTTCCATCACCAGTCACATCCACAATAGATGTTTTTCCTTTAGCTCCGTCTCTTCATTCTTTCTGGAGCTATTTCTCCACTCTTCAGTAGCAGAGTGAGCACTTACTGACCTGGGGAGTTCATCTTTTAGTGTCATATCTTTTTGCCTTTTCATACTTTTTGCCTTTTCATGGGGTTGATGTGACTAGAATTTTGCAATAATATGTCCATTGTGATTTATTTATCACTTCTTTGCACACTTTGGGATCTTTCAGTCTGAGTTCATGTTTGCTTGTGTGTGTTTGATTGTTATTCAGTGACTTAGTCGTGTCCAACTCTTTTTGACCCCATGGACTGTAGCACTCCAGGTTTCCCTGTCCTTCACCATCTCCTGGAGCTTGCTCAAACTCATGTCTGTTTAGTTGGTGATGCCATCCAACCATCTCATCCTCTGTTGTCCCCTTCTCCTCCTGCCTTCAATCTTGCCCAGCATCAGGGTCTTCTTCAGTGAGTTGGCTCTTTGCATCCCGTGGCCAAAGTATTGTGTGTGATATATCTGTGAAATTATAGGTCACATGTCTTTAAATACCTTATGCAAACTGATATATTGTCTCCTTATGTTTTCCTAGAACTTATTGCCTATAGACATTGACATTTTTACCTTTATTTTCATATGTGTTAACTTTTCTTGTATTCATTCCACCTATTCATCTTGTCTTCATGCATTCTAGAACTTTTCATATGATTTGAAACACCTCACATTGTTTCTATCAATGATTCTTCTCTTTCTGTGTATATATACATACACAATTCTCTGCCATTATATACATTTTATAATTCACTTTTTTGACAGTTTTCTGTGCTTACTAAAGTATTTTTGAAATTCTAGCTCTCACCAGTTGTGATTGTATATATCCTACTTTCACACTCACAAGCGAATATTGGAAAATCAGTTATTGAGTATGATGTTATGATAGAGAACATTTTGATTGACTTTTTAAAAACATAGTTTATAAGCATGAATAATGTAATAATTATAATTAGCAAATTATTGGATTTAATTATTAAATAATTAATTTTGTTAATTATTATTAAAATAATTAAATTATTATTAAACCCAATAATTATTAAACCCACCACTGATTAGAACAGTTGTTGGTCATGCTACTGTTTTAAAATATCCATGTTCTTGTGTAATTGGTTTCAAACCGCTTCCTGTGGGAGGCAGTTTCTTTCACAATATTATCACCGTCCCACCTTTCAAGCTTTATTTCCAGTTACTTTCCTTTTATGTGTCCTATTTGCCAACACTGCTTTAAGAATTTTCATTCTCCAATCACAATAGATAAACTATCTCATATCTGGGAATTTTTTTTATGCCATTTCCATGGTAGGAACAATTCTTTCCAGTCTTGATGTTCATTGAAATACTTTTGTTAAGGTCATGGTCACATGTTCCTTTCTAATCCATCAGTGAATTCTTTTCTCCTTGTTTCTCTGAGCGCTTAAATATAAATCTTAACTTTTGTTTGTGTTTCGTCACCTACATGCATGTTTATCTCTTTGTGTGCTTACTTCTTAGGGGTATTTTCTCACTGATGAGCATATGGCCTGGGCTATTGTAAACAATTCATAAATGCTTGAAAAATGAGTATGTCTCTTATTTCTCTGCTTAACAAAAGCACAGTTGTTTCTTCTCATTGTCTTTCTTCTTTGCTCCTCCTCCTCCTTCCCATCATTATTCTCCACCTTCTTCTCCAAATCACACTCTGATAAAAATTATATTTGCCCCGTCTTACTTAATCCTTAACCAGTTTGAATGTAGGAACTGAATCTCACTCATCATTTTCTTCCTTGTATCATTAGTGCAGTGGTGTGTTGAATGTAATTAAAAGTAAGCAAGTAATTTGAAACAAAAACTTATTTATTTATTCATCTATCTATTAATTGATTGATTGATTCATTTATTATTTTGACAGGTTTTTTGAAATATAAGTAACATACTAAAAATGGCACATCTATACTATGCACATAATGGAAACCATGCAGTATGTACTCTTTTGGGGTCTGATCTCAGCATGGTTATTTTGAGATTCATATGTTGTTGAATACATGTAAAGTTCACTCCTTTCATTGCTGATTAGTATTCTGTGGTGTGGACAGAGCCACTCCTTTATCCCTTCACCTGCTGATGAACATTTGTGTTCCAGTTTTTGGCTGTTAGAAACTAAGCTTTTGCGAACATTCACATTCAGATCTTAGTATGACAGGAGGACAAAGCTCTCATGAGATGATCAATATGGCTTTTCTATTTTAGCTGCTTAATGTGGTGAGTAACGCTGATTAGTTTTTAGGTGTTAAACTCACTTTTTGCTGCTGGAATAACCCCAAGAGTTTGTATAGAATTGGTATTCTTTTTCTTTCTTTAATGTTTGGTAGAATTCACAGTTGAAGCATCTGGACCTTGAGTGTTCTTTGTGGTAAGATTTTAAACTATGAATTCAATTTTTTTAGAAGATGTAGGTCTATTCAGATTATTGATTTCTTTTTGAATGAGTTTTGGTAGCTTTTACCTTTCAAGGATTTCTTTCATTTCACTTAAATTGTAACACATTCACTGACATAGCATTTTTCATGTCATATTTTTCCTTTTTAAATATGTATGGTCTATCATGATGGATTCATTCCTGATATTAATAGCTTACAGTTTTCTTTTCTTTTTCCTGATCGGAGTAGCTAGAGGCTAATCAATTTCATTGATTGTTTCAAAGAACCAACCTTTTATTTCATTGATTTCTCTCAATTTTTTGTATCCTTTGTCTTTTGATTTCTTCTTTGACACATGTTATTTATAATTGTGTTTTACAATTTCCAAATATTTTCAGATGTTTTAGAGTTCCTTCTATTATATCTAAGTTACATTATGAACAGAGAACATACTATGACTTGAATCTTTTTAAATTTATTAAGCCTTGTTTCTCTGGCTCAGAATGTGATCTACTCAGGTAAATGCTCCATATGTACTTGAAAAGAATACATATATAATTTCTTGTGGTAGGGTGGAATTTTCTATGTGTCAATTCAGTCAAGTTGATTGATAGTGTTGTTCACTTGTTCTGTATCACTTCTGATTTTTGGTCTACATGTTCTATCAGTTATTGAGAGAGGAGCACTAGTGCTTCCAGATGGGTTTGTCTATTTCTCCTTTGCAGTTGCATCAATTTTTTTTGTATATTTTTAACCTCTCTTATGTATGTTATATTTTATTCAAAAATAAGATCTTTGAGAGTGAAAAGGGGCTCTGATAATAATTACACTGTAACAATAGACATAAATCTCAATTGTCCTGGGAATACTGGTACATTTATTCAATCTACTTAAAAAGTGGCAGAGATCTGTTTTTTTCTGATGTAATATGAGTCTGTAGGTGAGAAGTTCTGGACTCATGTGGTGGCTGCACTTCCACCAAGGTCAGAGCCGCTCTGTCTCTCTGCTTTGCTGTCTGTCTCAAGGCTCCTATCTCAAGGTTGTCCTATTGCTGTTAAGATAAGAGCTTGAATTTCATGCTCAAAGCCCTGGATTTCTCATTCTCACTGGTCATTAAATTACAAAGTTCTGCATATTTTCTTTACCCAAACTAGTGGACTGAACAAGAAAGATTCACAGTGTATAATTAGAAATCCCTATTATTTTTTTCACTAGTACCTGCTTAGACTTATTGCTGGCAGTTGCATGAAAATTAAGCCAGTGTTAACGAGTTTTCTGATCATTGTTAGACAATAGTCTTCTAATTTCTTCTAGACATAGACACAGTCAGAATTTTGTAATTTATTACTCTAATTCAGTTTCATAATCATATCTGAAAAAGAGTTCCTGTCTTTGTTAAAATTGCAGCCTTCCTCCACTACTGGTCCTGTTGCAGTCTCACTACCAGTGGCAGGAAAGGGGTGGATAGAGTTGCTCTATGTTGCTGCTCCTCAGCCCGTCTTGCTAGCTGCAGTGTTTGATACTTTGAAGTCAAGATAGGGAAAGGGAAAGGGAAAGGAAAAGAGAAGAGAGGTATGGGGAGCGAAGGAAGAAAATCAGCTCTTGACTTTTACTAGCCCGATAGCCTACCTGCAGTATTCTCTGAGCTCGGCCTATGTGCAGAGCAAATCCCTTGTACCGATGCAGGTGTTACACCTGCAGTTTGCCTGAACTGCATGAATTTATCACCTTTCCAGCTGACAGCTTTAACTTAGTTCTCAGCCAGATCCTGTAGTGCCCTGTAGGAATTCACAGTGATGCAATAACAGCATTAGATTTCTGCTTTTAAATCTGTAGTGCCCTACTACAGTGCTGAAAATGGAATGGAAGAGTTTATGAGCAAATAAGAGTCAGGACACGATGATGAGAGTTCAGTCAAGATAGGCTATAAGTAGAACTGTGATGGTAGAAACAGAAATGGAAATAGCTGGATTCATTCAAAAAAGTTAAAGTTTATAGAACTTTGTGTTTTCTTGGACATAAGAATGAGCAACAAGAAAGTTTTAGAGCTAAATCTCAGGTTTGGGCTTTTACCATTGGATTGATGATGGCACATACAGCAAAATATGAAAACTGAGTAGGGCCTGGTATATGCAGGAAGATTACAAGTTCCATGTTGGATCCATAGAAGTTTGGTTGCCTGTGATTCATCCATGTGGAAATGATGAATATTAGTGAGAATACTAGATGAGATCCCAGAAGAGAAGCCTGGACTGAAAATATACATTTGTGAGTCATCAGTGTGGGATCATTAAAACACTGGGAGGTGAAAGTGACCACCTCCAGAGAAAGTATTATGTGTGAATGGAAAAGTCTGGTGGTCGCTATGGTAAAAAGTCAAGAAGAGGAGGTTGAGCCTACAAAGGAGCGCAGGGAGTGGCCTCTGAGTTAGATGGAGAGCTAGGAGATGGGGTTGTCACAGAGGTCAAGAGAAGAGAGTGTATTAAGATAGAGGTATCCACTGGCAGTCAAAGGCTGGCAGGAGAGTAAGTAAGGTGGGCGCTGAGCATTGTGCACTGAACACTCTGCTGACTGATGGAAACGTTTTGGTGTAAAGTTGGGAGTACAAGGCTTGTTCCAGTAGGTTGAGAAGACAGAAGGAAACAAGGAGATAGACACAGTGAGTGTAGAAGATGTTTTGAAAAACATTCAGAGGAAGGGTAAGAGAGAGTTCAGGGGTAACCAGAGTGGGAACTAAGGTCAAATTTTGCTACCTTAGTCTTTAATGAAATATTATGTATCTGTTAGAATCGTGTTGTCAATGAATCTGGAATTTTCATGGACAAATTTTCAGGATAAAATAGAAATAAAATAAGACTCTCATATATATAGTCATATACCACACGATCAACAGTTTGTTGAGTCTAAAGCGGCAGGGCCTCACATGCGGAGGAACCTCAGACAGGAAGGGCTGACAATAAAGTTATAGGGCTGCTTAGCGGGCCACCATCCCAACCGCCACATCGTTCAAGGGTGAGGACTGGTGTAACTAACATGGAGATGACTTAAAGTATATGGGAAGGTGTGTGTAGGCTGTGTGCAAATACGAAGTTCTTTTATTTAATATATAAGGCTCTGGAGTATCCATGGATTTTGGGACCTTCAGCTTCCTGGAACCAATCTCCTTCAGATACTCAGGGATGACTGCAGTTTTTAAATGGCATTTCTTGAATCCAGTCCCAGGATTTTATTACCCAAAATTATGAATGAAAATTCCTTCTTTCATCTTTCCTTTTCCCTCCCTTCCTCCTTATCTTCTTTTTTCTATAACTCGTCTTTTATCTATCTCTATATGCCACACATTTAGATACACATTCATCTATCCATCTAGTATCTGTTTTTCTCCCAGGGGAAAGGGTGCTGCTGCTGCTGCTAAGTCGCTTCAGTCATGTCCGACTCTGTGCGACCCCATAGATGGCAGCCCGTCAGGCTCCCCCATCCCTGGGATTCTTCAGGCAAGAACACTGGAGTGGGTTGCCATTTCCTTCTCCAATGCATGAAAGTGAAAAGTGAAAGTGAAGTCGCTCAGTCGTGTTTGACTCTTAGAGACCCCATGGACTGTGACCCACCAGGCTCCTCTGTCCATGGGATTTTCCAGGCAAGAGTGCTGGAGTGGGGTGCCATTGCCTTCTCCGGGGGAAAGGGTAGGGGATAGATTGGGAGTTTGGGGTTGATATGTGCATACTAATATACAGTATTGAAAATAGATAATCAACAAGGACCTACTGTAGAATACGGGGAACTCTGTTCTATATTCCCTAATAACCTGAATGGGAAAAAATTTTAAAAAGGAAGGAAACGTTTATATGTATAAGTGAATTACTTTGCTGTACACCGGAAACTAAAACAACATTGTTAATCAACTATGCTCCAATATAAAAAAAATTTTTTCTAATTTCTCACTTTTTTGCTACAGAATTTATGTTAGTTTGTAGTAGTGCAACAGTATATAAGTTTAAGTCAATTAACAGGATAATAAGCTTAAGAAAATATAATGAAGAAGGACTGAAGAGTAAAGAATAAAAATATGTGAATAAGCGTCACATATAACTGAATTACTTTGTCAGTGATCATTGTTTGTAGTCAGTCAAATAGTCAAGTGGCTGTTTATGTTTAAATACAACCTTAAATTCATGACAGAATATATTTAACCATTCACTTTTTCACACGTTATTTTTGAGGTTTTGTTTTAAAGAAAACAAGATATTTTAGGAATTTCAATATAACAAAATGGCATGCACGCAAATACATAGTTGTTTTAGAATTGGAGTGATTTCATCCATAGTTGTTATGTTTTAGGATACAGATAAGCTGCAAAGGGAATAACAGGAAATGCCTCTTTTCTGAACGAACACTGTAAAATACTACAGATAACATCACTTGCCATTTGCGTTGAATAGGTCCTTTAGAGTTGACAGCATACATGAACAATTACAGTGTACTTAATTTTTCCTACAGTAATCTGTTTAGTAAAATAACATTTATTTCGAGAGAAATTCACATAACATTGTCATGTTTAAAAATGATCATATCTAAGAAGACATTAATAATTCTGCATTCGGAATATCTATAAACTAAGCAAAAGTCGTGCTGGCAAATGAAAATCCCTTTGAGATTATTGATTGGCAGAATATATGGCATGAGTTTCTTAATTTTGAATTAATCTTTTAAGCTTGTGCCTTTTCACTTCTTTTCCATGTACAATCCGAGCTCTTAAATTCATCTAGATAGAATGAAAGAACACATTGTGGACAGAAGTACAGGTGGAAACTACAGATGTCACAGGCACAGAGTCTGGGAAAGCCTATATTCAAATCATTTTGAAATTAAGATACATAAATACTTTGCCTCAGAAACAACCTTGATAAGCTTTGTTCATCACCATCTTTGAGAAGAATTGTTTCTTACATTTGTCTAAAATAGTTCGTCAACATCTCAAAGTAAATTTCACCTTGAATCCTCACTCATAGACGTTTCTTTAAAGAAAGTTTACTCAACTTACTCTTAATCGCCAGAATAGCTTATATTTGCTTCTTGTTAATTATAGTCTCTTGAATGTATTATTTCAGTTGATCCTTCTATATCTTTATTGGGTCTTTATTTTTTATTTTTTGTATTTATGGCTATATCACTTAAACTTTTACAAGTTAATTCAAAACTGATCCTACTATTTTCATATTGACCAAAGCAATTTTTATTTCTAATAAGATAGTAACTACAGCATTATTTAATTTTAACTCTGTTGAGACTTTTAAGTCTCTCTAGGACAGTGGATTTCAAAGTAGAGTCCCCAGACCAACAGCAACAGCATCACCTGAAATCTTCTTAGAAAAGATTTCTCCTTAGATGCTCTCAGCCCAGCTCCAGAAGTCTACTAAATCAGAAACTCCTGGAGTGGGGCCCAGCAGTCTTGAACAAATCTCAGAGATGAATCTGATGGACAGTGAAGTTTAAGAACTACTGATTTAAAAATCCCAATATTCAGGATGAACCCCAGACCAATTACATCAGAAACTCTAGGGGTGGCGATTGAATATCAGTGTTCCTTAAAATACTCCCTTGTCATTTATGTGCAGCTTTGATTAAGAACCACTACTCCGGGAGGTAATTCCTTAAGTCTGAGATACTGTGCTTCTGATCATATGATGTATCTGTGTTCCTATTTGCTCAATATCCTCTGTACCCAGCGAATGACAGGGGCTCTTGTTATGTAGGTCAAGGAAATGTACTAGCATGTTCAGACAGTTGAAACAGTGAAGCTTAGAAGGAACAAATACTCAGAACCTGTTAATTTTAATGATCACTTTGGGATCAGTAGCTGTTATCAGAACACTTTTGCTTTTGATACCCAGATCAGTCCTCAGATTCTACCTCCTACTTCTCTGATTTCCTCTTATCCTCTCCAAAACTCATATGAATTCTGTTCCTGCTTATCTTTTTACCCGTAGGTTTTACCCTATAAATTCCTTTATCCATACTATTAGTCTTTCAAAAATTCATATCGGCTTATGTTTCTGTTTTGCTTAAATCCCGTCAGCAGCTCTTCATCGGAGATAAAAATGCACGTGTATCTGTTTTTCCATAGATTGCTCTCCAGCATGGCCAATCTTCTAAGGATATTAAATTACTTGGAATTCTTTGAATAAGCTTTGCCTTTGATAATGTATAGCACATTTTTTATTTCTAATAGGTATTTCTTTAATGAATGAGTAAGGCCACCATTTAGTGTGTTACAATATAAACATTGGGGGTTTTAGCTCCTGGTAACTATGGGCTAAGCCAGCTGCAGATAACAATTATACAATCTGTCTCATTCCCTTACTCCCTCAAAACCTCCAACTATTTGAAGTCACTGAGTGTGCTGCCAAAATCAAGCGGAAACTGGAGGAGTATCTACTTTCCAAAGACAAAATGAAACAAACCTACACTATAAGAAATACTAATACAAGCTTGTTAGGCTAGAAGGAAGTTAAACAACAGATAGAACTTGGCTCTAGGAATGAATGGCAATCACCAGAACTATAAATATGTAATTAAGTATTGTTTTAAAAGTAAAAATCTGTAAATGCTCACCCATATTTTATATTCTTAGACAAAGCAATAATTGTAATATATTGAGGCATTTATAATGTGGATAGTTGTAGCATATTTAACAAGAAAAACACAAAGAGCAAATGTAAATATAACTACTATAGCAAGCTTCCTTTATTTTTTATGAAGTAGTACAATATTAATACTAGGTAGATTGTGTTCATTTAAAGATGCATAGTGTAAATTCTAGAGCAACTACTTTTAGAAATGCAAAGGTGCACTGAAAAGCCAAAGTAGAAATCAAAATGAAATACTAAAAAATAATGTAATTATCATAAAAGAAGCCAGGAAATGAAGAACTGAGGAGCAGAAATCAAATAAGATCAAAAGAAAACAAATAGTAAAATGGCAGATCTAAATCAAATCACAATAATAATTATATTAAAAGCAAATGATTAAATATTCCAGTTAAAAGGCAACAATTTTCTGACTGATTAAAGAAGCAAGACCCAACTATACATTGTCTATAAGAGACATACTTTAATTATAAAAACACAAACAGGTTAAAATTGGAGTTTAAAAGAAAAAATGCCATGCAGTATCTAGTAATAAGATATCCAGAGTGATTGTATTAAATGTGGGAGAAAAACACTTCTAAACAATAAGTTTTGCCAAAGGTAAAGAGGGATATTGATAAAATTATCGATGTATCAGGAAAACATATATCACACATTATACATATGTGTGATACTAATAACAGAGATTCAAAATACATGAAGGAAAAACTAACAAGATAAAATACAAATAGATAATCCACAGCTATTGTTGGGAACTCCAACATCATATTTCAGTAGAACAAGGAGACAAAAAAATTCCATAATGATAGGATGTGAATTACACCATTACTCATATTGGCCTAATTGATGCTGCTGCTGCTGCTGCTAAGTCACTTCAGTCGTGTCCGACTCTGTACGACCCCATAGACCTCAGCCCACCAGGCTCCCCCATCCCTGGGATTCTGCAGGCAAGAACACTGGAGTGGGTTGCCATTTCCTTCTCCAATGCGTGAGAGTGAAAAGTGGAAGTGAAGTCGCTCAGTCGTGTCCGACTCCTAGCGACCTCATGGACTGCAACCTATCAGGCTCCTCTGTCCATGGGATTCTCCACGCAAGAGTACTGGAGTAGGGTGCCATTGCCTTCTCTGAATTGATGCTACTAATCATGTTTATTAATCATGTGTGTGTGTGTGTATGTAAAAAAAAAAATATATATATATATGCTGAGCTCTAAAAATTGCCCTAATACATTTCAGTTATTTCTCAAAAATTGAAACCTTCCAGGGTATATTCTTTGACTGTGATAGAATTAGATTAGAAATCATTAACAGTCTGATATCTTAAAGTAAAAAAAGCCAAACTATCTGGTTATTTTAAAAGGAATACATTTCAGAATAACTCATGAGTCAAAGAGGAAATTAAAGGAGTAATTAGGAAATTATTTGTTATTAGGAGAATGGAGAAGGCAATGGCAACCCACTCCAGTACTCTTGCCTGGCAAATCCCATGGATGGAGGAGCCTGGTAGGCTGCAGTCCATGGGGTCGCTAGGAGTCAGACACGACTAAGCGACTTCACTTTCACTTTTCACTTTCATACACTGGAGAAGGAAATGGCAACCCACTCCAGTGTTCTTGCCTGGAGAATCCCAGGGACGGGGAAGCCTGGTGAGCTGCCGTCTCTGGGGTCGCACAGAGTTGGACACGACTGAAGCGACTTAGCAGCAGCAGCAGCAGGAGAATGGATAAAAAAATTTTATTGTGTTGTATGATAAGATTCTACTTACTAAAAATGAACTACTGATAAATGGAACAGTATGAGTCATTACTGTGGAAAATTCTAAAAGAGATGGGAATACCGGACTGCCTGACCTGCCTCTTGAGAAACCTGTATGTAGGTCAGGAAGCAACAGTTAGAACTGGACATGGAACAATAGACTGGTTCCAAATAGGAAAAGGAGTACGTCAAGGCTGTCTGTTGTCACCCTGCTTATTTAACTTACATGCAGAGTACATCATAAGAAACTCTGGGCTGGAAGAAGCACAAGCTGGAATCAAGATTGCCAACAGAAATATCAATAACTTCAGATATGCAGATGACACCACCCTTATGGCAGAAAGTGAAGAAGAACTAAAGAGCCTCGTGATGAAAGTGAAAGAGGAGAGTGAAAAAGTTGGCTTAAAGCTTAACATTCAGAAAACGAAGATCATGGCATCCGGTCCCATCACTTCATGGCAGATAGATAGGGAAACAGTGGAAACAGTGGCTGACTTTATTTTTTTGGGCTCCAAAATCACTGCAGATGGTGATTGCAGCCATGAAATTAAAAGATGCTTACTCTTTGGAAGGAAAGTTATGACCAACTTAGACAGCATACTAAAAAGCAGAGACGTTACTTTGTCAACAAAGGTCTGTCTAGTCAAGGCTATGGTTTTTCCAGCAGTCATGTATGGTTGTGACAGTTGGACTATAAAGAAAGCTGAGTGCTGAAGAATTGATGCTTTTGAACTGTAGTGTTGGAGAATACTCTTGAGAGTCCCTTGGACTATAAGGAGATCCATCTGAAAGGAGGTCAGTCCTGGATGTTCATTGGAAGGACTGATGTTGAAGCTGAAACTCCAATACTTTGGCCACCTGATGTGAAGAGCTGACTCATTGGAAAAGACCCTGGTGCTGGGAAAGATTGAGGGCAGAAGGAGGAGGGGATGACAGAGGATGAGATGGTTGGGTGGCATCACTGACTCAGTGGACATGGGTTTGGGTGGACTCCGGGAGTTGGTGATGGACAGGGAAGCCTGGTGTGCTGCGGTTCATGGGGTCGCAAAAAGTTGGACACAACTAAGCGACTGAACTGAACTGAATGACTCATTATCTTGAGCACTCTTTGAATGAAAGAACCTAGTGTGAAATAATTTTGAAAAAAATTATGTTTCATTTATATGAAATTCTAGAACAAGTAAAACTAATTTAAGCAGAAAAATTTTAGAACAATGTCCTTGGTGGTGGGGGCAAGGAAATAAGAACATTTTATTGGCAAATGGAATGTTCTGTATCATGCTGGGTCTGGGTTGCATAGCTGTATTCATTTGTCAAATCTTACTGCTAAGATTCCAGTGCCTTTTTGTGTATCTTATGCCCAAATTAGACCTATAATAATAATATGAATATGAATAGTCCTTACTCATACCCATAAAGTGATTGTCATTATCATTATTATTGTTGATATTATGAGTGGAAAGTAGGAAATCAATCAAGGTATAGATATAAGAAAGACAGAAGTTCTATAATTATTACAGCTGAGTAATGGAAGATGGAAATTCACTACATTTTTTTGTATGCATATGATATTTTCTGTAATTAAAAGTAAGAGAAAACATAAACAGTGATCATCTCAGATGTTTTGAACAGCATTCAGTAATTAGATCATGAGAAAGGTATTCTCAGAATCAACACAAGGAAACATTAATGGTCCTTTTCCTCTAAATTTCTTCTGTGAATATTTTTCTGTTTTGTTTCAGGATGCTGTTTTGTTGCTAGGGATTTGAAGTAAAATTCTCAGTGGTAACAATAAAAAATAAAATTAATAACCTAAGGATTCAGTTCAGTTCAGTGGCTCAGTCGTGTCCGACTCTTTCCATAATTATGTTGATACAGTCCAGAATAGACCACATACATATTGTATATAGATCCATCTTTGCTTCACTCAACGTTTTATAAAGTTAATCCGACCCTTGGGAATGTTCTGGAGTAAACTTGTTTTCCCATTTTTGTGGAGACTAGTATATGATACAGAAACGTAATCACTGGGAATGGTTATGTAAGAATTACTAAATTTATATTCATCCGTCAAGCCCCTCTGAGGGCTTCATTCTATTATAAAAGTGAATTAGATTTCACCGACTTTGTTGTTCCTCATAATTTATAATGATTGCTGCCCAGTGTATAATTCTATTAAAGATCATGTAAAATTGAATCTATAATTTCTGTTTGTAAAATTTGAGAGTATATTTTATGGTTTTTGATTTCTAGTGTTTTAGCCACAATCCTTTTAACTCAGGGACTGAATTGTAAAGTTACCTGTCAATGACTCACCTTAGGCATAGGATGGAATAAAAAAATAAATTGGCATGAAATAATACCAGGAAAGACCAATGGGTCCTCATTTCATGACACAATGAGTCATGATCATTATTTGTCACTTTCCCCTTTTCTCTGCACTTTGTATTTCTTTTGCCCTCAAGTAGCATGCCAGCTGGTCAGAATTCGTTCAGTTCAGTCTGTCAATGGTGTCTGACTCTTTGTGACCCCAGGGACTGCAGCACACTAGGCCTCCCTGTCCATCATCAACTCCTGGAGTTTATTCAAACTCATATCCATTGAGTTGGTGATGCCACCCAACCATTTCATCCTCTGTCACCCCCTTTTCCTCCTGCCTTCAATCTTTATAACCTAAACTTTTATTCCCGCAAATCCTGAGCCCGTTTTGGTTCTGCCTCTGTGGGTTGCAGTAGCCTTTAATAAACTCTTTCTTTTTGAAAAAGTACTTCATTTTTAAAAAAGAGTATTTTGGGGGTATGTAGTAAAATTGAGAGGAAGTAGATAAATATATTCCCCATATACATCCTGCCCCTATGCATGTACAGCATCTCCCATTATTAACCTCATTCATCAGAGTGGTAATTTTTTTTTTTTTTAACTAAGGATGACTGAATCCAATTGACACATATTAGTCACCCAAAGTCCATAGTTTACTTTAGGTTTCACTTTTGGTGTTGTACACTTTATGGGTTTAGGCAAATTTATAATAGCATATGTCCATCACTATAATACTGTACAGAGTATTTTCACTGATTTAGAAACCCTCTGTGCTCTGTCTGTTCATCCTTATCGCCTCCCTACTCCTGACAACCACTGAACTTTTTACTGTCTACTTAGCTTTGCGTTTTCCCAGAGTGTCATATAGCTGGAAGCATACAGCATGTTACCTTCTCAGATTGGCTTCTTTCATTTAATGTTATGTATTTAAAATGCCTCTACATCTTAGCTTGATAGCCCACTTCTTTTTCACACTGAATAATATTCCACTGCCTGGATGGACCACAGTTTATTTATTCATTCACTTACTGAAGGGCATCTTATTTGCTTCCCAGGTTTGGAATTTATGAATAAAAGGTACTATGAAGATCTGTGTGCAAATATCTGTGTAGATATAAGTTTTCAGCTCTTTTGGGTAAATACCAAGAAGTGTGAATATAGATTGTATTATAAGAGTATGTTTCAGTAAACTTCTTACCCCTAGATAAGGCATTATCAGGAGGTGCCTTGCTAGTCAAAGGGTGGTCTTCCAACCAATAACCTGAGCATCACTGGAAACTTATTAGAATTTTGGGGTCCAGTGCCCAACTTCAGACTCACTCAGTCTAAATCTGCATTTTAACCAGATTCCCCAGGTGATTTATACCATGTTAACTGTTTCTTAAAAGCCCCCTAGAGAATCATGAGGGCTCTTGATGAGTTGCCTGGCTCCCCTATGACGCACACCCCTCCCTCCCCTTCACCATCCTTATGTATCCTCACCAAAATGATACCTCCCAGTGATGGCATTGAGTTTATATGTCTGAGATACTTTATACAGCATTGGAATTAGGGGTGCTTCTAGTCAGAGGCAGAGTAGCAGCTCTCCAAGTGGAGGGGATTGAGGGGTTACTAAGCCCCAAAGGTCCCCACTACCATTATAGGAGTTTGGCATCCCTTTTATTTAAACAGTGGTGTTGAACCTGTGCTCTGTAGGTGCTGATGTCCTACTGAGGGTCACAGGCACAGCTGAGGCAGGCGGCTCCCTGCTTCACCCTGGGCAGCTCCTTCTGTGCCCATCTGATATATTAGAGTTGCACTTATGCTTTCTTTGGGGGAAAAATAAAATACCAGTTTCTGCTAAATAAAGGAAAAGGTTAAAAATCTCTAGTGTGGCAAGTAACCAAAAGCTGTTAAATTACATACAGTTTTCAAGAGAGATAACATATTAACCTATTATCCCTTCTTGCTTCCAGGAAATATTCAGTTTTTCAGATTCACCTCTTAAAGAGATCAGGGTGCTGAAAAATTAGTTTAGAAAGTTAATTTTTAATAGGAAAAACCATGATAAGACTGGCCCAACTCTGATATGTAGTAGAGAAACCTGAACCATCAGAGAATTATCTATGGGGCCAGGTAAGGATAAGGAAAAGGTTAAGGGAGACGTGTGTGTGTCTGTGTGTACACATAAATACAGAGATTTCATTACAGAATTTTTAAAAACTAAATTTCCTCTTGGACTCAATAAGTGACATCACATAGTATGTTCCTTTTAGAGAACCACAGCCAGAAGTTTTCTTCAGGCTCACTCTTACTAACAGACACGCTTTGCCAAAGTAACTGGCTCATTCTTATCCTTTGGTCACTATGAATAGTTCATCAGATTATCTTTCTCCCTTTTCTCTGTCTACCATAAAGCTCATTGCCAAATATTTGGCCTACCTCCCACAATGATGAAGAACATTAAACAGTATTGACCCAGCTTTTCCTTAACTGCATATTATTTCATTATTATTGTTTTCTCTGTGGCCACTGGTCCTTCTTGACCTGCTCTCAAAGTCACGCTATGTTACTTTAGATTTTTTACCATGTCTTATTTTTGTCAATATTTGTCTCTAAAGAGTAATTATGTCTAAAAGTTTTTTTAAAAAAGGTGACTGCTTCTAAGAAAATATTCTGTGAAATTATTATTTTTACAAACTATACTTTTGTTTCTAAAATGGGAAAAGATACGCAACAAAAAAACAAGTTTGTGCAGTTAAAAAAAGGAACAATTTCTATCCTTTGTGACTTGGGTGGCTCAGACGGTAAAGAATCCGTCTGCAATGTGGATTTGATCCCAGGGTTTAACCCCTGGGTTGGGAAGATCCCTTGGAGGAGGGCATGGCAACACACTCCAGTGTTCTTGCCTGGAGAATCCTCATGCACAGAGGAGCCTGGCGGGCTGCAGTCCATGGGGTTGCAAAGATTCAGACACAACTGAGTGACTAAGCACAGCAGAGTAATTGTAGGAGTTGTTTTAAAACACTGGTTGTATTGGAGATAGCAAACTTAAAAAATCAGCTCATATCACAAATCAGGCACGTGGGAATTCTATTGCATCAGGTTAATTAGGGGCTGTATATTTAGTAATATATAGTACTGAAAAGTTTAGTTTTTTTTAACGGATATATCAATATTAAAATTATCTGTAACATGTCGTATGACCCAGGTTGACATCCTCTTCCTAGGTAAGAAATAATCAAAGTAGGAACTTATTTGAGGATGGAGAAGAAGGAATAGGAATCGGTACAATAATGTTAATTATAGTTTCACTCTCTGATTTTATAATACTACCCCAATCCAAACCCCGAATCTGGGACAGAGTGGACCTGAAATTTATCCCCAACATGCTGTCCTAGCCAGCCCTCATCTATTTTTAATAACTTTTTATTTTCTTAATAAATTATAAGGCTACATATCAAAACTATGTAAATAGACTAACCCTGGCTTTGTCCCGTATCAGCACTCAGTGAGAATAAAGAATAAAATGATTACCTGAAGTCATTAAAATTCTATATCAACCCTTGTCCTTAGAAATATAATGTAAGCCACAAGGATAACTTTAGATTTTTCTCATAGCCGTCTTATTAAAAAAGCAAAAGTATGTGAAATTAATTTTAATAATATATTTTACTTTATTCAACACATCTAAAATATTCTCATTTCAACCTGAAATCTGTAAAAAGTTATTAATCAGACGCTTATTTTACAGCCTTTGTATCATACTGAAGTGAAGTGAAGTCACTCAGTCGTGTCCGACTCTTTGCGACCCCATGGATTGTAGCCTACCAGGCTCCTCCGTCTACAGGATTTTCCAGGCAGTAGTACTGGAATGGGGTGCCAATTCCTTCTCCTTGTATTGTACTGAGTCTTCAGCATCTGGTGTGTATTTTACAGTTACAGCGCATCTCAATTTGGACTGGCTGCACTTCAAGTATTCAGTAGCCACGTGGCTCCCATAACCCGATTCACATTTTTCATCCCTCACTTTAACTCTGATGTAGCTATAAGATTTCAATGTTTCTGTTCTTGAGCAACTCACAGTCCAATATTCAGTTCCTTGGTTTCTTCAAATCCACTCATTTCATCTCTCCTCAGCTTTTCCGTTCTCCCTGAGGGCCGCGCAGTGGACTGCATTCACTGAGACTTCACTCTTCTGAGGTCACGCTTGGCTATGCTCTTCTCAGGCCCATCTTTTCCACTTGGCTGGTGCCTTGTCTTTGCTCTTTGACCACATGAAGAATACAGCCCGTCAAACCCTCCAGTTCCTCCTTTTAGTCCCTCTCTTCTGCCTCATCACATTTATTTATCAAGCCTGGGTGGTCCAAGTTCAAAGAGCCAGGTCTGAGGATGGTCTAAGGAACAGATGTCTCGCAGGACTAAGAACTGCCTCTCCTAATGTGGCATTCCCTCAGAATGTGTGCTTTGCCTGTATTCTCTTGTTTCCTCTTTACTGACAGACCCTTAATAGACCTGTCCACACTGTTTTACTTCAAAGGTGCTCAGATATCTCCACATGCTAGGATTAGCTCAGATTCCTTTCAAGCTGCCACATGCCTCCATAACCCTTTCGGGGTGATTTCATCAGCCCCAAGGTTTTAAATATCACACTTTCTGCTAGCTTGAGTGTCATTGTTTCCAGTCCTATCTTATCTCTTTAGCCTACATAGTTTTGTGTCCTCCTTGATTTTTCCAGTTATTATTGCCTTCTCTCTGTTCCTTGTCTTGCATTTTCTCTCTGGCTTAATGTCTTTCCTATCAGGCTCCCCAAATAGAAAACTGGGAGTTATCCTTTGACAACTGTGTCCCTTCACCCTTGATCTTATGCCTCCTTGCTAGTTTCAACTCTCTGACTTTCAGTCTGGGATCTCCCAAGAGGAAATCTCAGTGATAGGTCCTGCTTACTAATCTCTGGGGATTTCCTCTAAAGGAAGAGGAAGTAGAATCTTGATTGTTTCTTTCACAGGCAGCTCCTTGCTCTTTTGCAGAGTGTCCCAGCTCTTTCCCAGAAAATGTCAACTTGCTCTGGATACCAAAGAGTGGGCAGCCAGCAACCTCTGTCAACACTTGCAGTTTGCTCCTGTGGGCAGATTACAGCTTTGACAACAGTAAGACAGCTCTTAAATAAAGTGACCTACCAGTCACCAAGTTCTGGTACTTCTACTTCAGAAATCTCTCTTGAATTTCTCCTCTGTTCTGTCCATTCATAGTCAGTGTCTTGGTTCAGGTCCTGACCTGTAGACTATTACAAATGACATCAGTACTGGTTGTTGTGGGTCCAGGTGGCAGACTGCTGTGAACACACCTCTTTGTAAATTATAAAACTGATTCTGTTATCCTCATGCTGGAAGCAGTTTATTAGCTCTCATTGCCTATATAAAATTTTCACAGGCATTATTTTAAAGTAGAACAAATTTTAGAAACATTTTTAGAAATAAAATTACCAGTTATTCTCAATATACAAAGGAAAATAAATTTATCAGGGAGCCTCATGAGAGACTGAATTTGTGAGAATCTAGCCTTGCTCCATTTTTTTTCAGAAGGATTGTACCTGAAAATGACTGTGATTCACTGAAAACTTCCACTGATGCTTTGGAAAGAGGGAAATACAGGGACCCTAGAATCAATGAAGGAAATTTCACTCAGAGGGATGAATGCAGGACAGTTGAGCCTACTTTTCCTGTAATTTTAGGTCTTCTGTAATTTTTTGGTTTAAAAGAAAAATATGACTCTCCTAAATGAATTGCTGGGAGCTAAGAGGGCTATGAAAGCTTACCCTGTAAGAAGCAGATCCTGAAGGAATTCTGACCCCACCCTCAGGAGGCCATCCTGCTATCCTAGGAAAGGATTGGTGAAACGTGTAATGATAAACTTTAAAAAAAATAATTCATACTTATTTTTAGTAAATATTGAAATTATTTTATCTCCTCGTAGTCTGAGTATTTCAGGTTTGTTTATTCTTTGAAAAGATTTTGAGAAACATCAATTCTAAACTTACATGGAAAAGAAAAGTCATAGTCTTAAAATTTTAATATGATTATATCTATCAGTACCATTTTTCAAATTTTTTTTGCCTGAATGGTTTGATTTTGTTTTCATTGACTGAACTATCAAAATGTCCTCAGCAATGGTGAAGGTAGACAATATTAGACCTACTCAAAAATAGGATTTAAAGAAACTGTTTTTCTGTATAAGATTACAAATGTGGGGCCAAATTATAGACATTTTCATGTTTTAAATGTTGGCATTTATTTTGGAAACTCATGCTAATTTTTAAATTGAGTTCATTGATTCTCCCTGACAGTTTCAGTTGTGGTGAATGTGTTTATTTAAGGAAAACCAAAGAGTATGAATGTAGATTTATTTAGGGAAGAGTTTCTTGTGAAATATTCTTGGCAAAACACAGGTGATAAAAGAATAGGAGTAGATTTTCTGAAAGAAATATTTGCTTTTCTCCTCATATTTAATTGAAAAAAATTAAAATAATGTCACTTTATTTAAAAGTAATTTTATTGTTGTTACAATAGCTATAATCAGTTAACCCAAAGAAGCAAACTTTGGCTGTTGGCAGAGGTTACTGACTGTTTCATTCCTTGGAATATAGCAACTCAGGATTTACTGGGAAAGAACTGGGAAACTTTGCAAAAGGGCAAGGAACTGCCTGTGGAAAAAAGCAATCAAGATCCTATTTCTTCTTGCTTTTAAGGAAATAGCCACAGAGACTAGTAGACAGGAAAGAGTGCTTTGAGTTTTCTCATTGGTGATCCCAGCCTGATAGAGAGGGAGTTGAACCTGACAAGCTGGCACAGAGTCAAGACCTAGATTGTTGTGGGGAAGGGCGGATTGTGGAATCAGTAGTCCTGAAGCCAGAAATCTCTCTGGGTTCAGTCTTAATCTACCTGCTTGAGGTTAAGAGTTTGCTTTGTGTTTAACAGCCATGAACAAATTATTATTATCTTTTAAATATAAATGTAGGAGTCCAGATGTCTAATAGTATAGCATGATCATCACTAAGTGTAACTTTGGAAGGCGGCAGAGCAAGGAGATCCACTTACCTCTCTCTTCTCCCAGAGTTACCTTTCAGAGGTCTTTCTAGACCAGCAGGGAAAGGACCGTAACTGCACAGCATTCGGGGTATCCACATGCAATACTTGGTACTGCAATGGTGACTTTTCTCCAGATCTTTCTCCTGAGGACTGTGTAACCAGTATTGCTCTATGCATCAGGTTTCTGTGGCAATGTCAGGAGCTTCCTGAGGCTTCCTTGCTGTGAGTAAGTGGAACCTCAAGCTGGACTTGGCAACAGTCATCTTTGGGTGTCTAGTGTGGCAGTATCTGATCCAAAGTAACCAACCGCACCTGATAGTTCCCTAATGTCCTCCAGCATCAGCGTAGTGTTCCTGAATTCTAACGCTTCTAATTCAGGAGCAGCGGTGTCTGAATTATATGATGAACATGCCCAAGTTAGTGGGATTATCCTAGAAAGTGCAATCATTTTCATTAGTGAAAGAATTATGATCTTTTTGGCCTTCCATGTGATGAAGCAGAACATAAATGTTTATGCATGTTTTTTTTATAATATGGGCTTTATCCCTGTGTGGGGCCATGATGTTTACTATGAATATATCAAAGAAGAGTGAAACTGCTTTACCCAGTTGGACGTGCTAAAGAGAAAGACCAAATGTATTTTTTTCATTTACATAGACAAATTAAATCCAAACTTGAGTTGACAAATATGATTAATAATTAAATCTATATCATGTTTAAGGATAAATTTTATTAATGATTAGGGAATGATATAGGAAATTCAGAAAATTATTTATCTAATAATGTTCTTTTAACTGCAACTGAATAAAATAATTTATTGACACACCATGCTTGGGGACTATGTACTATACAGTATATACTTTTTAGTCTGTAGGTGGGCAGTGCTTTTCTATTAAAAAAGTTTGAGTATTAGGTACGACATTTGGTTTTTCTTGGGCTTCTCTGGCGTCTCAGAAGGTAAAGAATCAGGCTGCAATGCAGCAGTCCCTTGTTCAATGCCTGGGTCAGGAAGATACCCTGGAGACGGGAATGGCTACCCATTCCAGTATTCTGGCCTGGAGAATTCCATGGACAGAGGAGCCTGGTGGGCTACAGTCCATGGGGTCACAAAGAGTCTGACACGACTGAGAGACTAATACTTTCACTTTTGGTTTTTCATATTGATCTAAAATAAATATTCTAAAATAAGAAATGAGGTCTTATCTTACAGGAAATGAATCCTAACAAAAGCATCGACTGCACCTTGCTTTTCAAAGTAGCTGTGGGACTGCTAAAGCAGCAATAGTTTTAATGTTGGCCCCTAAATCTTTCTGTAACTGTTTGGACACATTCAGTTCAGTTCAGTTCAGTTGCTTAGTCGTGTCCGACTCTTTGCGACCCCATGAATTGCAGCACGCCAGGCCTCCCTGCCCATCACCGACTCCCGGAGTTCACTCAGACTCACATCCATCGAGTCCGTGATGCCATCCAGCCATCTCATCCTCTGTCGTCTTCTTCTCCTCCTGCCCCCAATCCCTCCCAGCATCAGAGTCTTTTCCAATGAGTCAACTCTTCACATGAGGTGGCCAGAGTACTGGAGTTTCAGCTTTAGCATCATTCCTTCCAAAGAAATCCCAGGACTGATCTCCTTCCGAATGAAATAGTTGGATCTCCTTGCAGTCCAAGGGACTCTCAAGAGTCTTCTCCAACACCACAGTTCAAAAACATCAATTCTTTGGCGCTCTGCCTTCTTCACAGTCCAACTCTCACATCCATACATGACCACAGGAAAAACCATAGCCTTGACTAGACGGACCTTAGTTGGCAAAGTAATGTCTCTGCCTTTGAATATGCTATCTAGTTTGGTCATAACTTTTCTTCCAAGGAGTAAGCATCTTTTAATTTCATGGCTGCAATCACCATCTGCAGTGATTTTGGAGCCCCAAAAAATAAAGTCTGACACTGTTTCCACTGTTTCCACATCTATTTCCCATGAAGTGATGGGACCAGATGCCATGATCTTCGTTTTCTCAATGGTGAGCTTTAAGCCAACTTTTTCATTCTCCTCTTTCACTTTCCTCAAGAGGCTTTTTAGTTCCTCTTCACTTTCTGCCATAAGGGTGGTGTCATCTGCATTTCTGAGGTTATTGATATTTCTCCTGGCAATCTTGATTCCAGCTTGTGTTTCTTCCAGCCCAGCGTTTCTCATGATGTACTCTGCATAGAAGTTAAATAAGCAGGGTGACAATATACAGCCTTGACGTACTCCTTTTCCTATTTGAAACCAGTCTGTTGTTCCATGTCCAGTTCTAACTGCTGCTTCCTGACCTGCATACAGATTCCTCAAAAGGCAGGTCAAGTGGTCTGGTATTCCCATCTCTTTCAGAATTTTCCACAGTTTCTTGTGATCCACACAGTCAAAGGCTTTGGCATAGTCAATAAAGCAGAAATAGGTGTTTTTCTGGAACTCTCTTGCTTTTTCCATGATCCAGCGGATGTTGGCAATTTGATCTCTGGTTCCTCTGCCTTTTCTAAAACCAGCTTGAACATCAGGAAGTTCATGGTTCACGTATTGCTGAAGCCTGGCTTGGAGAATTTTGAGCATTACTTTACTAGCCCGTGAGATGAGTGCAATTGTGCGGTAGTTTGAGCATTCTTTTGCACTACATTTCTTTGGGATTAGAATGAAAACTGACCTTTTCCAGTCCTATGGCCACTGCTGAGTTTTCCAAATTTGCTGGCATATTGAGTGCAGCACTTTCACAGCATCATCTTTTAGGATTTGAAACAGCTCAACTGGAATTCCATCACCTCCACTAGCTTTGTTCCTAGTGATGCTTTCCAAGGCCCACTTGACTTCACATTCCAGGATGTCTGGCTTTAGGTGAGTGATCACATCATTGTGATTATCTGGTTCGTGAAGATCTTTTTTGTACAGTTCTTCTGTGTATTCTTACCACCTCTTCTTAATATCTTCTGCTTCTGTTAGGTCCATACCATTTCTGCCCTTTGCAGAAATGCCTTATCGAGCCCATCTTTGCATGAAATGTTCCCTTGGTATCTCTGATTTTCTTGAAGAGATCTCTAGTCTTTCCCATTCTGTTGTTTTCCTCTATTTCTTTGCATTGATTGCTGAAGAAGGCTTTCTTATCTCTTCTTGCTATTCTCTGGAGCTCTGCATTCAGATGCTTATATCTTTCCTTTTCTCCTTTGCTTTTTGCTTCTCTTCTTTTCACAGCTATTTGTAAGGCCTCCGCAGACAGCCATTTTGCTTTTTAGCATTTCTTTTCCATGGGGATGGTCTTGATCCCTGTCTCCTGTACAGTGTCACGAACCTCATTCCATAGTTCATCAGGCACTCAGTCTATCAGATCTAGTCCCTTAAATCTATTTCTCACTTCCACTGTATAATCATAAGGGATTTGATTTAGGTCATACCTAAATGGTCTAGCAGTTTTCCCTACTTCCTTCAATTTAAGTCTGAAGTTGGTAATAACGAGTTCATGATCTGAGCCACAGTCGGCTCCTGGTCTTGTTTTTGTTGACTGTATAGAGCTTTTCCATCTTTGCCTGCAAAGAATATAATCAGTCTGATTTCGGTGTTGACCATCTGGTGATGTCCATGTGTAGAGTCTTCTCTTGTGTTGTTGGAAGAGGGTGTTTGCTATGACCAGTGCATTTTCTTGGCAAAACTCTATTAATCTTTGCCCTGCTTCATTCCACATTCCAAGGCCAAATTTGCCATTACTCCAGGTGTTTCTTGACTTCCTACTTTTGCATTCCAGTCCCTTATAATGAAAAGGACATCTTTTTGGGGCGTTAGTTCTAAAAGATCTTGTAGGTCTTCATAAAACCGTTCAACTTCAGCTTCTTCAGCGTTACTGGTTGGGGCATAGACTTGAATAACTGTGACATTGAATGGTTTGCCTTGGAGATGAACAGAGATCATTCTGTCATTTTTGAGATTGCATCCAAGTACTGCATTTCAGACTCTTGTTGGACACATTACATCAGCCATTAGTACCCATGCCATGGGATAATTCAAACAGCAAAATATGTCAGTGTGATGTACTTGCCTTCTAAATGACTATTTTACTTTTCATGCTTATGTACACTGAAAAATTGGATAAAATGTTACCTGAGATTAATCATAGGGATGAATTTTATCTGATGGCTCCAGAAAAGAAAATAGGGCATTTCCCCCTGAACCTTGATCAAGATTAGTGATGCTGGGTTCACCAGTTACAGTCACATTAGGTCACTTCCCACAGAAGTAGACATACAATGGAACCATAAGACAAGGAAGGAGCAGAAATCCTGGTGGAGACTGTGATACTTGAGTTTGTAAAGGCAAAGTAAAAGTAGAATTCCCTGAACCTGTCAGCACCATAACAGCGCAGTTCTCTTCAGTGAAGATTACGTGAGGAAGGCTAATCTTGTTTTCTAGACACTTAGCTCTCATTTTCCTGAGGATCTTTACTTCCCATATTGCCTGAGAATCTTTTAAAGAGAAAATTGTATTTTAAAGTGACTCTTCCGTGATACAGACACAATAGTCTTGAATACATCAGTGTCACAGTAATTGTGTTCAGAAGTTGAGATAAGTTCATCACTACACAGCATGCACTAAGTGCCTTTCCAAGTGGCCTAAGTCACATAATTTTGGTGACAAACTCACTGATATTTTTTCTATAGGAATTATCACAAAACAGCCATGTTAAATGGAAATACGATAAGATATATCAAGAATAAAATAGGAAATGTAGTCTTTTCTTTGAGAAGCATTAGAGATGCTCCACTGAAATTTAAGTTTGGCTCACTTTTGCTTGTAGTTAAATATATGATCCAGGGGTAAGCACTGCATTGCTGACTGGGAGTCATAGATTGGGGGCTTCTGCTTCTGAGCCACCAGGTACCTGCCAGGAGACTTCTGAAAGGTCAGTTAGCCCAGCCTGGAGCTCACACTTTACAGAGCTACATTTTCTCCTCTGAGCCCTGTGTCTGTCTACACAGCGTGGATTAAGAGCATTTTAAAAATAAACCCCATCTTCCCTTAAAGTTGACTGATAACATGGAGGTAAGTGATCAGTTTAAGAGAATATTGAGACCTCTCTCATCAAAGATTAGATGCTTTGGATGATACATCCCTGAACTTGAATCAGAGCTCTGCCTGTCACTGGTTCTGTGAATTTAAGGGTGTTATTTGTTTCCTCTCTTGAGAAAACGGAAGGAAAACACTACACTTTGAGGCCAGTGTAAATCACCACTGGTGTGGGCTGAATGTCTGTCCTCAAAGATTGTGTGTTGGGATTCTGTTCCTTTGGGTGATGATGGGAAGATGATGTTGGGGAGGTGATTAGGTCATGAGGGTGAAGCCCTTGTGAGTGGGATGAGTGTTATTATAAAAGAGACCCCACAGAGATCTGGCCTCTTCCTCCATGTGAGGACACAGAGAAGAGAAGCCACCGTGAACTAGGAAGGTGTCCATCACTGGATACTGTTTCTGCACCCTGGACTTTCTAGGCTCCGGAACTTATTTACTCACTCAGGAAGTGGCATTTTGTGATAGTAGCCCAACAGGTCTAAGAAAACCACATGCAAGGTTTGCAACACATTGCAGCCAAGGTGCATTTATAAGGAAAATGAGATTGGTATTGGCTTGTTTAAAAACCCGTCACACTTAGAAAATATTTAAACCCTTTTTGGATCCCCAGAGCCCTCTGATCTGACTCAGTACCATCTAGACTCCTTGTCCATCCCTCTGTCACGGATCAGGCCCTAGATTTCTGACCTCTTTCCATCACTCGGTAGCTGAATAAGGCCCATGCTGCCTTGCCTGGTTGAGGAGCTCCCTTCATAGGCTTCCTGTGTGTCTGGTGCCTTCTTGTGTCCTACTTCTTAAGTCCTCCTGCTGCCCTTCTATGGCCACAGTGACAGCTAAACCAACCTGGATCCCCATGGCAACACCACCTGCACTGTCTAGTTGAAATTCAGTTTCAACTATAGGATTAACACAAAGATCACTAACTGTCCTTTGCCACTAAACTGTAAGCTGTGTGAGAATCTGCATACTCAGTCACTTCAGTCATGTTCTTTTTGCGAGCCCATGGACTGTAGCCACCAGGCTCCTCTGTCCATGGGATTTTCCAGGCAAGAATACTGGAGTGGGTTGCCACGCCCTCCTCCAGGGGATCTTTCCAACCCAGAGATCGAACCCACATCTCCTGCCTTGCAGGTGACTTCTTTACTGCTGAGCCACCAGGAAAGCCTTTGTGAGAGTTCAGTTAAGTTCAGTTCAGTCACTCAGTCGTGTCTGACTCTTTGCAACCCCATGAACCGCAGCACACCAGGCCTCCCTGTACATCACCAACTCCTGGAGTGTACTCAAACTCATGCCCATTGAGTTGGTGATGTTATTCAACCATCTCATCCTCTGTCATCCCCTTCTCTTCCCGCCTTCAATCTTTCCTAGCATCAGGTTCTTTTAAAATGAGTCAGTTCTTTGGCATCAGGTGGCCAAAGGGTTGGAGTTTCAACTTCAGCATGAGTCCTTCCAATGAGTATTCAGGACTAATTTCATTTAGGATGAACTGGTTGATCTCCTTGCGGTCCAAGGGACTCTCAAGAGTCTTCTCCAAAACCATAGTTCAAAAGCATCAATTCTTTGGTGCTCAGCTTTCTTTACAGTCTAACTCTCATATCGATACATGACTACTGGAAAAACGATATCTTTGACCTGATGGAACTTTGCTGGCAAAGTAATGTCTCTGCTTTTTCATATGCTGTCTAGGTTGGTCATAACTTTTCTTCCAAAGACCAAATGTCTTTTAATTTCATGACTGTAGGCACCAGGGATTGTGGGCAGGAGAAGGAGACGACAGAGGGTGAGATGGCTGGATGGCATCACTGATTCGATGGACGTGAGTCTGAGTGAACTCCAGGAGTTGGTGAGGGATAGGGAGGCCTGGCGTGCTGTGATTCATGGGTTTGCAAAGAGTTGGATACGACTGAGTGACTGAACTGAACTGAACTGAGGCACCATCTGAAGTGAATTTGGAAACTCCCCGAAAATAAAGTCTGTCACTGTTTCCATTCCTTCGCATCTATTTGCCATGACGTGATTGGACCAGATGCCATGATCTTAGTTTTCCGAATGTTGAGTTCTAAGCCAACTTTTCCACTCTTCTCTTTCACTTTCATCAAGAGGCTTTTTAGTTCTTCACTTTCTGCCATAAGGGTGGTGTCATCTGCATATCTGAGGTTATTGATATTTCTCCTGACAATCTTGATTCCAGCTTGTGCTTTATCCAGCCCAGCGTTTCTCATAATGTACTCTGAATATAAGTTAAACAAGCAGGGTGACTATATACAGCCTTGATGTACTCCTTTCCCAATTTGGAACCAATCTGTTGTTCCATATTCAGTTCTAACTGTTGTTTTTGAACATGCATATAGATTTCTCAGGAGGCAGGTCAGGTGGTCTGGTATTCCCATACCTTGAAGAATTTTCCAGTTTTTTGTGATCCACACAGTCAAAGGCTTTGGCATAGTCAATAAAGCAGAAGTATATGTTTTTCTGGAACTCTCTTGCTTTTTCCACGATCCAGTGGATGTTGACAAGATCTCTGGTTCCTCTGCCTTTTCTAAACCCAGCTTGAACAACTGGAAGTTCATGGTTCATGTACTGTTGAAGCCTGGCTTGGAGAATTTTGAGCATTACTTTACTGGCATGTGAGATGAGTGTAATTGTGCAGTAGTTTGAACATTCTTTGCCTTTCTTTGGGATTGGAATGAAAACTGACCTTTTCCAGTATTATGGCCACTGCTGAGTTTTCCAAATTTGCTGGCATGTTGAGTGCAGCACTTTCACAACATCATCTTTTAGGATTTGAAATAGCTCATCTGGAGTTCCATTACCTCCACTAGCTTTGTTCCTAGTGATGCTTCCTAAGGCTCACTTGACTTCACATTCTAGGATGTCTGACTCTAGTTGAGTGATCATACCATTGTGGTTATCTGGGTCATGAAGATCATTTTTGTATAGTTCTTCTGTGTATTCTTGCCACCTCTTCTTAATATCTTCTGCTCCTGTTAGGTCATACCATTTATGTCCTTTATTGAGCCCATATTTGCATGAAATGTTCTCTTGGTATCTCTAATTTTCTTGAGGAGAGCTCTAATCTTCCCCATGTTCTTGTTTTCCTCTATTTCTTTGCATTGATCACTGAGGAAGGCTTTCTTATCTCTTCTTGCTATTCTTTGGAACTCTGCATTCAGATGGATATATCTTTCCTTTTCTCCTTTGCCTTTCACTTTTTTTTTTTTGAGATTTTCAAGGCCTCCTTGGACAACCGTTTTGCCTCTTTGCATTTCTTTTTCTTGAGGATGGTCTTGATCCCTGCCTCCTGTAAAATGTCATGAACCTCCATCCATAGTTCTTCAAGCACTCTGTCTATCAGATCTAATGCCTTGAATCTATTTCTCACTTCCACTTTATAATGCTAAGGAATTTGATTTAGGTCATACCTGAATGGTCTAGTGGTTTTCTCTACACTCTTCAATTTAAGTCTGAATTTGCCAATAAGGAGTTCATGATCTGAGCCACAGTCATCTCCCAGTCTTGCTTTTGCTGACTATATAGAGCTTCTCCATCTTTGGCTGGAAAGAATATAATCAATCTGATTTCAGTATTGACCATCTGGTGATGTCCATGTGTAGAGTCTTCTCTTGTGTTGTTGGAAGAGGTTGTTTGCTATAACCAGTGCGTTCTCTTGGCAAAACTCTATTTGCCATTGCCCTGCTTCATTCTGTATTCAAGGCCAAATTTGCCTGTTACTCCAGGTGTTTCTTGACTTCCTATTTTTTGCATTGTAGTCCACTGTAATGAAAAGAACACCTTTTTTGGGTGTTATTTCTATGTCTTGTAGGTCTTCCTAGAACCATTCAACTTCAGCTTCTTCAGCGTTACTGATCGGGCATAGACTTGATTACTGTGATATTGAATGGTTTGCCGTGGAAATGAACAGAGATCATTCTGTCGTCTTTGAGATTCCATCCAAATACTGCATTACAGACTCTTTTGTTGACTGTGATGGCTATTCCATTCCTTATAAGGGATTCTTGCCCACACTAGTAGATATAATGGTCTTCTGATTTAAATGCACCCATTCCAGTCCATTTTAGTTCACTGATTCCTAAAATGTGGATGTTCCCTCTTGCCATCTCCTATTTGACCAGTGCCAATTTGCCTTGATTCATGGACCTAACACTGCAGGTTCCTATGCAATATTGCTCTTTACAGCATCGGACTTTACTTCTATTATAAGTCACATCCACAACTGGGTATTGTTGTTGCTTTTGCTCCATCTCGTCATTCTTTCTGGAGCTATTTCTCCACTGATCCAGTAGCATATTTGGCACCTACTAACCTGTGTGAGGGCAGGGACTTTTTACGTCAAACAGTATGTGCTCCAGTGCCTAGCGTTGCCACATGCAAGGTTGGTCTTCAGTAAAGGTAAATCCTTTTCTCTCATGTCACTGATTGAATATCTATTATGAACAAAATGAATATTGGTTCAGGAAGTGGAAAACTCTGCCATAAAGTCCCTGAGTTCAGAAATTTGCAATAGCATGAAGAAGTCAACAACAATAGTAACAAAAGTATAAAAATTTAGATGACAAATTAAATTTCAAATTATGGTTTTGGTACCTGCCTTGAAATCAAAGTAAATGGGCAGAACATAATGTTACAGGGGACATACATTTGAGGCTGAGTTAACCAGAAAAATGCTTTTATGAAGCAAGATTTAAGTTTCAAGGCTAGGTATTGATATTCTTCTGGTGATAGTACAATGTGTGTGAAATTTGAAGACACCAAAAAAGTAAGGTGAGCTTGAGAATTGGTGATCCATTTATACATAGATTACATCTCAGTTCAGTTCAGTTCAGTCACTTAGTCATGTCTGAATCTTTGTGACCCCATGAATAGCAGTATGTCAGGCCTTCCTGTCCATCACCAACTCCCGGAGTTCACTCAGATCCATGTCCATCGAGTCAGTGATGCCATCCAGCCATCTCATCCTCTGTCGTCTTCTTTTCCTCCTGCCCCCAATCCCTCCCAGCATCAGAGTCTTTTCCAATGAGTCAACTCTTCACATGAGGTGGCCAGAGTACTGGAGTTTCAGCTTTAGCATCATTCCTTCCAAAGAAATCCCAGGGCTGATCTCCTTCAGAATGGACTGGTTGGATCTCCTTGCAATCCAAGGGACTCTCAAGAGTCCTCTCCAACACCACAGTTCAAAAGCATCAATTCTTCAGAGCTCAACCTTCTTCACAGTCCAACTCTCACATCTATACATGACCACTGGAAAAACCATAGCCTTGAAATAGCTGTGAAAAGAAGAGAGGCGAAAAACTAAGGAGAAAAGGAAAGATATAAGCATCTGAATGCAGAGCTCCAGAGAAGAGCAAGAAGAGGTAAGAAAGCCTTCTTCAGTGATCAATGCAAAGAAATAGAGGAAAACAACAGAAAGGGAAAGACTAGAGATCTCTTCAAAAAAATTAGAGATACCAAGGGAACATTTCATGCAAAGATGTGCTCGATAAAGGACAGAAATGCTATGGACCTAACAGAAGCAGAAGATATTAAGAAGAGGTGGCAAGAATACACAGAACTGTACAAAAAAGATCTTCACGAACCAGATAATCACAATGGTGTGATCACTCACCTAAAGCCAGACTTCCTGGAATGTGAAGTCAAGTGGACCTTAGAAACCATCGCTACGAACAAAGCTAGTGGAGGTGATGGAATTCCAGTTGAGCTGTTTCAAGTCCTGAAAGATAATGCTGTGAGCGTGCTGCACTCAATATGCCAGCACATTTGGAAAACTCAGCAGTGGCCACAGGACTGGAAAAGGTCAGTTTTCATTCCAATCCCAAAGAAAGGCAATGCCAAAGAATGCTCAAACTACTGCACAATTGCACTCATCTCACATGCCAGTAAAGTAATGCTCAAAATTCTCCAAGCCAGGCTTCAGCAATACATGAACCATGAACTTCCTGATGTTCAAGCTGGTTTTAGAAAAGGCAGAGGAACCAGAGATCAAATTGCCAACATCCGCTGGATCATGGAAAAAGCAAGAGAATTCCAAAAAAACATCTATTTCTGCTTTATTGACTATGCCAAAGCCTTTGACTGTGTGGATCACAAGAAACTGTGGAAATTTCTAAAAGAGATGGGAATAACAGACCACCTGACCTGCTTCTTGAGGAATCTGTATGCAGGTCAGGAAGCAACAGTTAGAACTGGACATGGAACAACAGACTGGTTTCAAATAGGAAAAGGAGTACGTCAAGGCTGTATATTGTCACCCTGCTTATTTAACTTCTATGCAGAGTACATCATGAGAAACACTGGGCTGGAAGAAGCACAAGCTGGAATCAAGATTGCTGGGAGAAGTATCAATAACCTCAGAAATGCAGATGACACCACCCTTATGGCAGAAAGTGAAGAGGAACTAAAAAGCCTCTTGATGAAAATGAAAGTGGAGAGTGAAAAAGTTGGCTTAAAGCTCACCATTGAGAAAACTAAGATCATGGCATCTGGTCCCATCACTTCATGGGAAATAGATGGGGAAACAGTGGAAACAGTTTCAGTCTTTATTTTTTTTTCGGCTCCAAAATCACAACAGTTGGTGATTACAGCCATGAAATTAAAAGACGCTTACTCTTTGGAAGAAATGTTGTGACCAACCTAGATAGCATATTCAAAAGCAGAGACATTACTTTGCCGACTAAGGTCTGTCTAGTCAAGGCTATGGTTTTTCCTGTGATAATGTATGGATGTGCGAGTTGGACTGTGAAGAAGGCTGAGCGCCGAAGAATTGATGCTTTTGAACTGCGGTGTTGGAGAAGACTCTTGAGAGTCCCTTGGACTACAAGGAGATCCAACCAGTCCATTCTGAAGGAGATCAGCCCTGGGATTTCTTTGGAAGGAATGATGCTAAAGCTGAAACCCCAATACTTTGGCCACCTCATGTGAAGAGTTGACTCATTGGAAAAGACTTTGATGCTGGGAGGGACTGGGGGCAGGAGGAGAAGGGGATGACAGAGGATGAGATGGCTGAATGGCATCACTGACTCAATGGACGTGAGTCTGAGTGAACTCTGGGTGTTGGTGATGGACAGGGAGGCCTGGCGTGCTGTGATTCATGGGGTCGCAAAGAGTCAGACATCACTGAATGACTGAACTAAACTGAGCTGACTAGACGGACCTTTGTTGGCCAAGTAATGTCTCTGCTTTTCAATATGCTAACTAGGTTGGTCATAAGTTTTCTTCCAAGGAGTAAGCATCGTTTAATTTCATGGCTGCAGTCATCCTCTGCAGTGATTTTGGAGCCCCAAAAGTAAAGTCTGACACTGTTTCCACTGTTTCCTCATCTATTTCCCATGAATTGAGGGCACCAGATGCCGTGATCTTTGTTTTCTGAATGTTGAGCTTTAAGCCAACTTCTTCACTCTCCACTTTCACTTTCATCAAGAGGCTTTTTAGTTCCTCTTCACTTTCTGCCATAAGGTTGGTGTCGTCTGCATATCTGATGTTATTGATATTTCTCCTGGCAATCTTGATTTCAGCTTGTGCTTCTTCCAGTCCAGCATTTCTCATGATGTACTCTGCATAGAAGTTAAATAAGCAGGGTGACAATATACAGCCTTGACGTACTCCTTTTCCTATTAGAAACCAGTCTATTGTTCCATGTCCAATTCTAACTGTTGTTTCCTGACCTGCATCTCAGTATAGAAATATATGGGAATACACATACATTGTGAAATATAAGAAAAATATGGTTTTAATAATTCATTTATAGTTCTATTATATCTTACCAAATGAATCCCACAAGAAAATTAAAATCTACTTATTCTTCCAAAGATAGAGAATCAGACATCAATCAGTGTTGACCGGTGATCATATGCAACGCTAGTGTCTGTTGTTATTTTTTTTTCAACATTAAAATAGTTAACAATGTCTGTGACATAAAGCATTTTACTTGGCATAATAATGCTATAGTTTATAAAACTGTAACTATTGTTTAAAAATAGTTTGTGTAAGTGTAAAGATTGTCAATCACTGCAGATGGTGATTGTAGCCATGAAATTAAAAGATGCTTACTCCTTGGAACGAAAGTTATGACCAACCTAGACAGCATATTAAAAAGCAGAGACATTACTTTGTTAACAAAGGTCCACCTAGTCAAGGCTATGGTTTTTCCAGTGGTCGTGTATGGATGTGAAAGTTAGACTGTGAAGAAGGCTGAGTGCTGAAGAATTGATGCTTTTGAGAAAGCTCTTGAGAGTCCCTTGGACTGCAAGGAGATCCAACCAGTCCATCCTAAAGGAAATCAGTCCTGAATATTCATTGGAAGGACTGATGCTGAAGCTGAAACTCCAGTACTTTGACCACCTGATGCAAAGAGCTGACTCATTGGAAAAGACCCTGATGCTGGGAAAGATTGAAGGCAGGAAGAGAAGGGGACGACAAACGATGAGATGGTTGGATGGCATCACCGACTCAATGGACATGAGTTTGGGTAAACTTCGGGAGTTGGTGATGGACAGGGAGGCCTGGCGTGCTGCGGTTCATTGGTTCACAAAGTGCTGGACATGACTGAGTGACTGAACTGAACTGAAGTTACTGTTACCAAGATAACTAGTAGAGTCACATTCCTTACGTCAAAAAGCCCAATCTGTTCAAGTCCAGGATGATTACATTCAGAAGAAACCAACTCAGAAGTCTGGGGCTTGGAAGCTGGTTTTGAATGCCTACTCTACCAGTTGCTTCTAGGTCACATGGAACAAGTATTTAACCATTTTTGTGTACCAATTGTCTCATCTGTAAATTAGGAATGATTATGTGAAAACAATCAAGTGTTATTTATTGTAAAACACTTGATATAGTGCCTGACACATAGTAGGAACTTTATAAGAGTTAGATAACCCCCTCCCCCCCAAAAAATTCAACTTTGGAGTGTCTAGAAATCAGCCAAGTAGTACACTTAAATCTTAATGATGCTGTTTTAGCACTAACTCCGTCGGAAATGATATGACTGTGATCAGAGCAGTGTTATAAGTGGGTTAACCCTAAACTCTGAGTATCGTGTAGAGAGGTAGGGTCAGTATTAGGTACAGATTTGAGCTGATCAGTGAGAAGTTTAGGATCAGGAAAGATGCAGAGTGGTACCACTTGAAACTAAGGAAGGGAGAGTGTATAACTTTCACCAGATGTTTTTTTGGACCATGCGTACTTCTGACCATCATCTGAGCCTAGGTTAATGGAGCAAGGAGAAAGTCCCGTCATAGCTCAGGAGTCACTGCGTTTGGTCTGACTTAGTCTGCAGCTCATACTTCACAACCTGCTCCTCACTCCTGTGATTTCCTGTTTGATTAAATGACCCCTCGCCTGTGAATCGGATACCAACCACACTATCAAGTTTGCTGGCCTGGACCCAGGGAATAAGGGAAAATTTAAGAAGAATCCCAAGTTTCTTGGATTAGGGAGTTGGTCTATGCCTGCTCTCCGTCACTGATGGCACGTCACCTCTAGGGAACTTGTCTATCTTGCTTTTGCCAAAACTTTGTCAGAACAATGAGTTTTGTGTTAAGCATGTTTGAGAATATTTGGAAATAAAATAGGATGGCTGATGAACAGGCTGTCTGGAGGAGAGTATATAAATACTGACATGCTGGGAGATACACTGCTTAGTTATTTTTTGCCATCAGTTTAATAAATATTTGCTAAATTCCTATGTAAATAATTTTATTTTCTGAAAGTCACAGAAAGTTCTCATGGAGACATACTGTCAGAGAAAATGGATACATGAAAATGGAAAATATAATTAATTAAAATGATCATCTGTGAAAAATAACTTAGCTGATTGCTATTTAGTGAGTCAAAACTAAAACCCACAAACAAGTGTCTTAGTTCCTTATAAGGATTTTATTCTCCAGTAAAGTAGACCTAAAGTAAGTCCTTAGCCAAAATTTGGTTAAAAAGTAATACAGGTTACTTTTTTTCTTTGGTTAAAATTATTCTTGAATCAGATGTTTTGAGCTATGTTGCAAAAAGAACTATTTCCAAAATTGGCACAATTTCTATTCTGATTAAGAATTTTCATTGATAATTCACATTGCTGTTTTAGATGTTTGCTCTTTAAAAGGAGCTTGTTCTCTTTATCTTCTGTAAAGTAGTATAATCCTAAGTCACATTAAGTACTGCTGTATTTCCTCTTCAGTTTTAAATGTTAAATTCTTGGTATTTATTACAATTATCTTGTTTAGTGTGAGTCCTCAGTGCCTGAGAGATGAAGAGATGCACAGGTACAGGGCCAGCTGGGCACAGTGCGGCTGAGAACAGGAAGGACTTGAGTCCAGAGCAAAACTCGTCCTTCCAAAGCCTGATGGGCAGTTCAGCTTCCTCTGTCTTTGCAGTGACTTCTGAGTCACACTCCACAGGTTAAGGACACAGCCCTCCACAGAGCCGCTCTCACTTTGGACACCAGCCACTACACTGTCTTCACTTCTAACAAGATGGGAACCAATTTGGGGGTTTCCACTGGCCTTTTAGACTTAATGATTCACTAGAATGACTCATAGAACTTGGGAAAGTGCTGTACTTACTATTACAGTTTTATTATTGCAGAATTACAAGTCACAGCCAGCCAAAGGGAGAGAGTCACAGGGTGAAATCTGGGAGGTGAGGGTGGGCAAACATGAAGCCTCCTCATCTCTCTGTGGGGCCCCAATGGCATAACCTCCCATCAACTGGTGACAGTACTCAAGAGGGTGCTGCCTAGGGAAGTTCACCTAAGCTCAGCACCCACAACTCCTACTGGGGCTTCTTTACCTGGACATGAGTGATAGAATCAGTCTCCAGCCTTCCTCCCTTCCCCTGTGAGGTTGAAATCACAGTGTGTCTGCATGTGTGTGTGTGTGATATGTGTTTGTGTGTCTGTCTGTCTGTCTGCCTGCCCAGTCATGCAGTTGTGTCCAACTGTTTGTGACCCCATTACAATACCTCAGCCTTCTAATCATGAGGTGGATCTTCTTGGCTCTTTGTTCCTGAGGCATCTTATTAGCATGAACAGTCTAAGTGTCCATCATGAGTCACCTTGTTAGCATCAGCTATCAAATATGCCCTTAGGGTATGGGCTGAGAGGCCCAGCTTGAATAACAAAGACACTCCACAATGGCAACCCACTCCAGCACTCTTGCCTGGAAAACCCCATGGACGGAGGAGCCTGGTGGGCTGCAGCCCATGGCGTGGCGAATAGTCAGACATGACTGAGTGACTTCACTTTAACTTTTCACTTTCATGCATTGGAGAAGGAAATGGCAACCCACTCCAGTGTTTTTGCCTGGAGAATCCCAGGGATGAGGGAGCCTGGTGGGCTGCAGTCTATGGGGTCGCACAGAGTCAGGCATGACTGAAGCGACTTAGCAGCAGCAGCAGCAGCAAGAGCTTAAAGGCATCCTCCTAGGGACTGGGGACAATAATCAGTTAAATTCTTTATTATGTGGTTGTTGTTCAGTCCCTAAGCCATGTCCCACTTTTTTGCAACCCTATGGACTGCAACATGCCAGGCTTTCCTGTCCTTCACTATCTCCTAGAAGAGTTTGTTCAAATTTATGTCCTTTGAGTGGATGATGTTATCTAACAATCTCATCCTCTGCCTACCCCTTCTCCTTTTGCCTTCAGTCTTTCCCAGCATCAGGGTCTTTTCAAATGAGTCAGTTCTTCGCATCAGGTGAACCAAAGTATTGGAGTTTCAGTGTCAGCACCAGTCCTCCCAGTGAATACTCAGGGTTGATTTCCTTTAGGATTGACTGGTTTGATCTCCTTGCTGTCCAAGGGATTCTCAGGAGTCTTTTCCAGTCCCACAATTCAAAAGCATCAATTCTTCAGCACTCAGCCTTTATAATCCAACTCTCATTTCCATATAGAACTACTGGAAAAACCATAACTTTCACTATATGGACCTTTGCCAGCAAAGTGAGGTCTTTGCCTTTTTAATATGCTGTCTAGGGTTATCATAGCTTTCCTTCCAAGGAACAAGCCTTTTTTAATTTCATGGGTGCTGTCACTGTCCACAGTGATTTTGGAGCCCAAGAATATAAAATCTGTCACTGCTTCCACTTTTTCCCTTCTATTTGCCATGAAGTAATGGGACCTGATGCTGTTTCTTAGTTTTTTTAATGTTGAGTTTTAAGCCAGCTTTTTCACTCTCCTCTTTCACCCTCAAGAGACTCTTTAGTTCCTCTTTACTTTCTGCAATTAGAGTTGTTAGGCAGTTAGAATAGGAAAAAGGAGTCCAAAATGGCAGTGGCTAAAAGACAAAGAAAGGGAAAAGCCCAAGAAAAGGGAACAAAGGAAAAAATCTGCATGCTGGAGTGAGAAACTCAGTGAAACAAACATGCCCCTTCCTGGCCAGCCCTAATTTTCATAGGGTAGGCTCAGTGGGGAGGAGACAAAACTTATAAAAAGAGGGAGCCAAGACTGGTTGGGGCCTCTCCACTGGGGTCAGCCTGCCCTCATGCCTTGTAAACAAGCTGTAACCAAGCTGTAACACTGATCCACTCTTTCAAATCTTTGTTGCAGTGAGACAGAACCAAGGAAATGGCATACTGTACCGACAGAGTGGTATCATCTGCGTATCTGAGGTTATTACTTGTCTCTGTAATCTTGGTTCCAGCTTGTAGTTCATCCGGCCTGGCATTTCACATGATGTACTTGCCCAAGTGGCTCAGCAGGAAAGAATCTACATGCAATGCAGGAGATGTGGGTAGATGTGGGTTCAATCCCTGGGCCGGGATGATCCCCTGGAGAAGGAAATGGCAACCTATTCCCATGCCTGGGAAATCGCATGGACTGAGGAGTCTGGTGGGCTACAGTCCATGGGGTCACAAAGAGTAGGACACAGTTTAGCAATTCAAACAACAATACAATTGAAAGTCTCAGTTTCTGAAAAAATAAGTTCAATATTTAATGGTTCTTTTCTTGTTTATATCTGTTATTAATTGCCTCTCTTTCTGACTTCTCTTTTCTCTTCTTGGTTTCTTAGGAGTTAAATCTAACTTGTTTCCTAACTCCTAAACTCTGAAACTAAGGAGGAAATTAGATAACACAATAGTGTTACACTTACTGAAAATTAGGTGCCATTCTGAGGGCCCCACATGTATCCATCTGTTAATCATCACAACTGTGCAGTGATGTAAGTGTGTTACCACCCCTGTATCAGTTACCTGTATATATCAGGTTTGATATATACATCAGAAAATTAAAACAAAACTAAGTAACAGTAATAAGAATGACCTATACATTTAAGAATTTATTTTTTCATATACAAGATGCAGAGGTAGGTCATCTAAAACTGGGAGAGTGGGTAACTGTTGTGTAGACAACATATTCTTCGCATTGTACTTCACCATGCAGGCCAAGGTGGCTGCTCCAGTTTCAGACATTACGGCTGAATTCTAGGCATCAGGTAGGAAGATACAGTGACTTCTCCATTTAAAGAAAATTCTCCGAAGGTCCATAGCGCACTTTGAGTACCTCTGTTATACAAAAGAATAGTTATAACACCATAGCTGGTCACAAAGAAATGAGAATCAAATCTATTCACGTACTCAGCCTGAACAATGGCAACAGAAATTTTTTTGCTGACTATGTTAACAGGATTTTTCTATGCCATTGTCTTCATTAGCACTTCTTTACTTTCCTAGAATTCTTCGAACAAATAGCTTGATTGTTTTTACAGGGACTTTCCTAAAAACCTTTCAGTTCTTCAGTGGAAGCATCCAGAGACAGTTTACACCTTAAGATTATTTGGGTCTTTCTCTTTACAAATCCTAGCTTTATTGTTTTCACCAATCCTGGATGATTGTGTCTTGATTTGTAACCAGTCTTAATCAAACTCCTGCTTTTCAAGACCTGCCTTAAATCAAACTTTCAGCTCTCACTGCCAAAGCTTATTAAGGTGGTATTCCCCCTTACCACATAAGCAATAGACTTAACATTGTTCTATGTATCTTTGATTTTTGTGTCAGTGATATTTGAGGAGTCAGCTGTTGCCAAGAGACTTGGAAGAGTAATCTGTATTTGGGTGCATGACTAATCCAAATAAAACTGTTTCTGTTACTCAGGCACAAGGTGAAATAAGTTCTGGGTTAGATAATTAACACTCTGCCCCTACACCACTCTATTTTGCAGGTGATTAGCCTGAGACATCGAAAGCTAAGTAACTTATCATGTAGTACCAAGTAGACCACCTGTAGAATATTTATTTTTTTAGTAGGTATTAGGTTTATCAGTGTTATCTGGGAGTATCCTATGTACAGTACCATATGCTGATTTATAGATAATTACTGTCTTTAAAGGCTAAAACTACAGGGAAAGTCTGTTGAAGATTAACTGCCTTGAACTTTCAGGAACAACTTATTCTCAGAGAAATAATAACTTTCAGAATTAGATGTGCTTTATTCAATATAAATTAACAAAAATAATAGAAGTAAAATATACACTTATATAAAGGAGGAAAAATAATTTAGGGGCTTAGATTTAAGGTATATGGATAGATTAGAGGTCTGGGGTGGAAACATAAGGTTATAACCTTAGTGAGAAAATGAAGTTACAGAATTTTCTTCCTTCTTTGATGCCACTGAAAGTTTACACCCTTCTTCTTTTGAAAGGCTCTATGGTGAGAGTGCCGTGGTGTATGTGTGCTCCTTATTGAATGTGAATGTTTATGGGGAGAGAGCAGTATTCATGTTTCTTTCCCATTAACAAAAAACAAAGTAGATTTTGCAGCGTTCAGAGAATAGATTAAGTAAGTACTTCCACTCTCAGTTACTTGTAGCATCTGTTAAGGTTCCAACATGTTCTCTCCTTTTAAGAATAAACAGATTACAAATTAAACTTACAGTGAAGAAGGTTGTTGCTGCTGTTGTTCAGTCACTAAGTCATGTCAGATTCTTTGTGACGCCATGTACTGCAGCACACCAGACTTCTCTGTTGTCCATAACTATCTCCGTGAATTTCCTCAAATTCATTTCCATTGAGTCAGTGATGCCATCCAGCTATCTCATCCTCTGTCGTCCCCTTCTCCTCCTGCTCTCAATACTTCCCAGCAACAGTCTTTTCCAATGAGTCAGCTCTTCGCATCAGGTGGCCAAAGTATTGGAGCTTCAGCTTCAGCATCAGTCCCTTCCAGTGAATCTTCAGTGTTGATTTTCCTTTATAATTGACTAGTTTGATCTCCTTGCTCTCCAGGGAACTCTCAAGAATCTTCTCCAGCACCACAAATCAAGGCATCACTTCTTTGGCACTCAGCCTTCTTTATAGTCCAGCTCTTACATTTATACACGACTACTGTAAAAACCATAGTTTTGACTATATGGACCTTTGTTGGCAATGTGATGTCTCTTTTAAAAAACACTGTCTAGGTTTGACATAGCTGTTCCTCCCAGAAAGAAATATCTTTTAATTTTGTGGCTGCAGTCACCGTCTGTAGTGATTTTGGAGCCCAAGAAAATGAAATCTGATACTGTTTCCACATTTTTCCCATCTATTTGCCATGAAGTAATAGGACTGGATGCCGTGATCTTAGTTTTGTGAATGTTGAGTTTTAAGCCAGCTTTTTCACTCTCTTCTTTCACTTTCATCAAGAAGCTCTTTAGTTCCTCTTCATGTTCTGCATTAAAGTGGTATCATCTGCATATCTGAGGTTGTTGATATTTTTCCTGGGAGTCTTGATTCCAGCTTGTGATTCATTAGCCTGGCATTTCACATGATATACTTAGGATGTATCTGCGTATGGTCCCATTACTTCATGGCAAATAGATGGGGAAACAATGGAGACAGTGACAAACTTTATTTAGGGGGCTCCAAAATCATTGCAGATGGTGACTGCAGCCATGAAATTAAAAGATGCTTGCCCCTTGGGAGAAAGGCTATGACAAACTTAGATAGCATATTAGCAAAAAAAAAAAAAAAGAAAAGAAAAAAGACATTACCGACAAAGGTCCATCTAGTCAAAGCTATGGATTTTCTAGTAGTCATGTATGGATGTGAGAGTTGGACCATAAAGAAAGCTGAGGGCTGAAGAGTTGATGCTTTTGATCTGTGGTGTTGGAGGAGACTCTTGAGAGTCCCTTGCACAGCAAGGAGATCAAACCTGTCAATCCTAATGGGAATCAGTTCTGAATATTCATTGTAACGACTGATGCTGAAGCTGAAGCTCCAATATTTTGGCCACCTGATGTGAAGAACGGACTCATTAGAAAATACCCTGATGCTGGGAAAGATTGAAAGCAGGAGGAGAAGGGAATGACAGAGGATGAGATAGTTGGATAGCATCACCAACTAGATGAACATGAGTTTGAGTAAGGTCTGGGAGTTGGTGATGGACAGGGAAGCCTGGTGTGCTGCAGTTCATGGGGTCACAAAGAGTCGGACCTGAGTGAGCAACTGAACTCTGTATATAAGTTAAATAAGCAGGGTGACAATATACAGCCTTGATGTACTCCTTTCCCAATTTGGAACAAGTCTGTTGTTCCATGTCTGGTTCTAACTGTTGCTTCTTGACCTGCATACAGATTTCTCAGGAGGCAGGTAAGTTTTTCTGATATTACCATCTCTATAAAAATATTACACAGCTTGTTGTGATCCACACAGTCAAAGTCTTTAGCATAGTCAGTGAAGCAGAAGTTGATAATTTTTGGAATCCCCTAGCTTTTTCTATGATCCAGAGTATGTTGGCAATCTGATCTCTGATTCCTCTGCCTTTTAAATCTAGCTTACACATCTGAAAGTTCTCAGTTCATGTATTGCTGAAGCCTAGCTTAAAGGATTTTGAACAACATCTTTCTGGCATATGAAATGAGCTCAAATTCTGGTGAAGCTTTGGTCTGGTAACTTAGTTTGAAAAGAAACAAGAGGAAAAGTAGGCCAATTTCTGTGTAATTAAGGAATTTCTAGACTTGAAAGAAGATATTGCAAGTCAGTGGGTGTTTGTTAGAGCTCTAGAAATCAGGCTCAGGACTTGGAGAAAATGGCAAAATTCTGCCGATGCTATAGGCATAGGAGGGTAATGTTCTTCAAGGTGCATTCTGCATCTTGATCAATATGTGTATAGGATATGTTTTCTTTCATAAACATTGCATATATAAATTATATATTTGTATAATTTTAGTGTGATATTTAGCCAGGAGAATATCAAGAGAACGTGAGACTTCAGGTTTGTTACAATGTCTCAGTTCAGTTCAGTTCAGTCGCTCAGTCGTGTCCAACTGTTTGCGAACTCATGAATCGCAGCATGCCAGGGCTCCCTGTCCATCACCAACTCCCGGAGTTTACTCAGACTCATGTCCATTGAGTCAGTGATGCCATCCAGCCATCTCATCCTCGGTCGTCCCCTTCTCCTCCTGCCCCCAATCCCTCCTAGAATCAGAGTCTTTTGCAAGGAGTCAACTCTTTGCCTGAGGTGGCCAAAGTATTGGAGCTTCAGCTTTAGCATCATTCCTTCCAAAGAAATCCCAGGGGTGATCTCCTTCAGAATGAACTGGTTGGATCTCCTTGCAGTCCAAGTGATATTTAGCCGGGAGAATATAAACAGAAAGTGAGACTTCAGGTTTGTAACAATGTCTAGACTAAGTCATATCTAGCTACGGATATGAGACACAGTTAATTTGACTGTTCAAGGTTTCATAAAGGAAAAGTAATTCTTACTAGAAAGTGCAAACAGTTTGTTTCATGAGTATAGATCATAGAAGGCAATATATTATTATTATTGCATCAAAAGACACTTCTATAATGGACCAAGTACATAGTGCAAATGCAATGAAATAGTTGATTTAGCCTTTAGGAAACTCACTTAGTGTATGTTATTGTGAATTTAGTGTTTTTAATTTTGTCAAATTCTGTACCAAAATGTGCTTAAACCCTTACCGAAAATGTTTATAGTCAAAGATGTGAACCAAACACCCAGAAGGAGAGAACCACTTAAGTTTCACAATGCACAATTTTCAAAAAATGAAAAAAAAGGAATACCTCTAATACTGGGTCTGATCATAGTTTTAACTCCTTCATTACAAATAATTTTATAGCTTACTATATAATGAGATAATTGAAAAATAAGAACTGAATTATTGGAATTCTAAAATTGGCTTGAAAATCACTTTTATACTTTCATACCAACATATTGCGTTTATTGTCTATCCGTAAGAGTTTGTCCATGATGAGCTACTGTAGTCAGCAATCTGATCAGTAATGTAACTGGGCTAGTAACTATCTTTGGCATGTTTTTGAGACAAGAGTCAGTTGCATACTTCACATGCATTAATACTAGAATAGTATATTTTACATCATATATTTTTAATAATTTTCAGAATATGTAGGTGACTGATTTTAGAAAAAATAGGTGAATTTCTCTGATTTTTATTTTCTGTAAAGTGTTCTATAAAATGATTTCAACATCCTCTCCTGATTAAATAACAAGTAAACAAAATAATATAATGTTATCCAAAAAAAGAAAAAAGTGAAGAAAAGAGCCTTAACTAGCTCACTGAAACCTTTACATCAATCTCTCCATAAAAGCAACACAATCCAGGCAAAAGCTGTCAGGATCAGCATTGTTGGAAATCTGGAATTTAACTAATAGCTTGCAGCAACTAGTGAAATGCTCTTATTTAACAAAGAGAGGGTGAAGCTGAATCTCAGTCAGACTACAGAGTGTGATGGTGTTTTAACTTAGTCAGGTCCCATTTCCTACTCACCACCTTGATAGTGGCCTTGAAGATAATAGCCCACATTCCCTCTACAGATGCCAGTTCTGGAGGCAGCAGATTGGATCTCATTTGCAAAGGATTCTTGTTGTTTGGTTTTGATTAGTATAGTACCTGGTCAAAAGGGTAATGTTTGTTAAAAGCATTTACAGGCAATGTATTAGTTGCTGCTGTCTGTGGCAGTGGATGAAAGTTGGAGCGAAAAAATAGACAACTGAAAAGCTTAGGAAGAAAGTCTGAGGGTTGAGATTTTTGAAGGAATAAGAACTTTAAAAATCTCAGACATATTCCTGGATATCTTCAAGGTCATGGGGATGCCCTGGGCTGTGCACTTGTTCAGGAAAGACATGAGAAGGCTCTAAGCTTTCACCTCAGGCTGACCTTCAAGTTCTGCACAAGCAGGAAGTGAAAGCTAAGGTAGAGTTCAAATTAGTTGAGTGGTAAAGGCATGCCTTAAACACATTGTGGGTCTACAAACACCATCCAATCACTAGCTGACAGTAAGCTAACAGAATAGAGATTTTAGTGGCTAAATATGACAGAGGATACAGATTTTACAAAATAAATTCAGAAAAATAGCTGAGCAAATCTAAGTAGCAGAAAACAAGCCCTTGGAAAGGGAATGAATAGATTTCTAGAGTAGCCATGTTATAATATTTTAAATATACAATTTTCAAAAGAGAGACATCTATAGAAGTAAGAAGATATGGCCAATACAGAGTATAGTTAATAAAAACTGTCTCTGTGGAAGCCAAGATACGGAGTTTAACACCTAAAGACTTCAAATCAGCTATTTAAAATTGGCTCAAACAGATAAAGGAGACCATGGCCAAAGAACTAAAGGAGAACATGAGAATTATGTTTTACCAAATAAAGAATATCAATGCAGAGATTAAAATTATAAAATGAAACCAAACAGAAATTCTGGCATTGAAAACTACAAAAACTGGAATGAAAAATTCAATAGAAGGGCTCAACTGCAGAATTGAATATGGAGAAGAAAGAATCAGTGAGCCTGACAATGGGTCAATTGAGACTATCAAGTTTGAATAACAGAAGTATAAAAAAAGAATTAAGAAAAATGAACAGAGACTTAAAGTCATGTGAGGTACCATCAAGATTATTGACATAGGTATAATGGGAGGCTCAGAAGGGGAGAGAGAAAGGGGGCAGAATAAAAATTTGAAGAGGTAATAAAAGCAAAGACACATCATACTCAAATTCTCAAAAACCAAAGGCAGTCCTGAACACAGCAGGAGCATTTTGTCACGTACAAGGAAGGGATCCTCAATAAGAGAATAACAACTGGTATTGCCTTGGAAACTGTGAGGCCAGGAGACAGTCGTTGACACATTTGAAGTTCTGAAAGGAAAAAAATTGCCTTTTAAATTGAAGGAGAAAGTAAGACATTTCCAGATACATAAAAACAACAACAACAAAATGGCAAAGAGTTCATTGCTAGTAGGCCTACCCTACAGAAAGTGCAGAAAGAAAAAGTCCTTCAGACTGAACCTTCTCAACCTGACAAAGGGCATTCCTGAAAGGCCCACAGCCATAATCATGTAATGGTTGGACTGAAGCATATCTTCTAAGGATTCAGTATCCAAACTACATAAAGAACTCTTACAACTCAATAACAAAATTACAAAATGAGCAAAGGATTTGAACAGACATTTCCCTTAAGAAGTTTTATAAATAGCCAATAGCATACGAAAGATGCTTAACATTAGTAGTCTTTAGGGAAATACAGATCAAACCCACATTGAGGTACTATTTCACACCAATATGATGGGTGTAGTAAAAAAAAATTAATAAGTACTGTTGAGGATATTGAGAATTTGGAGCCCTCATATATTTCTGATGGGAATGTAAAATGCTGCCACAGTGGGGAACAATTTGGCTGTTCCTCAAAACTAGGTATATATCCAAGAGACATGAAAACATGTTCAAGAAAATAGTTAATATGAGGATTTATAGCAACATTACTAACAATCACCAAAAGGTAGAAACAACCCAAATTTTATCAGTTGATGTATGGATCAAAAAACGTGTAATATCTATGCAATGGAATATATTTAGCCATCAAAAAAGATTGAATTACTGCTACATGATAAAATATGGACAAACCTTGAAAGCTTTCACTTTTAATAAGTGAAAGAAGACAGCTATATCAGACCTCGTGTTGTTTGATTTTGTTTGTGTGAAACATCCAGAATGAGGAAATTTAGGGACGAGGAAGTCACGAGACAAAAAGTGGGTGCTCAGTGACAGGGGAGGAGGCAATGAGGAATGGCAGCTTAATGGATACGTGGTTTCTTTTTTGGATGATGGGAATTATCCAGAATTGGATAGTGGTGATGGTTGTACAACATTTTAAATATACTCTGTAAGCTGCTGAAATGGTATGCTTTAAAATGGTGAGTTTAAGCTATATGAATTTTATCTCAATTTAAAAATAAAACAAAACTAAATTATTCTGCTTGGAAGAAAAACCTTTTTTCTAAATTTTTAATTTTTAAAATTTTAATTGGAGGCTAATTACCTTACAATATTGTGGTGTTTTTTGCCCATTCACATGAATCAGCCATGGGTGTACATGTGCTTGCCATCCTGAACACCCCCTCCCACCTCCCTCCCCATCCCATCCCTCAGGGTCATCCCAGTGCACCAGCCCTGAGCACCCTGTCTCATGCATCAAACCTGGACTAGTGATCTGTTTCACATATGATAATATACAGGTTTCAGTGTTATTCTCTCAAATCATCCCACCCTTTCCTTCTCCCATAGAGTCCAAAAGTCTGTTCTTTACATCTGTGTCTCTTTTGCTGTCTCACATATAGGGTTATCATTACCATCTTTCTAAATTCCATACATATGCATTAATATACGGTGTTGGTATATTTCTTTCTGCTTACTTCACTCTGTATGATAGGCTCCAGTTTCACCCATCTCATTAAAACTGATTCAAATGAATTCTTTTTAATAGCTGAGTAATATTCCATTGTGTATATGTACCACAGGTTTCTTATCCATTCGTCTGCTGATGGACATCTAGGTTGCTTGGAAGGAAAACCTTTACTTCAGGCATTCCATCTTCTTTCTAGGTTCAAGGCCCCCAGAGACTCCTCCTCTCAATATTTTATATTTTCCTATGAATAACTTCTGAGAGACAAATTGTTTTTCCAAAAGTCATTCTGCTAAAATTCAAGGGAATAGGTTTCCTGTTTTTCTTTGAATCAGTTTGAGGTACAATTTATGAAAATGAAGTAAATTTGAATAATTCTGAAAAAATAGCTATAAAATAATGACCTTATTGTTGGTTAAGTGAAAAGTGAAAGTGAAAGTTGCTCAGTCATGTCCGACTCTTTGTGACCCCATGGACTGTAGTCCATGGAATTCTCCAGGCCAGAATACTGGAGTGGGTAGCCTTTCCCTTCTCCAGGGCATCTTCCCAACCCAGGGATTAAACCCAGGTCTCCCGCATTACAGGTGGATTCTTTACCAGCTGAGCCCCAAGAGAAGCCCATTGTTAGCTAAGTGCAGGGTAAATCGTGAACTAAATTTGGATCAGTATAAATTGCCTTTGTGGAAGTTGCCAGACTAGCCAGTTCTGCACCATAACCTCAAAGTTTCTTTTATTAAAAAAAAACAACAACAAAAAAACCCACCTATTTTGTTTCCAATTTCTGATCAAAGGATTTCAGTTGACAAACATTCACAAAATGAGTGTGTTGGTGCCTTCTCCAGAACACCTTCCTCTGCAGTGTCAATGGGATCTTGTCATCCTCTGGGGGCTCTAGGCAAAAGCTACTTTTCCAGTGGGTGGTCGCAGTAGAAACTGTCCTGTGACTTCACTGTGGTTCTCTGAGCAGTTTACCCTGGGTGACTTTCAGATGATCATATCTCTAGTTCACTGAGCTGAATCTGTTTTAGCTCCCATTCTAATGGAGTGAATTACTATGTTAATCTTTCCCTTCTCACTTCTATTTATCTAGTCTCTTTACCTCCTCTTGGGAATATGCAAAAATATTCTGCAGAATTTTTTCTATCTTGAGACACAATTAACACTATTTGAAGTAGAAATTTATGAATAGTGTACATTCATAATATATTTTTCTCAATAGTTAGAAGGAGTAATGATTACAATAATTAGTGTAAAGTATTTTCATCACCATATACATAATTTTTTCTCTTTATACCAAACAACCATTGGAATTATTTTTACCCTACATATAACCCTCTTAAAAAGTATATTGTGTTTTGTGTCCAACAAAGAAATTTGTTGAGACCTCAAGAATCAGATTATATTTTATAAAATTGAACTTGGACTTACTTTCCCTTACCAAGAAAAATATAATGTTAATGTAAATTTCTTTACAAAATAATTTTATGAAAACATTTTTTGAAGTTTATATTTTAGTAGTAAGAATAACAAAATTAAATGTCATGTGACTATATATGTGAATGTCATATGGCTACTAGCATATAGTCAAGTAATTAATGAGCTGTTTGAGAAATAAATAATGTCTTTAAACTGAATATTCTCTTCTGGTAGTAATTTAATATCACCTTTTAATAACTGAAGGAGAAGCATCCCAGATTATTGCTTAAAACATCTGGGGCTAAACTTTTGCTTAATATTAAACATAGTAATAAAACTACATTCTTTAAAAGAATTCCCTTATATGTTTTTTATTTAAAGGACTGAGTTGCATGCTTATTTCTAACATTCTATTCTTACTACTGCTATTATAGGAATATTATATTAAATAGTTATGTATAAACCCAAAGAGAGCAAAATATCAGATACCACACTTGCAATTATTTATGTGTAAATTATCTACATTGTCTTTGGTCTGAGTTTCTCGCTCTCACTCTACTGATGGTCTTAGTAAGCCTGGACCACTGTGGCAGTGACATTAGCTTCATGACAAGAAGATAGATCAGATAATAATACAGTGTGACTTCATGTAAGTGGGTTTTGTCCTGCTTATGATTATTGGTTTTGCTGGCTAAGACATTTGAAAAATAGTTTACAATGATAAAAATATGTGCAAATATTCTCTTTCATCAATATATTTGTAAATATTCTTAATTACATCTTCTGATAATGTTGTTGACTTCCACTGAAAAATCCCTATTATTTGTAATTGGCTAAACTGACATTTTTTTCTCAGCATGCCCATGGTATCAAAGATTGATTTCTGAAGGTTTTATTTATATAGAAAGTTGGATTAGTTACCACAATGTAAACAATTTAAGAATGTCTTAACTTATCTTCATAGTCTCCATGTTGCCCTCAGTGGGCCATCATTATTTGCTGAAGACAGGTTAAATATTTTATAGTCAGTACATATTATATCTATTTGGCATAAATAGATTTTTGTATGTTAGAACTGCTTAAAATTGTGTTCAAAGCAAAACTGTATATCATGAAGAGTTTTGCAGTTTGCTTTTTGAAGACTACGTTAATGAACCAATACTCTGTTTTATGTTATAGCAGAGCACTGAAATTAGCTCCTTTAGGTGATAGAGCTGCTGATCCCTGACCAGCTTTCCCAGGAAAGAACTCTTTTAAGTCTGGTGCTGTGCTGTAAACACACTCCCATTTATTCCAGCTAATGAGAAACAGGTCGTCTGGAAATGTGTCTCTGAGGAAAATACTGAGTAAATCTTTAGAAAACAAAGCTCTCTAGATTGATTGAAAAGATAATTTTGATAAGATGTTGTAAGCGAAATATAATATCAAGCTAGAAAACAGGCAAATCAGATATGAAATTCACTTGGATGTGTCAGCTTGGGCTTTGGACCGAGCAAGTGAAGGTATTGAGAAAGATGTTTGCATTTATGGAGTCTCCTCCGGTTTCCTCTCCCGTTGCAGTCTTATCATTGCCTCCCTCCCACCCCCAACTCTTCTGTCCTGCTGGGAATGCTTCCCTGGTCTTCTTATCTCTCTTTGGGATCAGTCAGGCTGTCTCTTCCACTTGCTCTTCTGTTATAAGGTGTCTAATAGTTTATAGTCTTTTAATCTTCTGGCGCTTCCTGTGGACAGTTTCAAATAGCTTCTGTAGCTGCTTAAGATCCTTTAATTTGAAAAGCCACTAACTTTTGAATAAATAGTCTTCATTATTGGAAAGCTTTACAAGGCTGTGCCTTACTGAGCATTGATTTTTGTCCTTGGAGAATACATTTATCCAAGATAGAATTTTTTTGCTTAGGGTAAAATTTATAATAGAAAATAAGTGACAAAGCTTGTTTTATTTTCTTATAGCTTCTCATGCGACTTTAAATCTCTTGGCTCTCTCTTTTCTATATTCTTCAACTCCTTGAGAGGACATGAATTACTTACTGGTTATTAACTTATGGATAAATGCAAGTGGAATTTCCATTCCAGATAGATTCACCGGTTCATTCTAAGCAATCCTCTAAATTTATTTCTCATATCTATTCCTTTCCATCCTTTGCCACCATCAAATGTTGGGTTGTTTTACTGATGCTACCAAAGGGGCAGCATTAGCAGTAACTCCACATTATCAGACGATCTTTCTCTAGAAAACACTTGTGGGTTTTATTTTTCTATAAGAAGGTGAGAAAATCTATATAAAACTTCATTTAGCCAATATTATTGTGTGATTTCCCCTAATAAAAAATAACATGTAGTATGATAGAAGTTTTTCACTAATTTAAGAATTTTTTTCCATTTAGTAGCTGAAGAAAACATGAATTTTGGAGATAACACATATGCTGTGCAGGGTGTAGGTCCTAAAGAAACCAGAGTATAGAAAAATAACTTGGTAATCTCCCTGGAAGATTTCTCCTACTATTCAATAGCACTGCTACCACTACTGCTAGTATAGTGTCACATTTTCATGGCAGTTTCTCTTTCCATAGCTTCTGTTACTTCCAGTGTGGTAACGAAAGAGAAGCAGACATTTCCTTGTGAACTTTTAAATGCTTCTCATTTGTACTTCACAATTGCTCAATGATAGAGGTACAGCAGATAATATCAGTGATATTTCAATGGAGTTTCTAAGAGGTTAAATGAATTACTTGATCAAGTTTACTAGGTTAGTTGTAGATATCTGCTGATTTTGCTGTTTGTGATCTATGAATAGCCAGTAGATACAAATGTATGGGCCACAGATGTTTGGAGTCCTTTAAACTTATTTCAAAGAGGCTCATGTCCATACATACATATCTGTAAATTAAATACATATTACAGCGATATCTTTATGAGTATTTTTCAATATGATAAGTAAAATACAAAATTATTTTAAAATTTTATTGGATTTAAAGTACATTTGTATTATTATGTATTTCTTAAAAAGTAATTACTAAACATAAAATAATTGCCAGACTATTTGGATCCTTTTTTGATTTTAAGTGGGAATCTTCATACCAAAAAAGATGCTGGAAACCACTGTACTAAATCATGGTTGGGGTCTCTGGGCTGCAGTAAATTTGAGGAGAAGGAAAGGACCAATCCTAATCATAATTGTGAAGAAGCAGAGCTTCTTTGATTTCTCATTGACCTCATTCAGCTTCTGTCCTCCTATGCCATACCCCTACTCCTTGTCTATCTTCCTTCTTTCTCCCACACGGAAAACAAACATTATTTTTATTATTGAAAGTTATCTGAATTTTTTAATTAAAATATTTATAGAATGTCTATTGTAGACCTGGCCACGTACTACACACCCTACATACATCATTTCCTTTTATTCTTATATCAGCCATGTAAGGTGTATATTATTATTCACATGTTGCACTTGAAGAAACTGAGGTTCAGATAGATTAGCTTCTTCAGGATTACAAAGCTGGTGAATTATAATTTCATAAATTAAAACAGGGTCTACCAAATCCCAATGCCTAAATTCTCTCAAAAATAAATCTTTGAATTTATATATTTTGAGGCTTATGTATGAAGCAGAGTAGCTAAGGTAGTATTAGAATATAGGATTTCATTTTGCCACTTCAAAATTAGCATGTTTTTTGAAGGCAGGATTGTGTCTTTCGTGTTCATCCTTGTAATTTCAGCACATGAGCAAAACATCTGACATGGACCAAATGCCAAGTGAAGCCTTTTTAACTCTTTTCTTATTCTTCCCACTTCATACATTCAGCTGATCAAATGATGCTTTTGATTCTATCTCAGAAATGTCTTTCAGATGTTATTTTACTTTATTTCCATCACCACGTTATTTGTATAGATCCTTGTTATAAACTGAATTTTGTCTCCACAAAATCTGTATGTTAAAGCTCTAATTCCCAAAGTGACTACATTTGGAAGGAGGATATTTAAAGAGTTAAAGTTTAAATGAGATCATGAGACCATATTGATCTAATCCAGTGTGACAGGTATCCTTATAAAAAGAGCAGGAGACATCAGGGAAGCACATACCCAGAGAAAAGGCTGTGTGAGGAAATGGTGAGAAGAGGGCTGTCTGCAAGCCAAGGGGAGAGGCCACAGGAGAAACCGAACCTGCCGTCACCTTCCTCTTGGGCCTCCAGCCTCCAGAACTATGACAGTACATTCCTGTTGCTTATGCCACCCCATCTGTGGTATTTTGTTTTGACAGCCCTAGCAAACTAATAGAGTGGGGGATCGAACCCAGGTCTCCCACATTGAAGGCAGACGCTTTAACCTCTGAGCCACCAGGGAAGCCCCAATATAGTGCTCATAATTTACCATTAAAGAAATTGAAATCATTTTCTCATTTTTCCACTTTCCTGTTTTACTATTAGGAGGGAGCCTCTAATTCCCTAGTTTCATGTTTGATGAGGTGACGTCCCGCTGATGAGCACAGCTGGCTGCGTGATGTGTGATTAGCAGATCTCCATTTCCTGTGACCATTCTGAGGAGGGGCTCATGACATCCAGAAAAAAATTGCCTCTGGGAGACGCTCAGAGTCCCTTAGATGGGTGTTCAGATCAAGCTCTGCCTGTGTCTTTTTTTTACAGTATCTTTCATTGACACAATTTATATTTTAAAAAGCATTTGAATACAATTTTATCATATGACTTTGACCTTAAAACACATCTGTGTATAGGTACCACAACTTCTTTTTTCATTCATCTGTTGATGGATGTCTAGGTTGCTTCCATGTCCTGGCTATTGTAAATAGTGCTGCAGTGAATGTTGGTGTACATGTGTCTTTTTGAATTATGATTTTCTCAAGCAATTATCCTCCAATTAAAAAAATTAATTGAAAAAATTGAGGATAAGAAGAATGAGTTAATTAAACTTTATTAATCACCTAATGAGTTCCAGGAATTATGCTGAAGTTTCCCATTATATTTTAATAAGGTAATTTACCTTTAGTTGCAACATATCTATAAATGTGGTGAATGCACATTTAAAAAAAATCTGTAACATATATAACTATCCAATGTATAGCTGAAAAAAAGTTGTAGAGAGTGAGTAAACTGTGCAATGTCTGACAGACACTGAGGAGTAGAAACAGCCTAGAAAGGCTCATTTAAAAACTCACTGCTCTTTCCACTTACCACATATAGGAATGACACACCAGATTATATTCTTTTGCTGCGCATAATGGAGTTGCAGCAAACATATTTAATTTATTTGAACTAAACTGCAGGAAAACACCCAAGGTAGAAATCATTTAAATTGAGCATAGACCCCAGGCAGTGGAGTTAACCAGGTAGGAAAGAGTAATTTGGATTTGGTGAATCCAGTGAACAAAGATGTTTGAGTCATTTCCAAGGGTTTCAGTCCTTGATGAAGTAAAATGTGTTGTCTAGCCTTAAGTAAGTTAGTGATGATAGAGACATTGAATAAGTTCATTTAGGAGTATAGAGAATCACTGACTAAGGAAATGATAGTCTAATGTATAATTTTCCTTTGGAAAAATAACAAATTGACCTTCTTGTCTCTGTCTTCTCTTTGGAGTGAGATTGTTTGAATAGTGTAAATAGGTTTTCCAGCACTGGATCCCCTCTTCCTGTCAAACTAGAGTAACTGAAGTAATCAGGTTCTCACCCTGCAAAACCAAGGACTGGATACTGGTACCATGTAAACTTGCCAAGATTTAAATACTCCAAAAATAGTGAACTGAAATTCCTCTATCTTCTCTATAATAATTAACAAGTCTTCTAATGGAGATGTTTCTAACCAGATATTTTTTCTTACAAGACTAATGATTAATTTTTTGTGTCTCCTTGACTGGGCCAAGAGGTGTGTATGCAGCTGGTAAAACATTATTTCTAGGTGTTGTTTGAGGGTGTTTCCATGTGATATTAGTGTTTGAATCTATAGAATGGGTAAAGTAGGTCTGCCCTCACCAATCTGGGTGGGCATCATCCAACCAACTGAGGACTCCAGTAGAGCAAAAAGGCAGAGGAAGAGCAAATTTCTTTCTCTCTCTCCTTGAGCTGGCAAGTCCATCTTCTACTGCCCTCAAACGGAGGAGCTCCTAGTTCCCAAGTCTTAAAGCTCAGGCTCAATCACAGCACTGGCGTCCCTGGGTCTCCAGCTGCAGCCAGCAGATGCTGGGACTCCTCAGCCTCCATAATACGTGTTGTTTTTGTTGTTCTTCAGTCTCTCAGTCGTGTCTGACTGTTTGTGACCCCATGGACTGCAGCATGCCAAGCTTCAACCAATTCCTATAGTAAATAAATGTGGAAGTTTACTTTATTGGTTCTGTTTCTGTGGAGAACCTTGACTAATATATCAATGCGAGTATTCTGCTTGTTAGTTCATAACTATTGCTAATGTATAATGTTTATCTGTTTTACAACCTGGCCCTTGGATCTTTGATATTTGAGGCTTTCAGATTGCCTCAAATAAATAATATTCAATAAATAATGAGTCAAACATAGAGGGCAAAGCCATTTTATGAATTTATACATACTTTGGAAGAACAGGTATAAATGTGTCACAAACCACTGGAATGGTATTTAAAAAGGGCCAACTCTTCCTCCTTTCTACATGTCATTTCTTACCTCTCTAATTTGGTCTTGTAGTTAGGATATGACTCAATACAGAGCAGCAACAAATCTTTATCTCAATCTATTTTGATCATATTTTACTGTATGTTGAAATTCACTTTTCTGGGCTAGCCAGTTGTTTTATGTCTGATTAAGATTGAAAGGAAATGAAATGCCGGTATAGTTAATCTGTTTTTATTTTATTCAGTTCTCTTTATTTTTATCTTTAGCCAGAAACAAACAAAAAGACAGTTATCATTTTCCAATTTCTTTTTGTGTATTTTTATTTCTTTTCTGGGAATATTTCGATTCCTATACCTGAGTAACTATCATAATGGACAATATAATTATGTATTTTCTATTTCAGCTATAAACATGAGCAGTTCGAAGGATATCTATATCTAAAGTCAATGAAACAGTTTCCCTGTGAATGCATTTTGTAATATTATAAATGAAATTATTGTTGCTTAGTGAGAAAATGTTCTAAACAGACTACAGGTATTTATGTAAGTATCCATAAATGGCCATGAAAACATAGTGTTAAAGATACTGAACACCTTTTTGGAGAATATCAGGGATTGTTTAACAATAGTAGAAATATAGATTATTCCAGATTTTAGAAAAGGAGTCAAAGGTAAACTATACTGAGTAGTATGAATACAATTGCATTGTTCGTGAGAGAAGTCCAATGATTTGTGACTAAAGAATTTTTCCAGCACATTAAAAAAAAACCATTGGATCTCAGGAATGACATCATTTTAGAAGCTTGAATCACCAATATAAGGAGAGGATTGTTTATTTTCATTTCAAACTCATTGTGGAATTTTGCAAGCTTAAGTATACCAACGTGTTATAATTTTAGTCCACCATACTATGTATATTACAAATAGCTCAAAAAGTGATCAAAAGTAAATCTACTGACTGCTTAATTTTTTTATTTGCCAATTCTCTCATGTAGATAAATTCAGTTCGGTTTTAGATTACCTTTGCATCATTGCCAATTGTAACTTTCTACATTAGAAAAAAAAGAAAATAGGCCTGATACATTTGACATCTTTTCATAATAACTCTACCTTTCTGAATGTTAATGACAATGTTGCATTTCTAAATGCTTTATTACTTGAGTTTCCAAAATTTATTAGTCAAGATTTAAATATAATTAATTAAAGTTTGTTTTTATAGTCATTAAAATACTAATATCAAAATTGAGGATGCAATAAAAATTTGCTTGCCAAATCTCTAATTAACTTGACCATAATGTAAAATTTTGTTATAAAGGATTATCTTGTAATATGGCTTCCCATAACCAAAAACAACAGCAATGACAATGATTTTTAGAACCCATGTCTTAGAACTTATGAATTGCACCTAAGCTTTCACTTAATACAGTAATAATCGTGTCACTTATTTTCAGCTTAACACATTCCACTAGAATTACTCTGTTTCTTTGTTTGTGGTGTAATCATGGGAAGTTCACCTAAGGTAGAGTGGTAAGTGTAGAAAATTCTGGCTGATTGCAACACTTGGGGACAACATTTGGCCTTCCAATAAAGGATTACTTGGTCCAAAAGTTTTAGCATGCAGCATCTGGTATTCAGGATAACATCATGTTTTTCTAAAAACCCTTGTCAAAGTTCTGGCTGAGTAGCATCCTAGAGTATTTTCAGTACACTGCCAGCTTTTCTTGCCCAGGCAGATCTGCACTGTCAACACACCAGTGATACCCAGTTAATACCTGTTCATAGCCTACACACTCTTATAGGCTTGAAAAAGTGAGGCCTTTTTTGTAGCTTGGGAATAGATGTGAACATAAACCATAATTAATTAAACAGCCCACATGTATTGCCGTGAAAATAATAGCTTCATGGGGCCTTCAAATCTAATCTAGCATCAAACTTTCAGCATCAGAACAACCTCTTGATAGCCCCTGAGTTAATTTGAAATTAGATGAGTAAGGAGCACACATAAGCTTTCCTTTTATTGAATACAAATTAACTACTAAAACTTGGAAAAAATAACTTTCCCCATGGTGTTGTGATCGGTGATCACAATGGAAAACTGTTCACACATATTTAAAATACTGATTCAGTGATGGATAATCTTTGAAAGCTTTATTTTTTGTGCCCCTTGGAGAATCCAATTTTGCACTGATCCTTAAAGAATATACATACATAAATCTTTAATTTAGGTGCAACAACAACAAAAATGTTCTCTGAATCAAGACAGGTCTATGTATAAATTCTGTATCCGTGACTTTACTGCACATGGCCCCGCCCATCAGAGCAAGACCCAGATTACCCCAGAGCCAGTCCCACCCATCAGGAAGCTTCCACAAACCTCTTATCCTTATCCATCAGAGGGCGGACACAATGGAAACCACAATTACATAAAGCTAGCCAAACTGATCACTTGAGTCACAACCTTGTCTTACTCAATGAAATTATGAACTATGTGGTATAGGGCCACCCAAGATGGGACGGGTCATGGTGGAGAGTTCTGAAAAAACGTGGTCCATTGGAGAAGGGAATGACAAACCACTTCATATTCTTGCCTTGAAAACCCCATGAACAGTTTGAAAAGGCAAAAAGATATGACACTGAAAGATGAACTCCCCAGATTGGTAGGTGCCCAGTATGCTACTGGAGAAGAGTGGAGAAATAGCTCCAGAAAGAATAAAAAGGCTGAGCCAAAGTGAACACAATGCCCAGTTTTGGCTGTGACTGTTAATGGAAGTAAAGTACAGTGCTGTAAGAACAATATTGCATAGGAACCTGGAATGTTAGGTCCACGAATAGATAAATTGGAAGTGGTCAAAGAGGAGATGGCTAGAGTGAACATCAACACTTTAGGAATCAGTGAACTAAAATGGATTGGAATGGGCTAATTTAATTCAGACGATCATTATATCTACTACTGTGGGCAAGAATCCCTTAGAAGAAATGGAGTATCCCTCACAGTCAACAAAAGAGTCCAGAATGCAGTACCTGGGTGCAGTCTTAGAAAACAAAATAATGATCTCTGTTTGTTTCCAAGGCAAACCATTCAATATCACAGTAATCCAAGTCTATACCACAACTACTAATGCCGAAGAAGCTGAAGTTGAACGGTTCTATGAAGACCTATAAGACCTTCTAGACCTAACACCAAAAAAGATGTCCTTTTCTTTGTAGGGGACTGGAATGCAAAAGTAGGAAGTCAATACATACCTGGAGTAACAGGCAAGTTTGGCCTTGGAGTACAAAATGAAGCAGGGAAAAGGCTAACAGAGTTTTATCAAGAGAACATGCTGGTCATAGCAAACACCCTCTTCCAACAATACAAGAGAAGATTCTACACATGGACATTACCAGATGGTCAATATGGAAATCAGATTGATTATATACTTTGCAGCCGAAGATGGAGAAGCTCCATACAGTCAGCAAAAACAAGACTGGAAGCTGACTCTGGCTCAGATCATGAATTCCTTATTCAAATTCAGACTGAAATTGAAGAAAGTGGAGAAAACCACTAGACCATTCAGGTATGACCTAAATCAAATCTCTTATGATTTTACAGTGGAAGTGACAAATAGATTCAAAGAATTAGATCTGAAAGACAAGTGCATGAAGAACTATGGACTGAGGTTCATAACATTGTATAGGAGATAATGATGAAAACCATCCCCGAGAAGAAGAAATGCAAAAAAGTAAAATGGTTGTCTGTGAAGGCCTTACTAGTAGCTGAGAAAAGAAGAAAAGTGAAAGGCAAAGGAGAAAAGGAAAGATATATCCATCTGAATGCAGAGTTCCAAAGAATAGCAAGGAGAGATAAGAAAGCCTTCCTCAGTAATCAATGCAAAGAAATAGAGGAAAGCAATAGATTGGGAAAGACTAGGGATCTCTTCAAGAAAATCAGAGATACCAAAGGAATATTTCATGCAAAGATGGGTACAAAAAAATACAGAAATGGTATGGACCTAACAGAAGCAGAAAATATTAAGAAGAGGTGGCAATAATACACAGAAGAACTATACAAAAGAGATCTTCTGTAGCCCACCAGGCTCCTATGACCATGAGTTTTTCCAGGCAAGAATACTAGAGTGGATTGCCATGCTCTTCTCCAGGAGATCTTCCTGACCCGGGGATTGAACCCGTCTCTTAGGTCTCTTCCGTTGACAGAAGGGTTCTTTACCACTAGTGCCACCTGTGAAGCCCGTATACAGGTAGCCCTTATTCATAATTCTGGAATCCAAACATCATTGAAAACAATTTTTTTTTTTCTGGCAGCAAAACCAGGCCTGACCTGAGCCCATTTTCAGCAAATCTGACCAGAACTGACAAGAGGTTATTTATGGTCCTTCCTTATTTCACTCTGTGAAGTAATTTATACATTTCACTGAGGTAAAATTAATATTATTGATTGCTAGGAGATACCTCAGACTCTAAAACTTGAATATTCTAAACTTTGAGACATATTTAGCCTGAACGACTTCATTATAAGGGATTATGTACTTGCAATAACAACTGTGTGTGTTGATATGCAGAGTTAAAAAAAAACCAATGAATACTGATTAATAGTACCTGGACAAAGTAGGTATGCTGCAGATACTTACCCCTTCCTTCACAGAAACATATCTTCTGCAAAATTACATTCACATGAGACAATTCATTTCTCTCCTTATCTCCCCAATAAAATTGTGATGACATCATTACAAAAGGGTAATTCCAGTTCAGATCTGTAAAATGTAGCAAAAGAACTATAGTCATTAATTTTGGAATGTTTCTACCACAATATTATAATTTTTAAAAACTTTATGGCTGTGTAGGACAAATTGAGAGTAGCATTGAAACATATATGAATGCAGTACCATGTGTGAAATAGATAGCTAATGGGTAGTTGCTGCATATATAACACAGTGCACTCAGCCCAGTGCTCTATGACAACCTAAAGGGGTAGGATGAGGGGAGGGTGAGAGAGAGGTTCAAGAAGGAGAGATATATGAAGCTTACAGCTGATTTATGTTGCCATACAGCAGAAGCCAATACAACATTGTAAAGCAGTTATCCCCTAATTAAAAATAAATTTTAAAATGTTTATGCCACGGATGATTTCTTACTGCCTTGCCTTACTGGATACTCAGAATATGCCTTGTATTTTGACCAGTGTATATAGGAAGACCAGTGGGAAGTAACTGGAAATAATTTTAAAAAACCCAGTAAAAACAGGAGAAATTATTTAGAAGGAATGCCTAAATATTTCAGCTGTCTGTTTGATTTTAAAAATTGATAAAGAAAATAGGCAAAGGACATGTATTTGGACAACATCTAAACCAAGATCAGTAAGAAGACTACTTAGTAGTAGAGTGAATACTCTTAAAAAAGTGTTATTCTAATCTACCAGTTCAAAGTGACAATAAAAACATTTATCATTTTGTTTTCAAAAGTGACCATTTTCCAAGTATGTCTTGGCTATTGCCTTATTCATATGAGGCTCTAAATGCTGAAGTCAGAACCAATTTTTCTGAAGATACATAATGAAGCAGTAATAGCAGTTAGTGAGCAATGTTTGCTTCATCATTGGAGTTACTGAGTGACAGGTTAAAAATATACAGATAAACTTAGCAAGGAAATTTAAAAGCATTTTCTGAGAAGTCTGTATCTCCAGATACAGTACGGAATATAGCAATCATGTCAGTAGTATTAGTGTTTGGCTAACAAACGTTCAAGAAGAGGACCAGAAAAATCAATGTAGAAAAATTCATACTGTCAAGAAATGGGGCATGTAGATTTGTTATCTTTCCCCAGAGAGGAGATGAAATATTATGTTTGATACACGAGACTTTCATTGAAGATTATATTCAAGTGTTAAAAGGATCTCTCTCTTTTAGCAGCATTGACTTGAACAAATAATTCAACCAGAGGAATATTAACAAGTTTTTGACTGTGCGGATCACAATAAACTGTGGAAAATTCTGAAAGAGATGGGAATACCAGACCACCTGACCTGCCTCTTGAGAAATCTGTATGCAGGTCAAGAAGCAACAGTTAGAACTGGACATGGAAAAACAGACTGGTTCCAAATAGGAAAAGGAGTACGTCAAGGCTGTATATTATCACCCTACTTATTTAACTTATATGCAGAGTACATCATGAGACATGCTGGGCTGGAAGAAGCACAAGCTGGAATTGCCGGGAGAAATATCAATAACCTCAGATATGCAGATCACACCACCCTTATGGCAGAAAGTGAAGAAGAACTAAAGAGCCTCTTGATGAAAGTGAAAGAGGAGAGTGAAAAAGGTGGCTTAACGCTCTACATTCAGAAAACTAAGATCATGGCATCCAGTCCCATCACTTCATAGGAAATAGATGCGGAAACAGTGGAAACAGTGGCTGACTATATTTTCCTGGGCTCCAAAATCACTGCAGATGGTGATTGCAGCCATGAAATTAAAAAACACTTACTCCTTGGAAGGAAACTTATGACCAACCTAGATAGCATATTCAAAAGCAGAGAGATTACTTTGCCAACAAAGGTCCGTCTAGTCAAGGCTATGGTTTTTCCAGTGGTCATGTAGGATGTGAGAGTTGGACTATAAAGAAAGCTGAGTGCCGAAGAATTGAAGCTTTTGAACTGTGGTGTTGGAGAAGACTCTTGAGAGTCCCTTGGACTGCAAGGAGATCCTACCAGTCCATCCTAAAGGAGATCAGTCCTAGGTGTTCTTTGGAAAGCCTGATGCTGAAGCTGAAACTCCAGTACTTTGGTCACCAGATGCAAAAAGCTGACTCATTGGAAAAGACCCTGATGCTGGGAAGGATTAAGGGCAGGAGGAGAAGGGGATGATAGAGGATGAGATGGTTGGATGGTATCACCGACTCAATGGACATGGGTTTGGGTGAACTCCAGGAGTTGGTGATGGACAGGGAGGCCTGGCATGCTGTAGTTCATGGCATCACAAAGAATCGGACACAATTGAGCTACTGAACTGAAATGAACTGAACTTAGTAAGGTGAAAATCAGACAGTGGCATTTTACATCCTGGGAACGAGTGTCACTACCTGTGCTTTGAGTGTTTCTGTTCTTGTCAGGACATCTTACTGTATCACTCTGGAGAGTAGAAAACACGAAGTACATGGTTGTTTATGAGGATATTGGACTGGTATAAAAAGAGAGTGAAAGTCAAATGTTTGTGGCAATAAATCAACACAAATGAGCAAAATAGAGAACATCAGTCTATCTGAAGAGATATTTTACAAAAAAAAAGCTGTAATTAATATCCATCATTTCCTTAACTTGGTGACTCAGACTCCTAAAAAGTTTCCTTATGGCCCTCTAGGAATGTCTTAACATGTACTTTTGAGAAATATTGTGCTGTATCAGTGTGATGGTTAGTTTTATGTGTCAACTTGGCTCGACCGTGGCACTCAGTGATTAAATCAGATGCTAATCTAGGTGTTGCTCCAAAGGTATTTTGTCCATGTGGTTAGCATCTATTCTCAGGTGATTTTAGGTAAAGAAGATGACTAGATAATTTGGGAAAGCTTCATTCAAATAGTTGAAAGCCTTGAGAGTAAAAATTGAACTTTCTTTCAGGAAGAAGAAATTCTACCTCAGTCCTGCAGCAATAGCTCTTGCCTGAGTTTCCAGCCTACTGTTTTGCCCTACAAATTTCACTTCTGCAAGCAAGCCCTCATGATCCCATGAGCCAATTCTTTAATTCTGTTTCTCCTGGAGAACCCTGGCTCATATCACTTTCAATCACTGTATTATATGTCCTATTTGGGAAATGTATAGGCAATTCAAATGCCTGGCTATTGAACCATTCTCAGTCTTCCATAATTGTAGATTAATACCTTATATTTGTATTGAAAAAGCAATTGTTGTTCAGTCTGCAAGTTGTTTCCAACTCTTTGCAACCTCATGGATGGTGTAGCATAGCACACCAGGCTCCTCTGTCCTCCACTGTGTCCTGGAATTTGCTCAGTTTCATGTCCAGTGAGTCAGTGGTGCTGTGCTGCTTCTTGCTGCTAAGTTGCTTCAGTCATGTCAGACTCTGTGTGACCACATAGATGGCAGCCCACCAGACTCCCCCATTCCTGGGATTTTCCAGGCAAGAACACTGGAGTGGGTTGCCATTTTTTTCTCCAATGCATGAAAATGAAAAGTGACAGTGAAGTTGCTCAGTTGTGTCTGACTCTTAGCGACCCCATGGACTGCAAGCTACCAGGCTCCTCCGCCCATGGGATTTTCCAGGCAAGAGTACTGGAGTGGGTTGCCATTGCCTTCTCCGGGTGCTATGCTACAGGGACCTAGATAAAAAGAGGTTGATGTATTCCTCATTTTGATGACTGAATATGATTATTCAGGACTTGTTCAATTAAAATTTATCTGCCAAATACAGAATATTTCTTATTTATTTATTTTTTATTTTTTTAATTTTAAAATCTTTAATTCTTACATGCATTCCCAAACATGAACCGCCCCCTCCCACCTCCCTCCCCATAACATCTCTCTGGGTCATCCCCATGCACCAGCCCCAAGCATGCTGTATCCTGCGTCAGACATAGACTGGCGATTCAATTCTTACATGATAGTATACATGTTAGAATGCCATTCTCCCAAATCATCCCACCCTCTCCCTCTCCCTCTGAGTCCAAAAGTCCGTTATACACATCTGTGTCTTTTTTGCTGTCTTGCATACAGGGTCGTCATTGCCATCTTTCTACATTCCATATATATGTGTTAGTATACTGTATTGGTGTTTTTCTTTCTGGCTTACTTCACTCTGTATAATCGGCTCCAGTTTCATCCATCTCATCAGAACTGATTCAAATGAATTCTTTTTAATGGCTGAGTAATACTCCATTGTGTATATGTACCACAGCTTTCTTATCCATTCATCTGCTGATGGACATCTAGGTTGTTTCCATGTCCTGGCTATTATAAACAGTGCTGCGATGAACATTGGGGTACATGTGTCTCTTTCATTTCTGGTTTCCTTGGTATGTATGCCCAGCAGTGGGATTGCTGGGTCATAAGGTAGTTCTATTTGCAATTTTTTAAGGAATCTCCACACTGTTCTCCATAGTGGCTGTACTAGTTTGCATTCCCACCAACAATGTAGGAGGGTTCCCTTTTCTCCGCACCCTCTCCAGCATTTATTGCTTGCAGATTTTGGATCGCAGCCATTCTGACTGGTGTGAAGTGGTACCTCATTGTGGTTTTGATTTGCATTTCTCCAATAATGAGTGATGTTGAGCATCTTTTCATGTGTTTGTTAGCCATCCGTATGTCTTCTTTGGAGAAATGTCTATTTAGTTCTTTGGCCCATTTTTTGATTGGGTCATTTATTTTTCTGGAATTGAGCTGCATAAGTTGCTTGTATATATGACATGATCCTCTACATGGAAAACCCTAAAGACTCCACCAGGAAATTACTAGAGCTCATCAATGAATATAGTAAAGTTGCAGGATATAAAATCAACACACAGAAATCCCTTGCATTCCTATACACGAATAATGAGAAAGTAGAAAAAGAAATTAAGGAAACAATTCCATTCACCATTGCAACGAAAAGAATAAAATACTTAGGAATATATCTACCTAAAGAAACTAAAGACCTATATATAGAAAACTATAAAACACTGATGAAACAAATCAAAGAGGACACTAATAGATGGAGAAATATACCATGTTCATGGATCAGAAGAATCAATATAGTGAAAATGAGTATACTACCCAAAGCAATCTACAGATTCAATGTAATCCCTATCAAGCTACCAGCCATATTTTTCACATAACTAGAACAAATAATTTCAAGATTTGTATGGAAATACAAAAAACCTAGAATTGCCAAAGGAATCTTGAGAAAGAAGAATGGAACTGGAGGAATCAACTTGCCTGACTTCAGGCTCTACTACAAAGCCACAGTCATCAAAACAGTATGGTACTGGCACAAAGACAGACATATAGATCAATGGAACAAAATAGAAAGCCCAGAGATAAATCCACACACATATGGACACCTTATCTTCAACAAAGGAGGCAAGAATATACAATGGAGTAAAGACAATCTCTTTAACAAGTGGTGCTGGGAAAACTGGTCAACCACTTGTAAAAGAATGAAACTAGATCACTTTCTAACACCGCACACAAAAATAAACTCAAAATGGATTAAAGATCTAAATGTAAGACCAGAACATTTCTTTTGTTACATTTGCTCCTTTTAAAATAGAGATAGAAACTGGAAACTCAAGTTCCTGGTTGTATGTATATAATGCCACACATCTATAAGAAGGTGAAACATTCAGTGCAGGTATGTAGCATTGCACTGGCCCAGCATTCAAATGACGTAAACATTGTTATAATTAGTTCTAGGCAAAGGGAAACACATTTTTTCAAGTAGCCTAGTTTCCAAAAGTCTTCTATTTAACTTGACTGTTCTTTAGAGTTCAACACAAATCATAAAATACCATATAGGCTGCCTTTCTTGGTTGCTCTGTATATGAACATGAGAGAAAGTTTTGAAGTTGAATGAGTTTGGGTTTGAATTCCATGTTGCTGCTTTCCATTTGGGTAAACTAAGGTGATTGGAGATCCAACCAGTCCATTCTAAAGGCAATCAGTCCTGGGTGTTTGGAAGGAATGATGCTAAAGCTGAAACTCCAGTACTTTGGCCACCTCATGCGAAAAGTTGACTCACTGGAAAAGACTCATGCTGGGAGGGATTGGGGGCAGGAGGAGAAGGGGATGACAGAGGATGAGATGGCCGGATGGCATCACCGACTCGATGGATGTGAGTTTGAGTGAACTCCGGGAGTTGGTGATGGACAGGGAGGCCTGGTGTGCTGCAATTCATGGGGTCGCAAAGAGTCGGACACGACTGAACAACTGAACTGAACTGACGGTGATTGGTTGGTCACTTTGAGTCTTAGTTTCCTCATCTATAAAATGAGGCTAATGGCACCTCTCTCAAGGTGTGGTTGTGAGGATTAATGAGATAAGGTATGTGATCAGTACTTAATAACAGTAACTTTTAACCTAGTTTCTTACCCTAATTACTGTAATTTGCTAGTTTTACATCTGTATTTAAGATCAGTGGATGCAAGTCTAGTGAGTTCTGTGGAAGCATCTGTCGTGGGAACAAGTCTGTATCATGTTTAAGGCAAAATGCCTGTGCTTCTTGAAAGTGAAAGTGAAAGTGAAGTCTCTCAGTGGTGTCCCACTCTTTGTGACCCCATGGACTGTAGCCTATCAGGTTCCTCCGTTCATGGGATTTTCCAGGCAAGAGTGCTGGAGTGGATTGCCATTTCCTTCTCCAGAGGATCTTCCTGACCCAGGAATCGAACCTGGGTCTCCCACATTGCAGGCAGATGCTTTACCGTCTGAGCCACCAGGGAAGTGCTTCTTAAAGGTTCCCTCTTTTGCCTTCTGTCCACACTTCTTTAAGACTGGTTGCTTTGCCTGTAATGTTATTCTGGTACAGGTTTGTCTACTGTGTCTACTTTTACTCCTCCTCTCAGACAGTGACATCATGCTGACTTGTGCTGGACTTTTTTCCCTGATCTTTATTTTGTTTTATTCACTTGTTATTCTATTTTTTTTTCCTGATTCAGGGTGCTTGAAATGTAGCTCAGGATTATTAAATTAAAACTTAATCATCATAACTTTTTCTTGCTTTATATTTCATTACAAAAAAGCTCTAGATTTTTAATATTTGAAAGAAGTGGACAACACTGGTGTTAAACAAAGATCACTTGTGTGTACTAATGAGTAGAGAACATTTTGTGTAATCTCTGCAGTGGTCACATACCATGTATTCACAGATGTCCTAATACATAATGTTAATATATAAACATATACATATATACATATATGTGTATATATAAACATATATGGGCATATATATATATACACACACATATATATATAGGGCCCTCCTGATGGCTCAGCAAGTGAAGAATTCACCTGCCAGTGCAGGAGATGCAGATTTGATCCCTGGGTTTGAAAAATCTGAAGGAGGAAATGGCAGCCCACTCCAGTATTCTTGTTTAGGAAATCCATGGACAGAGGAACCTGGCAGGCTATAGCCCATGAGGTCACAAAGAGTTGGACACGATTGAGCACACATGCACAGCATTATATATGTGAATATATACCAAAATATTATTCTTGTCAACTGCAAAACAACCTTGTTAATCATTTCAGCAATGGCAGTATTCCCCTTTTTTTCAGAAAATGTCTTCTTAATGGAGAGTACTTTACTTAGTATGACTAAATAGATACTAATAAGCGCATTTATTTATCTTAAGATATGCACCAGCCAATAACTTCATGAAACGGCTTTATCATTTCCTGCTCATTCTCTTTCCAGCCTTAGCTGTCTTCAGATTTAGTTCAAATTTGATTAAAGCTTTCCCAGCCACCGTTTCCTCATGTTTCTATGTACACTAGCCAAACTTAGATAAGATAAATTTTCTTTTGGTGAAGGAATTCCAAATTTTAAACCAAAAATATTATATTTACTGCTAAATCTCTGATGTTAAATCTTCAATGTTGAATATTTTGATTTAACAGAAAAAATAACCAAGATATTTTTAGGGGAAGAAAAAATAAAAAATATATGAAATAAAACATAATAATAGCTGAAATCATTATTTTATTATTAAAATTTATTGATACCTCATTTTATGTAATAGAAAAGAAAAATTTATTTTTTATTGAAGTATTATGAACACACAATATTATATTAGTTTCAGGTTATAATTTAGTGATTCTATAATTCTATACATTATGAAAAAATTGCCACAATCAGTCTAGTTACCATCTGTCACCATACAAAGTTGTTACAGTATTATTGACTGTATTCCCATGTTGTACATTACAGTCCCATGACATATTTATTTTATAGCTGAAAGTTTGTACCTCTTAATCTCCTTCACCTATTTAGTCTGTCCCCCCTTCTCTCCCCTCTGGCAACCATCTCTGTTTGTTCTGTATTTGTGAGTCTGTTCCCACTGTGTTTTGTTTTATGGGTTACACATATAAGTTAAATCATACGATATTTGTTTTTCTGTAACTTATTACACTGAGCATCATGTCCAGGCACATCCATGTTTATACAAATGGAAATTTCATTCATTTTTATGGCTAATATTCCATTGTATGTATATGCCACATTTTGTTTATCCATCCATCTGTTGGTGGGCATTTAGCTTTTTTTCATGTCTTGACTAGTGTAAATAGTGTTGCAATGAACATAGGGGTACAGATATCTTTTTGAATTAGTGTTTTCATGTTCTTTGAATAAATACTCTGAAGTGGAATTTCTGGATTGTATAATTCTATTTGTAATGTTTTGGGGAACTTCATACTGTTCTCCATAGTGGCTCTGTCAGTTTATATTCCTACCAACAGAGTATGAGGCTTCCCTTTTTTCTACATCTTCACCAACACTTGTTGTTTCCTGTCTCTTTGATAATAGTCATTCTGACAAGTGTGAGTTGTTATTTCATTGTGCTTTTAACTTGCATTTCTCTGATGATTTGTGATGCTGAACATCTTTTCAAGCATCTGTGACCATCTGTATGTCTTCTTTGGAAAAATGTATATTTAGTTCCTCTTTTTGTAGTCCTTTTTAAGTCAGGTGGTTTTTTTTTTAATATCAAGTTGTATGTATTTGCTATATATTTTGAATATGAACCTTTTATTGGATATACCAAGTATAAATATCTTCTCCCATAAAGTGGTTTGCCTTCCCATTTTGTTGATCGTTTCCTCTGCTGCGCAAAAGGTTTTTAGTTTGATGATGTCGTACTTGTTCATTTTTGCTTTTGATGCCTTTGCCCAAGGAGACATATCCTCTAAAATATTGCTAAGACCAATGTCAGATAAATAACTGCCTATATTTTCTCCTAAGAATTTTATGGTTTCAGGTCTTACATATAAATCTTTAATCCATTTTGAGTTAATTTTTGTGTATAATCCAGAAAGTGATCCAGTTTGATTCTTTGCATGTAGCTGTCCAGTTTTCCAACATTATCTATTGAAGGGACTATCTTTCTTCCATTGTATATTCTTGCTTCCTTTGTGTACATTAATTGATCATGTGAGCATTAAATTATTTCTTGGGGAAAATATATCTTTTTTTCTGGGTTAGGAGGCCTCAGGGCCTTTGTTTTCTAGGCAATAGATAACTCCTTCAGGGAAATGACTTACAGAGGAGATGCTATAGACACCAAAAGCTTTAAAGTTCCTACCATACCTTACAAATAAGGTAACATGATGTTGTTCTGGGTTTGATTTAAATGGGAATTGAACTTTAAGGGAAACTTTATTTACCAGTTCAGATAATGCTTAAGAAGTCATCTACATCTCATGTGCTAAAACCATAGCACAAATAACACCAAAAATGTTTTAGTGAAATTCCTGTTTTCAAGTTCTTTCCTTAATTTAAGAGCCATTTTATTAAAATGCAGTCAATATACAATTCCCAGTGATAAAATCACCAGAAATATTATGCTTAAAATTCAGGATCAATCTGCTATACTTTTTAAAGAAATTTTATTTCTTTATTTTAATAAATTATTTTTTTAATTGGAGGCTAATTACTTTACAGTATTGTAGTGGTTTTTGCCTACATTGACATGAATCAGCCATGGGTGTACATGTGTCCCCATCTTGAACCCCCTCCCTCTTCCTTCCCCATCCCATCCCAGCAGGCTCATCCCAGTGCACCGGCCCTGAGCACCCTGTCTCATGCATCATCGGACTTGGACTGGCGATCTGTTTCACATATGATAATACACGTTTCAATGCTATTCTCTCAAATCATCCCACCCTCGCCTTCTCCCACAGAGTCCAAAAGTCTGTTCTTGACATCTGTGTCTCTTTTGCTGTCTTGCATATAGGGTCATTGTTACCATCTTTCTAAATTCCATAAATATGCATTATTATACTGTACTAGTGTTTTTCTTTCTGACTTACTTCACTCTGTATAATAGGCTCCAGTTTCATCCACCTCATTAGAACTGATTCAAATGTATTCTTTTTAATAGATGAGTAATATTCCATTGTGTATATGTACCACAGCTTTCTTATCCATTCATTGGCTGATGGACATCTAGGTTGGACATCCATGTCCTAGCTATTATAAACAGTGCTGCGATGAACATTGGGGTACACGTGTCTCTTTCAAATTTTAATTGAATGGAAACTAAGAGTATTCTTTCAACTCGTGATGGGTGAATTATTGATGCAAAGGAAAAGAAAACTATTAGAAAAAAATGTTTCCTTTATTGTTATTTTGTAATCAAAAGAGAAGACTTAGAAAAAGATAGGATGAGTCCATCAAGGAACAATCAGGAGAGATGTATACTTTGTTTTAATATAGCATTTGATGAGGCAAGCAGGAAAGGGAAGAAAGAAAAAGAAGCTACTATGTTCAGCATCTCATCTCACACACCTTCCTCAATTAACCTGTGACATCTAAATATCTCATAAGACATTATGAGAGAATAGTATTACAATTTTATTGATGAACCCATTGACCCAACTAGATTTGTGATGGCTTACTAGAAGTTGCGCAGTGAATGGATGGGAAAGATAAGGCTGGGTGCAACCAAACTGCCTGTTACTCAGAGTCTCAGGATATCTGAAAGTAAGGACTAACAGGATCTTGTTAGAAAGTCCGAGAAAATCACATGAGGACTACATTACTTGATTCAACCAAAAATTACAACAAAGATACTATAACTAACATAGCAGAAGGGAAGAGAATAATTTAAAGTAATTATTATTTTTAAAATGCAGGTATTTTAAGCAGCAAATAATTTATACAGCTTGATTCACTTGTACTGCAAATGACTAAACTTCTTTCTCTAGAGTAGAAAAGAAAATAGTATTTTAAGTGGTGTAGGCCTTTCAGTTTGGGGCAGGAAGAAGACATGAAGGTTTATGTCTTCAGCCTTATATTTAAAGGCATAATTGAAAATTTCAGAATGAAAATAGAATTGACTGTAATATTCCACACTTATAACTTCAAATCCCATTTTAATGATCTAATAAACAATTTTCTAAATAGATGTGTACAGGAATTTATGTTGATTGCATCTTACTTATGTGAAGGAAGGGTTTTTTTTTTTTTTGCTTTTTTTTATTTACTAATGATAATCTTTGGGGCAAGTACAATTTATCATATTCTCTCTTCTCCCCTAGGATGCTACAAAACTATCACTAGTTCCTAAGGACTAAGATATGTTTGAAATCATAACTAGTGTGAATGCTGCATACCTGTGTTTTTGGCAATATTGTTTAAATTCCGTGTTCTGACCGTCATCCTCTTATCTATTATACCAAACTGCTGGAGAGTTTTTAATCAGGAACACAACATTTTCTTCTTTGAATAGAGAGAGAGTTTAATGTTAACATATCAGAGAAAAGTAATAAATAGTGAATTAAATTTAAGATGAAATGTAATATCTGATACTAGAGTATTAAGGGTAATACTATAATAACAGTATTTCCTAAGCTTCTTATTGTTCAGTCGCTAAGTTGTGTAAGTTGTGTCCGACTCTTTGTGACCCTGTGTACTGTAGACCACTAGGCTCCTCTGTGCATGGGCTTCTCCAGGCAAGCATGCTGGAGTGGGTTGCCATGCCCTCCTCCAGGGGATCTTCTGACGCAGGGATCAAACTTGGATCTCGTCTCCTGTGTTTGCAGCTGGGTTCTTTACCAATAGAGACACCTGAGAAGCCCAGTAATATAGATTAAAGAATTTTCCAGGCAAGAACACTGGAGGGGGCTGCCATTTCTTCTTACTCTGCAATGTAATTCCCTCAAGAAGCAAACATTATGGAGAAACTATTGCACTATCAACCCAAGAGTGAGGGTGGCATGAACTGTCAATGCCATTGCATTGCATAAACTCTAGGGCAAAACTTTCACTGTATTCCAGGTGAATGGTATCCTGGAAGTCATGGCGCATGGCACATCTGAGGCAACAGTAGTAGGTATGGTGAGACATTGTAGACATATTTTGAAGGCCAAGCCAACAGAATTTGTTTCAACTTGGATTCTGAATGTGAGAAAAAGAAAGGGAGGAATAAAGGATGATGTATGTTTGGCAGAAGCATCAGGGTGAAAGGCAGTTCATGCATTGAAATGAGGAACACTATACGAGAAGCAAGTTTTGACAAGGACAAGAAATAAGAGTCAGTTTGAGGCTTAGAAAGTATTAGATTCAGTCCAGGTAAACATGTCAACTGTTCAGTTTGATGTAAGACTCTGATCTGAGGGCCTGTGGAAAGGTTGGAAATATATACTTGTGAATCATCAGATTACAGGTAGTATTTAAGGCCATGGAAATGGATATCCTCACCTAGGGGGTAGAGCATACAAATGAAGACTGAGCCAAGGGGTTGTGGCTCAGGACTCTCAAACAGTTAAATATTAGGACATGAGAAAAATTAATAAAAGGACCACCTTCCCAGGTGGTCCAGTGGCTCTGTGGTCCCAAAGCTGGGGGCCCAGGTTCAAACCCTTGTCACGGAATTTGATCCCACAAGCCACAACTAAGACTTCCCATGCCCCAACTAAAGATCCCGTGTACTGCAACAAATATTATAGACCCCACGTGCTACAAATAAGACCCAGCTCAGTCAAATAAATAAATAATTATATTAAAAAAAATTTGGTTGTGATAGACCAACATCAGTTCAGTTCAGTTGCTCAGTTGTGTCCGACTCTTTGCGACCCCATGAATTTCAGCACACCAGGCCTCCCTGTCCATCACCAACTCCCAGAGTTCACTAAGACTCACGTCCATTGAGTCAGTGATGCCATCCAGCCATCTCATCCTCGGTCGTCCCCTTCTCCTCCTGCCCACAATCCCTCCCAGCATCAAAGTCTTTTCCAATGAGTCAACTCTTCACATGAGGTGGCCAGAGTACTGGAGTTTCAGCTTTAGCATCATTCCTTCCAAAGAAATCCCAGGGTTAATCTCCTTCAGAATGGACTGGTTGGATCTCCTTGCAGTCCAAGGGACTCTCAAGAATCTTCTCCAACACCATACTTCAAAATCATCAATTCTTTGGCACCCAGCCTTCTTCACAGTCCAACTCTCACATCCATACATGACTACTGGAAAAACCATAGCCTTGACTAGATGGACCTTAGTCAGCAAAGTAATGTCTCTGCTTTTGAATATGCTATCTAGGTTGGTCATAACTTTCCTTCCAAGGAGTGTCTTTTAATTTCATGGCTGCAATCACCATCTGCAGTGATTTTGGAGCCCCCCAAAATAAAGTCTGACACTGTTTCCACTGTTTCTCCATCTATTTCCCATGAAGTGATGGGACCAGATGCCATGATCTTCGTTTTCTGAATGTTGAGCTTTGAGCCAACTTTTTTACTCTCCTCTTTTACTTTCATCAAGAGGCTTTTTAGTTCCTCTTCACTTTCTGCCATAAGGGTGGTGTCATCTGCATATCTGAGGTTATTGATATATCCTCCCGGCAATCTTGATTCCAGCTTGTCTTTCTTCCAGTCCAGCGTTTCTCATGATATACTCTGCATATAAGTTAAATAAGCAGGGTGACAATATACAGCCTTGACGTACTCCTTTTCCTATTTGCAACCAGTCTGTTGTTCCATGTCCAGTTCTAACTGTTGCTTTCTGGCCTGCATACAGATTTCTCAAGAGGCAGGTCAGGTGGTCTGGTATTCCCATCTCTTTCAGAATTTTCCGCAGGTTATTGTGATCCACACAGTCAAAGGCTTTGGCATAGACCAACGTAGTGGGGATGAATTATAAAGTATGGCATCCCAGAAAGCAAATGGAAAAGTGTTACAGAATACATGGGGAATCCAGTATGTCAGATTATGTTGAGAGTTAAATGGAAATCAAGAGCATTAACAGAGAAATGAGACAAATGGGATACAGAATATCAAGAGAATTGAATGAAGAGATATAAATAGCAAGGAAGAGTAAATATTTTGAGATGGTTACCATGAAGATAATGAGCCTAAGGATTTTCTTTTTAAGATAAAAGAAGTTAAGGCAGGTTTATATGCAGAAGGGACTGTTCCAATAAAAAGGGAGAAAATGATGCTGCAGGGTGGAGCAATTGATTTGACTGGAAAGCATGGGATCTAGTCCACAGGTTAAGGATTGGATCTTAACTGGGAATGGTAGAGTGTAACTAAAAACCACAGATTCTGGTATCAGATGGCCTACTTTAAAATCTCAGTTTCTTAAAAAACAGTGAGGTACCAGTACTTTTCTACTAGAATGGCTAAAATCCAAAGCACTGACAATACCAAATGCTGGCAAGGATGTGGAACATCTCATTCATTGTTGGTGGGAAGGCAAAATGGTGCAGCCACTTTGAAGGACAGTCTGGTAATTTTTTACAAAACTAAGTGAACTCTTGATGTGCAATCTGGCAATCAGAGTCCTTAGTATTTACCCAAAGGAGTTGATAGCTTATGTCCTTGTAAAAGTGAAAGTTTTATGTACACAGATTTTTGTGGTAGTTTTATTCAGAATTGCCCAAACTTGGAAGCAACCAAGACACTCTTCAGTAGCTGAATGAGAAAATAAACTGTACTATGTTTATATAGTGCCATATTGAATATTATTCAGAAAAGAAGGTATTAAACTACCAAGCCTTGAAAAGATATAGCAGAACCTTGAAAGCATATTGTTAAATAAGAGAAGCCAGTTTGAAAGTCTATATACTGTGATTGCAACTATATGACATCCTGGAGAAGGCAGAACTACAGAGATGATGGGGATTTGGGGCAGGGGGAGGGAGGGATGAATAGGTACAGTATAAGGAATTTTTAGCGCAGTGAAACTATTCTGTAGGAGACAGAAATAGTAAATATATGTCATTATTCATTTGTCCAAGCCTATCCAACTGTATATGGGCTTCCCAGGTGGCACTAGTGGTAAAGAACCCTCCTTTCAATGCAAGAGACATAAGAAATGTGGGATCGATCCATGGGTTAGAAAGATCCCCTGAAGGAGGGCACGGCAACCCACCCCAGTATTCTTGCCTGGAGAATCCTTGGACAGAGGAGCCTGGTGGACTACACTGCACAGGGTTCCAGAGCTGAATACAACTGAAGTGACTTAGCAGGCACACACATGGAACAGCATAACACAATGAACTCTAAACTACAGAGTTTGTTTATCCACTGTGCAGTTGATAATAATATATCAATATTGACTGTGTGGATCACAATGAACTGTGGAAAATTCTGAAAGAGATAGGAATACCAGACCACCTGACCTGCCTCTTGAGAAACGTGTATGCAGGTTAGGAAGCAACAGTTAGAACTGGACATGGAACAAAAGACTGGTTCCAAATAGGAAAAGGAGTACGTCAAGGCTGTGTATTGTCACCCTGCTTATTTAACTTATATGCAGAGTACATCATGAGAAACACTGGGCTGGAGGAAGCACAAGCTGGAATCAAGACTGCCAGGAGAAATATCAATAACCTCAGATATGCAAATGACATCACCCTTATGGCAGAAAGTGAAGAAGAACTAAAGAGCTTCTTGATGAAAATGAAAGAGGAGAGTGAAAAAGTTGGATTAAAGCTCAACATTCAGAAAACGAAGATCATGGCATCTGGTCCCATCACTTCATGGCAGATAGATGGGGAAACAGTGGAAACAGTGGCAGAGTTTATTTTTCTGGGCTCCAAAATCAGTGCAGATGGTGATTGCAGCCATGAAATTAAAAGATGCTTACTCCTTTGAAGGAGAGTTATGACCAACCTAGATAGTATATTGAAAAGCAGAGACATTACTTTGCCAACAAAGGTCCATCTAGTCAAGGCTATGGTTTTTCCAGTAGTCATGTATGGATGTGAGAGTTAGACTATAAGGAAAGCTGAACACCGAAGAATTGATGCTTTTGAACTGTGGTGTTGGAGAAGACTCTTGAGAGTCCCTTGGACTGCAAGGAGATCCTGCCAGTCCATCCTAAAGGAGATCAGTCCTAGGTGTTCATTGGAAGGACTGATGTTGAAGCTGAAACTGCAGTACTTCGGCCACCTCATGAGAAGAGTTGACTCATTGGAAAAGACCGTGATGCTGGGAAAGACTGAGGGCAGGAGGAGAAGGGGATGACAGAATGAGATGGTTGGATGGCATCATCGACTCCATGGATATGGGTTTGGGTGGACTCTGGGAGTTGGTGATGGACAGGGAGGCCTGGCGTGCTGCAGTTCATGGGGTCACAGAGTCGGACATGACTGAGCGACTGAATTGAACTGAATTGGCTCATAAGTTTGAATGAAAGTTATTAGGGGATTCTGTTTGTGTGTGTGTGTGTGTGTGTGTGAGAGAGAGAGAGAGAGAGAGAGAGAGAGAGAGAGTGTTAAAGGGGAATGGGAAATGTAGGTGCTTCTGTACATTCTGTTTAATTTTCTATAAGCCTAAAACTGCTCTTAAAATTGTTAATTATTTTAAATTCCAGTTCCTTGGCTCATTAGCTGTGTAACCTTGGGCAGGTTACTTTATCCCTATGTTCCTCAGTTTCCTTGTCTGTACAATAAGTATAGTTATAACAATCAGCTCATAGTATTGTTGTAGGCTTAAGTAAAGGAATGAATGTAAAATACTTGGATCAGTATTAATATGTATTACATGCTATATAAGCATTGCGTGTTGCCAAAGTATATATTGCCAGGCAGAATAACAGGAGAGAATTCCTGTTATTCCTGGAGACTGATTACAGAAAGAGTTAGTATGAAGCCAAAGCACTTGCCTTATAAATAGTGCTGTTTGTTCAAGGATGAAGATCCACAACCACTGGTATGAGGAAGGATATTAAATGTTTGAGGTGGAAAAAGAGAAGGTATGATAAGGTCATCTTAGAGAGTGAAAGAACAAATTAACTAAGGAAAGTGAATTTCAGACAGTGCTGAATCCAGTTAAGATCTGTGATTGTTAATCAGTCAGTACATTTGTGCCGGGGTCCAGCCCCGGTTGGATACAGGGTATCCGAAGTGTGACGGCGTCAGCGAAGAGAATGATTTAGAGAGAGAGATAAAGAAAGAATGTTGCAGATAAGAAAATAGAGGAGGGAAAGAGGCTGATATTCCTTGGTTTACACAGAAAGCTAATAAAGCCCCAAGACAAGGGACTTGCTCTGTTCATGGAGGCTGCAGGCACCCTCCCGGTCTCCCGAGGGAGTGAAGACACAGAGCGCCTTCCTGTTCAGGTCTTAGAAGCCCAGGCAGATAAGTGAACGCAGAGAGACTCTATGCTCCAAGGGATCAGCCTGAAAAAGAGAGGAAGAGAGAGAAAGAAAGAAAAGAAGAAAGACATGGGGTGACCAAGATTCGGTGAGTGAGGCCCATTACTTTATCTTCAAAAGGGACTTTTATACCTTGACTTGTACATAGAGGGAAATGAAAGATGCAAGGTCATGCAGAATCAGCCCAAACACTCCAGCAGTTTTGCCCTTATCGAAATCAGGATTTTTTCTGCATACCTTTCCCATAAACAATGTTGTGTACATTATCTTCTGGCCTTGGAGGCCTGTGGACATTTTATGACCCTCTTTTGATAAAGGCTGCTCAACCAGAAAACTTACTTTCCCTCAAAGTGTTTTTTCTTTATATTTCTAATCTACGTCAGCCTCAGAAAGTATAAAACAGAGTTACATTCTCATGGAGCAAAGGTGCAGTGAGTTACAACAAAGAAAGGACCAATTAGCTCAAAGGTCTGATGTGGTTAAATTCAAGGCTACTATTTGTTTTTCTTACATTCCAACTATGTTAACTAATGCACTCCCAGGTGCACAGTGGATAAGAGATATGGGAACTTAGCAGCAAGCATTGGCTCAACAATGAAATCCTACACCAGCACTACTCTAATAGTTTTTAGCTCTTCAAAAGGCTCTATATTTTTAGGCTTCCCGTGCCTCTCCCAGTTGGGAGGCTGTGAATAGTCATAAGCATAGCTATAAGAGTCTGGATAAACCTGTCAGGCAAGCTAGAATGCTAACAGAGGGGGTTTGAATTGAAACACTCCTATCATGTCCAGGAGACTTATTAACTAAAGCCCTAAGTTAACTTTTTCCAGAAAAAGGTCGGATAGCCCCCTGTTAATGTCAGAAGAGTTGGTGAAAGGCACAAAATAGTAAGACAAACAGATTCTGGTTTTGGGGTAGATGCTCGAGCAGATCTCTTCCGCATGACCTTGTCATGGGTGGGATCGGCCCAGAGAATCCCTCGAGTCTTGAAGCCTTGCTTATCAGGTCTCCTTTGCATGACCTTGTCATGGGTGGGATCTCCTGTGCTGGCTCCTGGCACATTTGGTTTTGGGTTTTGGATCTAGGCACAGAAGAAGTGGAGAAGTGTTTTGAATTTGTGCAAGGAGAAGGCAATGGCAACCCACTCCAATACTCTTGCCTGGAAAATCCCATGGATGGAGGAGCCTGGTAGGCTGCAGTCCATGGGGTCACTAAGAATAGGACACGACTGAGTGACTTCGCTGCCACTTTTCACTTTCATGCATTGGAGAAGGAAATGGCAACCCACTCAAGTATTCTTGCCTGGAGAATCCCAGGGATGGAGGAGCCTGGTGGGCTGCCGTCTCTGGGGTCGCACAGAGTCTGACATGACTGAAGCGGCTTAGCAGCAGCAGCAGTTTTCTAGATGATTGTGACTGAGGGTAATAAGGTAAAATTTGGTGGTTATGCATACATATAATTATAGTGGTCTGTAAAATATCAACTAGGAAAATGCTCATCAAAACCGAGAAAGTCATGGGAGACAGAGACCAGAGTTTTTGGTGAATCATCTACATGTATTGACATTCCCCAAACTGAAGTTATCAATGATATGATAAAGCAGAGACAGTGATGATCAATATCTGCAGCTATCCATGGAAAGGAGAATTGAGTGACACAGTGTAGCAGAATTGCTGCAAAACCATTGAGACTTTTATTTTTTAATTTTTTAAAATTTTTTATTAAAAAATTTTTTTTTATTGGAGGCTAATTACTTTACAGTATTGTATTGGTTTTGCCATACATCAATATGAATCCGCCACGGGTGTATACGTGTTCCCCATCCTGAAGACCCTTCCCACATCCCTCCCCATACCATCCCTCTGGGTCATCCCAGTGCATCAGCCCCGAACATCCTGTATCCTGCATTGAACCTGGACTGGCGATTCATTTCTTATATGATATTATACATGTTTCAATGCCATTCTCCCTAATCATCCCACCCTCTCCCTCTCCCACAGAGTCCAAAAGACTGTTCTATACATCTGTGTCTCTTTTGTTCTCTCGCATGCAGGGTTATCATTACCATCTTTCTAAATTCCATATATATGCATTAGTATACTGTATTGGTGTTTTTCTTTCTGGCTTACTTCACTCTGTATAATCGGCTCCAGTTTCATCTACCTCATTAGAACTGATTCAAATGTATTCTTTTTAATGGCTGAGTAATACTCCATTGTGTATATGTACCACAGCTTTCTTATCCATTCATCTGCTGATGGACATCTAGGTTGCTTCCATGTCCTGGCTATTATAAACAGCGCTGTGATGAACATTGGGGTACATGTGTCTCTTTCAATTCTGGTTTCCTCGGTGTGTATGCCCAGCAGTGGGAGTTTCTGGGTCATAAGGCAGTTCTATTTGCAATTTTTTAAGGAATCTCCACACTGTTCTCCATAGTGGCTGTACTAATTTGCATTCCCACCAACAGTGTAAGAGGGTTCCCTTTTCTCCACATCTTCTCCAGCATTTATTGCTTGTAGACTTTTGGATCACAGCCATTCTGACTGGCATGAAATGGTACCTCATTGTGGTTTTGATTTGCATTTCTCTAATAATGAGTGATGTTGAGCATCTTTTCATGTGTTTGTTAGCCATCTCTATGTCTTCTTTGGAGAAATGTCTATTTAGTTCTTTGGCCCATTTTTTGATTGAGTCATTTATTTTTCTGGAATTGAGATGCAGGACTTGCTTGTATATTTTTGAGATTAGTTTTTTGTCAGTTGCTTTATTTGCTATTATTTTCTCCCATTCAGAAGGCTGACTTTTTACCTTGCTTATAGTTTCCTTTGTTGTGCAGAAGCTTTTAATTTTAATTAGATCCTGTTTGTTTATTTTTGCTTTTATTTCCAGTATTCTGGGAGGTGGGTCAAACCATTGAGACTTTTAATACAGGAAGGATGCTAGATAGTCTGAAGGGCAACAAGCAGCCAGGAGGCATCTTCCACACCTTCAGATCCTATAATATGTGGATATGAGAGAAAAAGACTTTTAACTTGAGAGAACAAGAGATAAAGTGTTCTCAGGGCATAAGTTTTAATTCCCATTAAGATATTAATCAGAGACCCTGCCAGTGAATCAGATTTTAACCAGTCAAGACCTAAGTATCATATGAAGGCTTTATCCTAATTGTAGTCTAGCATGAGAGGAAGATAAATATTAGTAATCAAATACTTAGAAACGTTGAAGTCAACATAGAGCTACTTTGCCCTATAGAATCTTCTCAGTGGTTTATTTGCAAAGTGAAATATGTATTTGTTAGAAGCATGCCATCAGAATTTTATGATCTACTTGTTATCAGTTGTGTTAAACATAGATTATTCCATCTTGTTATTTAGGATGTAATTTATTTAAAATGCTATGCACACATAGTTTTATTTTATGTCTTTTCTAATTACCCTAAAAGATAATTAAGCCGAATCTCCATGCAACATTGAGTTGCATGCAACAAACTAGAAACCATCATAAGTTATATTGAAAATCGACAAAAGCAAGGCTGTGAAACCTTAATAAAATTGAATCTAAAAGCTTTCCTGGTATAGGGAACAAAATAGGCTTAAATATTGTGACTTCTGCTAATAGTAACAATTTGTTATTGGGGCAAATTACAAGCAGGAAATAATAGTATTAAATAGTTATCATATCAATTTCACACAATGTATGTGATATTTTACATAGGTCACTGAATGCATAACATGTTATACTGCTATGTTTTTGCTATTTTTTATGTGAGTGAAGTGAAAATTAAAGAGATTAAGAAAAATATAAAATATTTCATATACATAGGTGTAAAGGTGGAATTCAAACTCTCAGAATAATTGTTGTTGTTGTTCAGTCACCCAGTCATATCCGACTCTTTGCAACCCCATGGACCACAGCACACAAGGCCTCCCTGTCCCTCACCATTTCTTCGAGTTTGCCTGAGTTCAGGTTCATTGCATCTGGGATGCCATCCAGCCATCTCATCCACTGACACCCTCTTCTCCTTCTGCCCTCAATCTTTCCCAGCATCAGGGACTTTTCCAAAGAGTTGTCTATTTGCATCAGGTAACCAAAATACTGAAGCTTCAGTATCAGCATCAGTCTCTCTAGGGAATATTCAGGGTTGATCTCCCTTAAGGTTGACTGGTTTGATTTCCTTGCTGTCCAAGGGACTTTCAGGAGTCTTCTCCAGCACCACAGTTCGAAGGCATCAATTCTTTGGCCTTCTGCTTTCCTTGTGATCAGCTCTCAAAACCATACATGACCACTGGGAAGACTACAGTCTTTACTATATGGACCTTTGTCAGCAGAGTAATGTCTCTGTTTTTCAACACACTGTCTAGGTTTGTCATCACTTTCCTGCCAGGAAGCAATCGTCTTCTGATTTTATGTCTGCAGTCACCATCCACAGTGATTTTGGAGCCCAAGAAGAGGAAATCTGTCACTACTTCCACCTTTTCCACTTTTATTTGCCATGCAGTAATGGGGCTGGATGCCATGATCTTAGGGTTTTTAATATGTAGTTTTAGGCCATCTCTTTCACTGTCCTCCTTCACCCTCATCAAGAGGCTCTTTAATTCCTCTTTGCTTTCTGCCATTAGAGTGGTGTCATCCACATGTCTGAGGTCGTTGATATTTCTCCCGCCTATCTTGATTCCAGCTTGTAACTCATCCAGCCTGGCATATCTCATCATGTGCTCAGTGTATAGGTTAAACCAACAGGGTGACAGCAGACAGCCCTGTCGTACTCCTTTCTCGATCTTGAGCCAATCATTTGTTCCATACAGGGTTCTAACTGTTGCTTCTTGACCCACTTACAGGTTTCTCAGGACACAGGTAAGATGGTCTGGTATTCCCGTCTCTCTAAGAGCTTTCTATAGTTTGTCATACACAGTCAAAGGCTTTAGCATAGTTGATGAAACAAAAATAAATGTTTTTCCGAAATTCCCTTGCTTTCTCTATAATCCAGTGAATTGGCAATTTGATCTCTAGTTCCTCTTCCTTTTCTAAACCCAGCTTGGGCATCTGGAAGCTCTTGGTTCACATAATGCTGACACCTAGAATGCAAGATTTTAAGCATGACCTCACTCGCATGGGAGATGAGTATGATTGTTCAATGGTTAGCACACTCTTTAGTACTACCCTTCTTGGGAATTGGGATGAGGATTGACCTTTTCCAGTCCTGTGGCCACTGCTGAGTCTTCCTGTTTTGCTGACATAGTGAATGCAAAACCTTGATGGCATGGCGTCATCCTTTAGGGATGATGAACTATTTGAATAGTTCTGCTGGTGTTTCAGAGTCTTCCCTGGTGGCTCAGATCCACTAGGTTTATTAACAGCAGTGCTTGTTAAGTCCCACGTGACTTCGCACTCCAAAATGTCTGGTTCTGGGTGACTAACCACACCATTGTAGTAATCCAGTTCATTAAGATTTTTTTTATACAGTTCTTCCATATATTCTTTCTGTCTCTTCTTGATCTCTTCAGCATCTTCTAGGTCTTTACCATTTTTATCCTTTATTGTGCCCATCTTTGGGTGGAATGCTCCCTTGATGTTTCCAGTTTTCTGGAAGAAATCTATAGTCTTTCCCCTTTTGTTGTTTTCTTGTATTATTAAGCATGGTTCATTGAAGAAGGCCTTATCTCTTCTAGCTGTTTTTTGGAACTCTGCGTTTAATTGGATGTATCTTTCCTTCTCTCCCTTACTTTTCACTTCTCTTCATTCTTCCACTTAGAATAATTAGGAGGGATAAAAAAAATTCATGTTATAATGTAAGGTTTGTGAAATGGGCTTTTGAAGGCATTTAAACAGTGGTGGCCAGGGTTTCAGGATAATTAAATTGTATCCTGCCAATTATTATGTTTCCCAGAGATTTCCCTGGGGAGTTAGAATATGTAGAACATATTTATATGACACTGGGGATATAAAATTAATAAATGCATACACACATATTTTTCATTCCTTCTAGATGCAGTCTCTAGAAATTAAAACTAAATTAGACACCATATATTCCTTTTTCTATTTGAAGAAAATGGTTGATGATAGACCATTTTGCTTGGCTCTTACTGGGATGCTCATGTCTTTAAAAACAATAACACTTATAAATTGTTGAGTTCCACATCTGGCTTGTAATAGCAAGGACTGAATTTTCCCTCCTGCCAAAAACAACCATTAAATGGGGGAAAATGTATGAAAAAATGCGTTGCAAGTTACTGGCCATCAGACAAGAAACAGCAATTTCTGAGACAGGAAACAAACAAGACAGTCTTATAATTAACTCAGTGTATAGCTGTGATTGAGTTTCCAGCTGCAGTGCAGAGAGGGGAAACCCAGGCAGAACACTGTGGAGCTCCTGCATTGAGGAGACCAAGCTGAGACACTATGGAAACCAAGGCAACTTGAGTTTCCAGGCAGAGTATTTGTAGGGAGAAGAGGACTAAGCAGATAAAGAACTCTGGAAACCTGGGTAGTTCTCCCTTGAGTATTCAACAGACTACTGATCCGAGTGTGCCTCCATGTGACCAGACCTCTGGAGTCTGGGAGAAGGAAGAACTACAGGGGCTGTAATAGTAACTGGTGCACCAAGCAAACTGAAAACTTCATGGAGCACTGGGAAGAATAAGGAGCCTTGCACCTGTGTGGTGAATAACTTAGTCCTGGACTAAGCACAGCTCTATTCCACTACAAAGAAATCTTGAAAACCTAAAACGATCAAACTGTTTCCAAGTAACTAGCTTGGTTCCATAACAAAGCATAAGTATATTTATAGGATTACAAAAGTGTCTAGATCCCAGTAAGATAAAATCACAATCTCTGGCAATAAAAATATTACCTGGTGTGTTAAATGTAGGAAAATGTAACACAAGAGACGAATCACTTGATCAAAAATGACTGAGAACTGACAGAGATGTTATATAATTAGCACAAAGATATCAAACAGTTTTGTTTATGTTTGTACAGTATATTCATATGTACTGTATTTGAAAAGTATAGAAATAGAAGATACAGAAAGCTACAATGAGATCAGAATTACCCTGCAGAGGATTAAGGGCAGATTATACTTTTCAGAATGAAAGATTACTAAACTTGAAGGCATAGCTATAGAAACTACCCAAAACAAATACATAGAGAAAGAGAGCTAAAAAAAAAGCAGCATCAGTAGCTGTAGGACAATTTCTTATAAACATGATTAGAGTTCCTAAAGAAGAGTGTGGGGCAAAAAACTATTTGAAGAATTACTGGTTGAAATTTTTCCAAATTTGATAAAACTATAAACTCATATACCCAAGAATTTGGCTTAGCCCCAAGTATGGAAAATAGTTTGGAAGTCCTTCATAAGAGCAGAGCTACCATATGATCTTGCAGTCTCACTCTTGGGTATGTGTCAAAAAGAAATCAACATCTCAAAGAAATATCATCATTTCCATGTTTGTTGCAGCATTATTCATAATAACCAAGATATGGAAACATTCTAAGTATCTGTCAACAAATGAACGGATAAAAATACTGATACACACAAAGAATTAAAACGTATGCCTACAATAGCACAAAAGTTAAAGGATAAAATACTAAGATCTTTAAGCTAAATGTGAAGTGGTATAATATCTGATGAAGTAGATTATGAAAGGTTACAGTTGTACACTATAAATCCTAAAACGATCCCTAAAGTAACCAAACACAAGACATAAAATAGTATCATAAAATACTTAACCTGAAAGAAGGCAAGAAAGACAGGAAGAAGGAATAAAGGACAAATAGAAAAAAGATAGCAAGATGATAGATTTAAATTTAATCATATTAATAATCACACTGAATACAATTGATCTAATACTACAAAGTCAGAATTTGTCAGATTGGATTAAAAAGCTAGACTTGTAATTCATAATATTTCTCTACCATTCTAATGCTGCATTATAGGTAGGCTATGCAATGATATTATCTCATTCCTGACATTTGTAATTTTGTCTCTTTCCTATCTTTTTTACTGATCAATCTGATTAGAGTTTTATCAATTTTATTGATCTTGTTAAAAAATTTTAGTTCCTATGATTTTTTCTTTTCTGAAGGGACAGAGAAGAATGTGATTTATGTAACTCCTTTTACTAGTTTGCATTATATGACATAGGTGAAGAGATTTTACAGATGTAGTTAAGATCTCAAATTAGGTGACTTTAAGGTAATCATAAGGAGATTACCCTGGATAGGTATAACCTTATCAGGTGAGACATAAAAACAATAGTCCAACCTTAGTCCAACCTTAGTCTGAGGTTCAAAACATGAGAAGGATGACACTGCTGGCCATGGGAAGGTAGGTTGACATGTGGTGGTGAGAGTCAGTGGAGGGAGCCATGTGACAGAGAGCTAGTGGTATTCTCCATGAGCTGAGAATTTTCTGGCTGAAAAATAGCTGGAGGCTTGTCTTCAGTTCTACAGCTTCAAGAAATAGTATTTTTCAAACAGCAGTTGATACTCCTTTATGCTGTGAAACACTTTACTGCTGCTGCTGCTCAGTCACTTCAGTCGTGTCCGACTCTGTGTGACCCCATAGACGGCAGCCCACCAGACTCCCCCATCTCTGGGATTCTCCAGGCAAGAACACTGGAGTGGGTTGCCATTTCCTTCTCCAATGCATGAAAGTGAAAAATGAAAGTGAAGTCACTCAGTCATGCCCAACTCTTAGCGACCCTGTGGACTGCAGCCCACCAGGCTCCTCTGTCCATGGGATTTTCCAGGCAAGAGTACTGGAGTGGGGTGCCATTGCCTTCTCCGGAAACACTTTACAGTGATACTTAAAAGTTGGCTTAAAACTCAACATTAAAAGTTGGCTTAAAACTCAACATTCAGAAAACTAAGATCATGGCATCGGGTCCCATCACTTCATAGCAAATAGATGGGGAAACAATGGAAACAGTGACAGGCTTTATTTTGGGGGGGCTCAAAAATCACTACAGATGGTGACTGCAGCCATGAAATTAAGAGATGCATGCTCTTTGGAAGAAAAGCTGTGACCAACATAGACAGCATATTAAAAAGCAGAGACATTACTTTGCCAACAAAGATCCATCTAATCAAAGCTATGGTTTTTCCAGTGGTCATGTATGGATGTGAGAGTTGGACTATAAAGAAAACTGAGAAATGAAGAATTGATGCTTTTGAACTGTGATGTTGGAGAAGACTCTTGAGAGTCCCTTGGACTGCAAAGAGATCCAACCAGTCCATCCTAAAGGAAATCAGTCCTGAATATCCCTGGGGAAGACTGATGCTGAATCTGAAACTCCAATACTTTGGCCACTTGATGCGAAGAACTAACTCATTTGAAAAGATCCTGATGCTGGGAATGATTGAAGGCGGGAGGAAAAGGGGATGACAGAGGATGAGATGGTTGGATGGCATCACCGACTCAATGGACATGAGTTTGAGGAAGCTCTAGGAGTTGGTGATGGATAGGGAAGCCTGGCGAACTGCAGTCTATGGGGTTTCAAAGAGTTGGACACGAGTGAACTGAACTGAACAGCTATTATGTGATCCAACAATTTCATCCCTAAGTATTTACTGGAGACAAAGGAAAGCATATCTTCGTACTAAGAATTGCACATGAATGTTTCTAGCAACTTTATATAATAACCCAAAACTGGGTATAACCCAAATGTCCATCATCTTGTGAATGCTTAAATCCCCACTTATCACTCCATACAACAGATTACTTCTTAGCAACAAAAAGAATGAACTGCTGATAAACCCCTGTAACAAATTAGTCTCAAAATAATTATCCCAAGTGAAAGAACCTTGTCCACAAAAAAGTACACATTTTAAAATTTAATAAATATTAAATCCTAGGAAATGCAAGGTAACGTATAGTGAGAAACAACAGATTAGAGGTTTTCTGGGGCCAGGGAGGGGTGGTGGTGGAGTGGAGATGGGCAGGAGGTATGAATTTACGAGGCACGGGAAGATTTGCTAAGTGACACGTGGTTCATTTTCCTCTTGGTCATATATTTATACTAATGTGTCATATCGTACACCTAACAGATGCCATTTATTGCATTTCAATTTTAACTTTAAAACATTGTTCATAAAAATAATGCTTTTTTGGTTCTACCCCTGGATTTTCTATTTTCTTTCTCCTGAACAGATTCTTAGACTCTTCAGAGTAAAAACAAATGTAATAGCTTGGTCTTTACCAAAGTGTGGCTTAGTCTAGTTAAGAGGTGAAAACTATTTGCCTTTGACTTTCGCTTGACATTTGGAACTGATAAGCCAAATGCCTTTTTCAGTGTCCTTTTTCCCCTTATTTAGCTGAACTTACTCCATGTGATCAATGATTGTGAGCTATTATAGGTGCCATTAGATTAAATCTCAGGAACAAGAACAAGGCATGTCATGCAGATTTATCATTAATATCTGACTACATACTTTCAAATTTAGGTATTCATTCTAAATGTAGCTTAAATCAGCTTATGTATTGGAATTTTAAGTGATATATGCATAAATGTTATTTAAGAAGTAACATCCATAATAAGTAATGATTATGAAAACTGCTAAATTTATATACAAATTAATCATTAAGAACTTAAATTATTAGATTGTTTTAATAAACACTATTTATTAAATTAATTATTCAAATAGTCAAATAGCAAAATACACTGGCAATTAACTGTTATATAGTGAAGGGAAATATGGATAGAAATTCAGTTTTAACCAAAAGATCCAGTTTAATTGTTCCTTTGCTCCATTGCTATATCCAAGACTTATTGGTAATTTTTTCCCAAGTGATTGTGTGAAATAGGAAATTCAAGAAGAGAGTAAGATAAAAATAAGCAATCCAAGTGAAGGCAATAATCTTAAATTTTCTGCTGAAAATATTTTTAAAGACTTTTCTTCAAACAGGGCAGAAAGCTTCGGTGTGGTAATGCTACAGAGAAATTGTATCATCATTAACCCAATCTTCAGCTTCAACATAATTAGAACACAAATATATACTAGTCACTATTCTTGTAAAGAGAAAGGGAAATATTTCAGTGAGAAAATTGCCAAGAGCTCTACTCTGTTCTTTCGGATGCCTGATCCTTGTAAAGGTGCTCATGCCTCCTCTTCTTCAGCTGTTCCTTTCCTCCAGAATCTCAGTCCTTTTGCTCACCAGGGCACCCTTTATTATTGTTGGTGCAGCAGCCAAATTCCTTGAATCTCTTGCTAAATCTCTTATTTCCTTCCTTCTCAGTGAATGGTAGCAGTACACAGTGACTACCTACATGGGCTCAAGTGACAGGCTTTCCAGCATTGTTATGATGGCTAATTAAATGAGTAAATATATGCAAAACAACTAGAAAATGGGTGATAAAAATATTTGTTATTTCAGAACTACTTGATATTTATTTTAGATCTTTCTGACTTGCATAACATTTCATCCAAAAGTCATCACAGAAGGGGGCAGGAGGGAATTTTATATTATTGGAGGTATTATATTATTTTAACATTAATTCAAGTAAAATATATGAATGCACCTTGTGCATAAAATCTGCTTATTTTTCATGCTATGTAAAATAAGATTTAAAATTAAGGAAACCTAATATGAATTGAGTTTTGAAAACTTACACAAAAACAATCCATCTCTCAACATCATAGACTTCCTATGAAATGGGTATAGTGGCACCAAATTTGTAGACTTGGTGCCAGGAGTAACTGAAATAATGTATACAAAGAATATGTAATATTTTTTTGTAAAACAGTTATTTCCTTTCTTTTCTTATCTTTTATTTTTGTTGGCCTCATTTTATTTATCTGTAAAATAAGCAAGTCAAATTATTAATAGATTATTTCTAAGCCCTAAAGTTTTCTGATTCTGTGCATATACTTGGAATGACCTCTCCCTTCTCTGAGGTTTTCAGAGCAGCACTATAAATATTTGCAATCTTGGATCATTTTGCACTTAAATATATGTGACCTGGGGTCATTCTCTAGTAGTGTCATGTGAGTCTCATTCTTTCTCCAAAACTAGGCACTATATTGATTACTTCTCTTGTATAGTTTTCTGTGCCAAATAGTGCTGAGCATACATCAGTCAAGACCTACTTATTGGTTTATTTAGTATATAAACCTATAACCAATGAATCAGCCTCTACTGAAACATACAGATACTTTGAAGAGTTGCTAGTGCTATTTAAGTGAAAGATTAATTCCATTCTATTCCAGACATTCCTGAACACTTTCCCTGGGTCATTGAACATATTTAATGTATTCATTTAAAAGCATAGCAAGGATGCTTCTTTTCAAGGCTTTAATGATAGATTTAATGAAGAATATAATGGAGGAGTCCATGGGGCTGACTCTCAAGCATGAGATAATAGAATGCAGCTGAATGCATTAAAGCATAGCTTCCAAGGCTTCACATTTTCTGCCTTAAATGACACTATATCATTTTACTCCAGGTCATTTGGAAATTTCTCATTTTGAAAGTGACTGTGGTTGGTATTTTTGAGAAATTGTATATTGTCTCCTATTTCCTAACCTTTCTTCCGAAGCTCAAAATGTGAAAACATAAGAGATAAAGAATCAAGCTTTCTGATACATGGATGTATAGAATTTCTTTGAATGATTTAAACCTGAGGAGTAGGTGAGGAGGGAGGCTGGGGGCAGTGGTAGACTCCAGATTTATTACTTTTTAAGTTTGTGCAAATACTTCCCTCTCTTTCACACTGTTTCAGTGCTTAAATCTTAATGTTGGATCTCTTACATCATGCATGGTATCTAAATGGGATAATAAATCTTACTATATAGCAACTAAAAGCTATGAAAATTTATAACATGGATGGACTTTGAAGGTGTTGTGCTAAGTGAAACAAGTCAAGGAAAAACATATATGTGAGATCTAAAAACAAGCAAGGGGGCAAACAAAGCAAAATGAGAGCAGACTTACCGATACAGAGAACACATGGCTGGTTGCCAGAGGAGAGTGGATGGTGGGAGGTGGGGCGGAGGTGAGCCGAGCAGGGATCATGCCCAGGTAGGAGTCTGTGGTCATATTCTAGGAGACAGATGATGGTGTATTGGAGAAAGGTGTCAAGGAGTATGGAGAAAAGTGTCTGGAACCTATCTGGTGGAAGAACAGATAAGATGAGATGATGCTGGAGTCCATGTGAAGTTTGCAGGAGGTTAAGGGACAGAAGATAATGCCAGATCTCTGCCTTGAGTTACTACTGATGACGTCTTCCACCGAGACTTCTGTGATGAGTAGGAGGCTTGGGGGCGCCAAAAGACATGACTTCAAATTTGAACATGGTGTCTTTGAGACATCAAAGTGGGATTTTTAGTGAGCAATCAGATACACATGCAAAGAAAAATCTAGGTGGAAGAGTGAGTATATAGAGGGCAAATGACAGACTCCTGGAAAATACTGACATTAAAGGGGTAAACACAGGATGTGGAGACTTTGAGGAGTGTTCTGGAAAGGGACTCTGAGATTAAAGGGAAGAGAGGTTGAAGAAAATGTGAAAAAGGAGGACCTGAGGAACTTAATGAAGGTCAAACAAGAAGAGTCCACAAACATGGTTGGTGAGATTGGGATGGACAGAGTGGTAGGAACAGAAGATGGACTGTGGTGGGTAAGAGACTGAAATCTCCTGTTTTCTGTACACATTTGGAAGGGAAATTACTAAGTGACAGGGTTAACAGAATGGAGGATGGAAATAGCCCTTCTGGAGACCTGAAAACATGCTGAGAAGAGGAGGGTCAGGATTGCTGGGCTGTATTGAACACCCAAGTGACCTTAGAGTCCATAAATCTATTGTGACAACTGTTTGAGAAGGTGGCTTATTTTTCTTCTGTTTGTTTTGTTTGTTTGTTCATATAATGTAGTTCATTCCCCAGGTAAGAAATATCAGTTAGATGATTTCTTCTTCAGGTAAGAAAAAGTTAAATTACTGTGGCTTAAAGAAGTAGTAGTTTATTTTCCCTCATGTACCAGGAATTCTGTTTATGATGGCTGCAGGAATAGGTTCAGCATTCCCCTGGGATCAGGAATGGTGTCTGAGTTCTAAGGCATGTGTCAGTGAATTGCCGTAAACAGATGTGGAATCCTGGGTTTCAGTTCGTCTTAAGTTAAGTGAACCTCCTGATTAGGAATCACAGCTTGTTTCCACAAGTGTATGTTGAAAGGGTGTTCTGTATAATGATGCCAGATCACTTTTCATAAATCTTCAAACATTGTCAAAAACTGGTGTCTTATATGAAGTCAACAGTGCTTATAAGTATAGAAAAATTAGCAGAGACCTGCCCAAGGCAAAAAGTAAACTGAAATTGGCTTGAAATTGCAGTCTCCCTTGGTAGATTCATTCAGCACTTTAGAGAATGATCCTAATTCCTTGAGATTTTGAAATCACTATTTACTGTTAGTTTTAACAGGGAAACAAATCCAGTGTCCTTCATGAACATGCCAAGTGTGTAGATTTAAGAAAAATATCAAATTCCTGCTTTTTATGAATTTTTTTCTTCAGGAAAAAATAAGTTTGTCACAGAAAAACAGAAAAAAACAACAATCAACTTCAGCCCAGGATCTGTTTTCAGTGACAGAGATTGCATTAGCTCGTCCACCTTCTGTTTAGTGGTGTGTAAACTAACTGTCCTTGGCATGCCTTTCCCCAGATCTTATAAAGTTAATGAATGTAAGGTGATGTAAAGGCAAACTGGTCAGCCCTGGAAGCTCAAGTTTTAAATAAGGTTGTTTGAAAGGCTATTTTTATTAGTTAAAAGAGAAAGACCTTTTCACAGGGAGATCTAATTTCTTTTAATCTCTTTTGTTTGGTCTCTCCTCATGAGTTTTTCTAGAATTACTGACAGTTCAGGTTATGTTTGTCTCACACTCTCTTAGTCTCTACTTTGATTTTTTTTCATCTAAATAATTGGATCTTAAACTATAATAAATCCATTTTAACCAAACTTCTTTTTGTTACTGTTTGTAAAGTTTTTAGCGATAGTGTAAAAAAGAGTTGGCAAAGCTTGTAACTTGAGAAGTGGCACTTTTTAGATACTAAGCTAAGAAAAGGGATAGAAAATTAACTTCTGAGCATGAATTAGGCTTGTCCAGTAGATTAAATCGTTATTGAAAAATCTGACCACCTCTCTCCCCTTAGGACTCTTCCTTGATCCCTACTGAGCCTACTCAATAAACCTAACAATCTCATCTCGAACTCTCTTTCCGTCTTTGGTTTATGCTTACATGCTTAGCTGCTGCTTCTGCTCCCACTGAATATCAACTAGGTAAACTTTGCAGCAAAAAATTATTTCCTTCAACTCCTTTCTGTCTCTCCAGTTTTCCAGTCATCCTCATATCTGCTGCACACTTTTCTTTTCCTCTAAGTTTAGTACATCAGAGAAAATTCCATCATAAAAGTAAAATCTGCCTTCTCTAAAGTATTACCTAATTAAGTGGAAGTAAGAAATCCTTCAGAATGTTAAGTTTTACACTATGCGCCTGTAGTTCCAAAACAACAGATTGAAAAGTGGGAGTTCCACCCATCCATTTGGAAATTTTTGCTAGTGTTGTTTGATTTTGTTTCTACTAAGTTGATTGATTTGGCAAATTATTTTATGATCTAGGCAAGCCTGTGTTTTCACGTTGCCAACCAACTGGTCAACCCATTAAAGAATTCCTCTGATGGATTTGTTCATGTCATGAAAACAAAATCATGACAAAATTATTGATGGGCCTTTTCATTTTTCAGTCAAGATGTTGGGTGTAATATTTATATCAAAGATGTGTGTAATGCTTACTTTTTCTATAACAAAAGACATTTTCAGCAATGTAGCAATGTTCTAACTTTAAAAAAATTTCTTTAGACATTGTACAATGTGCTTGTAGTGTTTCTATTTCTTATAAATATTTGTTTTCAAGTAGCTTAGCACATAATAGATACTTACTATTTATTAAGGTAATAATGATATGCCTTTTTGCTGCTTTTATCCATTATAAACTTTAAAATGCTGGATTATATATGTTAAAATTGCTTTCCAGATTCCTAAATAAATAAAGTCTGTCTTCTACTTCTTATATAGAGAAATACTTTATTTTATAAATTAACAGTGATTCACCAAGGTCTTCAACAAATACCAATTACATGAATGGAGACTTAGCTTGTGCCATATTTTACTAATTTTAAAGCTCTTACATTTTACAGATGTGAAAACTGAGGCACAGAGAGGTCAAATGAGTCATCCAAAGTCATGTAATTATTAATGGACAGGGAATGAATGTAAGTGTGGATTTTCTCACTGCAAGTCTAGAGTAACATGAGAATAATAAAGGAATATTGTTTGACTTCAGAGAAGCAAGAGAACATTTTGTGATGTAGCTATGAGGGGAGTTTGTGTAGAAAGTGGCACTATTTAAACTGATGAATAGGATTTCAAGTGGCAAGATCAGTGCATATGTATGCATGTGTGTGTGTCTTTTTTTTTTTTTTTTTGATGGAAGCACACTCAGACTAAAAGGAACAGCATAAGCAAGTACGTGAGGAATAGACATGGCAAATTTGCAGAGACACAATCTACAGCTTGTACTAGGGAATACTGAGCTTGTATTGGGGAATTGAGTTTTAAAGAAAAATTTGGTTTAGTTTCCACACTGCCTTAAATACAAGGTGGAAGAGTTCAGATTTTAATTAAGAGATACTAACAGTTAGAACTGGACATGGAACAATAGACTGGTTCCAAATAGGAAAAGGAGTACGTCAAGGCTGTATATTGTCACCCTGCTTATTTAACTTCTATGCAGAGTACATCATGAGACATGCTGGACTGGAAGAAACACAAGCTGGAATCAAGATTGCCGGGAGAAATATCAATCACCTCAGATATGCAGATGACACCACCCTTATGGCAGAAAGTGAAGAGGAACTAAAAAGCCTCTTGATGAAAGTGAAAGTGGAGAGTGAAAAGTTGGCTTAAAGCTCAACATTTAGAAAACGAAGATCATGGCATCTGGTCCCATCACTTCATGGGAAATAGATGAGGAAACAGTGGAAACAGTGTCAGACTTTATTTTGGGGGGATCCAAAATCACTGCAGATGGTGATTGCAGCCATGAATTTAAAAGACACTTACTCCTTGGAAGAAAAGTTATGACCAACCTAGATAGCATATTCAGAAGCAGAGACATTACTTTGCTGACTAAGGTCCGTCTAGTCAAGGCTATGGTTTTCCCAGTAGTCATGTATGGATGTGAGAGTTGGACTGTGAAGAAGGCTGAGCACCGAAGAATTGATGCTTTTGAACTGTGGTGTTGGAGAAGACTCTTGAGAGTCCCTTGGACTGCAAGGAGATCCAACTATTTAATTCTGAAGGAGATCAGCCCTGGGATTTCTTTGGAAGGAATGATGCTAAAGCTGAAACTCCAGTACTTTGGCCACCTCATGCGAAGAGTTGACTTATTGGAAAAGACTCTGATGCTGGGAGGGATTGGGGGCAGGAGGAGAAGAGGGTGACAGAGGATGAGATGGGTGGATGGCATCACTGACTCGATGGACGTGAGTCTGAGTGAACTCCGGGAGTTGGTGATGGACAGGGAGGCCTGGCGTGCTGCGGTTCATGGAGTCACAAAGAGTCGGACACGACTGAGCGACTGAAGTGAACTGAACTGAACTGAAATGAAGGAGAAGTCAGAGGTTTTAGATTTGAGGGGAGAATATGATAAGAGTTGTGATTCAAGAGTACTAATAAGATCCATTTTAACTGTGAGACACTTGAGAAATCTAGATTAGGTGAAAGATGCTTGCCATCGTGTGAGCTTTAGATGATGGATGATGACAGTGAGAGGGAGAAAGAAGGAGCAGATGAGCTATTGAGCCCGAGGCCGCCTGTGGTAGATGAAGGACCCACCTGAGGTCACACATGTTATGACGCTGCGGTACAAAGTGATCATGGTCTCATTTCTAGAATTTAGGGCGATGTAGGGGACAGAAGCTGATTTATGGAGGGGAAGTGAATCTGCTTTGCAATATAATCCTTTGAGTTATTAAGACATCTTGTTAGAAAGAGCAAGTGGTGGAATGATGCAAGTGAGAAAGTTTGGCAATTTGTGTATCTCTATTAAGTGGTTTTGTAGCTTGTGAAATATTTCAGCAGTAGACTCAAACATTGACACCGTGTACGTTTCTACCTTCGCCTCTTTGCGGACACCTGTGTCTCTAGTCCATGCATATTCTTTTCTCATTTCCTCTCTCTCAAGTCCTAACTAAACCACAAAGACTCCCCTTGGATCTTTACTCTGTCAAAAAGATTTCCCTAGTCTCCTCAAAGTGTTTCCTCCTTTTGTTAATCTCTTGTTAGAGTTTTTATTTTTCAACAGTTGTCTGAGGTTTATAACAGAATTGAGAGGAAGAAACAGAGATTTTTCCATGTGCTCCCTGCCCCCATACAAGCACAACCTCCTCCATTATCAGCATCACTCCCCAGACCGTACTTTTTCATTTTTTAACAAGGATGAACCTACATTGACACACCATAATCACTCAAAGTCCATAGCTTGCCTTAGGGTTCACTCTTGGAGTTGTATGGTCTATGGTTTGAATAAATGTATAATTGCATATATCCATCATTATAATATTATACAGAGTGTTTTCACTGCCCTAAAAATCCTCTGTGCCCTTTGTTCATCTGTTATATGATTTAGTGTTTATGGAATTCCTTGGAAAATGAGTAAATTGAATTCTAGAACTAGAAGAGATATGACATTTTTTATTTTGCTAGTACATTTTCTTTTTCATTTCCTGTAATAAGAATGTTTTCTTTGTTTCCCCCAGTAGCTTATATTCACTCCCAAGTCCTAGCTGTTGATCACAATTCATGTTTTCTTGGGAAAACAGAGGCTATCAGACAATTATTTTCTAGGATCCCCAACACCAAATCCACTAATCAGCCTGCATCTGCCTTCAACTTTATGAAGTTAGAGACATTAATTCTGTTTTTTTTTTTTTTTATAGTTTCATCTTCTTGAGACAGTGTTCTCTTAGCTTTTGTAAAACCACCTCCTCCCTCACTCACTCTTCATTCGTTTGGTTGCCTTCTTTTCTACTGCCCTAGTGATAAATATTGGATGGCCCTGTGGTGCGTTCCTGGTCCTCTTTCTCTAGATAAACTTATTTCTTAGAAAATCTCATCCACGGCTTTAAAATCAGTGTGTGTGGACTTATACCCAATGAAATCTCCAGCCTTCAGTACTACTTCAAATCCAGGCTTAGATATCAGACTGCGTACTTGACACTTCATTTCAATGTATGACCAACATCTAAAATATCCAAAACAGGAGTTGTGATCCGACCAACTCCTGACGAATGCATCTTCCTCTGTTAATCGCTCAGCTGTATTTATGGCATCATCATTTACACACTTCAGTTCAGTTCAGTTGCTCAGTCGTGTCCAACTCTTTGCGACCCCATGAACCGCAGCACGCCCAGCCTCCCTGTCCATCACCAACTCCTGGAGTTTACGCAAACTCATGTCCAGTGAATCGGTGATGCCATCCAGCCATCTCACCCTCTGTCATCCCCTTCTCCTCCTGCCCTCAATCTTTCCCAGCATCAGGGTTTTTTCCAATGAGTCAGTCTTCGCATGAGGTGGCCAAAGTATTGGAGTTTCAGCATCAACATCAGTCCTTCCAATGAACACCCAGGACTGATCTCCTTTAGGATGGACTGCCTAGATCTCCTTGCAGTCCAAGAGACTCTCAAGAGTCTTCTCCAGCACCACAGTTCAAAAGCATCAATTCTTTGGCACTCAGCTTTCTTCACAGTCCAACTCTCACATCCATACTTGACTACTGGAAAAACCATAGCCTTGACTAGACGGACCTTTGTTGGCAAAGTAATGTCTCTGCTTTTGAATATGCTATCTAGGTTGGTCATAACTTTCCTTCCAAGGAGGAAGTATCTTTTAATTTCATGGCTGCAGTCATCATCTGCAGTGATTTTGGAGCCCCCAAAAATAAAGTCTGACACTGTTTCCACTGTTTCCCCATCTATTTTCCATGAAGTGATGGGACCAGATGCCACAATCTTCGTTTTCTGAATGTTGAGCTTTAAGCCCACTTTTTCACTCCCCTCTTTCACTTTTATCAAGAGGCTTTTTAGTTTCTCTTCACTTTCTGCCGTAAGGGTGGTGTCATCTGCTTTTCTGAGGTTATTGATATTTCTCCCGGCAATCTTGATTCCGCTTGTGCTTCATCCAGCCCAGCATGTCTCATGATGTACTCTGCATAGAAGTTAAATAAGCAGGGTGACAATATACAGCCTTGACGTACTCCTTTTCCTATTTGGAACCAGTCTGTTCCATGTCCAGTTCTAACTCTTGCTTCCTGACCTGCATACAGATTTCTCAAGAGGCAGGTCAGGTGGTCTGGTATTCCCATCTCTTTCAGAATTTTCAACAATTTATGTGATCCACACAGTCAAAGGCATAGTCAATAAAGCAGAAATAGATGTTTTTCTGGAACTCTCGCTTTTTTGATGATCCAGTGGATGTTTACATACTTAACTCTAGTCATTAATCTGGACATCAGATGAGATTCACTTTCTTCCTTCTGCTTCTAAATCTAATCTATGAGAAAATGCGACTGATTCTACTTCAAATATGCATCTTAATTATTGCATATTCTGATTTCCCTTCTGCCACACCAGTCCAAGTGGCTGTTATCCATCACCATGAGCACTTCCTCAGCCATTTCTTGTGCTTTCACCTCCCTGAATTATATTCTTCAAACTAAAGACAAAGACTCCATCACTAAATAACTATTTATCAAGAATTTACCAGGCGTTAGGCACTGTCCTAAATACTGCAGAGAAAGCAGCAAACAGAACAAAATGAGTCCCAAATCTCTCCTCTCTTTCCAGTTATCCTTTTGCAGAGCTCAAATAGTGAACAGACTTAAAAATAGATATGTAGTATTTCAGATGGTGATTAAAAAAAAAGTAAGACAGAAAATTAAGTGTGCATGGGTGAAGTGGAATGAAAACCTATTATTTTATCCAGGAAAATGAAGAAAGGATTAATTCATGAGGTTATATTTTATCCTGAAAGAATAGGAGAAGGAAGTTATGCAAATACGTGGCGAAAGAACCATCCAGGCAGAAGACATCCAGAGCAGAGGCCTGGAGGTAGAAGAAGCGGGGTGAGGTGACTGAAGGAGGTGGTTGTGGTTGGAGCAGAGTGGTCAGAGGGCACAGTACCTATAGTAGAAGACAGACTTAGAGAAGGATTTGGGGGATATGTCTTGTGGGCTCTTACAAGTCATTGTAATGCATTTTGACTTTACAAAGTGGAGAGTGGAGAGTGGAGTGCTGTATGAAGAATAAAGGGAAAGGGTAAAGCATCAGGCCATAATTCAGATGAGGGGTGATGGTGGTTTTGACTACACGGCTAATGTGGTAGGGAAACAACTTGTCCGAGTGAGTATATACTTTCTAGGAGAAGTGTAGTGGAACAGCAAGGCTCTTGGTCTGAGCAACTGGAAATGCCATTTTACTGAGATGGAGAAAACCTTGGGAGCAACAGGGTTTGAGAGAGAAAATAAGGTTTTGATTTGAGACAGGAGATGTCTTTTAGACTTAAGTGGAAAAGTCTAGTAGATACTTATATGATTCTGGAATTCAGAAGAGATATAAGGACTTCAGATGACAATTTATGAGGTGCCAAATGTAGGTAACATTTGAAACTGAAACTGGATACAGTCATCTAGAGCCTAATATGGATGGATACGAGAAGAGGTAAGAAATTAATCCTGGGGTACTCCACTGTCCAGAACTTGGAAAGATGAGGGCTAAGGTACACAGACATTATTTCCTTATCTCCCTTGACATACTTATTGTTATCGCTTATTTTCTCTCTCATCATGGGTATGGTGAATTTCTGGGTATTATCCCTGTTGATGTCTTTCTTCAACTTCCTAATTAGTAATCAGAATGAATCATCCTTGAATTTATACAGTAATTAATTGCCTTCTGTTTATTAACATGATTTTTAAAATTTCTTTTCCAATAACTATTAATGATGTAATTAAATCTAAATACATGACTTAATCTTTATAAAACAGGTAAATTTGAGGGGAAAATTCTAAATCTTCAATATTGGGGGAAAATATTGTGCATAGAATAGATGTCCATGCAGACACTGATGGTCTGTTCCCAACTGATACACTACACAGTAGGTGAAAGTTGTGCAGTACCAGTGCAGTATACTCATGAGAATAATACAACTCATGACTTTTTGACCTGAAATCTACCACCACTGGGAGGTCCTTTTCAATAAATCTATGAATTCATTGAAATTATATGCAATATTTTGTGTTTAATGGTATTTTTTCAGCGCAGAAGGCCTACATAGCTTCTTCATACTCTTAAAGAAAACCCTAAACTCTAAAACATAAGCCATTTTAAATTCTACATTTCTTCCAAGTATAGGCCCCTGGAAGCTTTAGAAAGTCAGTTTTATATTCAGTAGACATTGAGGATAAGGGTTAAAAAAGACTAGGAATTCAATCCTTACTGAATTTCAACAGCAGATATATTGTGAAAGAAGCATGGGGAATAAAAGATTAGAGTCCACATGAAGGTGAGCACAACGTAAGCCCTGGTATTTTGTGTGTTACCACTTTGTTCTTCATTTTTAAAAAGGGCTTAAGTTTTTCTTCAGTTGATTTTAGGAGAGCATCCCCAGTAAATATGGTAGAATGTGAGAAATTGTTTTGAAAAATAATATACTCTACAAAATGCTCCAGGGTCTAAAAAACATTGCTTGATTCTTCTTAATAATGCCCACATTGCAGGATAGGGGGACAGCTTGAGCTTGAATGGAGAGTTTAAGTCCTGACCCAGAGATCAAAAAGTGGATAGGACAGAAATATAATGCCTATGTCTCTACGTGATTGGTCCATCCTGCATTAACATGGATATTTGTTATGTGCTTTGCACTCAAGGGAGTCTTCTGCTACGTAGATATTTATTGCCAGTGTTTTCAGAATTTCATAAAAAATTGCACATGATAAGCACAACTTCAAATAGTTATTCTTTTTGGAAAACGCATTCTAACTTTATGCTGTTTTGCTCTTTTGGAAGACAGTTATGTCTGACTTACATCATTTAAAAAAAAAATTTCAGTTTTAGAAATCTCTGAACCTAGTGACTAGAGCAGTGGAACTTGTATTTGTTGTAGCAGTGCAACGTGGACTGACTCCTGAGCCTGCTGCTTACTAGGTTTCATAATAATAAGCTAGCTGCTTCAATAGACTTCCCTGATGGCTCAGAGGTTAAAGCGTCTGCCCGCAGTGCAAGAGACCTGGGTTTGATCCCTGGGTTGGGAAGATCCCCTGGAGAAGGAAATGGCAACCCACTCCAGTACTCTTGCCTGGAGAATCCCATGGACAGAGAAGCCTGGTAGGCTACAGTCCACGGGGTTGCAAAGAGTTGGACACGACTGAGCGACTTCACTTTCAGTCTTCTTTGAAGACCTCTGTGTTTTCAGTCTTTTATAAAATTAGTCACTTTTAACAATCCGGGTTTTTTTTTTTAAGCACTAAATTTGACTATACTCTTTGAAAGTTCTCTAAAATTTTTACTGTATTTTCATTTCTTTATAATCTAAGGCTTTTAAAACTCAAAACTTCATGAATAAATTTAGATGTGGAAATTCTGTTTCTTAACCATTGGGATTCATGGATATTCTGACATGGAAGTAAACACATACATAGAATCCAAAGAACTTAAAATATTTAAAGAACAAACATCATTGATAAATTAAAATAGTGGATTAATCTTGACTACTAATAACCAGTGTGAGAACCACAGGTTAACCCTTTAGGTGGACCTTGGAGTGCATGCTATAATCTAAAGCTACCTTGTTTTGTAATATGAACAACAGTCTTACAAAATAGAAATACGTGAAAAAGAAATTCACCCACCTGGGTACTGTCATGAAATCATTTATAACGATGAGCCCTCAGAGGTCTTTTTCTGAATGTTCTCTAATGGATTTTCATTGAGAAGTAAATGATTTGGCAGATGGAATATTTTCATTCTTTATTTAACATACCATATTTCAGGATTTTTGTTGCTATGATTTCTTTACCATTTTTGGTAGAGAGTGGCAGCTATGGAATTAATTAATGTACACTCACCTTTGAGCCAAATAACACTTGAAATGGAAATGTGGAAATAATAACACCTATATTCACTTATTCAGCCAAATGAGATATCTAGAACAATGCCAAAAATGGAACTTAAACAGAAAAAAAAATAAAAAATTCTGTAAGCAGACAAAACATTCATTAGAAAGCCATTATATTGCATCTTCCTGTTTTTCTGTGAGAATCTTTTGAACACATGGTTTGGATAACAGCACGTGTTTTGCAGGTGCCGAATTGAAGATACTTTATAACTGATGCTAAGGGACTCCTTCAGTTGACCTCCTAGTCCACAGAAAATGAACTCCAAAGGTGTTTAAGGAGACTAGGGAAGAAGGGTCTGCTAGAGAGACATGTCTACAGTGGGGCTGGGGAAGGGAGAAAAATTCATAGCCTGAGAACAAGGGGAAAAATGAGAAAAAAAATTTATAAAAAGCAAGAATACATCTAAGAACCACAAAACCAAAACAGTTTTGTACTACTTAATATAGCTTAAGAACATGCTAGTGGCACTAAAAATAGCACAGAATAAAAATATATGCCACAGAGATGTTCTTAGTTCACACTAAAATTTAATCATATTCAGTGTTTCTATTTAAGCTAAAGAGAAATAATTAATGCAAGTGATTCATGTACTGAGAACCAGCCTATCCTTAAGGCAAATAGCCAACTTGATAGATTAGATTCTCTCTAAGGTCAGCCATATATATTTCATGTCAGTGCTATCCAGTATAAAACAATGTAAACATGTATGTAATTTAAAAGGTTCTGGTAGTCACATTAAAATAAATACAATAAGTGAAATTGCTTTCAGTAATATATTTTATTTAGTCTATATATCCAAAATACTATCATTTCGATATAGTTGCTCATTCGTGTCTGACTCTTTGCAACCCCATGGAATGCAGCACGCCAATCTCCCTGTCCATCACCAACTCCTGGGTCTTTCTCAAACTCGCGTCCGTTGAGTTGATGATGCCATCCAACCATCTCATCCTCTGTTGTCCCCTTCTCCTCCCACCTTCAATCTTTGCCAGCATCAGGGTCTTTTCTAGAGAGTCAGTTATTTGCATCAGGTGGCCAAAGTATTGGAGTTTCAGCTTCAGCATCAGTCCTTTCAATGAATATTCAGGACTGATTTCCTTTAGGATAGACTGGTTGGATCTCCTTGCAGTCCCAGGGACTCTCAAGAGTCTTCTCCAGCACCACAATTCAAAAGCATCAATTCCTCAGTGCTCAGTTTTCTTTATAGTTCAACTCTCATATCCATACATGACCACTGGAAAAACCATAGCTTTGACTAGCTGGATCTTTGTTGGCAAAGTAATGTCTCTGCTTTTTACTATGCTGTCTAGGTTTGTCATAGCTTTTCTTCCAAGGAGCAAGCATCTTTTAATTTCATGGCTGCAGTCACCATCTGCAGTGATTTTGGAGCCCCCAAAATAAAGTCTGTCACTGTTTCCACTGTTTCCCCATCTATTTGCCATGAAGTGATGGGACTGGATGCCATGATCTTAGTTTTCTGAATGTTGAGTTTTAAGCCAACTTTTTCACTCTCCTCTTTTTCTTTCATCAAGAAGCTCTTTAGTTCTTCTTCGCTTTCTTCCAAAAGTTGGTGTCATCTGCATATCTGAGATTATTGATATTTCTCCCAGCAATGTTGATTCCAGCTTGAGCTTTATCCAGCCTGACATTTCACATGACATACACTGCGTATAAGTTAAACAAGCAGGGTGACTATATACAGCCTTGACATACTCCTTTCCCGATTTGGAACCAGTTTCATTTGTTTCATTTTCAGTTCTAACTGTTGCTTCTTGACCTGCATACAGATTTCTCAGGAGGCAGGTCAGGTGGTCTGGTATTCCCATCTCTTGAAGAATTTTCCATTTTGTTGTGATCCACACAGTCAAAGGCTTTGGCATAGTCAATAAGTCAGAAGTAGATGTTTTTCTGGAGCTCTCTTGCTTTTCCCATGATCCAAGGGATGTTGGCAATTTGATCTCTGGTTCCTCTGACTCTTCTAAATCCAGCTTGAACATCTGGAAGTGCACGTTTCATGTACTATTGAAGCCTGGCTTGGAGAATTTTGAGCATTAGTTTGCTAGTGTGTGAAATGAGTGCGGTTGTGCAGTAGTTTAAACATTCTTTCCATTGCCTTTCTTTGGGATTGGAATGAAAAGTGACCTTTTCCAGTCCTGTGGCCACTGCTGAGTTTTCTAAATTTACTGTCATATTGAGTGCAGCACTTTCACAGCATCATCTTTTAGGATTTGAAATAGCTCTACTGAAATTCCATTACCTCCACTAGCTTTGTTTGTAGTGATGCTTCCTAAGGCCCACTTGAGGTCGCATTCTAGGATGTCTGGCTCTAGGTAAGTGATCACACCATCGTTATTATCTTGGTCATGAAGATCTTTCTTGTACAGTTCTTCTGTGTATTCTTGCCATCTCGTCTTAATATCTTCTGCTTTTGTTAGGTCCATACCATTTTTGTCCTTTATCGAGCCCATCTTTGCATGAAATGTTCCCTTGGTATCTCTAATTTTCTTGAAGAGATCTTTAGTCTTTCCCATTCTATTGTTTTCCTCTATTTCTTTGCACTGATCACTGAGGAAGGCTTTCTTATCTCTCCTTGCTATTCTTTGGAACTCTGCATTCAGATAGATATATCTTTCCTTTTCTCTTTTGCCTTGAGGTTCTTTTCTTTTCTCAGCTATTTGTAAGTCCTCTGTAGACAACCATTTTGCCTTTCTTTTTCTTGGGGATGGTCTTAATCCCTGTCTCCTGTACAATGTCATGAACCTCCAACCATAGTTCTTCAGGCACTCTGTCTATCATATCTAATCCTTGAATCTGTTTGTCACTTCCACTGTATAATGGTAAGGGATTTGATTTAGATCATACCTGAATGGTCTGATGGTTTTCCCTACTTTCTTCAATTTAAGTCTGAATTTGGCAATAAGGAGTTCATGATCTGAGCTGTTTAGTTCATGATCTGTTTAGTTGTCCTAGCCACATTTCATCAGCTCACTTCCTACATGCAGCTAGTTACAGGATTGGAAGGTGATGTCCCATATGGATGTCTGAGTGATATTCTAAAGCCCAAGTAAAAATGCAATATCAATACCAAGAATTCAAGGTTGGAAGAATTAGATATATTTATAAAGGACCTATAATATGCTCACAGTTTAGTGAATGAAGGGTTACTTTTTCTGTACAAAATCATTTACATTTTTAAAGAAATGTTTTAACTTTATATAAATTTCATTACTTTAAGACATGTTGCCCATATGACTTGATGCAGAAGATGTTAATATAGGTGGTAAATGTCGGGTGGTAGTGAAGCAAGGTATATCTTCTCTACAAAAGGAAACTGTAGAAAATGTGAATTATTTGGTGTAATTATTCAGAAGGTCTACAGCTGTTTCATTTTTTGCAGGGGGAACTAACTTCAAGGGGACAGTAAAAGATGATGTCTTAAATGTAAAATTGTACGTTTATTTTATATTGTTCTATTTAGAAGTAAGAAGCTGTTTGATTGATGATTAACTTTGTTAAAAGGGAAAATATTTCATTCTGCCTTTAAACTGGGAAAATATATAATCAAATCCTTAATGTATGATATCTTGTATGTTGACTTTAAAAAATAAATTTCTGGGCATGTTTGTGATAAGCAAGTTATTTTCAGTTCTCTCACACGTAATGTGCTTTAACTATTGAATGGTAGAAATTTTTCAAATAGCTGTTTTGAATTCTCCGTGGTAGAAATTGCCTGTAATTCAGTTGTGAATTTGCCTCATGTAAGGTTACCTAGTTATTTCATGTCTTGGCTTTAGCATAAAACTTTGTAAGACAGAAACTAACATTAATGTTTCCCCCCAAAAATTGTTTTTTCTAAAGTATTTCTCTTTGTTTCCTACTTCATAAATCCTGGAAATGTTTTTTTTTTGTAATAATGCCCTCAAACATAATATTTTTAGTATTTAAAAGTTAAAAAGATCGGTTTTCTTTACATAAACAGTAAATTTTGTCATCTTACATATGTGTAGATTTCTAGATAAATCCATTGTATGCTTTCCAAAATACATATTTTATATTTATTGCTATATTTGATTCGTATTTCATTTTGGGGGATCTGCAGTGCCTTCCCTGTTGCCATGCTCTTCTAGACAAAGACAATCAAATGGGAGGTTGAGTGACTTACCCACAGTGGCTTCTTAGCAATAGAACTAGAGCCAAAACCCAGCTTACAAGCCAGAATTTTCTCCTTAGTTCTTTAGAGCCAAGTTGCAAAGTATTTTTAGTATTTCCACTCACTCCATGTCATTGAGAGCCAACAAATAATGGTTTACATAAGGCGATAAAGCAGTGTATTCTGCAGAGAGAAAACTGGGCTTGGATAGTTTTGGAGAAAGACACAAACTCTCTTAGATTGACCTCATAATTTGAGCTTCTTCCCAGGAAACTTCTATATGTATTGTTTTTTCTAAGTATGCTTGTATAGCCTTAATTAGTTTATCTTTTCTGTATTATTTTCCTTCTGAACTCTTTTGGGCAGCGGGTAGCAGTAGAGATAGAAGTTTAACCTTTAGAATCTGGCAGGGATCACTGCCGTCAGACGTCAGGAATAGGCTCTCTGCTCACGGCCCCAGGCTTTTGTGATCCAAATAAAATTAAAGTATGAGAAACACTGTTTTAGAAAGGCCCACTCTGGTCCTCTTAGATGCTCCCCAGGGGCTGAGATGGTTTCTGGAGGCAAGGTGGCCGTAGCTTCAAGGAAGGAGCCAAACCCTCTCTTTGTGTGACTTTGTACACCCGGACCCCAAATTCTATACTCTAATAGCTCTTAACCTGCTGCTGGGACCCAGTTTGGATTCTTCTCCAACCCAGTTCTGTTAGCATGGGTCACACCACTGCTGTGAGCTCTTCAAGCTCTGAACTTGCCAAGGGTGCTTGTGGTGTGTGTAGACAGTGTGGTGGACGTGACAGCTGGGACCCCAGGAATGGATAGATGTGACTGCTTGTGACACAGGACAGAGTCAGTGGTGAGGAGAGGTAGGCTTTGTCCCCGAGGGTACCAGGGTATCTAGAGATCCAAATTTGAACCTGCTCATCTAGGTTCTTCTGAAGCAGTATTTGTTAGAGTAAGAGCAACTTAATTTAAAATTGGTTAACTTAATTTGTTAAATATTTAGATGTATGGTATGTGAACCTTCACTTGTATTCTTCACCTGCATCTTTAAAAATGTTAGAGGCAGACCCCACAAGCACAAGAGAATTTGAATCCTAAATTTACGCAGACACACTCAACAGAGTTCTGCTTCTTTGTCTGTGAAGGAGGAGTGATGATGGGGCTGGCTTCTTCAGTTCTGCACAGCAAGACCTGTGGTAGAAGTGGCTGGTTTGGCCCAGAGCTAAGATTTATCAAGATATTATCAGTCTTCCTTCTCATGGATCTAAAGCTGCTGTTTTGGCCATGTGATAAATGTCGTAGATAGAGGGATGAAACATACTTATTTAGTTTAGGATAGACTATTTCTGGGCTTCCAGTGAGATGTTAACTGCCAGTCAGTCTTAACCTCCAGTTAACTGAGCGAATCTTCATCTGTGACTGAGTAACAGGACCAGAGGGGATGACACAGCCACATCTTTGAGTTGCCATCTTACTTCTGGGAGAAAGAAGAGCATGAGGCAGTCTTGAAAGGTGAGGGAAATTCTGTCCTAAGCACTGGTTCTGAAGTGCTGTTACTTGCATCCAAGCTTTGTCACTCCCTTCTCCTTCCAAATAGGGAGTGGGGGAGATCCTGCCGCCCAAGCCCAAGTGAGGTCCAGAGACTCACCAGGAGACGAAAGATGCTCCCAGTGAGACAGGAGTTGAGTGCAACATCCAAACGAGAGGAATAACTAGATTTAAGGAAAGCAAGAGATGAGGTCAGGGAAATGAAGCATTCATCAAGCTAACTTGAAGAGAAAAGGGAAGTTTAGCTGCCAAGCGAATCTCTGGGGAGATTGTTTCTGTAAGAGTGTGATGTGTGTGTGTGTGTGTGTGTGTGTGTGTGTGTCTGTGTGTGTTATACATGCTTTTACTTATTTTCTTAGTGTGTTTGGGTGTGTCCACAGAAGCTGCCAAGTGTGGGTTTAAAATCCTGGTGTGAGTGATAATTAATATTCGTGAGCCCAGGGGGAACTTTACCTGGGAGTGAATTCTGGCACAAAAAATCTTTGCAAGTGAAGGCTTTATTTTGCATCTTATTAAAAAAATTGTTAAATTCTAGTGAAAAAAGTCTGTTTCTAGATATTTCCATATAGCTTTCACCAAAAATATTTTAATAAACCTTTCTGTCATCTTGGAATTTTTCTCATACTGAATTGAACTCTCATTTCAAGGAGTATTTCTAGTTTGAAATAAGATCGTCCCTATGCGACTATAGCATTAATCAGTGTCATATATTAAGGTATAGAGTAACATTTTAAGCATGATCATTTGATTACAGATTTGTGTAACAACCCACTTGGGTTTGAGGGAAACTTGCTCACTGTTGCATCTGGAATTTAAACTTGAAATTTTCATTTAATTGGGCATTAATGCAAGATGCTTATTATTTTGATTCCCCTCCCCCCCCCCCCCCCACCTATTACACTGTAACCATGAAATTTGGTTCAGGACATTGACTTAGTTTTCCAACTGTAAAAGCATATCATCAGATAACAAATCAGTTAGATTATTAGACAAGAGAGAATAGCCAATGTTATTATACCAACTTTTCCCTATAAATTTGAAAGAGACTTTCTTACTGTCTGTACCCACGGAGAGCCACTCCCATCACCCTGCTGAGTTATTTTGTTGTAGAGCTGAAGGTAGAGAATGGTCCAGTAATGTTTAGTGAACACTGACTTAATGGGTACTGGAATCATGCTACTCTGAAATTGTTATATTAGGCAATAAACAGCCTATTATTTATTTATTTTTCATCTTACGTTATTTATTTATTTTTAAATTTTTGATTTTACTTTATTTTACTTTGCAATACTGTATTGGTTTTGCCATACATTGACATGAATCCACCACGGGTGTACATGCGTTCCCAAACATGAACCCCCCTCCCACCTCCCTCCCCATAACATCTCTCTGGGTCATCCCCGTGCACCAGCCCCAAGCATGCTGTATCCTGCATTGGACATAGACTGGCGATTCAATTCTTACATGATAGTATACATGTTTCAATGCCATTCTCCCAAATCATCCCACCCTCTCCCTCTCCCTCTAAGTCCAAAAGTCCGGTATACACATCTGTGTCTTTTTTGCTGTCTTGCATACAGGGTCATCATTGCCATCTTTCTAAGTTCCATATATATCTGTTAGTATACTGTATTGGTGTTTTTCTTTCTGGCTTACTCCACTCTGTATAATCGGCTTCAGTTTCATCCATCTCATCAGAACTGATTCAAATGTATTGCAAAAACCATTTACTAATGACTGTTACCAGTGATATTATTTTCTAATAATATTTTATACTTTTCTTGTTATCAAATTACTTATTCTTTCAAATTCTTGGCCTGTGTAGCTTTACCACTGTGCACTCACAAAATAGATATCAAAATGGCCAATAAAAACATAAAAAAGTACTAATTACTGATCAAGGAAGTGCAAAATAAAAGACAATAAGATACTACTATACTCCCTCAAGAATGATAATGATTCAAAAAGACTGTCAGTACCGAGTATATGAATTTTCACTTACTGCCTCTTGGTGTGTGTGTTGTTGTTCAGTTGCTATGTGATGTCTGACTTTTTTGTGACCCCATGTAATGTAGCCCACAAGGCTCCTCTGTCCTTGGGGTTTGCCAGGCAAGAATACTGGAGTAGGTGGCTATTTCCTTCTCCAGGGGATCCTCCCAACCCAGAGATCAAACCCACATCTGCTACACTGGCAGGCAGGCTCTTTACTGCTGAGCACAAGGGAAGCCCCTTGTTTGAGGGAAGCCCCTTGTTTGGTGCAAGCCTCATATTGATGCAAATATTTTATAAATTTACTTGTACTTGTTTGGGAAAGCTGCGAACATGCCTGCTTTGTGACTGAGCAATTCACTCCAAGTTAAAAAACCAGCAGTGGGTGCACATACACCAAAGACATACACCAGCAGGTTATTGGAGCATTGTTTGCAAACAATGCCAAATATTGAGGATCAATAGATGCATAAAATGTGGTGTAGACTTGATTAAAATTTAGAAACATACTATTGAATGAAAGGAGCCATACACACAAGAATGCATACTGTCTGGGTCTATTTATGGACGTAGTTTCAACAGAAGCTAGAGGGTTGGAAGCCTTGATAGTAGTTACCTTTGGGAAGAAGGAAGAGATGGGGATTAAGTGTGTGTGTGTGCTCAGTCCTGTCCAACTGTTTGCAACCCAATGGACTGCAGCAGGCTACTCTGTCCGTGGGGTTTCCCAGGCATGAATACTGGAGTGGTTTGCCATTTCCTCCTCCTAGGGATTTTCCCAACCCAGGGATTGAACCCATGTCTTCTGTGCCTCCTACATTGACAGGCAGATTCTTTAGCACTTGAGCCACCTGGGAAGCTTCCCACCCAATATGGGCCATTTCTAGTGTATTCATGTAGGTACCTGCTCTTCACTAATACACTGAGCTGTACATTTATGCTTTTTGTGCTTTTTTGAATGTGTTACCCAGTGTGTAAGTTTCTGAGGGCGGTCATAACAAAGTAACTCCTTGATAGCTCAGTTGATAAGAATCTGCCTGCAATGCAGGAGACCCCAGTTTGATTCCTGGGTTTGAAGATCCCCTGGAGAAGGGATAGGCTACCCACTCCAGTATTCTTAGGCTTCCCTTGTGGCTCACCTGGTAAATAATCTGCCTGCAATGTGAAAGACCTGGGTTCGATCTCTGGGTTGTATTAATGTAATTATTTTTGTTTTTCTTATCCTTTGACAGAGAATTGAAAATTTCATTGGTGGTTAGCGGTTTTCTTCAGATTGGTAATGATTATGTCCAGCAGGCCACTTTCTCATGGAGGTAGGCTGCTTGAGAGGTGTGTCAGGGAGGTGACAGAGAGGTCTGTCTGTTTCGGAGATGACTGGGTTCCTTTGGGTGTTATAAGTATTATCTAATGATACTTTGGGCTTCGCAGTTGGTGCTAGTGGTAAAGAACTCACCTGCTAATGCAGGAGATGTAAGAGACCTAGGATTCAATTCCTAGGTTGGGAAGATCTCTGGAGAAGGACACAGCAACTCGCTCCAGTATTCTTGCCTGGGGAATCCCATGAACAGAGATGCCCGATGGGCTACAGTCCATGGGGTTACAAAGAGTCAGACATGACTGAAGTGATTTAGCATGCACTCATGCAGTGATCCTTTTGGAATGGAATGTTGTCAGTCATGATTATGTAGGAGAATGTATAAGTAACTATGAAAATCGCTCAGTCATGTCTGACTCTTTGCAACCCTGTGGACTATACAGTCCATGGAATTCTCCAGGCCAGAATACTGCAGTGGGTAGCCTTTCCCTTTTCTAGGGGATCTTCCCAACCCAGAGATCAAACCCAGGTCTCCCACATTGCAGGCAGATTCTTTACCAGCTGAGCCACAAGGCAAGCCCTGGAGAATGTACATTTATTCTTAATATTATCATGATGGCCTCTGAATCACTAAGAAAAGTCTCAGTTTTACTGAGACTGAATTTAGATGTAAGAGAGCAAATTCTCAGCTTGGAGAGAAACCCTCTCTTGAAGCCACACTTGTGGACTCCTTTGGCAAGCACCCTTAAAAACATTTGCTTCCCAAGCCAGTCATCAAAGGTTGTGCAGATTCCATATGACAGGTGTCCCTAAAGCCAAAGAAGGAACCACCCAGCAGGGTTTATCTCCAATCTTGCTTTTAAATTTCATGTGTGAAGTTATGTTACCACTTCGTGCTTTCCCTATATTTTTCTAGCTTTTGCCACTTGTTAAGAGAGTATTTTTTTTCCGATGTGAATTGCCTGTTGCTCTCTGATAGCAAAGCCTCTATAGACAATAGGGAACAGTTCTGGCTACTGCTTTATAGCCTTAGCTTTCATTTGGCTTGTTGCCACTACAAATTCTCCTATTACTATCTTTCAAAATATTCAACAGTATTGTGGTTTATGCCAAAATCAACATGGAAATAAGGCGTAGCTTATTCTGTTCGGGTTGACAGAGCAATAATATATTGTTGTTTTTCTTCTGTCTGTAAGTACCTTGCATTTCAGCACTTTATCTCTTGCGGGTCCAGCCAAATTATGTTTCTAAAACAGGCCTCTTGTTCCTTTGGATATTTCTTTAGATGTCCCTTTTGTATTCCTATGTGCATTCCAAGAAGTTCCTAGATACTTATTAAGCATTTATTTAGATGGAGAAGAAAGTTTCTCCAGACTTTATCCTTTCTTAAATTAAGATTAATTCATCTGTGTCAAGTCTGGTGCTGGGTCAGTGGGTGGGCGACACGTGCAAGGTGCACAGTATAGATAATTGTTGATCAACTGGAGGCTGTTTTACAGATTCCTGGGAAATGAGCTGATTTTCTCAGAAATGTCATATAAATTAGTTTTTACGTTATTCAAGAAGACACTCTAAACACTTGTTACCAAGAAAGCATGTAATATGATCTCACACTTAGGTTGATGTTTTCAATGCTAAGCCTATAAAAGAGCATTTAGAAAAGACTTTACTTTACATGAAAGCATGTAATTTATGGCACTGTAACACAAGTCTGTTAAAAAGTCAGTCATAGCACTTGGAATAATTTCTTCCAGTTGAGTATCTCTTTCCTCAAAACCCCAAGAGAAGTTATAGCAGTTGTTATAAGTGGATTTATGATGTTCGGCAAAAACTAGAATGTTTTCAAACCCAAACGATGTAATTATTTAGTGATTAAGAGTTTCATGATTTAGAGAGAGTGAACAATCCTCTGACGTGGAAGAGGGCAAGATGGCAGCTTCACAACAGCACCTTGAATGGCTGCATCCAGCAGTTACTATTATTCCTCTTCCTTTTAATCTGCTGTCAAAGGGAGTGATTCCTATGATATTCACAGCTTGTATGTCCTGGGATAAGGACACAGCAAGAAAGACTGGCCGTGGTGCTTGGGGCTGCCCCAGATGATGAGTGGGGCACTTAATGCTCCTTGTAAACCTTAATCTCACCAGCGTATTTAAGCTAATGTGCCCTCCATTTGCAGCGGGAGCATTGTGTTTAGGACACAACAGGGAACTGAGGTAGGGGGCCTAGATTTGTTTAGTTACACAATATAGAAATAAATCTGACATCCCTCATGAGCTAGAATCTATATTTAGTATCTGATTTTCTCTCGTTTCTATTTCGTACCATCCTTTGAACACATCTGAATTGAAAGTGGAAAATATCATCACATGAAAATGACTACATACTTTAACTAAAATGAAAATTATAATTGTATGGTTGTGCTCTTGATTATAACATATGGTCTCATACATAAAGTATAATAATAATAGTAATAATAATAACATATTTCATAGAATGTTCTGTGTTCAGAAATCGAGTGAGATACCTACCGTTAGAAGTTTCTAATTTCTCTACTATTAGAAATTTCCAATTTCTGAATTATGTCTTCCAAAATCTCAGACTAGTTCATCATTTATGAAGTTGTAAACTAATTTGTGTTATTTTATAATTAAATAATTTAATTTGCAAATTTAATGAATTTCTGAGAAAGATTGTCAAGTTTGTCTACTTTGATGCCATTGGGTGGTTAGTAGTAAAACTGGTCTTCACATCAAACCTAATTTTATTTTGATGGTAGAAAGACTGTTCCCTACTCAAGCAAAAGTGGGTTTCAGACAATTCGTACTTAGGTGTGAGCATTGGGTCTGATATACCCTGCAGGTTGGAGACCATTAACTTCTTAGTTCTTTCTTTTTTCATCTACTAAATGAGGCAGTTATAGCAGTGGTCTCATAGAATGGTTGGGCAAAACTAAGTACAAGAGTGAATGGAAGGCTCACCATCATACCTGACTTGTAGTTCCTGTCAGTGCTTTCACAGTATTATGTTATGTCACATGTTTAAGCAGTTGTCTTACAATAAGATACAACTCAGAGGATTGAGTATAAGCGAGATCATATTCATTTGTCATTTGTCAGAATGTATTTTTATACTGTCTAGGTTTCAGGCTCTGCTAAAAAATTGGATATAAGAAAACAAAACAAAAATCAGGTATTCAGAGGAGAATGGAGGAAATTGATATTGAACAAGTCCTTAGGTGAAAATCAGAAATGCTATAAAGGAAGAAAATATAGATTCACTTTCTTTCATTTTATCTTAAATTATTGAGACTTGCACCCCATTAATTTAGTTTTACACCAAAAGGGATAAGAATCTACTTTAGGTTATTTATGGGAAAATGTATTTTCCTAAGTGTAGATTGAAGGACTGATGCTGAAGAGCTGACTCATTAGAAAACATCCTGATGCTGGGAAAGATTTAAGGCAGGAGGAGAAGGAGGCAACAGAGGATGAGATGGTTAGGTGGCATTATCGACCCAATGGATATGAATTTGAACAAGCTCTGGGAGTTTGTGATGGACAGGGAAGCCTGGCATGTTGCAGTTCATGGGATCGCAAAGAGTCAGACACGACTGAATGACTGAACAACAACAGCAACTGTAGACTTGCTGCTCATGTAGAATCCCACAAAGATAATTGGCTGTGGAACATACATACTTTGGGGATGTTTAAAACACGAGCTTCATGTCTCCACTGTCCACTGGAGACTCAAGATGCTTCAATCTTGTAAGAGCCACAGTGGAAGAAAGTGAAACAATTATATTTTCTTTGTTATGATCTCATTGATTGTAATTCTCTTTTATGAAGTGTACTGAATAATGACTTGTGGAAAATTTTAACCACCATGTGCTTCAGGATATAAATAATGCAATAAGGTATTATGCCTCATGCTTTCAGAAATGAGTAGTGTCCATGATGAGAGACACCAGATGAAAGCTCATCATTTTGTTTAGTTCAGTTCCCTGGAGTAAGAACATTTTGGATCCTGATTCTAAGAGAAAGGACAATTTCATGCAGTATGTAAAAAAGATTAGTTTTACTGTGATTACCTCAAATTCTTGTGATGTGTGGAAAGACCCCTCTTCTGATCAATGATGAATGGAGTAGGACTCAGCCTGTCCCTTGGTTTTTCTCTTTTTACATGTAAAACAAACCAACACATCTTTAATATTGGCTTTGATAGATAGACTTAGAGAATTAGATCTAAACCGCAAAAACAATTGGCATTCAGCAGAAAAGAGCTGTCAGGCTGGGAAAAGCCTCCATTCTGTTACAGTCCTTGAAAATCCTGCTTGTGCCTGGTGCTGTTTTAGCTTCACTAAGAAAACGTTAGTTATCCTGCCTGAAGTCTTACATTGCCAAGGAATATGCTTAACTGCTTGTTGGTTGAGTAGGTTTTTTAAAAAAATATTAGTTTAATTTTAAAGTTTAATTTGAATTATGATGTTTGTTTTGTAAAATAAATCAATGGGTTTTTACAGGCAAGTTTAAAATTATATTTGGGCTATACTAACAGTTCCTGATGTATATGTACTCTATTAAATTAAATTTCATTATTATGAGTAAGAGTATTTTTAAGATAGGGAAATTGAAAGGTGCAGTGCAGATCCTCAACAAATTGTCATTTCAGAAACTTTTGTCACTGTCACTCTAAGCTCTTGTATTTAGTTCTTTTGGGGAATCTCTACTCACATTGAGGCAAGTATCTTAGATTTTCTTTTGCAGAAAAGGAATAGCATTTATGTTTTAGTGAGTATTGTGAACATTGCCATCGATCCTAGGCAAAGGAATAAGGAAATTATGTTACATATATCAGTGCCAACTCTTTTTAACTTTAAACCCATATGTAAATTAATCATTTTTCTGCTCTTGAAGGCAATATAAATGTAGTAAAAAGATCACTGGACTTGAGCTCTCCTTCTTACTTATCTATATTATTCTATGAAAATTCTCATCCTGACTTATTACCTTTGTTTGAAGAGATTCTAATAATAAATATCTGTCTGTGTGAATTGATTATTTAACTACAGAATGATTGCCAGACGGAAGCTGATTAGTACCTATTATTTAACCTAAATTGTTTTGATTACAACTTATATTGGATTAGTCTATACATTCAAAGAATCATAATTGTCACTAAAAATAAGGAGGGCAGAAGTTGTGTTTTCTACTTCTTCTGTATTCCTGTAATTTTCAACACAAAACTAGACTTTTGAAAGATTCATACTGAGTCTGGTAAAGTACACTAAGTGATAACATCTTTAAATTAGATCTTATAATATTAGAGACAAGTCTAGGAAGATGTAATAAATGAATAATCCAAATGAAAACTGTATTTTGTAGTCATTAATTTTACAATAATTTTGAAAACTAATTTTGAGTAACCTGGGTTTTCCTACTCTTTTCTATGGCTCAGTTTACCAAAAGCATGCAAGTAAAATCATCCTTCAGATCAATGATTTCAATCTTGACTTATTAAACAATAGCCTATTTGCTTTTAAGGAAAATAATCATTGAATTTTAATCATTTTAATTGTGATATTTGATGGTAATTTGTACTGAGACTTTTATAGTTTTAAATTCAGGCTATATTTCCAAGAATTGCATTCCTAAATTTTTTCCTTGGAAAATCTGGTGGATTTGTCTATAATGTATCAAATTCCAGATTAATGCTAAAATATAATAATTACTACCAATAGACTTTTCTCTATTTTGTCACAGAGTTTAAATTTTATCATAAATTTTAAATTTTTATCATGAAGTTTATCATCAGTTCAGTTCAGTTGCTCAGTTGTGTCCGACTCTTTGTGACCCCATGAATCACAGCACGCCATACCTCCCTGTCCATCACCAACTCGCAGAGTTTACTCTGTCCTTCAAGTAGGTGATGCCCTCCAGCCATCTCATCCTCTGTCATCCCCTTCTCTTCCTGCCCCCAATCCCTCTCAGCATCAGAGTCTTTTCCAATGAGTCAGTCTTTGCATGAGGTGGCCAAAGTATTGGAGCTTCAGCTTTAGCATCAGTCCCTCCAATGAACACCTAGGACTGATCTCCTTTAGGATGGACTGGTTGGATCTCCTTGCAGTCCAAGGGACTCTCAGGAGTCTTCTCCAACACCACAATTCAAAAGCGTCAGCTGTTTGGCGCTCAGCTTTCTTCACAGTTCAGCTCTCACATCCATACATGACCACTGGAAAAACCATAGCCTTGACTAGACGGACCTTTGTTGGCAAAGTAATATCTCTGCTTTTGAAAATGCTATCTCAGTTGATCATAACTTTCCTTCCAAGGAGTAGTGTCTTCTAATTTCATGGCTGCAATCACCATCTGCAGTGATTTTGGAGCCCCCCCAAATAAAGAGAAGTTTAAATTTTTCTATAATAAGTTCGATTAGTTACCCAAACAAGAATCTGAGCTTGAGGCTGGAAAAGAATATCATTGGTTATGCCTCATTTTTAGCTATAAGGCATAGAATTAATTTAAGACTCAAATGCTTTGGGGAGAGATACAAATTATTTATAATGTACATGCCAACTAATCAAGATTAGGTTTGAAAGATGTCCAGAAAACCCTTTCCTGGCTTTATTTTCCCTGTCCTAGTATCATAAAAATGTTTTGCTTTCTGAACTTTTGAAGTGTTTATGTGTATGCATTATACATAATATATAATCAGTATATATTATATGTTGTTTATGTAGTCAAGGAAAATCTGTGTAACATACACACAATTTTTGACTTATATACCTACATTTACTGTTCCTGTTAAGTATTTTTCTCCTAGCTTCTCTCAGTGTTAGTTTGTTCATCTTCCTTCACCTCTAGACCCTTCTCTTTTTCACTGTGCGATATTGGGTTAGGAGAAGACACAGAAAGGGGAGGAAGATGGAAGAGATGGAAGGAAAAACCTCTTTCCATCACCCTAAGATTGCTGTTGTTCCTTCTGTCCCTCCTATCCTGACTTTACATGCAGTCTAGATGCTACACAGTCTTCCTGAGGGTATAAATATTAATCTGCCATCTATTCCTCAGTCATCTATTTATCTGCCACCTCAATAGTACTTCAAGTAAGATGGATTATGAAATTTGGTTACAGGGAGAATTGAATAGGGAAATAAGATGAGGTGGGTGTTCAAGTACAAAAAAAGTACTACTTTAAGTACTTATTAGAACTGGGCTATGATTTTGCTTCTGTTCTATCCCTAACAACCATTTAAAGAGAAAACCTCATTTATGAGATTTACAGTCTTCATCATACTTCAGGTACTGGTAAGAGGGAAAATAGGAAAAAGAGAGAAGACTCTAGTGGAGCAATGGAAGACTTCTTTATACCTTACTTGCCCCCATCGTCCTCACATGCATTCTGGCATTATTTGTCCAATATAGGCAATATTTCCATTTTGTTGACCCATTTCTCTGTTACAGAGTATGGAGAAAAGACCTTCTTTAGAAAGTATATTTTCCCTTATACAGAAAACCATAGATCCAATACTATAAAACTAAGCCTTAAAGTGTCTGGCAACATGATTTATTATTTATAGCCTTACCTTCATGCCTGACCTTCATATAAGTGACCCAAAACACTTTTCTTTAATGACTGGAGTTTTAAATTTTTTCAGAATATGTAACTACAATTCATATTTGACTAAAGTATTTGACCTTGTATTTTTAGAAATTATAGCAAATTATTCATATTTTTTAGACATATGTAGCATTTAAAACAAGAATATTTAGCTAACTCCCTCCAAATCCTATAACGATGTCGTTTCTACCTGGTCCACTTGACATTCCCTGACCTTTACTATCATGATGCACCCATTTAGAACATCGATTGTATATTCACAGGCATTTTAACTTCACAGTAGTACAATTCAGTGATTAAGTACTTGTAGTGGCATTGCTTGCCAGATTCATCATGACCCCAATAAAAACTGGGAGTATGTATTATCTTAAATTTCATGGTATGTATCCAAGAGTAACATGAATATGAGGCTCAGTTGGAACAAAGTCCTCATTATGCAAATAGTTTAGTTGAGTGATGAGTTTGACCCATCACCTGAGATTTTGGAACAGAGTCGAAAAATTCAGGGCAGTTGCTAGAGTATGTTTGCAGAAAATGGACTTAATTTGAATATGTATTTTGAACACATGATTTGTTCAAGTACTTATATTGGATATAGAAATCACTAATAAAAACTATGTATGTTTTATATACCACATTGTGCAGTCTCAGTTCAGTTCAGTTGCTCAGTCATGTCCGACTCTTTGCGACCCCATGAATCGCAGCACACCAGGCCTCCCTGTCCATCACCAATTCCCGGAGTTCACTCAGACTCACGTCCATCGAGTCCGTGATGCCATCCAGCCATCTCATCTGGGTCGTCCCCTTCTCCTCCTGCCCCCAATCCCTCCCAGCATCAAAGTCTTTTCCAGTGAGTCAACTCTTGGCATGAGGTGGCCAAAGTACTGGAGCTTCAGCTTTAGCATCATTCCTTCCAAAGAGATCCCAGGGTTGATCTCCTTGAGAATGGACTGGTTGGATCTCCATGCAGTCCAAGGGACTCTCAAGAGTCTTCTCCAATACCACAGTTCAAAAGCATCAATTCTTCGGCACTCAGCCTTCTTCACAGTCCAACTCTCACATCCATACATGACCACAGGAAAAACCATAGCCTTGACTAGATGGACCTTAGTCGGCAAAGTAATGTCTCTGCTTCTGAATATGCTATCTAGGTTGGTCATAACTTTTCTTCCAAGGAGTAAGCGTCTTTTGATTTCATGGCTGCAATCACCATCTGCAGTGATTTTGGAGCCCCCCCAAAAATAAAGTCTGAGACTGTTTCCACTGTTTCCACATCTATTTCCCATGAAGTGATGGGACCAGATGCCATGATCTTCGTTTTCTGAATGTTGAGCTTTGAGCCCACTTTTTCACTCTCCTCTTTCACTTTCCTCAAGAGGCTTTTTAGTTCTTCTTCACTTTCTGCCATAAGGGTGGTGTCATCTGCATATCTGAGGTTATTGATATATCTCCCGGCAATCTTGATTCCAGCTTGTGTTTCTTCCAGTCCAGCGTTTCTTGTGATGTACTCTGCATATAAGTTAAATAAGCAGGGTGACTATATACAGCCTTGACGTACTCCTTTTCCTATTTGGAACCAGTCTGTTGTTCCATGTCCAGTTCTAACTCTTGCTTCCTGACCTGCATACAGATTTCTCAAGAGGCAGGTTAGGTGGTCTGGTATTCCCATCTCTTTCAGAATTTTCCACAGTTTATTGTGATCCACACAGTCAAAGGCTTTGGCATAGTCAATAAAGTAGAAATAGATGTTTTTCTGGAACTCTCTTGCTTTTTCCATGCTCCAGCAGATGTTGGCAATTTGATCTCTGGTTCCTTTGCCTTTTCTAAAACCAGCTTGAACATCAGGGAGTTCACAGTTCACGTATTGCTGAAGCCTGGCTTGGAGAATTTTGAGCATTACTTTACTGGCATGTGAGATGAGTGCAATTGTGCGGTAGTTTGAGCATTCTTTGGCATTGCCTTTCTTTGGAATTGGAATGAAAAGTGACCTTTTCCAGTCCTGTGGCCACTGCTGAGTTTTCCAAACTTGCTGGCATATTGAGTGCAGCACTTTCACAGCATCATCTTTCAGGATTTGAAACAGCTCAACTGGAATTCCATCACCTCCACTAGCTTTGTTTGTAGTGATGCTTTCTATGGCCCACTTGACTTCACATTCCAAGATGTCTGGCTCTAGATTAGTGATCACATCATGATTATTGTGCAGTCTAGTTATTGATTAAAATGTGAGATTAGAAGGAAGCTAAAGAGATGATTTGGTCAGACAGTCATCCCCAGGCAGATCTGTTTCAACACATAGAAATTACTACTGAAAAAGAAAAAAAAAGTGCTTGCAGTGGAAACCTTGCTGTAGCATTGCTATGGCATTATAATGTATTGGGGGATTTGAATTCATGCAACTGATGATATATACAAGCATTACCAAGCCTTGGAACTCAGTCAGTAAATAATCTGCCTGCAATGCAAGAGACCTGGGTTTGATTCCTGGGTCGGGAATATCCCCTAGAGATGGAAATGGCAACCCACTCCAATATTCTTGCCTAGAGAATCCCATGGACAGAGGAGCCTCCTTGGCTATAGTCCATGGTATCAACAAGAGTTGGACATGACTTAGTGACTGAATCACCACTACCAACTGATATGTGATATCCACAAGTATTACCAAGCACAGATATTACCAATTTGTTGTTGCTGTTAAGTCACTCAGTTGTGTCCAACACTTTGTGACCCCATGGACTGTAGCATGCCAGGCTTCCCTGTCCTTCACTATCTCATGAATTTGTTCAAGCTCATGTCCACTGAGTTGATGATACCATCCAACCATCTCATCCTCTGTTGGCCTCTTTCCCTCCTGACCTCAATCTTTCCCAGCGTCAGGGAGTCACCTCTTCATATCAGGTGGCCAAAGTATTGGAGCTTCAGCATCAGTTCTTCCAATGAATATTCAGGACTGATTTCCTTCCGGATTGACTGGCCTGATCTCCTTGAAGTCCAAGGGGCTCTCAAGAGTCTTATCTAGCACCACAGTTCAAAAGCATTAATTCTTTGGCACTCAGCCTTCTTTATGGTCCAACTCTCACATCCATACATGACTACTGGAAATACCATAGCCTTGACTAGTTGGACCTTTGTTGGCAAAGGTCTCTTTGGTAATGTCTCTGCTTTTTAATATGCTGTCTAGGTTGGTCATTGCTTTTCTTCCAAGGAGCAAGTGTCTTTTAATTTCATGGCTGCACTCACCATCTTGCAGTGATTTTGGAGCCTCCAAAAATAAAGTCTGTCACTGTTTCCATTGTTTCCCCATCTGTTTGCCATGAAATGATGCCATGATCTTAGTTTTCTGAACACTGAGTTTTAAGCCAGCTTTTTCACTTTCCTCTTTCACCTTCATCAAGAGGCTCTTTAGTTCCTCTTCATTTTCTGCCATTAGGGTGGTGTCATCTGCATATCTGAGATTATTGATATTTCTCCCAGCAATCTTGATTCCATTTTGTGCAGTTACAGTAAATTCAGGAGAGTGTTAGTTTGTGGCAGGAATATCATTTATGTATATTTTACCCAAAGCCATTCTAATATAATTAAAAATAAATTATCACAAATAAAAAGAAGCAGTACAATAAACAGAACCACATAAACTGCTTGACTGTTGTTTTGCATAAACCTAAGCATTTTTCTTTCTTTTTAAAAGGCAATTTCTATTGAAGTGTAGTTGATTTTCAATTTTGTGTAGTTTCATGTGTACAGCAAAGTAAGTCAGTTATATGTATACATATATTCCATATATTCACTTTTCTAGATTCTTTCCCATAGATGCCATTACAGAGTATTGAATAGAATTTCCTGTGCAATACAGTAGTTATCTGTTTTATATAAATAATGTGCACATGTCAATCCTAGTCTCCCAATTTATCTGTCCGTCCCCTTGCCCCGTGGGAACTATAAGTTTATTTTCTACATCTGTTATTCTATTTCTGTTCTGTAGATGAGTTCATTTGTACCTTTGTTTTGCTTTCCACACATAAGTAATATCATATGATATTTGTCTTTCTCTGTCTAAGCATTTTTCCTTTGCTTATGATTCCTAATTGTTGTCTTCCTTTTAACAAATTGAAAAATAAAAACCGTATGATTATGTCAATAGATGCACAGAAAGCCTTTGATAAAATTCAACATCCATTTATGATAACCCTCCAGAAAGCAGGACTAAAAGGAACATACCTCAACATAATAAAAGCTATATAGAACAAACCCACAGCAAACATTATCCTCAATGGTGAAAAATTGAAAGCATTTCCCCTGAAGTCAGGAACAAGACAAGGGTGCCCACTCTCACCGCTACTGTTCCTTTTCCTTCCTTTCTAATTCTCAGTGTATTTTGTTAAACTCACATCCTTTTAACATCTTTGATTAAGACAGTTTTACCATCGCTAATTGAGTCCTTTGATAACTTTAAAGAAATGCTAGACAAAGCACAATCTCTCCAGGAAATTCCTAAACTGTAACCTTTCAGGTTAAAAGTGACCTCAGTTCACCTTTTCTCCAAACAAACCTTGGGATGTTATCTAGGTATTATCTCAGGAGACTGCAGTGCTAATTCATAGAGATGGACAGTAGCATGCTTTATCATGTTATGACTTTCTGTGAATGATGGTCATAGGGAAGGGAATATATACATCATTTAGAAATGACTCAGAGATTCTCATAAACTTTCTAAAAAGTCGACAATGATCAATAGAAATCTATCAGAAAACATAAAAATGAAATATCAAACTCCAGTTGATAAAGCTAACATTTTAAACTTTAAATTTTTAATTAAATCTGTACATTTACTGTACTTACATTCACTAATTAATATGGTCTCCAGGTACCTAGTCTGTAAAGACGAAAGTTGAAGAAAATCTTTCAGTGTTTTAAGTTGAGAATTTGTGTTAAAATGTCTTAAATTGCAGAATGATTTATGTCATTGGATATTTTTATAATAATAATTAATTTTATAAGTTAACTTGCAAAGTGAAATTTTAAAAATTTCTTATTGCATGAGATGAAAAGTGAAAGTGAAGTCGCTCAGTTGTGTCTGACTCTTTGCGACCCTGTGAACCGAAGCCCAACCAGACTCCTCCGTCCTTGGGATTCTTCAGGCAAGAATACTGGAGTGGGTTGCATAGGCTATGTGAAAAAATTCTATTTTTTAAAATGTCCTTTCTTGTTAACTTTAATGACATAGTCACTCATAAAATCAATGTGGTTTATTGGGGTTAAGGGAAGAGGTGCAGTGAATTCTAGAAGTGTGTTAAGACAATACTGTAACTTTTATCTGTCTTTGCCACAAAGCAACCTCACAAAGGTGCTTGTTGTTTTATGTACCATATTTCTCCCAAAGGCCCAAACATGACGATCTCAATATGGCTTCAGCGATAAAAGCACATCTGCCGGTTTAAATTAGATTGACAGCATCTATAATCAAGGAGCAAGTTTCAAGCCTCCAGACTCCTTCCTCACACAGTAGCCAAAAAATGTCGCACTTCAAATTAAGTTTATCCTAAAAAATTAAGATGTGAATCGGTACCTAAAGGTTTTGGATCTCTTTATCTAATATATTGTTGGTGCATAATTTCAGTATATGTTTATTTCTATTAAATTTTCTCCTTTGTGCAATGTGATTTGTTTTTAATTTGTCACTTATAATTTACATGTAAACAATTTTAAGCTAGTTCATCAAGTTATATTATTATTTGGAATATGATGAACTTTGATTATTGTTACCATAGTAATTTGTTTGCTCTCAAAGAAAACTTGAGTTATGTAATTTTCATTGTCAGTTTATCATGCTGCATGTATGCAAATGCATAGATACACCAAAGACATGATGACATTATTTGTATATCCAGTTTTATAAACTACAGTATGTATTTTCCCCCCTTAAAACAGCTTTGTAATGCAAATATAAATTCTTTAAAATCAGACACCAGGAGGCAGAACCATGTGACATCTTCCCAGAAACAGTTGCCAGATGACCCTCTCTTTCAGTCACTTACCACTACTCTTGTATTATTAATGAAGTGTCAGTAAGATCAAACTGTGGCTCTTAGATTAGTCAGCAGTTCACCATGACACAGGTACTCTTCATTCAGCTTCAACAATGATCAATTTACAACCAGTCTTGTTTCATCTATTCCACCCATCACTTCCTCATAACCATATTATTTAAAGCAAAGCCCGGATTATATAATCACACCCATAAATATTTCCATATGCAGCCCTAAAAGATAAGAATTATTTTTGCATCTATCACAATGCAATTAATTTAATTGAAATGTGTAATAATTACTTTTTATTACATTTCAGGTCAATATTCAAATTTCCAATGACCTCATGAATATAGTAATTTTTCTACATTTGTTTGGAGGATGTTTCAAATGCTGTCAATATTTCATAATGATTAAAATGCCTCTGAAGTCTCTCTTAATCTGTAAGTTCTCTTCCATCTCTCTGTCTCTCTCAACCTTTTTCCCCCCATTCACATAATTTATTGCTGAAGAAGCCAGGAGGTTATCCTGCAAAGCTTCCCATTGCTGATCATATCCCTATGCTATAGTTTAACATGGCTTCCAATCCATTGATCTAGAGAGGGGTCATACTTAGATGTGTTTTTTCCATTCTTTCATAATGCCAAGTGGTAATATGATTTTTCAAGAGTCCCATGATGCTTATAAATTACTTATTTTGTGATCTTAGAAATATTTATGCTCAATGCCAAAATCTTTCAACATATATTTATATTGTATAGTGAAACTATTTTCATTCTATTATTCTTTCTTCATTTATTAATTGGAATACTTCTAAAAATAGAAGCTTCACCAAATTTGTTATTTGGTTATCTGGTGGCACAGTATATATAGGAAAGGCTGGATAAATGTTCGATTACATCAGACATTTATGTATCAGCTATTCCCTGTCATCTGGAGGTGACCAATTAGCTTACTTTGTTGTATGTTACTTTAAGTCACTTATAAACATTTGAATATGTGTTTAATTTTTTTTGATCAATTTATGCTTCAGTTCAGTTCAGATGGATATATCTTTCTTTTTCTCCATTGCCTTTAGATTCTCTTCTTTTCTCAGCTATTTGTAAGGCCTCCTCAGACAACCATTTTGCCTTTTTGCATTTCTTTTTGTTGGGGATGGTCTTGGTCCCTGCCTCCTGTACAATGTCATAAACTTCTGTCCGTAGTTCTTTAGGCACTCAATCTATCAGATCTAATCTCTTGAATCTATTTGTCACTTCCACTGTATAATGGTAAGGGATTTGATTTAGATCATACCTGCATGGTCTAGTGATTTTCCCTATTTTCTTAAATTTAAGTCTGAATTTGACAATAAGGAGTTCATGATCTGAGCCATAGCCAGCTCCCGGTCTTGTTTTTGCTGACTGTATACAGCTTCTCCATCTTTGGCTGCAAAGAATATAATCAGTCTGATTCGGGGTTGGCCATCTGGTGATGTCCATGTGTAGAGTCTTCTCTTGTGTGTTGGAAGAGGATGTTGCTCTGACCAGTGTGTTCTCTTGACTAACCTCTGGTAGCCTTTGACCTGCTTTGTTTTGTACTCCAAGGCCAAATTTACCTGTTACTCCAGGTATTTCTTGACTTCCTACTTTTGCATTCCAGTCCCCTATAATGAAAAGGACATATTTTGGGGGAGTTAGTTCTAGAAGGTCTTGTAGGTCTTCATAGAACTGTTCAACTTTAGCTTCTTCAGCATTCCTAATTGGGGCATATATTTGAATTACTGTAATATTGAATGGTTTGCCTTGGAAATGAAGAGAAATGATTCTGTTGTTTTTGAGATCACATACAAGTACTGTATTTTGGATTCTTTTGTTTACTATGATGGCCACTCCATTTCTTTGAAGGGATTCTTGCCCACAGAAGTAGATATAATGTTATCTCAGTTAAATTCACCCATTCTAGTCCATTTTAGTTCACTGATTCCTAAAATGTCAATGTTCACTGAGTGCATAGCTCAGTTCAGTTCGGTCACTCAGTCATATCTGACTCTTTGCGACCCCATGGACTGTAGCACGCCAGGCTTCCTTGTCCATCACCAACTCCTGGAGCTTACTCAAACTCATGTCCATCGGGTCAGTGATGCCATCCAGCCACCTCATTCTCTGTTGTCCCCGTCTCCTTGTGCTTTCAATCTTTCCCAGAATCAGGATCTTTACAAATGAGTCAGTTCTTTGTTTCAGGTGGCCAAAGTACTGGAGCTTCAGCTTCAGCATCAGTCTTTCCAATGAATATTCAGGACTGATTTCCTTTAGGATGGACTGATTGGATCTCCTTGCAATCCAACGGACTCTCAAGAGTCTTCTCCAAAACCACAGTTCAAAAGCATCAATTCTTCAGAGCTCAGCTTTCTTTATAGTTCAACTCTCACATCCATACATGACTACTGGAAAAACCATAGCCTTGACTAGACCTTTGTTGGCAAATTAATGTCTTTGCTTTTTAATATGCTGTCTAGGTTTGTCATAGCTTTTCTTTCAAGGAACAAGTGTCTTTTAATTTCATGGCTTTTATATTTAATTTCCCGTAATGGGCCATGGGAACCTCTTTAAAATAATTGCTGAGGCCTTTTGGCATGACCTTTTCACGCTTTTGTAATTTTCTTCATAACTGTCCTGAAAGATGTCCTAGGATTTCTTAATTATTTCTTGACTAAGACCTGGAATCATTCAGTTTTATTTTAAGGATCTTTAGTTCCTTTTAGTAAAAACAAATCTTAGAGCTTGAAATTAAATGTCGGTGCTACCAGGGCTCCTTGTTATTAAGTGGGTGGTTGTTTTGAGAATTTTTTTTTTTTCTGTGGAGGGAGCTTAGAAATATAATTTTAATATAAACTACATCTGCAGTGTATATTGATATCTGCAATCAAAACAAAGACCATGAAAATTTTGTTTAACTCCTATTTTGCATTTTCTTTTTTCTCAGAGAATTCTAGTTCTCAATACTTGATATTTTATCCTTATCATACCACATAAGTATGCATCTTTTTTATTCTACAGTGTATGTACAAAAATCTTAACAATACCAACACCACTTGCAAAAATTAATTGCTTTAAGTAGTTTAAATGTTTTTTTCCCTTTTTTGTTTGAAGTCTTTAGGTTATATACCTTGGTCAATGTCCAGTCAGATCATGTGTTTTAACATCGTTTATTATCATCTGCCATTAACTAAATACGTATTTACTTTTCTTTGTCTCATTTTATTTTAGATTATTTTAGAGTTTTTGTTTTAATTGTCATATAGCTTTGTAGAAAACTTTGTATCATTACAAAGTCAAATCTGTAAAACAAGATATGGTCAAAAAAGTCTAGTATCTCACCTTGTCATATCTTCTCTAGTCCTTGCCTCTGGCTTTAGCTAAACATTTAAAAGAGTTATTATCTATTCTTTCATTATTTGTTTAATTAAAAATCCAGGCACACATCTATTCATGTTTTCCCCTCACTTAGAGAAATGGTAGCTTATTATTATATATCTATTTCTCTATTGCTTCCTGTTTATAATAATCCCACAGGATTATGCCTTCTGGGGTTAAATAATCCATAGTTTATTCACTCTCCTGCTGATGGATAGTTGGATTGTTATCATCTTCTGCTATTAAAAATTTTCATTTAGTAACTAGTCATAAATATAAATCTCTTACTTTCCCATGTATAGTTGCAGTAGTTTTACAAAAATGGAATATTTTAGTCAAAAGATTCATGCCTATATAATTTTTAATGTCTTAGAACCATTTGCATTTTTATTGTGAACTGATTATATTCTGGTTCATTGTTATAAAGACATTGATTATTTTTTCTCTTCTTACCACAGGATCTTTATGTATTAGGCATATTAGCATCATCTGTTATACACATTGCAAAATTTTTTCAGTTTTGTGTTTGTCTTTTTGTTTTATGTATGGTTGTATTTGGCATGCCAAGATTTTTAAATACTGTTATTTTTATACCATCAAAGCATAAATCTTGGTTGATTTTTGAATCATAGGCCATTCACAAGTTACAGAGATTTTCACACATGTTGTTACTCCTGGTATATTTTAAGTTGTATTTTTTACATGTAATTATTTTATCCACTTGGAATTTATTGTGGTACATGAGGTCAGGAATTGATCCAACTTTTCCTTTTTCCAAAAGGTTCAAGACTTATTTTTAGAAGTCAGTCAAAAGCAATCTAAACTCTCTGAAAATATAAGACAGTCACTCTGTGATCCTGTCTTAAAAACTGTTAGTCATTGCTCATATTAAGTCAGAGACTAAAAATTTTTTTTCAGATCCTTTGGAAGATGACTTATCTAGTTTCAATGTATTGGGTTGGCTTAACTGTTTTTACTTTTCTCTGAAGTGTAGATAATGACTTTTAAGATTACCAAGTGGCAGTATGAAACATTTTGGATTTTCTTTTGTGCTTGTAGCCAGGAATTAGCACTCATGACATATTCTTCTATAGTTTACAGCCAGCTGCAGACATTCTTGAAGGAAAATGTGGCCTCTTGTACGAACTCATGCCATTTATTTGTATGGTAGAAAGATTACCCTGCATACAATTTATGCGATGATATGCATTTTGAAGGAACTAAATAAAGTGCCAAAGGAATCATTTTTGTTATTTCTTCCAACACCACATTCAAAGTCAATTAATGAAGGAATATCACGATCCTCACTTTATACATATTAGATGAATGCCTCTTATGTGTGCCAAATAGTGATGGATCTCTGGGACACATGAAAGGTTTGTTAAGACTTGATTCCTTCTCTCCTCACTGCCTCATTCAGAGAGTGGGGAGGGAAAGAAACTGTCCTGTGCAAGCAAGGGGGCTCACCCTGAGATATGGGGTCCAGTGGAGCCACAATTAAGGTCTTCTACTCAGGATAGATCATAAAAACAAGACTAATAGAATAGCAATATTTATTGAGCACTTAACATATTCTCAGCACTAAGCCAATCAATTCACATGTGTTTCTCATTTAATATTTAAAACCATTCTATCATGTAACATAGTCTACATGAAGAAGCTTTACTCAGATCAGCTGTATATAGTGCCAAAGATTGTATAGTAAATAACATGCCTAGAATGTAAATTTAGATCTGTTTGAGTTGAGCCTGGGCTTTTTACCCACCCTGCTGAATTTTCTGTGATTGTTAAATCTGAAATTGATTTAACCTTAGCTGAAATCCTGAGTGTTTGCCAAGAATCAAATGCTAAAACGAAACATAAACACCAACCTAAAGTGAGTAAGGGTATAAATGAGAGAAGCAAAGCCAAGTGTTGGATGGAAGTGGCGTCATGGTAGGTATTGTTCCAAGAAAACATCCGTTACCCTCTTTAGATGACTCAGAAAGCACTGTGAAAGTGAAAGTCACTCAGTTGCATCTGACTCTTTCCGACCCCATGGACTATACATACAGTCCATGGAATTCTCAAGGCCAGAGTACTTGAGTGGGTAGCCTTTCCCTTCTCCAGCGGATCTTCCCAACCCAGGGATTGAACCCAGGTCTCCCACATTGCAGGCGGATTCTTTCCCAGCTGAGTCACAAGGGAAGCCCAAGAATACTGGAGTGGGTAGCCTATCCCTTCTCCAGGGGATCTTCTAACCCAGGAATTGAACCAGGGTGTCCTGCATTGCAGGTGGATTCTTTACCAACTCAGTACTTTATGCACTTTGGTGTCCATTACTTAGTATCTTGATGATTTGGAGTTTGATTTGTAAGGATATGCTCTGGTATTTACATAAAGTTTAGTTTGAACATATACTCAACATTTGTTGAGAATTTCCCCAGGAGTTTTTAACAGGGGAAGAATAACATTAAAAATAGGGAAAAATTGAGGTCTATCCTGAGAAACCTTTATGCAGGTCAAGAAGCAACAGTTAGAACTGTACATGGAATAACAGACTGGTTTCAAATGGGAAAGGAGTACGTGAAGGCTGTATATTGTCACCCTGCTTATTTAACTTCTGTGCAGAGTACATCATGTGAAATGCTAGGCTAGATGAAGCTGGAATCAAATTTCTGGGAGAAATATCAATAACCTCAGATATGCAGATGACACTACCCTTATGACAGAAAGTGAAGAACTAAAGAGCCTCTTGAAAGTAAAAGAGGAGAGTGAAAAAGTTAGCTTAAAACTCAACATTCAGAAAACTAAGATCATGGCATCTGGTCCCATCACTTCACGGCAAATAGATGGGGAAACAGTGAGAGACTTTTATTTTCCTGGGCTCCAAAATCACTGCAGATGGTGACTGCAGCCATGAAATTAAAAGACACTTGCTCTTTGGAAGAAAAGCTCTGACCAACCAATATGACCAGCATATTAAAAAGCAGAGACATTACTTTGCCAACAAAGGTCTGTTTAGTCAGAGCTATGGTTTTTCCAGTAGTCATGTATGGATGTGAGAGTTGGATAATAAAGAAAGCTAAGCACCAAAGAATTGATGCTTTTGAACTGTGGTGTTAGAGAAGACTCTTGAGAGTCTCTTGGACTGCAAGGAGATCCAAGCAGTCCATCCTAAAGGAGATCAGTCCTGAATATTCTTGAAAGGACTGGTGTTGAAGCTGAAACTCCAATATTTTGGCCACCTGATGAGAAGACTGACTTATTTGAAAAGACCCTGATGCTGGGAAAGATTGAAGGCAGGAAGAGAAGAGGACAACAGAGGATGAGACTGTTGGATAGCATCACCAACTCAATGGACATGAGTTTGAGCAAGCTCCGGGAGTTGCTGATGGACAGGGAAGCCTGGCGTGCTGTAGTCCATGGGGTCGCAAAGAGTTGACACGACTGGTGACTTAACTGAATTTATCCATTGTTGCATATGTTGAACCCCTATTTTTATTCAGTCATTTTTATTTGGAAAAATAGTTACTTCTGAAAATAAATGTTTTTGTTGAAAAATGAGGTGAAGTGAGAAGTTTTTATGAAATTATTCTGTGTAATAAGAAATTTGTATGTGCTTTAGTAAATAAACTGTTCTATTTTATGGAAATGTGTATAGTGGCAGTAAGTTCCCTTTTTTGTCTTCTTGCATAGTATTTTTTGTTGTCATTGTTTCTTAGCACTTCTGATGTGGCTTCAGAAATTCTCTGCAATGTGTCATAAAGTGATTTTTGAAAGAACTTGTAATTTATGAAAAGTTGGCCTTCACTTATTCACAAGAAGTATCTCATTTTTCCTGTTAAAAAGTGTAGTTTTGAAAAACTCACAGAAGTTATAAAAAAGAAACAAAGTTTAATTAATTATACTTGTAAATAATTTTTTTTCACTAAAAGGTGACTTGATTTTTTAAAGTGATATATATTTAGGAACAAATGATAACTTAACAATCAAGAGGCAAAGATGATTTTGAGGAATACCTACATTAATACGATGAAAAACATTTGGGATGATGTGTCAAAGAATGCACACCAATTTAAGACACATAACCTACATTCAGGGAAATGAGGATCAGAAGTCCTATACCAATTCCCTGACTTTATTACAAAGTCATGTTCTGTTTTTCTGTCTGATTCTTCTTCAGGCTCCTGTATCACTGAGTTATTTCCATGTCTAGAAATTGTTCTGTAAAATAGTGCTTTCTGCTTAAACAGTTTTTCCACAATGCCTGATGCTGCTTAACACATCTTGACCCCAAGGGTAAATGCCATGTTTAGCAGCTTTTGATTTTGTTTTGTAGTTATTTTCTTTATGTCATCAAAAATTTTTAATATCATCATTTTTGGTGTGGAAAGCCTTCTGAAGTAATTCTAAAGAATCCATTTACCAAGATTCTATATCTGAGAGAGGTTTTTACTGTGAAGTTCTTAAAAAGAATATAGAAAATTATTCACCATATCATTCTAGTTCATTTAGATTTGGTGTAAATATAAAATGTATAATATTCAATAGATAAAACCTCTCCTAAAATATGAGAAAATCAATTATCTATGAACAAAAAAGGAAATTCCATTTTTTTTCACCAGAAACCACACACATAAATGACTAACATTTCTGGTGGATTGTGAGAGAGCAACTGAAAAATGGAAGTTAATCATATATTTTGCAAAGTCACAGGAGGCAAACTCTCCCAGGTCCTTGACATCATTTGAGTTTAATCAAAATGGTCTTCACATACTAGTGTAAACCAGTGTGCTTCAAAGGACACTTAAACTATCATGTCTAAAGTGGTGGGAATGAGTTATGAAATGAGATAAAATAGGCAATGGTTTGGTCAGAATGGTTAGACAGTAACATTTTTCTTTATTAATTAGTATTTATTGCCTTTTAAGATGTGTTTAGTAATGATGCTCACATCTGTTTATTTTAGTATGTCCTATATATTTTATATATATGAGAAAGAAAAATATACTAAAATCTAAAAAGATTTTATAGATAAAAATACAAATGATACAAACTGGCTGATTAAATAAGGTCCCAAAATTTTAAATAATTGATAATACTCAGTGTTCACAAAGGTATGGAGAGATAAACATTCTCTGTTGTTAATGCTGAGATACAAGTTGTACCTAAGGTAGTATTTTCAGAGGTCATTTTAAAATTACTTATTTGCTGACAGTATGATCCAGCCATTCTACTTCTAAAAATGTATCCTTGTTTTATCTAATATAGATGTGAAAAGATGTATATATAAATATATTCATTAAATTTTGTGATAGTCAAAAAAACAAGAAAGCAACAAATAACCCACATCTTACCAGAGGTAAAATTTAGGTTTATCATGCAATTAAATGCTCCATAGTCATGAAGTATAACCTAGATCTACATATTTTAGTATGGAGAGAGAGAGATGGATAAGACATATTATTAAGTGACAAAAATAATTTAATTTACGTAGTGAGAATATAAAAAATTACAAATATTATCTTTGAAAAATGGAGTTTGCATGTGAGTATGTGTTTGTTTATGTGTTTATTTGGGGGAAAGCAACTTATGCATAATTGTGTCTGGTTTGGATTTTTATGATAAATTTACATTTCTTAATAATTCATTAAGAATTTTAATTTTTCTTTAAGATTTGCATCTACACATTATTGAAATGATTTCCATCCAGTTGCAGCATTATTGAATGATGGATAATGTGTCAGAAATGAAATTTTAAAATGAAATAAAGCTCATTTATGCTCAAATAAGAAAACTAAAGTAATAAAAACACAGACCAAAGAGCATGTTTTAATGCATTTAATTATCATACCATGCGATAAAAGAAACTGTATGCTAAGGAGAGTGAAATCAAGCTTGTTACAGTTCCTTGGTTTTGTAAAATTTAGACAAATATCTTACAGCACTGTTTCTGTTTATCATCTCAAATAATATAGGAAATATAAAAGGTGAACAGGAGTAGATTAAGGATAGTAGAGGTAAGAAAGGCAGGCATATGTTATTTTCACGTATTGTATATATTTATTATAAGAAGTTTTACCATCTTCAGATAAATTCCAGTTTTAGCATTATATGCATTTAAAAAGCTTAAGATAATAATTTAGTGTCCATTGAAAGGTATTATAGGATTTGAACTGATTATTGTAATTTCTAATGATGATACTTCAACTTCAACTCTGGACATTGAAGAAGTTCAGAGGGATTTAGTACTTATAATTTAAAATTCCAGAAAAGTCTGAGTCAGTTTTGTGCAATAAATTATCTACATAGGTCAGGTTGTACGTGGACTGATCCAGAGGCATACTGGAAGTGTCAAGCTTCAGGGACAAGTGACCAGAGGGCACATTCTAACTTCAGTTTCTGTTATTCATCAAGTGAGATTTCATTCTCCTCCTTGTTCTGTACTCTTCAATATCACATGCTGTATGAATCTAGTTAGTTGATTCAAAATTGGTAAGAAAGTGAATAGGAAATCCCAATCAAATATGCAGGGAAAGGTTAATTGCTATGTTCTAATTGTGCTAGGGGCCAAATCACTGAAAAACTCAGAAAGTCAGAAAATGTAGATACTCTGTAGGCAGTTTGAATCAATGAAAAGCCCCAGACGTGAAGCAGTAGAATAGGTCGAGGCTGTGGCAGACACGAATCACATCCAACTGCTTATTACCGTATGGAGCTGTGGACCCATATTGAAAGGCTTTTTTTTTTTTTGATTTTCAAGAGAAGTCAAAGATTAGGAATGATTCACAAAATTTCCCAATTTCTAAAATACTACGGTGGTTAAGCAAAACATTCTTGTGGGCTAAAATAAGGCCATGACTTGCCGGTCAAGCAGCTCCTGCCTCCAGGATTAAGTCTATGAAAACAACCAGAATTAGTGGTATAAAGTCATTTCTGCTCTTGATGCGTTTGTGGTTTTGAAGATCACATCATGGAAATGAAATGAGATGAGACATAAAGCTATTTGTCACACTTAGTCAGTGTCTGAAAGGAAAATGAAAGAGAAATTTGTAGACAATATTCTGAAGCAACCACATAGCTGAGAAAGTGGAAGATTATAGTTCAACAGATTTGTAGCACAGATTTTGTAGTCTCATATATATTGTATGCTTCAAAGATAATCAGTGTTTTGTCATTTTTGTGTGTAGTGATGGTACTCTATTACTAAGTAACACCTGTTTACCCTGGCTTAATGCTAAGGCTGTGTCTGTAGGACTCTAGTTTAGAAGTTAGATCCCCATTGTATAGTCACATGGCATCTTAAGAAATAATTGAATTTCTATTCAAAGAATATGGATGGTTTTTCCTTCTGAGGAGATTTTTTCTGATGGCTCATCAATACATGTCAACTTCATGAAAACAGACTAGAATTACAGTAGATTCATTCTACACTGAGTGCAGATTCAAAGAGGGACCATTTTTGAGTTGTATCAAAAGACCAAGATGATTTACATATAAGCTTCTAAAACTAGGTAACCTGTATGTTTAAGTCCTCTGTCATCTGGGTATCTGTTTTATAGGTTATGTTTTATTTCTAAACATCATGTAGAGTTTTATTATTTTAATTAATGACTATAAGCTATAGTTACTGTTAGAATCTTTAAAAGTCTATCTTTTTGTCATATGCCCCAAAAGGAAATAATTTATTGTTTTAATTTCTTCAAATAAATACCATATTCAAACTGTGATATATCACAACTGATATATCAGCAAATGAAATGCCTTTAAAGAATAAATCCCTTCAAATAACAAACAGTATCAAGACCAAGTACATCATCTTCTAAACTGTACTGCACTGCCTCCCTTCCCACTCAGATAAGTCCATTGCCTTTCTGTACTTGTCAGTTATACGACTAACTTTTATATATAGTAAAGTGTCTTCTGCCTCTTCACTTTACAAGGGATGACTTTATAGTATTATTGATGTCCAATAGATTGTTTTTGATATGGTTTCTTGCTTGGTCACTGATGGCTTCAATTGCCTCTAATCAAGTAGTCCGATTGATTTTCACTTTTGATATTTTAAAACTAGGGAATGTTAATCTATAGTCTTTTAATTAAGTAAATGTAGATGACATTTGTTCAGTGTACCACAATTTAAATATCATAAATGTATTTATGATTATACACTAGGGTCAGCATTCTAATTTTTATAATCAGTATTATATGGTATAGTATAAACATTAAATGCATAAGTGTGATATTAAGAGTTTAATAAACTCATCATTATAGAGATTAACATATATGTGAATGTTAAATTTAAGCTTGGACATATTGATGTAAAAATTTACTGTTAGATAATATTGATCAGTTAACAAAATCAACTATATTAGTTTCCTAAAGAAATAAACAGTACATCACCACTTGAAATATTTTAAATATTTTTCATTAGAGTTGTACAAATTGACTTTTGTTGCTATTATTATTAGTGGTAAGTGTTAATATCATTAGGAGAGGTCAACATTTTTCCATAAAGGACCAAACAGTAAATATTTTAGGCTTCGCAAACCCAAGGCCTTTATTGCAACTACTCAATTCTGCTGTTATAGCTGAAGTCTACCATAGAAAAAACATAAATCAACAGAGGTATACCTGTGATCCAATAAAATTTTATTCATAATAGCAGGCGACTGGCCCATGGGTAATAGCTTACCAGCCCATATATGAATATCATTTTATAGTTTTTCAGTGCTTTCACATATTCACAAATGAATTAAACACAGCAATCTTGTGTTACCTAGCTATACATATTTGCTTTTGGCAGATGAGTAAAAGAGAGCTTAGACAGCTTGCACGTACAAATCAAAGTAAATGAGACTCATGTCTCCAGGCTCTGTGACAGATGCTTCCGGTATCTGCTGCCTCATAAAGTAAGCCACTCTGAAAGCCAACATTTATGTATTATTTAATTAATAAAATTTTCTTTCCACTTAATTATGAACTTTGTCATACCAGAGCATGATGACAAGATGATAGTACAAGCTCAAGGAAGACCACAGCTCAGATCCCAGTGAATGGATCTGACATATGCTTAAAATTCAGGAATGCGAGGGCTTAGCCATATTTAGGAAGATGAACATAGATGCAGAAGATTGGACAGCTGTTGTTACTTCATTAAGGAAGAGTCGATTTCTTATCCAAATATTTTAGAAATATTTGTTGAATAAATTAACAAATGAAAACATTGAAGACATGATTAAATATGTTCTGAAAGAAATGAATAGAAATAATAAGTACAATGTAGTTTATGTACATAGTAAAACATTTGGACTCCACTTATTCAACAACCGCAAAACAATTATTGAATTCAGGCTGAGTCACATATTCCACCACAGGCTGAGAGGATACAGGGAAATTTCTTGTACATAAAAGGCTAAACTATAAAGGAGAGACATGGGGACTTTTAAGGACAATAAAAAAAAAGTATGTTAGACATGATTAAAAGCTTAAATGACATGATAGTATATTTTTAAAACTTATATAATCAAGCGTATATATACTTTATCTTTTTAAATGGTCATCCATTAAAATGTTGCAGTTTTATCAAGGTGCATACCTTTTAAAAAATGAAGAAAAAAATGGAGAAGCCTATAGAAAAGTAAAGTTTCAACCTGAAATAAAAACAGACACTAAATGTCAGTCTTTTTGACCATTCAGAGAAAGTTATTTTCATGACTGTATATGAAAAGATTATAATATGCTTTTTAAAACTGTACCTTTTTTAAAGTTTAAATTAAAACTTACATTTGACAGTATATTAAAAAATAAAATTTGAACATGTTAATTATTTTTGTTACTATAAAAATGTGCATCTAAAAGTTTATCCTTTAAAATGCAAACAGAAGTTTTTATTATAAGTATAATATCGCATTTAATCAAAAACATTACATCAATTGTCTGCTTAGACATAATAAATATATGCTCTGGGTATAATATTTATTTTAAAATTGGAGGTAATAGTTTTATTATTTGACTGCTTCATCACCATAGTTAAAAGCTTTGTTTTGAAAAAAAGTATGTATAATGTTAAGAACTTCTGATTTTTATTTCCTATTTTTCTATTTGTGGAAAGGGAAATGAGAGAAGATATTTTGATATGGGTGAAAAAGTTAAGAAGCATTTAAGATAACTGGGATAGAGATCTCTACACTATTCAAGATGTAGTGAAAAAAGTGGTAACAATGTATTTAAATTTCTTTAAACTGTCATTTTATTTATTTTTTGGGAGGTCTCACTTTTATTTTATTTTATTTTTTTTAATTTTTATTTTTACTTTATTTTTCTGTACAATACTGTATTGGTTATGCCATACATTGACATGAATTCGCCCTGCTGGGCATACACACCGAGGAAACCAGAATTGAAAGAGACACGTGTACCCCAATGTTCATCACAGCACTGTTTATAATAAACTGTCATTTTAGACAGGCTTCCTGGAATATGACTAAATCAGTAATCTATTGTATATTCTCAACTAAAGTCAGTCACAAATTTTTTTGGAACTTGAAAGTCTTTCAATACAATTGTTTTCGGTTTGTACAAGATAATATACATAGCAAGAGGGGAAAAGGAGAGAAGTGAGAGAAAATTAAAACAAATTGTAATGCCAAGCTGGAAAATTTTTGAATACCTAAAATATTTAGATTCTCTTTATATTTTCCTTCAAACTAATGTATTTGATGAAAATCCTTATCTTATCCTCCCTTTCCCTCAACTGCAAGAAAAAACAATGACAAAAATACTAATATACCTGATTCACATCCTTTATGACTGAAAAAGAGTTTGCATTGATATGGTACAGGAATCAGGCTCAGAGAAAACATCTCACATTTACCATAAACTGTGTCCTCCTTGAAAGAAATGAAAATGATAATTCCAATCATTTTACTTTATAAATTAAAGGTTTCAAAAGTTTTTGTTTGTATTCTTAAATTGTTAGTAAATTATAAATTTTGTCTATATATGTGTAAGGGCTTCCCTGTTGGCTCATTGGTCAAAAACTCTACCTGTCAGTTCAGGAAATGTGGGTTCTGTCCCTTCTGTGGAGGAGAAATGGCAACCCATTCCAGTAATCTTGCCTGTGAAATCCTATGGACAGAGGAGTCTGGTGGGTAGTCCATGGGGTCCTAAAAGAGTCAGACATGACGTAGAGACTAAACAACAACAACGAACATATGTGTAAACAAAATTTGATATTTCTGTAAAATGTATGTACAACTGTCATTGTAAAATGCCCATTCTAGGCAAAATTAAAAATATCAGGTTCCCTGGAATTATATCAGTGGGTCATAATTGAACACATGGGAAATGTTTGTCTAGACCACTTGTTAATTAATGATGCGTAAGTGGGTAAAATTCCCTTGTAACCATGTGACATGTGTGTTCCAAGTAATTTGAAGTTATCCTTTCTCTTTCTTATACACGCATGTCTTTTCAGTCAAGTATTCCATAGGTCCTTTATTTGGGGCTTCCCTGATAGCTAAGTTGGTCAAGAATCCACCTGCAATGCAGGAGACTCCAGTTCAATTCCTAGGTAGTAAGGATCCCCTGGAGAAGGAATAGGCTACCCATTCCAGTATTCTTGGGCTTCCCTGGTGGCTCAGCTGGTAAAGAATCTTCCTACAATGCCAGACACCTGGGTTCAATCCCTGGATTGAGAAGATGCCCTGGAGAAGGGAAAGGCTACCCATTCCAGTATTCTGGCTTGGAGAATTCTATGGACTGTATAGTCCATGGGGTTGCAAAGAGTTGGATACAACTGAACAACTTTCACTTTCCCTTTCACTTTGGTCCTTTATTTACTCTTTGCCAGAAGGTTGGTGTGAGGCTCTTTTGTAGATATTCTTAAAAATTTGGGACTTAACTATTGCTTATTAAAGAAAAGCTTCCTACATACTTAATTACATGTACTACATCAAATTAAATTAGAGTAACTTAAAGTAAAAGAAACATTACAGTATACTTTTTAATTTTTTATTTCAAGGATACCATGTTTTAGGAAAAGTACAAAATGAAGAGTAATCTCTCTGGAATATGAAGAACAAGATGGGAAGGACTGCAGACACTAAGGTAAACCATTAGGCTTCCCATCTAAGCCTCTATTTCACTTCTACATTTTCAAAGCAAAGTGCTGTGTGCCTTTCTTTCCTTTGATTATTGAATTGTGATCCTTGAAATCTGTTTGGTCTGTGATGCAGGTCCTCAGTCATGAGAAGCATGAAGTAATACTAGGTTTTATGGTTGTTTTACCTTTTTTGGAAGTAATTAATCTTAATGGTTGTTGAGGGAGAGGAAATTCATGGTCAAAAGATTCTCAGACTCTAGTCCTAAATTTCAGTAGCTTGAGTGTGATCTCTGGCTAGTCAGCCGACCTCCCTGAACTCCAGTCATCCACCTGAGAATTGCCAGAGCAAATGCACAGCATCATGGGAGACCAAGAAATACTCAGGACTTTTTGTGAGATTTGAGAAGGAAGCTGAGTAAAATCAGGTTATAAATGAAACACAAAGGGGTAAGACATAAAAGGTTAAATGAAAAGTGCTGATGTGACTAATCAGAATTGACATTATCTTCTGAGTTCATTTTTAGAAAATAAGCTCATATTTTAGAAAATATTCTAAAATAGGTCATATTTTAGAATTTTTTAACAAATTTTACTCTTCCTTAGCAATTTTATTGCTGTCAACATTGAAAAAATATAAAAATATGAGAATATAAAATATATCAGAAAACATACGTGCAATTTGGAGACTTTCCTGCCTTCTAATGCAGTAGCAATGAAAGATTCAAGTGTTTGTTTACTCATTGATTTGTTCAAGAACTCATGGCAGCTTTATTGCTACATGTCAGATGTGAACAGGGCTGGCCACTAAATCTTTTTTCTTCTTCATTCATAAGCTGAGAATTATCACTGAAGCAGCCTCATCAATGTGTTGTATAAATTAAGTAACACTCAGTAATGTGTGCATGGGAACAAAGTAAAATACTAAAAAATGGAAGATATTTTTATTAAAATTAATGCTTGTTAGAAGAGATGAGAGGGCTTAAATAATTATAGATCAAGCTCTCTGGGCATTCAAAGGAAGTTATTTTGTCCAAATGACATCTGGATGCCTCTCTCCTCTTCTCCTCTTACTATCTTCTCTCCCTTCCTCTCTTGTGACCTCACGAGGTAGCTTGACTGAAGAGGAGTTGGAGTTTTGCTTTCACATAGACCCTGATTTCTCAGGCCTACCCCTTAGAGCATCCTCCAGCAAACTCCCTGATCTCCCCAGGAAGGACCTGACATCTTACTGTAGGATATATCAGATGTCTGATGCATAATCAGTCATTCATTCATATTGATTCATCATGCAGAGGCCTGTTTTAGTCCAGTGTAAGATTAATTTAATGATGTTTTGTGATTTAGGAAAGAAATGTTTGGAAAAATCAAAGAGAATTCCCTAGGATAAAAAGTAACTCAGTTGACTCTATTAAAACATAAAGAGTAAATTGAAGAAAGTAATAAGGATTATTCAAAATGTATGTCATGTTTAGTGCCCCCCCCAGAAGTTAGTATTGTAAGTTATGGGAAAAAATACTGTGTTGGCTGTGAGTTTGTTATAAATGGCTTTTAATATGTTGAGATATGTTCCCTCTACAACCACTTTGGTGAGAGTTGTCATGAATAGATGTTGAATTTCACCAAATGCTTTTCCACCATCTGTTGAGATAGTCATGTGGTTTTTGTCTTTCTTTTTGTCAGTGTGATGTATTGCATTGATTGATCTGTATATACTGAACCATACTTGTGGCCCAGGGATGAATCTAACTGGATCATGGTATGTGATCCTTTTTACGTGTTGTGGGATTCTGTTTGCTCATGTTTTATTGAGGATTCATGGTGATGAAAATAAATAAATGTTATTTTGTTAATACTGTAAAAAACATTAAAAGGGGGCTAGAAGATCTGCTTTCTAAAGTCATTCTGAGGCTTTTAGCATGGGTTTTATGGAGCTAAGTGAAATCACTGAGGCTTGCACATGATAGCTATGTAGATCTAAGAACTTCATGTTTAGATCTTTAATCCATTTTGAGTTTATTTTTATGTATGGTGTTAGAAAGTGTTCTAGTTTAATTCTTTTACAAGTAGTTGACCAGTTTTCCCAGCACCACTTGTTAAAGAGATTGTCTTTAATCCATTGTATATTCTTGCCTCCTTTGTCAAAGATAAGGTGTCCATAGGTGCATGGATTTATCTCTGGGCTTTCTATTTTGTTCCATTGATCTATATTTCTGTCTTTATGCCAGTACTATACTGTCTTGATGACTGTGGCTTTGTAGTAGAGCCTGAAGTTAGGCAGGTTGATTACTCCAGTTCCATTCTTCTTTCTCAAGATTGCTTTGGCTATTCGAGGTTTTTTGTATTTCCATACAAATTGTGAAATTATTTGTTCTATCTCTGTGGAAAATACCGTTGGTAGCTTGATAGACATTGCATTGAATCTGTAGATTGCTTTGGGTAGTATACTCATTTTCACTATATTGATTCTTCCAATCCATGAACATGGTATATTTCTCCATCTGTTAGTGTCCTCTTTGATTTCTTTCATCAGTGTTTTATAGTTTTCTATATATATGTCTTTAGTTTCTTTAGGTAGATATATTCCTGAGTATTTTATTCTTTTCGTTGCAATGGTGAATGGAATTGTTTCCTTAATTTCTCTTTCTATTTTCTCATTATTAGTGTATAGGAATGCAAGGGATTTCTGTGTGTTGATTTTATATCCTGCAACTTTACTATATTCATTGATTAGCTCTAGTAATTTTCTGGTGAAGTCTTTATGGTTTTCTATGTAGAGGATCATGTCATCTACAAACAGTGAGAGTTTTACATCTTCTTTTCCAATTTGGATTCCTTTTATTTCTTTTTCTGCTCTTATTGCTGTGGCCAAAACTTCCAAAACTATGTTGAATAGTAGTGGTGAAAGTGGGCACCCTTATCTTGTTCCTGACTTTAGGGGAAATGCTTTCAATTTTTCACCATTGAGGATAATGTTTGCTGTGGGTTTGTCATATATAGCTTTTATTATGTTGAGGTATGTTCCTTCTATTCCTGCTTTCTGGAGAGTTTTTATCATAAATGGATGTTGAATTTTGTCAAAGGCTTTCTCTGCATCTATTGAGATAACCATATGGTTTTTATTTTTCAATTTGTTAATATTGTAAAGTAATTAACATCCAATTAAAATAAATAAATTTATATTAAAAAAAAAACACTTCACATTATGTTCAAACTAGTCTGTCCTGGCATCTTTTTCCAAAATTCAGCAGGGCTTTATTTTAATACCTGATAGAAGAACAGAAAGTATTTTCTTCAGTGCCTCTTCCATTTTTATTCAATCCTATAAGTTGCACAAATGTTATTTTGATGACTAATTCATTATCAGTAATGATAGTAATATTTAATATCACATTTTGATCTCTTGAAATGTTCTCAGTGATCATTTTGATTTTCATTCGTAAAATTATCTCTGAGTATATTAGTGCCTCTTTGTCAAAATAAGGGAAAAAAGCATCCTACTTTCATAGGTATTAGAGTTTATGGTTATTTTTCTGTTTGTGTAATTATTTCATGGTGGCTATGGTGTGTGTACACTGTGTTAGAGAGAGAAGGAGTGGATAAAATGTACAGTGATTTATTAGTGAGATTTTTTTTTTAATTATAAGAAAAGTAAGCTTTTGAAAATTCAGTGATGACACTGTAAAAGTTTTAAAGATTCTTTTAACCTTAAAACTCAGGGAAATAATAAAATGAATTTGTCAGAACTTACATTTGGAGCTGCATCTGGAGCCCACTGACCTGAACACTTCAGTTCAGTATTTAAAAACTTAAAATTATTCCTATTATATCTTCCCCTCAGTAAACTTGCATGCCCATCCAAATGTATTCCATCATTTAAGTGATTCTCATTTCTAAAAAAGAAAGGGAATAAATTCATTTTCTTCATCTCTCCCTGCCCACCCCCAGTTTTAAATATACATATATATGTGTATATATATATATATATATATATATATATATATATATTAGTCAAAGAATACTTGCAGTATAATATAAATATTTTCCAATAATCTGGTTCTCTTCCACCTGGGTACATTGTAGGACTATAACTTGCTGACCTGTGTGGTTGGATATGATCAAGTGTTTTTGTGAGCCAGCTGTTCTGTTTTTTTCTTGAGATCGTAGGTCAGGTGTGTTGACAAGAGGGGAAACAGAAGAGGCAGGAAACAACGTTTCCCATACTCACAGGTCCTGGAGAGACCATCAGTGCTCGCCATCAGGGGGTCCCTGGAGGGAGCTCTAGGAGAGAATGCCAGACAAGCAGGGGGAGCTGAGGGTGGCAGGGAGAGGAAGTAGGGAGGAAGGAGAGCCCTTGGGTTAGTGCCTTAACTGGGGCGTGGCCTGGAGCATGCTAGCCAGAGGTATGCATGGGTTTCATTGGTGTGTGCAATTCTACTAGGTCACAGTTTGGACAAAAAAGGGTTCCTGTGGACATTGCTGATCCTGGCCTTCTGGGCGGGGTGCCCACAGCCTGCTTGTGGGGATGCTGAGACAGCAGGATGCTGTGAAGCTTTCAGACTTAATGCACAAGCATGTGGTGCATTTTCATTTCCCAAACTGGTGACGGAAAATACATACAGCAGGTTTCAGCTGACCTGTAATCTCAGCGTTCCACTAGATATAGTGGCAATTCACTCAAGCAATGCTTAAGTAAAATGAGTTTTATTTTCAGTGAGTTATTTTTTTTTAACATCCACAAGTTCTGTTTAGATCTTTTTTCAAATATGTTTATTCTTATTTAGTATCTTGTCTTTCATTATGACTCCTGTGTATTTTTAAAAAATCTTTTTTGAACATTTTGAGACTGTTGTGTTAGCTCAGATCCAGAGACTTCTAACCCATGAGCTGGTTAAGTTTACTGACTCCAGTGCACATTTGCTGGTGTGACCTGGCCCAAGTTATGTTTCATTAACTAGGATAATAGTACCTACATCAAGGTGTTGTTGGGTAGTTTAGAATGGCTTTTGCAGTGAGAGTAGAGGACCTGAAAGAACCTAGTGAAGAGTGTACAGTTTTCATTAAGTTTTCAGCTTCCTAGGACTTGACTTCTTTTGCCTGATTGTTTGGGATATCTGGACATTTTTCTTCCTTTTGCAAAAGCCATTCATTAAACTTTAATACTTTATCAAAAATCTTTAGGTGGTTGTAGTTAAGGATTTCAGGGTTGCCAAGCCTGGCATGTTATTGACAATAGAATTCATTCAGTTGGATGTTTCTTCTAATTATCTGCCAAGTTCTCCTAAAGTGCTGTATTGGGATAGAACTATATCAGTTCATACAGCAAGGGAAAATAATTTAAACTACATAATTGTGGCATCTTTTGTATTCTCTAGAGTTATGCAAGCAGTTCTATCTGCAAGCAATAAATGCTGGAGAGGGTGTGGAGAAAAGGGAACCCTCCTACACTGTTGGTGGGAATGCAAACTAGTACAGCCACTATGGAGAACAGTGTGGAGATTCCTTAAAAAATTGCAAATAGAACTACCTTATGACCCAGCAATCCCACTGCTGGGCATACACACCGAGGAAACCAGAATTGAAAGAGACACATGTACCCCAATGTTCATCGCAGCACTGTTTATAATAGCCAGGACATGGAAACAACCTAGATGTCCATCAGCAGATGAATGGATAAGAAAGCTGTGGTACATATACACAATGGAGTATTACTCAGCCATTAAAAAGAATTCATTTGAATCAGTTCTGATGAGATGGATGAAACTGGAGCCGATTATACAGAGTGAAGTAAGCCAGAAAGAAAAACACCAATACAGTATACTAACACATATATATGGAATTTAGAAAGATGGCAATGACGACCCTGTATGCAAGACAGGAAAAAAGACACAGATGTGTATAACGGACTTTTGGACTCAGAGGGAGAGGGAGAGGGTGGGATGATTTGGGAGAATGGCATTCTAACATGTATACTATCATGTAAGAATTGAATCGCCAGTCTATGTCTGACGCAGGATACAGCATGCTTGGGGCTGGTGCATGGGGATGACCCAGAGAGATGTTATGGGGAGGTAGGTAGGAGGGGGATTCATGTTTGGGAACACATGTAAGAATTAAAGATTTTAAAATTAAAAAAATAAAGAAATAAAAAAAAAGAATCCAATATATTTAATGAAATATCTAAATATCTACTTAGAATATACATTTTTAATAGAAATGACCAAAGATTTTTATAGGGTATTAAAAAAAATCTATTTCCTTATTCTTGGTATGTATTTTATTCATGTCCTCAAAATCACACTATTTTTTTTTTTTGGTAAAATTCATTTTTAAAGAAACTAATATTAAGGTCGAAAGACTTTCAATAATAAAATAATTTGACAGAATTTATAATACATATTTATCATAACTGTCTTACAAAATTTGTCAATAAGCTATTTTAAATTCTACGAGATTTTATTCGTCCCTTTCTCTTCCTTTTGAAAAGAAAAATAGTTAAGTTCATCCATTTCTGCTATTGTAAGAACAATTGTGATTAATGAGTGAGTGAGTGAAGTTGCTCAGTCGTGTCCAACTCTTTGCGACTCCATAGACTGTAGCCTACCAGGCTCCTCTGTCCATGGGATTTTCCAGGCAATAGTACTGGAGTGGATTGTCTTTTCCTTCTCCAGGGGATCTTTGCAACCCAGGGCTCAAACCCAGGTCTCCCACATTGTAGACAGACGCTTTACCATCTGAGCCACCAGGGAAGTTCCTTTTGAAAAGAAAAATAGTTAAGTTCATCCATTTCTGCTATTGTAAGAACAATTGTGATTAATAGTTCTCATCAAATCTGGCCAACTCTAATAATATAAACCATGTATTTTATATACTAAGGCACTTAACAATGAAAGTTTCTCTTTTGAGATTTGAACTGTAGGAAAAAAAAATCATGAGTGCACTAATTGGAGAATATAGCATGATTAAAGACCAAAATTTAAAAATAAGTTTAATTTTTCATGTGGTATAACTTTACACTATTTGTATCAATTTCAGCATTTCACTGTGTATCCCAAAGGGCTTATAAATGATTCAACATCACCAGGAAATGATATCTAGAGAAAAATGACAGAGAGCATTTTTTCTCAAGTGTAATACATGTTTATTCTTACAAAGATTATCATAAGTTGGCCTAAAATTCATCATGCATTTTTAGTTAATAGAATATTAATTTTTTTGTTTTTAAATTTTTTATTTTTTTAAAATTTTAAAATCTTTAATTCTTACATGAGTTCCTATATTTAATTTTATGTGTATATAAATAAATATAGATGTACTGCTGTATCTAGTTATACTTTCAGCTGTTTAAATCTGATGTTTACAAATCAAGTTTAAAACTAAATACATACTCTTATTCAAAACTATGCAAGGATAAATTCTAATAATTAATCATTTAAGTCAGTCTCTAAAACTGATGTCCACGTAATAACGAGGACAACTGAACTCAAATTTCTGGTTTGAGTCCTAGGCACCAGTGATTTCTAAAGCTCCCAATGAATTCCCATATGCACCCAAGGTTCTGAAACATCACTATAGGTGAATTGATATTCTTAGAAATAAGCACTTTGTAATTTTAAGAATGCATTTAAGGTATTGCCTATGATTCTGCTGGTTAAAATAACTACTATCTTATCAACAAATTAATTTATCTACTGGTGCCTTAATATGTCCATTATATACTTAAGAAAATTGAGATGTAAAAGAATCAACATGCTTTCCCCACAATACACACCTAGTGAGTAATTTAAAACAAAGTTTTTCTCCTTACTTTCTAAATTGATTCACCAAGGCAGCATAGCTTAATTAGTCAGAGGTTAGGAATCTAGGATTTTGAATATTTTGTTCATAATACACCCTGAAAATTTACCATATTGTTTCACCTTTTCTCAAAATACATGTAAAATTATATTAAATTGTAAAATTTTTAATAAGGCATAAATCATTAAGAAATATACAAAGCTTATACCCTTTTGTTATAAGAGTAACTATGCTCAAGAAGAAGTTCAAATATTTCTACCAAACAACCATGAGTTTTTAGAAATCTGTTATGTCTTCCCATATCCATAGTTTTCATATCTGAGAAGCAATCATAGCTTTAAACAGCTTCAGATATAATTTCTGACCTCTTAGACCAAAAGGTTTCATATTTTACTTATCCTTCACTTACTAGTTGGAAATCCCTAGAGTTTCTTTTTTATGAAATAGCTATAAAATATTTAGTTCAACTGCCATCAAAACATCAGCTGTTCAGTTTTTGTTACTCAACTAGAGGGCCCTTAAATTCTCCAAATACAGGATTATCTTCTAAGAAGGAAAAATCAAGCTCTTCCTGGAAAGTTTTCAAAGGAGAATTAGCCATAATGATTTAGCATAACTAACACGATGATTCATATGCTAAATTGGATTTATAACTTTGTATCATTATAAAAGTTTTATTTAGATTACAAAATCTCTTAGAAAAATATCAAAATATAATTCTGAAAAAAATACTATTGTCACATCTTCCAAATAATTAGGTTTTGGTTGTAAATAATGGTCAGTTAGCTACTTCTGTTATTAAGAAAGACTTAAATTTGGAGGCCTAAATTTCTTTAGGTTATGCAATAAATGAGTTGTAAATAATTTTTCTCTCATACATAAGTTTTCACTCCATAGTTGAGTATGAGAGGAGAAGATGATAAACTAAAACTATTTGAAACTGTTTAAGAAAGGGAACATTTTTCAATAGTTTTTCAATTAGTATTTTCTTAATTTCTTCAGAATATTTAAAATGTCTTCATCTTTCCTCTAAGTTATAAAAGCTTGACATATTAATTAGTTAGAAGTTAATAAATTGAATGCTATACATTATACTGAGTGAAGAATTGTGTCAGATTTTTAATTAGACAAATACATCATACAAGTGATGGAATATTCTGAATTATGAAGTTGGTGCTTGCTACTACAGTATCCTGGTTTGGGGATCATGCTGATTGAGAAGTTTTATCTACTTGCCAGTCATTGATTCAGGAACCCAGGCCTAAGCCAGTTGGTGCATAGAATCACCTGGACATGTGAATTTGTTCAGATGCTTAGAAAGTGCCCTGGTGAGAAGGATCTGTAAATGAATGGGTATGGTACCAAGTTTAGCCCTAATCCATGAATATAGATTTATGGAAATAGATTGTTTATTCTTAATAATGAGCCTCTATAAAAACAATTTCTGCTCTTTTTATAAAATTTTTTATGTGTTGAAATAAGGCATAGAAATTTATAGCCATCTTCTAAAAGCCTGTGTGTGTTAATCAACACAGAAAGAACGGCCCAGAAAATCTCAGAGAAATTAAGTTAAAAATTAAGAAAAAGTTGAGAGACTTGACTGAACCATGATTGATGGTTTCCAATCAGTGAATATTTCAATTATACCTCTCTGTTATTTGAGGCAATTTAGGTTGGATTTTTCTGTTATTTATGTCCAGAGGCATAATTTTTACATAATGTGTTTGTTAGCTTGACTTGGCATAAAACATGAATCAGAATGTCCTTCTTGGAATAATTTGTGGGTTGCTTTCTTAACACTGATAGTTGTTGGGGAGATTAAACCTTTTGGTTGACTTGATTATATTTCTTAATTAACTAATATTTTTTCCTTATGTTTAAACATATGATAATATTGCCAGTGTATTTTGATTACTTTATATCAGTTTCTCTCAGGATATAAATGTGTCCTTTCATGTATTTGCTGTACAGTAACTTAAGTACTGAAAATACATGTTTAACCACTATTAACACATCTAGTGCTAGAGAATAGGAGAAGAAATGGAAATGAAAGAAAAATAATTGGTCAGTACATGCATACACACACATATATTCAAGGCACAATAAGAAAGACTCAACTATTGCAATCCTCATTTGAAATTAGTCATATAGTCCTAACTGAGGATTATAAACTTCCTTTTCCATATTCCTGTTACTCTCAGCAAACATCTTTGGAGGTTAGGTTCTTTAACTGGTAGGGTAAAACAGACCTTGATTTCTCATAAACCAATGTGAGTTGTTATAGTATTTTATGGGGTTTATAGTACTTTATGAAGTTGTTGTATGAGTTGTTACAGTATTTTATGTTTTATAGTATTTTATTTTTTTTCTTGCAATACGGGGATAATATTAAGCCAGAACTTAAAAGATCTCCTACATTTCAGACATACTCCTCCAGGCTGCCATTGCGTAGTAACAACCAATTTCTACTCTACATTGTGTCTTAACAACAGTGTCACCTTCCCACTCAGGTTCCATCACCCCTGCCAGTAGACTAACCTCCTTCTTTGCTGGTTGATCCAGTAGGTCTGGTCTCCAGTAGGAGACTAGAGTAGCCAGGTGGCAACCTCAGCTTCTACTTTTATAAGACTCTGTGTTGTGGCCATTAGTGGAGATATGTCTTCTTCTTATGAATTATATTTTTAAATTATGAAAATGTTGTATTTAAAGAAAATAAATGGAATCAATACTTTGATTTCTACTTTCTATTATTCAAAGAAAATAGCAGTAGCCATATGTCATATATGCATATATATATACCTGTTATGCAGCTTCTCATTACTATAATTATTTTAACATAACTGAAATTATAACTGTCATAATTAAATAATCACATTTTTCTTAATAGTGGTTTAATGCTTAGTCTTTCATGTTAATATGCCATACTCTATGATGTTATTCTATATTCTCATATATTTAAGTTTTTACAATGAAACTTCTAGCCTCCAGAACTGTGAGATAATACATTTCTGTTTAATCCACCCAATTGATGGTGTTTTTTTTTATTTTGGCAGCCTGAGCAGACTAATATAATAATCTATTAAAATCAGTGAATATGCAGAGTATATATACAGAGACAAATAAACAGCCTAGTTTATTTTTTGAAAAGAACAGTTGTTCTTTTTAAAGAACAACAATATGGGAGGGCTTGCTCTACCAGATATCAAGACATATTATAAAGCTAGAAATATAAAATCAGTAGTCAGATTTGTATACTGTGAAAGAAAGGTCTCAATCTGTTAGAAAGAGAATAACAGGGGTATAAAGAATTTTCCAATAACTATCTTCCGTGGTCACTCAGGATAAATCTGAAAATGGGTTAAAAAGACCAGCGAAAACAATAGCAGACCTTTGAGTCAGCACCAGTTGAAACACTTTAGTTTCTGGTGTTAACAAAGTCAGAAAAATGTTTTCAGCATTAGAGTTTATATTCATCTCCCTGTGCTTCTGCCTAAATTCCCTCTTACTGAACTAAATCGCTCTCTATTGACTCAGCATGTAAATCCTTTAAAGACTTTGGACTATTAAGTTCTCTCCAGAAGTGTTTAGCCGAGGACTGCGCATTTTTTTTCTTCCCTCTCACTATATAAATCAATCCCTTTAGATGCTTAATTGTATTTGCTGTTCTTTTTTGAATGCCTTCCATTTTGTCTGACTTCTTCAACATTTAAAAAGAGAAAGCACTGTCTCAAAGTGAGTTCTAGTTCAGGTGTACTTTCTTGTTTGGTAATGGCCTGTGGCCACCAAGGTGATTTTCAGCTTTTTTTCTCCAAACTGTCACAGTATTTCAGTCTCATCTAATTTACTATCTGGTATCCTCTCCCCTCTGTCCTGTTCTGTTTGACTGCTTTCCAGCTGTCTCCCTTCCACTGAATATCTGTTTCTGATTATTTTTCTGCAGACACACTTCCTCACATTATTTCAAGTTGAATCTCATGTTTTAAATTTGTTACCATATTTCCAACTTCTCTAGGCTTTCCCCCTCTCATTTTCCATTTGTATGGGGGCTCAGCACACCTCTGCACACTTTATAGAGAAACCTGTGTACCTGTTATTAACACTTCATCAATTCCAGATATCCTATGAAAATATTTAAGGTTGAGTGTGAAGCAGATTACCACATTCAAAGTCATTTTCAGTCATCATCCCCATCTCATTCATGCCATAATTTCAAGTCATTCTGAAATAACCTAGTAAGAAAATGAGACTATTAAATTCTCATCTAACCTTCTCCCATTTAATATTTAATGTATTCACTTACTGCTAAGATTTCTTTGTATCTGTGTATCTTGTGATTTATCCAAATAGAGTTAGGTCTATAACGTCTGTTTAATAAATAGCACTACGCTTCTGATAACACACCTGAACATGAAGCGATATTCTGCTGGAGCTTAGATGAACTTAGTGAAATAGAGAACATGCCAGACAGAGTCAAGGTTATCAGTGGGAAATATCAAAGTTCCTGTTCCAATATTTCCACATGATCCATCCAGACTCTCATCTCAGAAATTAATGAGGGTACTGAAATATTTTTCCCATAGAAATATATGAGAACTCCGCTTTTTGTAGGAAATAATGAGATAGATATTAAAGAATAAACTAATACATAGACCTTATCAGTGGTCTCGAAAGAGTTCCAAATGTTAGGTTGTCCAGGTCACTGTCTTAAGATAGGACCTAACCTTTTGATTCAATCATGTGACATTTTTTAATAGAATGTACCTCTGCCAGGCACAGTGGAGAGCTGAAAGAGAACACAGAGCAGAAGAAAAAGATGCTGTTCTATAGGAACACACATCCACACTGAGAATCCATAATAGCTCACAGTTCACAGGAAACATAACAAATAAGCACTAAATGTTGCTTGGTTTGGAGGTACAGAGGGCGAGGTAGAAGAGGACAGCGGAAAGCTGCACGCTCTCCTATTCAGTTGTTTGTCACAAAACACGTGTTTCCCAGTTGAACTGTAAAAGGAGAAGTGTTCTTCCATAGCGAATGAGGATGTATTTACTGCTACAGAATGAAGAAGGATAATAGTTCATTCTTGCTTTTGTGGCTCAGATGATAAAGAATCCACCTGCAATACGGGAGACCTGGGTTTGATCCCTGGGTTGGGAAGATCCCCTGGAGGAGGGCATAGCAACCCACTCCAGTATTCTTGCCTGGAGAATCCCATGGACAGAGGAGCCTGGAAGACTACAGTCCATGGGGTTGCAAAGAATTGGACACGGCTGAGCGACTCAGCGTGATCATTGACTTTTTATAATTGACGAGTTGGATTACAATGTTTCAGCCGTACAGCAACCTGTTCAGCTGTGTGAAGTGAAAGAGTCAGTCACTCAGTCGTGTCTGACTCTTTGTGACCCTGGGGACTGTAGCCTGCCAGCCTCCTCTGTCCTTGGAATTCTCCAGGCAAGAACAGTGGAGTGGGTAGCCATTCCCTTCTCCAGGGGATCTTCCCAACTCAGGGAGTAAATCTGGGGTCTTCTACATTGCAGGCATATTTTTTAACCACTTGAGCCAGAAGTTACAAGATATTGAATATGTTTCCCTGTTTATACATAGGTCCTTGTTTATCTCATTAACTCTTAAAAGACTGATTAAATATACAGCTTCTTTCATCTGAAATATACTGCACACAAATATACAAAATACTGCATACAAATTTAGGAAGCCCTTGTGTATTACTCTTCTATTCTAGCCATAATAAATGACCACAAATTTAGTGACTTAATACAAGTTTATTATTTTACCCCCATGCTGGGGGTAATCACCAGACTAAAAACAAGGTATGGGCAGAGCTTTATTCCTTTGTACAGACCCTGCAGACGAATCTACTTTCTTACTCCTTCAGGTGTAGGCAGAATCCACTTCCATGAGACTGTAGGACTAAGTCTCTGTTTTCTTGCTGGCTGTCACCTGGGGATGCCTCCATCTTCTTTGGTCCTCTTTCTAATATTTGCCGGAAGCCCTCACTTGAATAATCTACAATAATCTCCACAATGCCCTTAATCACATCTGCAGAGTGCCTTTTGTAAAGAAGTATATCATATTAGCTTATGCCAGCACCTTCTTCAAAAGTCCTTCAAAAGTCTCTATAAGTCCTTTTTTTTTTTTTTAATGTCCTACCATAGTTTGGCCTGAAGCAAACAGGGAGAAAACACAGCCCCACCCATCAACAGAAAATTGGGTTAAAGATTTACTGACAATGGCTGGACCAGAGCAAGATCCAGTCCCTCCCATTAGAAAGCTTCAACAAGCATCCCATCCTTGTCCATCAGAGAGCAGACAGAATGAAAACCACAATTACAGAAAACTAATCAACTGATCGCATCGATCACAGCCTTGTCTAACTCAATGAAACCATGAGTCATGCCATGTAAGGCCACTTAAGACAGACGGGTCATGATGGAGAGTTCTGACAAAATGTGGTCCACTGGAGAAGGGAATGGAAAACCACTTCAGTATTCTTGCCTTGAAAAACCCATGAAAATATGAAAAGGCAAAAAAGATATGACATTGAAAAACTGAACTTCCATATAGGCAGATGCCCAATATGCTGTTGGAGGAGAGTGGAGAAATAGGTCCAGAAAGAATGAAGAGGCTGAGCCAAAGGGAAAATAGCGCCCAGTTGTGGATGTGACTGGTGATAGAAGTAAAGTCTGATGCTGTAAAGAATAATATTGCATAGGAACCTGTAATGTTAGGTCCATGAGTCGAGGTAAATTGGAAATGGTCAGACAGGAGACGGCAAGAGTGAATATAGACATTTTAAGAATCAGTGAACTAAAATGGACCAGAATGGGCGGGTTTAATTCAGATGATCACTATATGTACTACTGTGGGCAAGAATCCCGTAAAAGAAATGGAGTAGCCCTCATAGAGTCTGAAATGCTGTTCTTGGGTGCAGTCTCACTCCATAGCAAAGTAATCCAATGTCTGTGCACCAACCACTCATGCTGAAGAAGCTGAAGTTTAACGGTTTTATGATGAACTAGAACACCTTCTAGAACTAACACCAAACAAAGAAGTCCTTTTCATCATAGGGGACTGGAATGCGAAAGTAGGAAGTCAAGAGATACCTGGAATAACAGGCAAGTTTGGCCTTGGAGTACAAAATGAAGCAGTCAAAGGCTAACAGAGTTTTGCTAAGAAAACACACTGGTCATAGCAAACACCCTCTTCCAACAACAAAAAAGACAACTCTACACATGGACAGCACCAGGTGGTCAATACCAAAATCAGATTGATTATATTCTTTGCAGCCAAAGATGGAGAAGCTCTATACAGTCAGCAAAAACAAGACCGGGAGCTGACTGTGGCTCAGATCATGAGCTTCTTATTGTGAAATTCGATTTAAATCTGAATTTCACAGTAAGAGATTTCACAATAAGAAGCTTCACAATGGATAAAATCCACTGAGGTATGACCTAAACCAAATCCCTTACAATTATACCAGTGGAAGTGACATAGGTTGGTAACACTGTATAGGAGGCATTGATCAAAAACATCCTCATGAAAAAGAAATACAAAAAGGCAAATGGTTTTCTGAGGAGGCCTTACAAATATCTGAGAAAAGAAGAGAAGTGAAAGGCAAAGGAGAAAAGGAAATATATATCCATCTGAATGCAGAGTTCCAAGGAATAGCAAGAAGAGATAAGAAAGCCTTCCTCAGTGATCAATACAAAGAAATAGAGGAAAACAATAGAATGGGAACGATTAGGAGATCTCTTCAAGAAAATTAGAGATAACAAGGGAACATTTCATGTAAAGATGGGCACAATAAAGGACAGAAATGGTATGGACCTAACAGAAGCAGAAGATATTAAGAAGAGGTGGGAAGAATATACAGAACTATACAAAAAAGATCTTAAAGTGAAAATCACTGTTGTGTCCAACTCTCTGTGACCCCATGGACTATACAGTCCATGGAATTCTCCAGACCAGAATACTGGTGTAGGTAGCCTTTCCCTTCTCCAGGGGATCTTCGCAACCCAGGAATCAAACCCAGGACTCCTGCATTGCAGGAGGATTCTTTACCAACTGAGCCAAAAGGGAAGCCCATACAAAAAAAGATCTTAATGAGGCAGATAACCACTATGGTGTGATCACTCATCTAGAGCCAGACATCCTGAAGTGAGAAGTCAAGTAGGCCTTAGGAAGCATCACTACGAACAAAGCTAGTGGAGATCATGAAATTCCAGCTGGCATATATCAAATCCTAAAAGATGATTCTATGAAAGTGCTATATTCAATATGCCAGCAAATTTGGAAAATTCAGCAGTTGCAAAGGGCTGGTAAGTTCAGTTTTCATTCCAATCCCAAAGAAAGGCAATGCCAAAGAATGTTCAAACTACTGCACAATTGCAGTCATCTCACATGCTAGCAAAGTAATGCTTGAAATTCTCCAAGCTAGACTTCAACAGTACATGAGCCAAGAACTTCCTGATGTTCAAGCTGGATTTAGAAAAAGCAAAGAAACGAGAGATTAAATTTCCAACATCCATTGGATCATCGAAAAAGCAAGAGAATTCCAGGGAAAACATCAACTTCTGCTCCATTGACTACACCAAAGCCTTTGACTGTGTGGATCACAACAAATTGTGGAAAGTTCTTATCTGCTGCCTAAGAAACCTGTATGCAGATTAAGAAGCAACAGAACTGGACATGGAACAACGGACTGGTTCAAATTGGGAAAGGCATACCTCAGGGCTGTATATTGTCACCCTACTTATTTAACTTCTATGAAGAGTACCTCATGTGAAATGCCAGGCTGGAGAAGCACAAGCTGGACTCAAGATTGCCAGGAGAAATATAAATAACGTCAGATATGCAGATAACACCACCTTTATGGTTGAAAGCAAAAGGGAACTGAAGAGCCTCTTGATGAAAGTGAAAGAGGAGAGTGAAAATGCTGGCTTGAAACTCAGCATTCAAAAAACTAAGACCATGGCATCCAGTCCCATCACTTTATGGCAAATAGATGGGGCAACAATGGAAATAGTGACAGACTTTATTTTCTTGGGCTTCAAAATCACTGCAGATGGTGACTGCAGCCATGAAATTAAAAGACGGTTGCTCCTTGGAAGGAAACCTATGACAAACCTAGATATCATTTTAAAAAGCAGAGACATTTCTTTGCCAACTAAGGTCCATCCAATCAAAGCTATGGTTTTTCCAGTACTCTTGTATGGATGTGAGAGTTGAGTTATAAAGAGAGCTGAGCACTGAAGAACTGATGCTTTTGAACTGTGGGATTGGAGAAGACTCTTGAGAGTCCCTTGGACTGCAAGGAGATCAAACCAGTCAATCCTAAAGGAATTCAGTCCTGAATATCAGTCCTGAATTCATTGGAAGGACTGATGCTGAAGCTCCAATACTTTGGCCACCTGATGCAAAGAACTGACTCATTGGAAAAAACCTTGATGCTTGGAAAGACTGAAGGCAGGAAGAGAAGGGGAATCTATAGTGGATGAGATGATTGGATGGCATCACCGACTCGATGGTCATGAGTTTGAGCAAGCTCCAGGAGTTGGTGATGGACAGCAAAGCCTGGTGTGCTGCAGTCCACAGGGTCGCAAAGAATCGGACATGACCGAGTGACTAAACTGACTGACTTATATCATATTCATAGGTTCCTGGGATTTGTGCTTGGACATGATTTGAAGAGAAGGTGTCATTCTTCTTATTCTGTTTTGAGATCTAGACCCAGCGATAGCCTTCCAAGGAGTACTGAGTAATGTAGGTTAAAAATTCTTGAATTACTTAATTATTTTCCCTCTCCCTCCTCCACTTTTTTTTTCATTCTGAAGAATTCCCTAATTACCAATACATGTGACATTTCTTTTGGAGGGGAGTTCTTACCAGATAATTTCTGCATTTCAAGCACCAATACATGGTTAATTAAATCATGACATTAGACCACATTAATGCCTTTCCCAGTTAAATAAATGATTTTATTATTGATATATGTCACACAACATTCACACAACATTTCAGTACTGCCGATGATACTGACTCTGAGGACTATTTGTCATAGTCAACAAATGAACTACATTTTCACCATGCCAGTATAAAAGTATACTGTTATATTTTACATGACGATGCCTCTGTGCAATCCCTGACCTGTACCCTGCCTCATTATTTCTTGTTGGAAAGTAATGGAGACAAGAGCTGATACTGCTGTTAACCCATGTTTCATCTTCAACTCCCCTTCCCCAGACTTGCCCCATACATGGCCATCTTCTCATTACTCCCCTGGCCTCATTCCAGATCATCATTCCATCTTTGACCCATTGTAAAAGGGTTTGTGCCTTGTGAAATGTAAAAGCACTTAAAATACCAAACAATATTCACATTCTTTATGTCTTTTCAAAAATAGTCTTAGAAAAATGTAAATAATTAAAATGAGTTTGAAGAATACATGTGGTGTGAGAGACATGCATCATAAACGCTTTTGTTTACTTTTTAAGAAAATAGTCATTGTTAATGCTGACAGGATTACTTAGTGGAAGTATCTTCATCATTCACAAATGAAATCTCAAGTGGATCATCTTAACTTTTAGAAATCCACTGTTGATAATCCAATGAGATTGATTCTCATAGAGATTATAAAATGTTTAATGTAAACAAGAGTAAAATCATTACAGAGGTTAGAATAGGTGATAATTTAGTGAAAGTTTGAAGACTGGCCATAAAAGTAATAGGAAAGTGAAACCATCCTTCAATAAACAAGAAAAATGTTCTATAATTTGAGGGATTAAATTGAGAATATAGTCCAGCTCTTCTGAAATTGTTAGTAAGTGAGGCTTACTTATTTTTTTTTTAACATAATCTCTCATGAAGGACAAAGAGTAGATTTGCAGTAAGTTTATTAATGCTTGTTTTGTTTCAGTCAGTTGCTATTGCTATCAGTCTCTCAGTTCAACAACAGCAAAAGAAAAGATGAGGGGTAAATGAAATTCAGATGCAGTGGGAGGAACAGAGGACTCAGGTATTTGATAAAGTTAATGAATGTCTCGTATGATTACTATTTGGGAACAGAATAATTCTTGGATTCTTTTGATGTGGCTGATTGGGAATGATTGCATCAAAACAGTGGTAACATCAAAATGCATTTATTTTAAATCATACTCTTCTTTTCATCTATTTGTCAATTTAGGGAAGGCATGCAAAGCACAATCCTTACTGGGACAGTCTTTATTTGAGGATGACGTGTTACAAAGTCTCCTTTCAGCTTTGACCACAGTAGTGCTGTAGCTGCTTGTCTTTAGCAACAGCTAAAGGCCTGAGATCCTTCTTTGAAGTTTGGCCTTAATATCTGCAACAAAAGTTAACCCTGAAAGTGAAACTTATGTTATGATATAAATAGTATGCTTTGTATCTTACCAATTATATACACTGTAGGTGTGTATTTATTTGTTAATTTATAATCTATAATTAATCCATGTGTACTAAAATAAATTACCATTACATTTTGCTAAGGTTTCAGCAATAATCTTAGATGTTCACATTGTATCTTATTTCAGGATTTCTTTTAGTCTTCTGTTCTGCAGACTCTACATTCTGGTTATCAGAGCTTATAAAGTAAACACAACCACCTAATAATCTTGGTCTATAAGCTATCTATAATTAGTATTGCAATACCCAGTAATATGGGCTTTTACACAATTTTTTTTTAAAAATACGTTTTAAATTTAAAAATATTTTAAAACAATTTTAAAGATTACACTGTATTTTACAGTTATTAAAAAATATTAGCTATATTCCCTGTGTTGTACAATACATCCCTGTAGCCTGCTTACACCCAATAATTTGTACTTTTCACATCTTATTACTTCTATATCTTAGCAATTGTAAACAATGCTACTGTGAACATTGAAGTGTATTTAAAAAGTGTTTTATTTTATATCACCCAGTTAATTACTCGTTACAGGCTAGTTTAACTTTTAATGATTATTTTAAATTTAATTAGTATAAAATATTAATACATAAAATTAAGAAAGTTATGAAAATTACAAAGGAAAATGATTCTCTATTGCTACACACCAAGAGGTAAAGACTAAGATTTCTATATGGATTTCTATATGTATTTCTCTATACTTTCTTTGCTTATCATGTCTAATAATGCAACAAAATAAGATGAAATTTTAGCATTAAATCTATATAATCTATGAAAGTTCTTCAGTTTTTCAAATGTTTGAAATCTTGAATTTCTTTCTTGAATGACAATGTCCCAACATATCTGAATACCTATGTGTTAGTAGTATGAAGTAACCATCTCTGCCCTTCTTATTTTGTAATTCATGTAACTTTACTGGCATCTCCTATGTTTAAAATAGATTATTCTGTCTGTGCCTGTCAGTGGCAATAGTGATTATTTCTGTTTTCTTTATCTTCAACAAGGTTATTACCTATAACTTGAGGAATAAGCATAACCTTATAGTGTAATTTTATATTACCAGTATTAAGCTTGGCTAGATAGAATTCTCAAGGGCATAACTCACTCTTAATTAAATCTTTCATCTCATACCGCAAATCAAATAGTCAAATGAGATTACATATTTTGGCATCTGGTTAGTTGTTTGTAGCTAAATATAGTTTAGATTTGGGGTAGAGGTGAACCAGTCCTGTCTTTATTAATTAAACAGTAAATCTGGAACTGGAAGTTTGACTTCTTTTATGCCAGTAACTCACCAGATGGTAAATGAATTCAGATTCTCTCTCTCTGAAAAATGTAATGAGCAGTGAAGATCTCTGATAATTTTTTTTAATTATGATATTGTATTGGTTTTGCTATACATTCACATGAATCTGCCATGGGTGTACATGTGGTCCCCATCCTGGCAAGTGTCCTCCTGTAATCATCCTAGAAGGATCCCTGAAAGTTGTCTTGTGAAGGGTAAAAGATAGTTCAAACTTTTTAAAAAAAGACAGAGTTGATATAAATCCACCTATATCTTTTAGTGACTGAAATATTTATTCATCCCAAGAAAAAAGAAGTTCTTTTCATCGTAGGGGATTGGAATGCAAAAGTGGGAAATTAAAGGATACCGGAAGTAACAGAGAAGTTTGGCCTTGGAGTACAAAATGAAGCCGGACAAAGGCTAACAGTTTTATCAAGAGAACACACTGGTCATAGCAAACACCCTCTTCCAAACACAAGAGATGACTCTATGCATGGACATCACCAGATTGTCAATACTGAAATCAGATTGACTATATTTGGCCATCTCATGCAAAGAGTTGACTCATTGGAAAAGACTCTGATGCTGGAAGGGATTGGGGGCAGGAGGAGAAGGGGACGACCGAGGATGAGATGGCTGGATGGCTTCACAGACTCGATGGATGTGAGTCTGAGTGAACTCCGGGAGATGGTGATGGACAGGGAGACCTGGCCTGCTGCGATTCATGGGGTTGCAAAGAGTCAGACACGACTGAGCGACTGAACTGAACTGAATTGAAGAAAGTAGGGAAAACCACTAGGCCATTTAGGTATGATCTGAATCAAGGCTATGGTTTTTCCAGTAGTCCTGTATGGAGATTAGCATTGAAGCATAGTGAAGACTGAGCACCAAAGAATTGATGCTTTTGAACTTTGGTGCTGAAGAAGACTCTTGAGAGTCCCTTGTACTGCAAGGAGATCAAACCAGTTAATCCTAAAGGAAATCAACCCTGAATATTCATTGGAAGGACTGATGCTGAAGCTGACGCTCCAATCCTTTGGCCATGTGATGCAAAGAACTAACTCATTGGAAAAGACCTGATGCTGGGAAAGATTGAGGGCAGGAGAAGGGGACAACAGAGGATGGGATGGTTGGATGGCATCACTGACTCAATGGACATGAGTTTGAGAAGACTCAAGGAGGTAGTGAAGGACAGAAAAGCCTGGCATGCTACAGTCTGTGGGGTTGCAAAGAGTCAGTCATGATTTAGTGGTTGAGCGACAACAATGAAATCTGTTCAGACTTCTAATCTCAAGAATTGTAAGATGTTATCTGCATTGTTTGAAGCAATTGGTTTTAATGATTTGGGAGAATGGCATTCTAACATGTATACTATCATGTAAAAATTGAATCGCCAGTCTATGTCTGACGCAGGATACAGCATGCTTGGGGCTGGTGCATGGGGATGACCCAGAGAGATATTATGGGGAGGGAGGTGGGATGGGGATTCATGTTTGGGAACGCATGCAAGAATTAAAGATTTTAAAATTAAAAAAATAAAAAAATAAAAAAAATTAAAAAATAAAGTAATTTGTTATAGAAACAAAAGGATACTAAACCCCCAATGTTTGTATTTTCCAGCTTAATTCTCTAGTTTTACCTAGTGGTGACCAAAATATATTACTCCAGTGGAAGTCTCAAATAGGCAATCTCTGTATACTTACTTTGGGGGGTCTGTTTATGCAAAGAAACTCCGCATGTTTGTTTGCCTTTCTAGAGGTGTTGTATAGTTGCTAAATTGTGTCTGACTTTTGTGACCCCATGGACTATAGCTCACCCAGCTCCTCTGTCCATGGGATTTTCCAGGCAAGAATATTGGAATGGGTTGCCGTTTCTCTCTCCAGGGGATCTGCCCAGTGCAGCTATTGAACCTATGTCTCCTGTATCTCCTGCATCAGCAAGTGGATTCTTTACTGCTGGGCCACCAGGGAAGCCCATCTTCCTAAAGTACATGCAATAAACTGGGTTTGACTTGGCTTTCAGTGGAGCAAATTATAACTTTTTTTTTTTTTTTACCTTCACACTAATTGAAACTGATGAATACTAGCCAAAAGATGGTGGGTTTTGCTAGGAGACATATATCTAACATTATAATATTTGAAAACTTTAGCAAATAATACAAATCTTTGGTCACTTTAACAAATCATATTTTTGACACATGTATAAGTATGTATATGCATATATACTATGATCATCTTTTGGCTTAAAGGTTAGGAGAATATATTAGAAAACATTTGAGTGTTGTCCTTTAATAAAAATGCAAGGATTCCTACATTCTAAAATAGAGAAGCAGAGAGCAGCCTGGAAGGAAGGCAGTTCAGTTCAGTGCAATCGCTCAGTTGTGTCCAACTCTTTGCAACCCCATGCACTACAGCGTGCCAGGCTTCCCTGTCCATCACCAACTCCTGGAGCTTGCTCAAACTCATGTCCATCGAGTCGGTGATGCCATCCAACCATCTCATCCTGTGTCATCCCCTTAATAGTGGTCAAAGTACAAAAATAAATCAAGAAAGAATAAAACACAAGACAATGAAGATCCATACTGGGATGCATTAAAGGGTGAATTACCGCCAGAGAAACCTTAAAGAAACAGATTATAGTAGGATAAACTATAAAAAATACAGCATAAATATTAAAAGGCCAAAAAAAATACAACTCTGAGAGGGATGGTAAAATTTCTTGAATAGAGAGAATGAACATCAAATCCCATAAGTATAGATGATCCCAAGTATGCTGCAATAGAAATGGACAGAATGTAACAATAAGACACACTTCCAGGGCCTAGGTTGTTTTCATCCCTGTCCCATTCAAGACCTATGCCCTATCTTACACGTCTTCAGCTGCACATAGAGCTTCCTCGATTGCTCACAATTTTTGCACTGGCACAGCCATTTCCTTAACTAAGAGAAAGAGAAAGAAACAATTCTTTTCACTCTGGGTCACCATATTTTCTTCTCTTTTATTCTGGCAGTTGGTCATAAACAAATGCCCACCACCTGCCACATGTCAGAATTCCTCCTAAAATAAGTGCCCTTCTATTTTCTGTGCTATTGTGTATGATATTTTCTTGTCATATCACGTCTACTCCAGTAGCACACTGTTGATTAAACTGTCAACCTGTTTCATAACTACTTAAGCATGTGTCACATATAAAACGGAAATTTTCAAGCAGTTGCTCCCTACCCAGTATACTATGGGTAACATTATTGTTGTTATTGTTTAGTTGCTAAGTCATGTCTGACTCTTTTGTGACCCCATGGACTATAGCCTTCCAGGCTCCTCTGTCCATGGGATTTCTCAGGCAAGAATACTTGAGTGGGTTGTCATTTGCTTCTCCAGGGGATCTTCCCAATCCTGGGATTGAACCCACATCTCTTGCACTGCCAGCAGATTCTTTACTGCTGAGCCACTAGGGAGGCACCAGTAACATTATTGCTGGTAACTTCTTTGAAAATCTCTATTATGAAATGGAAATTTTAAAAAAGGAACTTTTGTGTATGTGTTTTAATAGCATTGTCCTTATACTTGGCAGTAATTGTATTTGAATATCAAAGTACAAGGGCATTCTACTTTTATTGTTTCCAGCATTTATATTACATTAATTGACATCCTCAAAAAAGATGACATAAAAGTAAACAGATGCTCTGTTTAAGGCCAATAGTTACCCCTTTTTTTTTGTATGGACAATAGTGTGTTTGTGGGACTAATTGCAGTTAACATTGTCATTACACATTAGTCTGAGGTATGTGTTTCTCCAATTTCCTGGAGACAAAAAAGCATGCTTCACTGGACTGGTTTATTTCAATTTCTGAAAATAGTTTAACAAGTTTCACATTTCACTGACCTAAATCCAAGGACAAGGACTGTCCTCTCCTGTCTAATGTTATATCTTTCTACTTAAATCCCACTAGAAAGATGAAACAATTTAATGAACACTGTTAAAAAGATGAAACAATTTAATGAACACTGTTAAAAAGATGAAACAATTTAATGAACACTGAATTATGTATACTCCTTGTAAAATAATAGAGGCATTTGTTTATCATACTTTGAATAAGATTGTTTTGAATATGATAGCTGAGCTTAAGTCTCTGTAGTTTCTTTACGAGATACAGAAGTAGATTTGGATTGATTTCTTCAATATCCAAAGTGTAAATATGCTTGCTTTTCCTAACAGAGAAATAATTGGTTTATCCATTCCATGTCTCCAAAATTTAGGTTAAAAGTTATCTGTGGCAATGAATAACTAGATATTATGTAACCAGAGCTAGAATATCTAGGCAAAATTAGATTCAAACTGTCAACAATATTTTCTCCTTGGCCTTTCTATTTAGCCACATGGATTCCAGATGTACTCCAAAAATCACCTGAGTTCAGCAATAATGCTATATTAATAACATTACACCAGTATTCCTCTAAATATATCTCAATTTTCCTACAACTTTCTACCTATTGGTTATCTCTAGTCTCCATGCAGTAGTGTCAGCATATTCACAGGAAAACAACACGAAGTAAAAAAACGATGATAACACGAAGCCCAAGTTAGAGTGACTGTTGGAGTTTTGTGGGAAATGACATTGCAGCTGCTTTGCTAGGTTCTGACAAGATTGCAATCAGCTCTTGTCACTAAAGTCTTTCCCATCCCTGGTGATTAACTGAGCACTTCCCATGGCAGGCTGTCCTCTGGAGAGTGTTAAACACAGCTCTGAAAGAAAGAGCCCCCAGTACCTCTCAATAGCACTAAAGCCAATAGCAAGGAGTCCAGACTTAACTTTACAACTTGACAAACACATAAAAGAAACAATGCTGGTGTTTCCTGGGATTTCCAGAGGATTCCAATACATTTTTCTTATAAGCTCTGCTCTTTGTAGATACGTTTGAAATATACTGCCAAACTTACACTTAGTACTATCTTGAAAAATAAAACAAGTAGACTCTTTACTGGAAGCTTGTAGCACCAAGCCCTCTTTTCATATGAAAAAGTACACACAATGCTTTTATGTGGAAATTAAGGAGCTGATAGCCAATTTCCAAAATAACTTTCTCTGTATTCATTTCACTGTTACCCCATGCCATCATGTCCCCAAAGCGGCTGAGGTTTCAGAAAGAGAGTGACTTTTCTTTTTGGGTTCAGGAAGCTAAACTTCATTCAAACAGCAGCTCAATTGTTTCTATATTTACAGTCTCATGTGTGGAGACATTGTCTTAAACCTTTAACTCCCATAGACATCAGCTCTAACGCAGTGAAGAAAGTCAAGGCCAGCTTCCTGCTCACAGTGGCAAACAAAACAATCTGGGGAAAAGGTGCTGGGTACAACTTACAGGGACTCATGCACTATTTGTCCATCTCTGTTCTTATGTAAATAGAATAAACACAAAGACTGAGAATCTCGATTGAATTTGATAGAGAACTTCTTTAGACCTCTGATTTCCATTTTCTAGGCAGTCTCATCTCACTTTACCTTTTGAAATCTTTACTCATTAAGAATACTTGGGCTTCAATTTTTATGAATTGTCATTTAGATGAGCTTTTGCACAGCCGAGTATTCCTTGGAATTTTTATACAAATGAGCATATATGTATTTGTGATTTGATCATAATGTCACTTCCTTGGGCTTTTGGCTTTTAGCTTATTTATGGTGGCTTGGCTGGTAAACAATCTGCTTGCAATGTGGGAGACCTGAGTTCGATCCCTGGGTTGGGAAGATCCCCTGGAGAAGGGAATGGCTACCCACTCCAGTATTCTGGCTTGGAGAATTCTATGGACTACAGTCCATGGTGCCGCAAAGAATCAGACACGACAGAGCAACTTTCACTCACATGCAGCTACTCTTAACTATCCAGTTGAATAAATTTTGTTTTTGTGACTATTTGTGCTGCTCTTCAGAACTTAATACTTGAAGGATGTGAATTAACAGTGCCTTGTGGAGATAATTGTGTTGTAGTTTTGGCAATGACTTATTAAATAGTTCTGTACTTTCAAGCTTTGGCCTTTCTGCTACCTCTTTTCTTTTGACTGTTTTTCTTTGACTTATTGTTTCAGCAGTTGTAAAGTGACAGAATGTTATCCGCAAATAATTTTAAATGGTATGCAAAATTGAATTTTTCAAGTTTTGTTAGTAAGGATAAAGATGTTAATATTTTCACATTCAAAAATTTAGTTGCCAGTGAATCACTTTCTGGGATGTTTTAGGAAGATATCTCCAGAATTTTTACTTTTTTTTTTTTTTTTTTTTTGCCACCTGCAAGAACTCAGTCCTATTGGATTGATTTGAAGAAAACCTACCTACTGTCCCCAATTTAGACAAATTCATAAGTTCTCACCGGAAGAAAGGTAGCATTGTGATAAACTATACAATTATTTTTTTCTATAGGAAAGAAGTAACTTTAAAGTCCAATTGTTACATGAACAGTAACTATAATAATTATTTACAAATTTGGGAATAAAATTGTGAAATTTGAGCAGAAAAGTACTAATGTTGGAGAAAATACAGAGGAAAAGGACAAAAAAATTTAAACTGATTTTTTTTTCCTCAAAAACTGACCCACCTGGAAATGTTATATATTTTACAAGTGTGGTGGTTACACAGGGTGCACACATAGGTGAAAATGAATTAAAAAAAATCAGCCAGCATCTAGTTTTGTAACATTTAGGAATACATGCTTGATATACAACTAAAAAATATGCAAGCTAACTGATGTGAAAAGTATGGTTTCATCAGTGACATGTGTGATGGCCAACCAGGAGAAATATCTCTAATGTTCACTATGAAATTAATTTTTGTTCACCTACTTAGTGGGGTACTTGGTGTGTGTGCTCAGTCATTAAGTCGTGTCCAGCTCTTTGCAACTTCATGGACTGTAGTTCACCAGGCTACTCTGTTCATAGAATTTTCCAGGCAAGAACACTGGAGTAGTTTCCATTTCCTTCTTCATGGGATTTTCCCAACCCAGGGATCATACCCATGTCTCTAAGAAGCCCATATGAGAAATGAGATGGAAACAAACTAATTTACCTTAGGTTATCACTTTCTCACCCCACCTACCACCACCCCTCCTGGTTCATCACCGAACAAGTAACTTATTATCTAAGAATGTTTCCTGATGCAGACCCTCCTTCAAAAGAGATCAGAACCTAAGCAGTTGCTTTGTGAAGTTGACCATGGTATCTGGTACCTAGAACTCAAAACCTAAGGATCCTTCACTGTGCATTTCCTAAGCTCATAAATAATGACTCGAACTGGTGTCTGACCTTTATGCACATTTCAACAGAATAACCAATACTTTCCATAGGGAAAATGAGCTCATAGGCAAAAGTACTATCAAAACATTGAGGAGCACAACTTTTTCAGAAGGAAAATGGCCCATTGTACTGTAGATCCCAACCAAACTAGAAATATTATAAGAAACGGACCAAAAAATTAAATTTTTCCAAATAAACATGTTAAGGAAGAGAGAGGAAGACATTAATAATATGAAACAACACTAGAAGAATCCAGAAAATAAATGAAAAGTAGAAATATGAAGTTAAAAATAATAGCATAAGTAAACAGTGCAATATAAATAGAAGACTGTTTATTTAATATGAAAAGCAAAGGATTACTTAAGATATCAGACAACCAGTTAGGAAAACTCCTAGAGGGAAAGAGGAAAAAAGAAAGAAATAGAAGATATAATAGAAAGGTTGATATGAAGAATTAAAGTTTAAGTTCTGATATCTAGACATGAATCTCGAAGAGAGAGAAATGAGCTTTCCGAAGTTCATTTCAAAGCCAGGTAATGGCAACCCACTCCAATATTCTTGCTTGGAAAATCCCATGGACGGAGGAGCCTGGTGGGCTACAGTCCAAGGGGTCACAAAGAGTCGGACATGACTGAGCAGCTTCACTTTCACTTTCACAAAATAAAAAACAGCAGAACTTGTGGAGTAGAATAAGTTCTGTTAACTAAGATGATGTAGCAATGTTAAAGATTATACATCTAAATAAGCCTGAAAATATATGAAGCAAAAATAATGGAACTACAGCAGGAAATCCCTAATAGATTATAATTAAAACATTTCTCTTAATAATTACTGACAGGTAAGCAAGCAAAAAATAGAATATCTAGAAGAAATTAGCAAGAGTGACCTCCCTGGATACATAAAGTTCTGCATCCAGTAATTTTTTAATTATGTGTTTTCCCTCCGTTTGAATACTTATAAAAAGTTGTCAGTACTAAGCAACAAAGAGTCTAAAATTTTGGTGAACATATTATTGTACTGCTGGGTTTCCCTGGTGGCTCAGATGGTAAAGAAGCTGCCTACAATATGGGAGACCGAGGTTTGATCCTTGGATCAAGATGATTCCCTGAAGAAGAGAATTGCAATCTACTCCAGTATTCTTGCCTGAAGAATTCCATGGACAGAGGAGCCTGGCGAGCTATAGTCCATGGGGTAACAAAGAGTCAGACATGACTGAGTGACTAACACACACATGATTTTACAAGTCAGAAGTTAATAATGAAAAGTAAGTTTGCTTTCTCAGCTCTCAGAACTTAAGGAAAATGTGGAAGGGGAGCTTAGGAGAGAATGGATACATGTATAAGTATGACTGAGTCTCTTCACTGTTCACCCGAAACTGTCATAACATTGTTAGTCTACTGATTAACAAAATAAAATAATATGAAATTAAAAAAAAGAGAACTTAAGGAAAATGCAGTGCAGTAATAACCACCAGAATCTACTGACTACTTTTTGTTTTCTGTTTTTGTTGTTGCTGTTTTACAGTTATCACAGTTTTTCATAAATGATGAGAATTTTTATCTGTCCTTTTGTCATTTGTGAATTGCTTGCTTTATTACTTTACTCCCCATTAACCCACCCAAAGTCTCCCTCTTTAAGTCTCTTATTGATTTTCATTTTAAATAGTAGAATAGGAACTTAGGAACTTACAGTATCATTAAAATAGTTCCAAATGTTACAAACCTCTGAGTTTGGATTTCTTATGTTTCTAACATCAAAACAAAGGCAAAGAATAGAAAAGTCAAACAAAGCAAAGCAGAAAGTTGCAGAGTTCAGGCAATTACTTAAGGAAATTAACAATATATAGACAGCATCAGTGGGACTTTATCATTGAAACCAATAATGGGAAATGGGAAGGTTTAAAAAAATAGATTTATAAAGTCAATAAATAGACAATTTTTATCTTAAATTCTGCAGAAGGTGACCAATTGGAACAAAAAAAAATCATGTGAGTATAATATACAGTTTCCATGATAAATGCTAACATTATTTTATGACTGAGTCAACAAAATAGTTTTCTTTCCTCTGACAATAGAGAGTGTTTAAGTAGAACTCAGGAGGAGTGATTAGCACCACCACTGCCTCCCTGGAATTACTTGAAATTATTCTTGTTATCTTGTGTTCCTAACAGTTTTAACTTTACTTGTTCCTTGCCAGCTGGAGGGTAAATGGGTCCTACAGAAAGCACTCTTAGAAGTGAATGAGAATCCATGGAGGGACACAGCTTTTTGGCTGGTAGTTTGCTGATTAGTTACATAGAGCATATGTGTTCTTGTTATTCTGAGATTTCTCTTGTGCATACTTTTAGATCTTGTGTCTTTTTTTCCATATGTTTCTTATGCTTATCCTTTCTTCCCCTTGGAAGAAAAAGGTTGCCTATGACAACTGAAGTTATATATTTAAGTCATTTATATTATTTGCTTGAGCATTCATTTTTTTTCTTCCAGAATGAGATGGAATGTAACCAAAATATATTCCTGCATCAGCCAAATGTCATTCTCACTTCTCTCTACTAAAAGTTGTGGTTCACTTGTTAAGGATCTGTGCCAGAGGCCAGAGAAAAGTTAAGCTAGAGTCTCATTTAAGATGATCTACTTTTCCTCAATCTAAAACTTCTCACTCTCAGTCAGGATTATGTTACATTTCTAGATATGTATGAAAAATTCTTCACACACACACACACATACACACACAACATGTGCCCTTACCTGTGAACACACATATATTTACGGGGGAGAAAAATGTAAACTCTTGCTTCATTTTTGAAATTAAGACTGTCTCAGAAAAAAGAATATATCTGTTCACAAATAACTTTTATAGTTTAAACCTACTTTGCCTTTTCTCTTTTTTAAAAATTTCAGTTTCTCATAATGAGAATAGGTTTCCATTTGAAATTTAGGGACATGACTTCAGACTTGTTTTATTTGGTCCACATTTAACTATGCTAATAATATCCTCCACCAAATAAAATCTTACAGAGTGAATATCGAACCTCAATTCAACAATGTGTAGTCCTGCATCTCATTTAGTAACATATATAAGATCTTTGTGTCAGTTATTAAGCTCTTTAGTTTCCATTTCCAGTCCTCTCTGGGGCTTGAGAGGAAATGTCAAGAAATGTAAAGTCCACTTTTGCTCCTCTCTGGGGTGCTCAGCCTGGTGCCCTGCAGACCATACTTCCCTTTTGCCACATGGTTCCAGCTGTGCCAGCAGGTGGTGGTAGAGAGACGGTGCCGGTCTGTTTTCCTGTTTCCCTCCGATCCTATCAGTCACCCAGCGGTGCCCTTTCCCCTGCCTGTGGCTCATTGGCAGATCTCCTGACACTTGGAGAACAAACCTCAGTGTGCTCAGTAAGGAGCATCCGCTCCAGTTGGCTGGTTCAGACACCTCCAGGTCTCCAATCCAGCTCCATGGTCTCCTCCTGAGCTTCTACTGCACAAGCACCAGCCCAGTAGTGTCCACTACGGAGGTCTGAATCAAGCTCCTGCAGATTTCCACATTTCCAGACTCTTTCCTGCAGTCCCAGAGTCTCAGGGAGTTGCTTCCTGAAGTTATTTTCTCTATGACACTCTAGGATTCCCTTTTTTTGCCATTTCTCTTCTTTAATACCTGGTTAATAATCCTCTATGTCACATTATTCCTAGAAAAATGAATGGGACACTTTCCGTCCCTTGACTCAAGATGGCATAGTGCATTTTTATTCTCATGTAAGAGGAGACCCTCCAGCATTTATTGAAGAGTTGATACTGTAACAGCTACATATAACCTACCTAAGACCTACATGTGATATACAACTATCAGTAAATACTTTATATATTTTAAGGGAATGGCCTTTGTGACAGAGGCTCCTAGGTGCAAGATTTGAAAGTTATTTGTAGTACATCTTTTAAGAGTATTAGATATTAGTTCAAGTTTAAAAGGTTTTTACAAGATGAGTTTACTAATCAACTTATTTATCCAATCTATTAGATATATGTATTATCAGAAATCAATGTCATATTTAAATATTCAATTGTGAAGCGTACAAATCATTCTGTACATTTTGGTCATAAACATTGGGAAGCATTAATTATTTGTATAACATTAGTTATTTTATTTTCTATCAACAACCAAGGCATAGAAATAAGTACATATGAAGTTACAGTGATCAAAAATTAACTGCCTGAAATTAGGATGACTATCACACTTAATTTTATCTTGAAAGCAGTCTACATATATAGAGGAAAAAAACTAGTAAAAATTACACCATTTTTGAGAATATGTTAACTGTTGAAAGTTCAGCCACAAATTAGTCCAATGTACTTCTAATTTGCAAGGTATATACCTTCCCCCAATGTAAACATGGTTTTTTGTTTGTTTGTTTTTAGCCACTCCAAATCCTACCAGGTTTGATAATTCATCACCTACCTGGTCTGTGACCGTGCCACCAACTTCAGGCACCCCCTGTGAATAGAAACTCAACATTTTATGCAGTCAAGTCAGCCTGCACAAGAGAGCGTGAAGAGGGGCAGGTAGAAAAGGCAAAAAGGCACCAGGGCAGGAAAGGGAAGTCCGTGGTGGAGATGGGTAGTTGCCTTCATAACCACTTCCCCCTCATCCTTACGACCAGAACCGAGGATGACAGTATTCTCAGTTACAGAAGTACACATTTCCCAGACACGCTTGAAGTAGTTAATGAAATGTAATCAGAGGTGTTATGTGCTACTGTCAGGATGTTAAATCAGAATGCAGAGGGTAGAAATGACTCTTTGGGTAGGATAGATTAGATAGGAATAGAAGAGTTCTTCTGCGGAAAATGGCTGAAATCCAGATAAAATACCAGGAACAGCAGTTGAGGGACAAGACAGGAGGAAAGAGCTAAAGCCCTATAGGGGTCAGGACCTCCGCTGAGCTGGAAGGGAGAAAGGTGATTCTGCCACAAGCCAAAAATGAAACAGACTGGTTCCAAATAGGAAAAGGAGTATGTCTAGGCTGTATATTGTCACCCTGCTTATTTAACTTATATGCAGAGTACATTATGAGAAACGCTGGGCTGGAAGAAGCACAAGCTGGAATCAAGATTGCCAGGAGAAATATCAATAACCTCAGATATGCAGATAACACCACCCTTATGGCAGAAATTGAAGAGGAACTAAAAAGCCTCGTGATGAATGTGAAAGTAGAGAGTGAAAAAGTTGTCTTAAAGCTCAACATTCAGAAAACGAAGATCATGGCATCTGGTCCCATCACTTCATGGGAAATAGATGGAAACAGTGTCAGACTTTATTTTTTGGGGGCTCCAAAATCACTGCAGATGGTGACTGCAGCCATGAAATTAAAAGACACTCCTTGGAAGAAATGCTATGACCAACCTAGACAGCATATTCAAAAGCAGAGACATTACTTTGCCAGCAAAGGTCTGTCTAGTCAAGGCTATGGTTTTTCCAGTGGTCATGTATGGATGTGAGAGTTGGACTGTGAAGAAGGCTGAGCGTCGAAGAATTGATGCTTTTGAACTGTGGTGTTGGATAAGACTCTTGAGAGTCCCTTGGACTGCAAGGAGATCCAAGCAGTCCATCCTAAAGGAGACCAGTCCTGAGTGTTTATTGGAAGGACTGATGCTGAGGCTGAAACTCCAGTACTTTGGCCACCTCATGCGAAGAGTTGACTCATTGGAAAAGACTCTGATGCTGGGAGGGATTGGGGGCAGGAGGAGAAGGGGGCGACAGAGGATGAGATGGCTGGATGGCATCACTGACTCGATGGACATGAGTTTGGATAAACTCCAGGAGTTGGTGATGGACAGGGAGGCCTGGCCTGCTGCGATTCATGGGGTCTCAAAGAGTTGGATGCGACTGAACTGAACTGAACTGAACTGAAACCTTTCTTCACTTCCTGAGATGGTTAAGCAACAGACTAAACCCAAAGAAAGACCCACTGCCCTGATTTCATTTCCTTCACAGAATAGTCACCCGTTGAAAGAGATCAAACCAGTCAATCCTAAAGGAAATCAGTCCTGAATATTTATTGGAAGGACTGATGCTGAAGCTGAAACTCCAATACTTTGGCCACTTGATGCAAAGAACCGACTCATTGGAAAAGACTGCAATTCTAGGGAAGATTGAAGGCAGGGTGAGAAGGGGATGACAGAGGATGAGATGGTTGGATGGCATCACTGACTCAATAGACATGAGTTTGAGCAAGCTTTGGGAGACGGTGATGGACAGGGAAGCCTGGCATGCTGTAGTCCATGGGGTGGCAAAGAGTTGGACTGACTGAGTGACTGAACTGAACTGAAGGTTGGGTGATCCGCACAGATATAGGAGTGTCCCCCAGTTGAAGGAGCCCTGAATGGAAGGCTCCCACATTCTGAAGGACCGTGTGGTTGTGGGGAGGTGGAGGGGAAGGGCAGGAGTGGAATATAGTGGGTGCTGAGTCAGACTGGAGAGAAACAGCGCCCCCTCCACACATAAGGAGACCTTGACACAGCTACCCGAGGCCTTGGATAAACAGACTGAGGAATGAAGGCACTGGAGCTAGATATTTATATATGTGAAGTGCATGGCTGGGCAGAGGAACCCAAGTCCTTGACTGCCACTCCCTTCAGAGACCAGTACCCTGGCTGTGCAGAGATCTGTCAGGGAAACCTTGGTAATTGTCAAGGTCAGGGTTAAGAAGGCACACAGACATTTTTAATCAGAGGTGAAATAATTTCTGCACCACGGTTTTCCTTGGTAAGGACAAGGTGCTCAGAATCTAAGCCTTGAGCCCACAGAGGGTGCTGCTGGAGGTCAGAGGAAAACTTGCAGTTATCAGAGAACTTGGCAGCCCCAAGCATATGGTTAATTTTCCCCTGAAAATAATTTGCCAGATTCTGGGCTCTGTGGGGCAAGAGATGTAAAAGTTAGGTGGGAAGCCTCTGAAAAGCATAACAGAGCTATCACCTGCCTTACAAGACAAAAATTACAGTTCAGGGCCTGAAACAGGGAGGAGCTGAGGAAAATACGCAAAGTTCTGGGTCGAGCCCAAATCAAACTCGAATGGAATAAGTGCCAGAGGGCTGCCGTGCAGCCAGGACTTGGACCAGTTCTAACTCAGCCTCTGTTGTTTCAGCACAGTAGCAAAGATAAATACAGTCCTGTCTAGAGGAATGTATTATCAGCTTAGCCTCTCAATTTGTTTTACTATAGAGTAACTAGCATTTAATAAAAATGGCTAAAGCACAAAGTTAATATCAAAACTGAAAATAAATAACTTAGAAACAGGCTTACAGGTGATTGAGATATGGATGCTACCTGATGTAGGACTTCAAAATAATCTGATCACAAGGTTGTTAACCATTCCTGGTGCTCGTTCTTGCTTTGTGTAAATCCCTATCTATAGTTGGTATCATTTCTTTTTGCTTCGAGGATTTCCTTTAACATTTCTTCTAGTGAAAAGCTATCGCTGATGAGTCCTTTAGTGGTTTATATGTATGACCTTACAGAATGTAGAGCAACTGAAATTCCCATGTACTCCTGGAGGAAATGTAAACAGGCACAATCTCAGTGGACAACTGACAGTTTCTTAGGAAGTTCAGCGAACACCCCTGATTCACCCACTCTACCCTCAGGGATTTACCCAAAAGACACAAAACTCCCATGTCCAAGGATTTGTATGCAGACATTCATAGTAAGCTGTAATTGTCAAATCTCAAACTGCAGATAACACAAGGATTCATTATATCTATTTATAATACATCATGAGAAGGGGTAAACAAATGGAGAATGGCATATCCACACCAAGGAATACTTCTCTGCAATAAAAACAAATGGTTATTTATGTATACAACAGCATAGATACATTTCAAAATCATTACTCTGAGTGAAAGAAGCTAGAAGAAAGAGTGCATACTGTATGATTCCATATATATAAAGTTTTAGCATAATAAATAGAATAAGAATTTACATTATGAAATATTTTTATATCTTTCTATTATTTAAAAAAATATGCTGTTAGCATAAATAACATTTTGCAGAATCAACTTAGTAAATATTTTTATGAAGATGATAAATTCAGTTATAATGGTTAAATTCAGACATAACCATTGTAACTGAATTAATCATCTTCATAAAAATATTTACTTATTTACTAAGTTTAAAACTATTCTGTTCTTAAGACAATCTGTATTTAGTTCTGTTAATTATTTGCCATGTCATTATTTTGTTATCAATCTGGAATAGCCATTTAGGAAAATGTCATTGCTTTAACTCTGTTGATGTATTCTAAACTTAACTGAAATTTAGACATAAACATAGTAGCATAAAACTAGTTTCAGATTAGATATAGGATATCTTTCTTAATGTCATTTTAGTTTGCCCAATGGGAAAAGAGAAACTCTGAAGCTTAATCCTGTTAATTAGGTTTTGGCAAGCACAGCTACAAACAGTTTAAAAATCCTATCTCACTCTAGTGTATGGAAGTTTAATAAAACATGCTGATAGCTGTAGCTTGCCCTTACTGTTCCAATTTTAATCACCCCCCCAACTCATTATTTCTGTGGCTCTTATTTTACAAAGCAGAGAATTAGAGGAAAGGTGGGGCTAAAGGTTATTTTTGAAAGAATAATTTTAAACGTTTCTTAAAAGGGTGAACCATATCACATTAGCTCTACAGCATCTTCCATCAATTCACGGTTTTAACATATTGTAGAGTCTGAAGTGACGTTATGAAAATAATGTCCAAAGCTGACTCCCAGTCATTGCACCAGGAAAGGCTGAGAAGTTCTTCCAAGTATAATTAGGAAAGAAAATGAATTCACCAGAAAAGTAGACAAGCATTGCTTAAATTGAACCTTGTTCTTGTAATCAACCTCAAAGAGCATTGTAGCTCAACGTGTTTAACCCAGAGGAATGACTGATAGAAAATACCACAATGAAAGAAATACAGAAAGAGGAAAAACCAAGGAATATTATTGTAGTTGTGAAAAGAACATCAGAGAATGCAGTCCCATGAGCTTTGTCTGTTCCCTAATTTTTTTAGTTTGCAGAGAAAAGACTTTGCTCTAGGTGTTTGGATGAATGTCCCTAAAGGAAGAATGCATATAGATGTTGTAAATAGAATGATAGGCCTCTGATTTTAAGGTTATTGTCTTAAATTAGTAGGACAATTGCCAACATGTTGTAAGCAGCAGATTTTCCATTACATATTTACTTTATTCATGTTTTTGTATCATTAAAATATGTTAAAATATAACCTTGCAGAGGAATTTCTGAAACCAATGGTACTTTTCATATTTCAGTCTTCCTCTTTTCCTGTTTTCTTGTTTATTCATTGTCTCCCAGGTTATTTTGGTCTCTTCTGGATTCTGCTAACATTTATTGAAAATTTGCTATGTGTCCAAAGCTGACTCCCAGTCATAGCACCAGGAAAGGCATTGTGTTAAGCACTTAATTTTTTTTTTCATTTAATTCTGTAACAATCTCATGTGAAAGCATTATTGCACATCACATTGTTGTGAAAAATGAGATTTACAAGTTTAAATAATCACTCAGTAGTTCAGCTAGTAAGTGACAGAGTTAGAATTTAAAGCCCCAACTCTGCCTCCTACCACTTTCACTTATTACCTCTTACTACTTCCACTGCTTTTCCAGTCCTGTGGCCACTGCTGAGTTTTCCAAATTTGCTGGCATATTGAGTGCAGCACTTTCCAGAGCATCATCTTTTAGGATTTGAAATAGCTCAGCTGGAATTCCATCACCTCCACTAGCTTTGTTTGTAGTGATGCTTCTTAAGGCCCACTTGACTTCACACTCCAGGATGTGTGGCTCTAGGTAAGTGATGGAAAAGTTCAGTTTTCATTCTGATCCCAAAGAAAGGTGATGCCAAAGAATGTTCAAACTACTGCACAGTTGTACTCATTTCACACTCTAACAAAGTAATGCTAAAAATTCTCCAGACTAGGCTTCAAGAGTATGTGAACTGAGAACTTCCAGATGTTCAAGCTGGATTTAGAAAAGGCAGAAGAACCAAAGATCAAATTGCCAACATCCGCTGGATCATAGGAAAAACTAGAGAATTCAAGGAAAAAACACCGATCTTTGCCTCATTGACTACACTAAAGCCTTTGTGTGGATTTTCCCCACAAACTGTGGAAAATTCTTCAAGTGACAGGAACACTAGACCACTTGCCTCCTGAGAAACCTGTATGCAGATCGGAAGCAACAGTTGGAATGGTTCCAAATTGGGAAAGGAGTATGTCAAGGCTGTATATTGTCACCCTGCGTATTTAACTTATATGCAGAGTACATCATGCTAAATGCTAGTCTGGAATCAATATTGATGGGAGAAATATCAATAACCTCATATATGCAGATGACACCACACTTATGACAGAAAGTGAAGAGGGTCTAAAGAGCTTCAAAGAGGAGAGTCAAAAAGCTGGCTTGAAACTCAACATTCAAAAAACTAAGATCATGGCAAATGGTCCCATCACTTCTTGGCAAATAGATGAGGGAACAGTGGAAATAGTGAGAGACTTTATTTTCTTGGGCTCCACAATCACAGCCATGAAAATAAAAGATGCTTGCTCCTTGGAAGACAAGCTATGATCAACCTAGACAGCATATTAAAAAGTAGAGACATTATTTTGCCAACAAAGGTCCGTCTGGTCAAAGCTGTGGTTTTTCCAGTGGTCATGTATGGATGTGTGATTTGGGCCATAAAGAATACTGAGCACCAAAAAATTGATGCTTTTGAACTGTGGTGTTGGAGAAGATTCTTGAGAGTCCTTTGGACTGCAAGGAGATCCAACCAGTCCATCCTGAAGGAAATCGGTCCTGAATGTTCATTGGAAAGACTGATCCTGAAGCTCCAATACTTGGCTGTCTGATGTGAAAAGCTGACTCATTATAAAAGAGCCTGGTGCTGGCAAAGATTGAAGGCAGGAGGAGAAGGGAACGACAGTACAAGATGGTTGGTTGGCATCACTGACTCAATGGACATGAGTTTGAATAAACTCTGGGAGTTGGTGATGAACAGGGAGACCTGGTGTGCTGCAGTCCATGGGGTCACAAAGAGTCAGACACAACTGAGCAACTGAACAACTTCCTCTCCCAAATTCGTTTGCCTGAATGAAAGCAGTATTACCCAAGTCACAGGTTTCATGAGTGTATTTTGAACTCCCCACTGAACTTCTTCTTTGAAACACCTGAATATGTTTGGTCTCAAAAGAAACTTGAATAAGAAAGTAGGGAATATAGTTATGAGTTAGCTATAGGGCTTCCCTGGTGGCTCAGTGATAAAGAATCTGCCTGTCAATGCAGAAGACCTGGGTTTGATCCCTGGGTTTGGAAAATCCCTTGGAGGAGGAAATGGCAACTCACTCCAGTATTCTTGTCTGGAAAATGGCATGGACAGAGGAGTCTGGAGGGCTACAGTCCATGGAGTCTCAAAGAGTCCTACACGACTTAATGACTAAACAACAACATAGAGCAAAAAATGATAAAATATTACCACTATTTTTATGTAGATTCCTTTTGCATAGCTTAAATTTAACTCGATTTAAATTTAAAAATGGTGATTAATGACATTACCGCATAGGCAAGCTGTGATAATTCCAAGGATTTAATAAACTCTTGTTTGTTTCATAGTAGCCTTCTCACCCAAGATAAATACCACTACTGAAATGAATGCACATACTAGTTACAAAAAAGAAAAGAGTCATTTTAAGCTTATCAAACTGAACATCTGTCAGATATGGGCACCATATTCATTAATGAGGATGCTAGAGAACTGGCAACTTAGAAACAGATGCCTGGATATCTGTAGGAAATGTCTTAGGTTTAACATGCTTTCCTGAATGGCAGACTATTATGCTAGTTGTTTCCTTTCTAGGGAATTTCACCATCTATTGTGGTTTATAAATAAGTCAGCATAGTGCAAGTCTATGAATGATATTTATATATTTTAATTACATAGTTTCACATAGTATCATATACTGGTATAACGTAATATACTCACCTGTTGGCAATATCATCTTGCTGTTCTCTAACATAGAGTCACATGCCAACTGCTATCCTTAGTCTGCATTAAAACATACTAAGCTTCTAGTAGAAAAGAATTCTAACCATGCAAGGCCCTAGTGACTCTGTTCCAGAGGTTTATCTCTGAACTTTATTAATGGTTACAACATCTTAAAATTTAGATAACTGGGAAACCTGTGATGCAACCAGGAAGTGCTATCGTAGCACATTGTTTGTGAATATGCTGTTAACTCTGTAATTAAAAGAATGCTATTCTGGATGAGTCAAAGTTGAAAGATAAATCTGCTTTTCACTTCTGTAGCACTTCTCTTCACTCTGTAGAGTTCAGTACCATATACAGTGGCTGTGTGTGACAGTCATATGTAACATTAAATGGTGTGACAGCCGAGTAACCTGAAATAGTTGAGGTTAGAAAAAGGAATTGTTTGCAGGATAAGATCACTTCTGTTATTGAAGGGAGGATAGCCTTACAGCTGGACATCAGGGGCTACGAGAACCAAGAAGAATTCTCTTGGCATCTCTTAAGTTGACTTTATTCTTTCCTGCTGCAGTGCAGCTTCTGGAGAATGATGGGAAACATTGATTCCACCACTGTTAACCTCAGGTCCATGTGGACCCCTGCACAGAGGGATTGACTCATACCCAGCAAGCCCAGAGAAACACTCAGACATCTCAGCTTAGGCCACATGCCTGTCCCTCAGTGGAGTAACTGTGGCTGTGAGGATGTGTTAACACAGTGCCTCAGTGGGTGTAATGATTAATATCTATCACTTACTTTTATACCATCACCAGGTACAGTTTTGAGTAATGTGCGTATATGGGAATGGACTTAATTTCATGATCCTATAAGACTGGCAATATTATTGTCATACTCACTTTACAGATGAGATTCAGCTGAGGCCTAGAGAGGAAAAAGAATCTCCTCTTAACATGCGGTGATAAATGTGTCTTCTCAGAGGATGGCAACCTGCATTCACCCCATCTGAGTGATAAACACAAAAACTAAATCTATACGTTTGGCTCAGTAAGTCTGGACTATGCCTGTAGAAGCGATGCTGATCTGTTCTGGACAAAAACATCTCAGGCCTCAGAGTACTTTCACATATAAAGTTTCAAGCAAATTGAGCACCTCAGAGTGAAGTAAAATCACAGAAACATATAAAGAAAAAAAGTACTGTAAACAACACCAAAGGAAATTACAACAGCAAAGTCTGGGCCTGCAAAGACATCATCCAAGGAACTTATAAGCATTTTACAAAAGCAGAAAGAACTCTAAAATAATTATAAAGAGCAAGAAGATTGGGGGGTAAGAAAAGAATTTCTGGAAATTGAAAAAAGAAGGTATATGTAACACTTGAAGTTTTAAATTGTATTAAATAAAATTAAAGACTGAAGAAAATATCTAGAATTTGGCCCAGAATAATGAAAGAGTAGAAAGTATAATGAAAAGATTAAACACAAATAAAAGTTAAAAGACCTAATATTTCCCAGTGGAAATGAGGGAGAGAATGAGACAAGGGTATTTTCTTTTCTTTTTCTTTTTAATTTTTTTTTTTAACTGAAGAATAATTGTGTTGTAGAATTCTGTTGTTTTTTCTGTCAAACCTCAACATGAATCAGCCATAGGTATACATATATCCCCTTCCTTTTGAACCTCCCTCCCGTTTCCCGCCATATCCCACCCCTCTAGGCTGATACAGAGCCCCTGTTTGAGTTTCCTGAGACATACAGCAAATTGCCATTGGCTATCTATTTTACACATGGTAATGTAAGTTTCCATATTACTCTTTCCATACATCTTGCCCTCTCCTCCCCTCTCCCCATGTCCATAAGTCTGTTCTTTATGTCTGTTTGTCCACTGCTGCTGCTGCTTCTGCTAAGTTGCTTTAGTCGTGTCTGACTCTGTGTGACCCCATAGAGAGCAGCCCACCAGGCTCCTCTGTCCACAGAATTCTCTAGGCAAGAGTACTGGCATGGGTTTCCATTTCCTTCTCTCATTGCTGCCCTGTAAATGAGTTCTTCAGTGCCATTCTTCTAGATTCCGTATATATATATATATATATATATATATATATATATATTAGAATGCAATATTTAGCTTTCTCTTTCTGACTCACTTCAGTCTGTATAATAGGCTCTAGGTTTGTCCACCTCATCAGAACTGATTCCAATGAATTCCTTTGTATGGCTGAGTGATATTCCATTGTGTAGATGTACCAGAACTTCTTTATCCATTCATCTGTTGATGGACATCTAGGTTGCTTCCATGTTCTAGCTATTGTAAATAGTGCTGCAGTGAACAATGGGATACATGTGTCTTTTTCAATTTTGGTTTCCTTAGGGTGTATGCCTAGGAGTGGGATTGCTGGGTCATATGGTGGTTTTATTCCTAGTTTTTTTTTTTTTTTTTTTTTTTTTTTAAGGAATCTCCATACCTTCTTCCATAGTGGCTATATCAATTTACATTCCTACCAACAGTGTAAAGAGCATTCAAGACAGGAATATTTTCTAAAGGTATAATGACTGAGAACGTCCCAGAATTTGAAAGACATCAAGTATTAATTCAAGAACCCCATTGATTTATAAATAAAAAGAAATATTACATAAAAACAAATAACTAAAGAACAAATAAATAAAGGAATCTACCTAGAGCACATGATAGTCAAATTAAAAGCAAAGACAGACAGAAGCAAAGGCAGACAGAAGCAAAGGCAGACATTTAAATCAGCCAAAAAGAAAGTCTGATGATTGAAACAGTGAAATAATTAGGCTGTCTTCTAACTTTACATAAAAAATGACAGTTTAGGCAAAATGTAATAGTATTGTTAATACACTAAATGAATATAACCATTGACCTAGTATCCTGTAGTCAATAAGTATAGTCTTTTTCAAGAAAGAAGGAAAAATAAAGACAATTGTAAATAATAAGAAACTGTGAATGCCACTAATAAATCCATATTAAATAAATTGTGGACAGAAAAAATTATGTTTCCAGGTAGATGGGCTGGGATGTTAAATATTACAAAGCTAAGAAATTTAGGAATATATGGGGAAATTGAAGCCAACCTTCACAGACTGAGGCTCTAACATGTGGTATTAAGAACTTAGACTCTGAAGCCAACTGTGTGCATTAAAAATCTGATTCTGTCATTTAGTTGGTGTGATCATGTGAAAATTAATTCACCTCAGTCTGCCCTTTTCTTATTCTTTGTAAATTGGTGACAATAATGCTGTTTCCCTTATGGGTTATTATCAGGAGGATCTGAAAAGGGTAAAATATTTGGAAAGATATCTGAAACGCATTCAGCATGTGTTACAATTATTATTACTGTTGTATAAACAACAGTGGCAATGTTGTATGAGGTTTAAAAGGTCTTAAATAAAAATAATAGCAATAAAGTCAGGAGTGGTGAATATAATTATGTAGTTTGAAAAAGGGTAGAGATATTGGTTTTCAAGTTAGATAAGTAAGCATGGTAAAATTTCTAGAGAAACCACCAAAAGCATAGAAGTAGAGCTGAATTCCTTCCAAAAAAGTAAAGGAAAAACCTTTTAAAAGCTATCTTGCGGGAGGGTTCAGCCAGTAAGAGGTTTTGCTGGGAGATTGAAAGAGAGAGGAAGAAGGAACATGGATATTGTATTGTGGTTGTGGTTCCAGTTTTGGCCAGCTGACCCCACAGACTCTAGAAACCTGCTTTCTCCTTTTGTCTGTCTCTAGTCTAGGAAAGTTAATAACCTTCCACTCTTGTTTATACCATCTCCTGGTTAGTCGGTCTTTCCCACTACTTGTGTGACCACAAATTAGAGTGTATCTGTTCAACACTCAGGGGGTTTTTGTTACCTCCATTGGTCCTTCTCTAATACTGTGATGATAGATCCATCAAGATTTAATAGCAGAACACTGTAACTATTTAATAATTTCTTAATCCCCCTTGCTGTGATTCTGTGCTCACTGAGTAACTTTCCAACCATGATGTTTTCCAAATGGTTTCCTTGAAAGAGACAGTGTACTAGTTATAGTTATGTTTGAGTAAGTATTTCATTCTTTTTGGACAATTATATTATTGAGCTCCAGTAAGCTTTGGAAACAGATCTCTCCTTAGAAGCAAATCTGTTGTGGGTACTGATATTTAGATGTCCGATTTTATAATGTTGAATGTCAGTTTCAGGAGAAGAGTTAATTCTACAAGTGAGACATTTTACCTGATAGTCAATTAGTTTTTCTCAGTAAGCCAGCAACCAGCACCATTTATTCAGAGTTCTTTATATTGATAGTATTTTTATTTTTAAAATAAAAATACTTAGTTGAGTGCTTCAATTATATCATCATTCCTGGTAGAGAATTTAAGGCATGCTCAATTTCTGATGCTAGTGGAAGTATGGCTCTTGGATATGATAAACACTCTTTCTATCTCTATATAGTTTTTTTTACAGAAAAACGAAAGATTTTAAAGGTCTTAAAAGACGGGCCTTCAGATATTTTAGGAGGATCAACTCTTTTTTTTAAAAAGCTCTTATCTTTTTATTAGGCAATCAAAAATTTCCAGCCCTAGCTGTTTTGTTTTATAAACAGATGGGAAAGGCAATTTCACAATTATGATGGAACTTTGCTAAGACACGTGCAACTCTTAAACAGTGTGCGAACTTAGATGACGGTGCTCTGTTTGTTGCTCAGTGTGTTCTCAGCACATGGCAGCCCACAGATGCTTGCTGGTGGCAGTCAGGAAGGACTGAGAGGCAGCACCGAAGGAGAGGACACTGAAGGGAAAATCTTTGTGAGCTTCTTAAATGGCATATTTCTACCTCACTGGCCAAGAATTCTCAGCACCAGGTTATGTGATAGTAATTCTAGTAAAATATTAAATTAAAAATGTTTGTCTTTGAGTTCAAAATGGCACAATATTGTCTTTTAGGCACCTTATGGAATGCCAGTTCTCATTTAAAAATATATTAGAGGTCTACGTGCCAGATAAAGACAGTTTTATATTCTCATTGTAGAAAATTTGATGGAGTAGAAAAAAATGAGAATATAAAATTAGCAAACTCAAAAGACAATCTATGTAGAATACATGGACTATTTGAAGAAGTTTATGAAATCATGTAATAATTCATTAAAAGATGGGATAAATTAGGGAAGCAGAGGAGCCATTAATTTAGAAGCAAGATGTCAGACCATCTTATCTGCCTCTTTTGATATTAAGGAATCCAGTCATAAATCTTTGCATGAGAAAATGTGTTCAAAGAGGAAAAAAAAAAAAAAAAGCCACAGAGGGCTGAAGTGTTAAGGCAACAAGGAACATTAGCGATCTGTTTGTTTTATGTATTAAACTCTTCCAAATATAATATATGAAATTTCAGAAGATGAAGTGACTAGCTCCTTTAGCTAGTGGCAAATCCTAGTACAGAGTGGGGGTGTAGGAGCTGGCAAGATCCACCATCACTTGGGCATTTGTTAAAAATGTGGAAGCCCAGGTTCCACCCCAGATCAGCCTCAATACGCATTTTAACAAGATCCCAAGGTGATTCTAACCACAAAAAAATCCCACAAGTGTTGCTCAATAGCATCTTTGGTTGCTCTTTAGTTGTTTTCCACAGATGTCTTCTTGCCTGAGAATGTCATGTCCCCAAGGGCAGAAATTTCTTCTCTGCATGTTTGTGTATCTCCTGGCAATAAGTTGTAGGAGGAGCAGGACAACATCCTTTATGCTTTTGTCATTTTTAGTGTACAGTAGTAATTGATAAAAATAAAAAAAATTTTATGCCCTCAGCAAATATTAGTTGATTTATGAACAAGATTATTTTAACTGACTAACTAGAATATTTGACGTATACTACACTTCTGGAGAACAAAGTCCTTAGAAATGAACAGAGCCACCAGTAGACTAACTTCATTGTATGGATATTGTAAGATTGTGATGAATTGTAATGGGTAGAAAAGGTCACTTTGAATATCTTTCTGGAAATAGGCAAAACATAAAATTTTTTACAGACAAACTTTATAAGCCTGGCACAAAATTATGTGGCTATTAAATATTGTTGAGTGGATAAAATGATCAAACATGCTTTTACTGGACATGTGTCTCTGTAACATCATAATATTAGCTAAGATTTACAAGAAATAAACTCACTATTTGAATGTTTCTGTGCCTTGTGATTTTTTGCCCCCACTGTCTGTCTTTCCTGACAAAAAGAAGTATTATAGTTTTCTTAAGAAAGCAAAGTTTTTATGACTAATTTTCTGTAATTTCAGTGTCACGTCTATAGACTGGCAGGTTCATAAGTGGTACTGTTTATCGAGTGCCCCAAACTCTATGAAAGACTAAGGGAAAAGAAAGGGCAAAGACTAATAGAGTTTTGCCAAGAGAATGCACTGGTCATAGCAAACACCCTCTTCCAACAACACAAGAGAAGACTCTACACATGGACATCACCAGATGGTCAACATAGATATCAGATTGATTGTATTCTTTGCAGCCAAAGATGGAGAAGCTCTATACAGTCAACAAAAACAAGACCAGGAGCTGACTGTGGGTCAGATCATGAACTCCTTATTGCCAAATTCAGACTTAAATTGAAGAAAGTAGGGAAAACCACTAGACCATTCAGGTATGAACTAAATCAAACCTCTTATGATTATACAGTGGAAGTGACAAATAGATTTAAGGGGCTAAGATCTGATTGACATAGTGCCTGATGAGCTATGGATGGAGGTTCGTGACATTGTACAGGAGACAGGGATCAAGGCCATCCCCGTGGAAAAGAAATTCTATAAAGCAAAATGGCTGTCTGGGGAGGCCTTACAAATAGCTGTGAAACGAATAGAAGCAAAAAGCAAAGGAGAAAAGGAAAGATATAAGCATCTGAATGCAGAGTTCCAAAGAATAGCAAGAAGAGATAAGAAAGCCTTCTTCAGTGATCAGTGCAAAGAAATAGAGAAAAACAACAGAATGGGAAAGACTAGAGATCTCTTCAAGAAAATTAGAGATACCAAGGGAACATTTCACGTGAAGATGGGCTGGATAAAGGACAGAAATGGTATGGACCTAACAGAAGCAGAAGATATTAAGAAGACGTGGCAAGAATACACAGAAGAACTGTACAAAAAAGATCTTCACGACCAAGATAATCACGATGGTGTGATCACTCACCTAGAGCCAGACATCCTGGAATGTGAAGTCAAATGGGCCTTAGAAAGCGTCAATAAAACAAAACTAGTAGAGGTGATTGCATTCCAGTTGAGCTATTTCAAATCCTGAAAGATGATGCTGTGAAAGTGTTACACTCAATATGCCAGCAAATTTGGAAAACTTAACAGTGGCCACAGGACTGGAAAAGGTCAGTTTTCATTCCAATCCCAAAGAAAGGCAATTCAAAAGAATGCTCAAACTACCACAAAATTGCACTTATCTCACACGCTAGTAAAGTAATGCTCAAAATTCTCCAAGCCAGGCTTCAGCTGTACATGAATCGTGAACTTCCAGATGTTCAAGCTGTTTTAGAAAAGGCAGAGGAACCAGAGATCAAATTGCCAACATCCACTAGATCATTGGAAAAGCAAGAGAGTTCCAGAAAAACATCTATTTCTGCTTTATTGACTATGCCAAAGCCTTTGACTGTGTGGATCACAATAAACTGTGGAAAATTCTGAAAGAGATGGGAATACCAGACCACCTGACCTGCCTCTTGAGAAACCTATATGCAGGTCAGGAAGCAACAGTTAGAACTGGACATGGAACAACAGACTGGTTCCAAATAGGAAAAGGAGTATGTCATGGCTATATATTGTCACTCTGCTTATTTAACTTCTATGCAGAGTACTGGCACGCTGCAGTCCATGGCGTCACAAAGAGTCAGACAGGACTGAGCGACTGAACTGAAGTGAAGCTTGTGCTAGCTACAGTAACAACTGGTACTGTGTGACAGTAAGAAGCATACTAAACAGGCTTTAAAACAATGTAATGGAAACAATTTAGCTAAAGAAGTATACAAGTTAACCTACCACCAAAGTCTAACAATGGTATGGCAGGGATAGGTTTAATTGGGTAACAGAGGGAGAAAAAGTAATCCAGAATGGAGTAGTTGTTGAAGCTGAAAGAAGTAAAATGTGAGCTCAGCCTTGGATTTGAACATTTGAGGTGAGGTCTAAGACATGGTAGGTGGAAATTAGCATCATGAAGAAAGATAAGAAGGAATAAATTCCCATGTAGGATTGTGGAACAGATGGTAAGCTTACAGTGTTTTCAGTCTGTAGTGGTTACAATTTCAATAGAAAGCACAGCATATATAAATTTTATATCAAGTACTGAACAACAACATGTAGGTCATAAATATGCTTTGATAATTTTAATTATTTAAGATATTCCCTCTATGGTCTCATTCACTGCTTTATAAATTGAACTTAGAGTCTCATAAAAATTTTGTCCACGATAAACTATCCTGATGTGTTAATACTAAAATGTCTAGTGCTACACTACTTCCTGTGTTCCACTATTGAGAACAAGTTAACAATCTTTCCTGTTAGAGTCAAATTTATCTTCCAATCTGACATATTGTTCCATACTCATCACTCCTATGTGTATGTATACATATATTATTTTAACTGAACTTGCAATGACATTGTTGTTGTTCAGTTGCTCAGTTGTGTCTGACTGTTTGTGACCCACAGACTGCAGCCTGCAGCTTCCTGCCTTCATGACATCCGGTTGCTACTTAGTCCATTAACCACCCCTGTTGTCTCTTCTGCTTCAATTTCCAGCATCAGAGTCTTTCAATGAGTTGGCTCTCATCATAGATCAGCAGCAGTCTTCTGCTTCTAGGATTACGTTCTCCTAGCCAGGACTTCAAATCTCCGCACACAGTTCAAGATCATCCCGCTCACACTATCTCTCTGCGGACTCATCCTACAGTGCTGCTAAGCTCAGCCTCGACAAGCATCCTGTAATATCCTGCCATCAAAGCTGGACTGTCAGTGATTCATTTCTTATATGATATTATACATGTTTCAATGCCATTCTCCCAAATCATCCCACCCTCTCCCTCTCCTACCCTCTTACACTGTTGGTGGGAATGCAAACTAGTACAACCACTATGGAGAACAGTGTGGAGAGTCCTTAAAAAACTGGAAATAGAACTGCTTTATGACCCAGCAATCCCACTTCTGGGCGTACACACTGAAGAAACCAGAATTGAAAGAGACACGTGTACCCCAATGTTCATCGCAGCACTGTTTATAATAGCCAGGACATGGAAGCAGCCTAGATGTCCATCAGCAGATGAATGGATAAAAAAGCTGTAGTACTATACACAATGGAGTATTACTCAGCCATTAAAAAAATACATTTGAATCAGTTCTAATGAGGTGGATGAAACTGGAGCCTATTATACAGAGTGAAGTAAGCCAGAAAGAAAAACACCAATACAGTACACTAACACATATATATGGAAGTTAGAAAGATGGTAACAATAACCCTGTATGTGAGACAGCAAAAAAGACACAGATGTAGAGAACAGTCTTTTAGACTCTGAATGTTGAGTTTTAAGTAAGCTTTTTCACTGTCCTCTTTTCACCTTCATCAAGAGGTTCTTTAATTCCTATTTGCTTTCTGCCATAAGGTTGGTGATGTCTGCATATCTGAGGTTATTGATATTTTTTCCCAGCAATGGATTCCAGCTTGTGCTTCATCCAGCCTGGCATTTTGCATGCTTTACTCTGCATATAAGTTAAATAAACAGGGTGACAATATATAGCCTTGAGGTACTCCTTTCTGAATTTTGAACCAGTCCATTGTTCCATGAGAAACGCTGAGCTGGAAGAAGCACAAGCTGGAATCAAGATTGCTGAGAGAAATATCAATAACCTCAAATATGCAGATCACACCACCCTTATGGCAGAAAGTGAAGAAGAGCTAAAGAGCCTCTTGAGGAAAGTGAAAAAGGAGAGTGAAAAAGTTGGCTTAAAGCTCAACATTCAGAAAACTAAGATCATGGCATCCAGTCCCATCACTTCATGGAAAATAGATGCGGAAACAGTGGAAAGAGTGGCTGACTTTATTTTTCTGGGCTCCAAAATCACTGCAGATGGTGACTGCGGCCATGAAATTAAAAGATGCTTACTCCTTTGGAAGGAAAGTTATGACCAACCTAGACAGCATATTAAAAAGCAGAGACATTACTTTGCCAACAAAGGTCCATCTAGTCAAGGCTATAGTTTTTCCAATGGTCATGTATGGATGTGAGAGTTGGACTGTGAAGAAAGCTGAGCACCAAAGAATTGATGCTTTTGAACTGTGGTGTTGGATAAGACTCTTGAGAGTCCCTTGGACTGCAAGGAGATCCAACCAGTCCATCCTAAAGGAGATCAGTCCTGGGTGTTCATTGGAAGGACTGATGCTGAAGCTGAAACTCCAATACTTTGGCTACCTGATGCAAAGAGCCGACTCATTTGGAAAGACCCTGATGCTGGGAAAGATTGAGAGTGGGAGAAGGGGATGACAGAGGATGAGATGGTTGGATGGTATCACCAACTCAATGGACATGGGTTTGGCTGGACTCTGGGAATTGGTGGTGGATAGGGAGGCCTGGCGTGCCGCTGCAGTTCATGGGGTTGCAGAGTCGGACACTGCAACTGAATAGAACTGAACTAATTGTTCCATGTCCAGTTCTAAGTGTTGCTTCTTGAGCTGTACACAAATTTCTCAGAAAGCAGGTGAGGTGGTCTGGTATTCCTATCTCTTTAAGAACTTTCCACTGTTTGTTGTGATCCACACAGTCAAAGGCTTTAATGTAGACAATGAAGCAGAAGTAGATGCTTTTCTGGAATTCTCTAGCTTTTTCTATGATCCAATGGGTGTTAGCAGTTTTATCTTTTGTTCCTCTGGCTTTTTTTAAATACAACTTGAACATCTGTAAGTTCTTGGTTCACGTATTGTTGAAGGCTAGCTTGAAGGATTTTGAACATTACTTTGCTAGCATGTGAAATGAGTACAATTGTGTGGTAGTTTGAGCTTTCTTTGGCATTGCCTTTCTTTGGGATTGGAATGAAAACTGACCTTTTCCTGTCTTGTGGCCACTGCTGAATTTTCCAAATTTACTGGGGAATTGAGTGCAGCACTTTCACAGCATCATCTTTTAGGATTTGAAATAGCTCAACTAGAATTCAATCACCTCCACTAACTTGTTTGCAGTAATGCTTCCTAATGCTCACTTGACTTCACACACCAGGATGTCTGACTCTAGGTAAGTGATCACAGCTTTGCAGTTATCTGGGTCATTAAGATCTTTTTTTGATAGCTCCTCTGTGCATTCTTGTCACCTCTTGCCACAATAACATAAAATGAATAGACAATAAAGACACGAACAAAGAAAACTTTGCAAATGAGCAGTTACCATAGCCTATGAATAAGTTATTAAAATATCACTGATGGGCTAGGTGTAGTTTGCTACCCATTGAAGCAGGACTTTCTGTTGAAAGAATGACAGAAAACAAACATTGTTTTCAACAATCCTGTAATGTAATCTAAATTGCTAGAAATTAGAGTCAGAGATATCTTTATTCTATCTGTGCTATATAGAAGGAAGATCCTCAGATTGGAGAAGACTGTTTCTGCAAAAGGATTTCTCTTATCTTAAATACTTTGCTTACCTGCTAGGAAGAACCTGAAGTGGTGACAGTTTTAGATAAAATCTTAAAGGTTTGATAACTGGAAGGGAATAGATTCTGACAATCACCAGTTTGGTAATGTTACAAATGAAGAAAATGGAAAAAAAGTAAAAACTGAAAGCATTTCTCAACTAGAAAAAATAAAAACAAATTTTATAAAATTAATTTAAGATTCCAAGTTTGTGTTGACTTTTAAGTTTGCCTTCTGAAATGGCACAGATTTTCAAAGCAAGTCCTCAGAAAATCTTTAAAGTCCATACAGTCTTTGGGGAATTATCTAGTAAAAATGGATTTTTAAAAATGTGTCCTTAAAGTGTGCTTGTGAATAATCACTTTTTAAAAACTTGCCAAGATTTCAGAGGAAGGGAAATTTTTACTATTGGAAAGTTATATTTTTTAGAGTTTTACTAAAAACAGTAAAAAGTATTATTCAATCCATTTTCCAAGGAATTTTGGCAAAATTCTACAGATATGTTTATGTGATTTAATGGTAATACTCAGCTGAAGTGTTTTTCTTTTACCTCAATGCTTATTGTTGTGAAGATTCATTATAAATCCCACACAGTTTATTTTCATTACAGAAACAAATTTGAGTGTTCAAGCTTTATAGATATTTGAGTTGTATCTATCAAATGACAACAATCCATGCAAGATTTTACTAAAATATGTTTTTAGTGTTTCTGTTTCTCTATCAGAACATGTAAGTTATATGAATCATTTACATGCTCTTTTGGTTTCTGTTTTTTTTTTAAAAAAAAAAAAAACACCAAAAAACTAATTCCTGTAAATTGTATGAGGATGTTCAGCAGCAAATCTCCATTGACACATGGAGATTTTTATTCTTACAGTTCAAGACTCCTTCATGCAGAGGGACATGCATTTTGATGTGACTGTGTGTGCTGAGAATGAGTAGGTTGGGACATAGGAAAGGATAGCAGAATATTTGGAAATGAAGACATTGAAACGGCAGTGCCATCAGATCAACTTTTCCATCTGGCCCAATTTGGCAACCATGTGAGTGTCACTGTTTTGCCAAAATATGACTAAAAATTAAACATAAAAATTTTCTGGAGCTGAATCTTGGGCAGATGAAAGTGATCTTAGAAGGGGAAGGACACAATATATTTCTAATTAATGTAATGTAAATTCACTACTGGTTAAGATTTTGTTTCCAAACCTTTGTGAAAACAATTGACTGGACTGTTGCTAAGGGATTTGTAAATTCAACAGTATCTACAATCATAAGGAAATATCTTATTTATGATAAAATAATGTAAGACAGTAAATTACCCCTGTCATTTTCCAGTGGTCATGTATGCATGTGAGAGTTGGACTATAAAGAAAGCTGAGCACTGAAGAAATGATGCTTTTGAACTGTGGTGTTGGATAAGACTCTTGAGAGTCCCTTGGACTGCAAGGAGATCCAACCAGTCCATCCTAAAGGAGATCAGTCCTGGGTGTTCATTGGAAGGACTGACACTGAAGCTGAAGCTCCAATACTTTGGCAACCTCATATGAAGAGTTGACTCATTGGAAAATACCTTGATGCTGGGAAAGATTGAGGGCAGGAGGAGAAGGGGATGACAGAGGATGAGATGGCTGGATGACATCACCAACTCAATGGACATGGGTTTGGGTGGACTCCGGGAGTTGGTGATGGACAGGGAGGCCTGGCGTGCTGTGGTTCATGGAGCTGCAAAGAGTTGGACACGACTGAGCGACTTAACTGACCTGAACTAAAATTACCCCCACGTGGTCATACCATTGACACATTACTGTTGAGGTGATGACTTTGTTAATTATTTCAGACAAAGTGATGCATCTAAAAATTATGAAACTGTATTTGTAATCCACAAGCTGAAGAAAAACTTTCAGTTCTTATTTCTAAACAATACATAAGTGTTGGTTGGCTTTCAGTTCCTAATCAGGTTGCTATGTTCTACCTTGCTTGATTTGTACATAATAACATAAAACGTGATATTGGGAGCATTGATGGTCTTGAGAAGAGAGCTATAGTCATACATTTTATATAAATTCAGTACAAATTTCAGGAATTTAACTATCTGTAAAAGTTTAAAAATCTATGCCTATACTTTCATGTGGTAGTTATATAAATTAACTGTAGACTTGTTAATATAGTGACCCTAAAGACTGGTAGAGAATTTCTTTCCTGCTTAAATACCCTTTCATTATTAATATAAGGCAAAGAGAAAAGGAAAGATATACTCATCTGAATGCAGAGTTTCAAAGAATTGCAAGGAGAGATAAGAAAGCCTTCTTAAGTAAACAATGCAAAGGGGGAAAAAAAAAAGAGGAAAACAATAGAATGGGAAAGGCTAGAGATCTCCTCAAGAAAATTAGAATTACCAAGGGAACATTTCATGCAAAGATGGGTACAATAAAGGACGGAAGCAGTTTGGACCTAACAGAAGCAGATGTTAAGAGGTGCAAGAAAACACAGAAAAAAAGGTCTACAAAAAAAGGTCTTAATGACCCGAATACCACAATGGAGTGGTCACTCAGCTAGAGCCAGACATACTGGAATATGAGGTCATGTGGGCCTTAGGATGCATTATAGTGAAGGTGATAGAATTTCAGCTGAGCCTAAAAGATGATGCTATTAAAATGCTGCACTCAGTATACAAGCAAATTTGGAAAACTCAGCAATGGCCACAGGACTGGTAAAGGTCAGTTTTGTTCCAATCCCAAAGAAAGACAATGCCAAAGAATGTTCAAACTACTACACAATTGCACTCATTTCACATGCTAGCAAGGTATTGCTCAACTCCTTCAAGGTAGGCTTCACTAGTATGTGAACCCGAGAACTTAACAGATGTTCAAGCTGGATTTACAAAAGGCATAGGAACCAGGGATCAAACTGCTAACATCCAGTGGATCATAAAGAAAGCAAGGGAATTCCATAAAAACATCTACTTCTGCTTCATTGTCTATGCTAAAGCCTTTGTGTGGTTCAAAACAAACTGTGGAAAATTCTTAGAGATGAGAATATCAGACCACCTTATCTACCTCCTGAGAAACCTGTACACAGGTCAAGAAACAACAGTTAAAACCAGACATGGAACAACAGACTGGTTCAAAATTCAGAAAGGTGTATGTCAAGGCTGTATATTGTCACCTTGCTTATTTAAATTATATGCAGAATACAGCATGCAAAATGCTGGGTTGGATGAAGCATAAACTGGAATCAGGATTGCAGGGAAAAGTATCAATAACCTCAGATTATATTGTCCTAATGTCAGAAAGTGAAGAGGAATTAAAGAGCCTATTGATGAAGGTGAAAGAGGAGAGTGAAAAAGCTGGCTTAAAACTAAGCATTCAGAAAACTAAGATCATGGCATCTGGTCCCATCACTTCATGGCAAATATATGGGAAAGAATGGAAACAGTGACAGATTTCATTTTTTTGGGCTCCAAAATCACTGTGGATGATGACTTTAGCCATGAAATTAAAAGACGTTTGCTTCTTGGAAGAAAAGCAATGATAATCCTAGACAGCGAATTAAAAAGCAGAGTATTACTCAGCCGTTAAAAAGAATTCATTTGAATCAGTTCTGATGAGATGGATGAAACTGGAGCCAATTATACAGAGTGAAGTAAGCCAGAAAGAAAAACACCAATACAGTATACTAACACATATATATGGAATTTAGGAAGATGGCAATGATGACCCTGTATGCAAGACAGGAAAAAAGACACAGATGTGTATAACAGACTTTTGGACTCAGAGGGAGAGGGAGAGTGTGGGATGATTTGGGAGAATGGCATTCTAACATGTATACTATCATGTAAGAATTGAATCGCCAGTCTATGTCTGACGCAGGATACAGCATGCTTGGGGCTGGTGCATGGGGATGACCCAGAGAGATGTTATGGGGAGGGAGGTGGGAGGGGGGTTCATGTTTGGGAACTCATGTAAGAATTAAAGATTTTAAAATTTAAAAAATAAAAAACTATTAAAAAAAAAAAAAGCAGAGACATCATTTTGCCAACCAAAGTCCATCTAGTCAAAGCTATGGTTTTTCCAGTAGTCATGTATGGATGTGAGAGTTGGATCATTAAGAAGGCTAAGCACTGAAGAATTGATGCTTTTGAACTGTGGTGTTGGAGAAGACTTTTGAGAGTACCTTGGACTGCAAGGAAATGTAACCAGTCAATCTTAAAGGAAATCAACACTGACTATTCATTGGAAGGACTGATACTGAAGCTGAAACTCCAGTACTTTGGCCACCTGATACGAAGAGCCGACTCATTAGAAAAGACTCTAATGCTGGAAAAGATTGAGAGCAGGAAGAGAAGGAGATAACAGAGGATGAGATGGTTGGATGCCATCACTGACTCAATGGACATGAGTTTGAACAAGCTCCAGAAGATGGTGATGGACAAGGAAGCCTGGTGTACTGCAGTCCATGGGGTAGGAAAGAGTCAGACATGACTGAGTGACTGAAAACAACAAATCATACAATTCAGCATTCTTGCATTCATACTAAGTTACTTCAATCATGTCCAGCTCTTTGTAACCCAATGGACTATAACCCACCAAGCTCCTCTGTCCATGGAATTCTCCAGGCAATAATATTGGAGTGGGTAGCCATTCCCTTCTCCAGGGATCTTCCCAACCCAGAGATCAGACCCAGGTGTCCTGCATTGCAGGCATATTCCTTACACTCTGGGCCACCAGGGAAGTCCTTACTTCTCTCTCTCTCTCTGTGTACTTATATTCAGAAGAATTAAAAACAGGGTCTCAAAGAGGTAGTTGCACACCAGTGTTCATAATAGCACTGTTCCCAATAGCCAGTAGGTGGAAGCTACTCAAACATCCTTTGATAGATGAACAAATCAGAGGATACACATACAATGGATTATCATTCAGTCTTAAGAAGAGAGGAAATCCTGTAACATGCTACAACACAGGTGAATTTTGAACATATTATGCTAACTAAATTAGATCAGTCACAAGATTTTCCACTTATATGAGATAGCTTAAGCTGTCAAATTCAAAGACACTGAAAATAGAATGGTGATTACCTGGGAGTGTGTGTGGACGGGGTTGGTGGAAGGCACTTCTGTTTAATAAGAGTAGTATTTCACATTTGCAGGATGAAAAAGTTCCAGAGATCTGTTTCATCATGTTGTGAATGTACAGAACTCCGCTTAACTATACACTTCAGTTCAGTCGCTCAGTCGTGTCCAACTCTTTGCAACCCCATGAATCACAGCATGCCAGGCCTCCCTGTCCATCACCAACTCCTGGAGTTCACCCAAACTCATGTGCATTGAGTCAGTGATACCATCCAGCCATCTCATCCTCTGTCGCCCCCTTCTCCTCCTGCCCCCAATCCCTCCCAGCATCAAGGTCTTTTCCAATGAGTCAACTCTTTGCGTGAGGTGGCCAAAGTATTGGAGTTTCAGCTTCAGCATCAGTCCTTCCAATGAACACCCAGAATTGATCTCCTTTAGGATGGACTGGTTGGATCTCCTTGCAGTCCAAGGGACTCTCAAGAGTCTTCTCCAACACCACAGTTCAAAAGCATAAATTCTTCGGTGCTCAGCTTTCTTCACAGTCCAACTCTCACATCCATACATGACCACTGGAAAAACCATAGCCTTGACTAGATGGACCTTTGTTGGCAAAGTAGTATCTCTGCTTTTTAATATGCTATCTTAAACATGCCTAATTTCATGTTGTTTTTGTTTTTAGCAGAATGAAAAAATAATTAAAAACCTAGAAACATGGAAATAGAAGGTGAAGAAAATGAAAACAAAATGGTGCTGGTTTTTATTGTTACATGGTTTCTTTCAATAGTTAAACAATATTTTGATTTGACCATTTCCACTCATCTATTATTAGTATATAATTCATAGATGTGACAACTGGGATTCAGAGCCAGATCCGCCTGCCACCAGGCCTGGTTCTCACTCCTGTGCTGTGCTTCTGGAAAATCACTTCAGAAAATATTTACCAAAATAATCTTAATAGTTACATTATTTTATAATTTTATGATATATTGTTTCGTCAAAGGATATAATCTAGCTGCATCTGTATATCACCATTCATCTTAAATGGATATTTGGTTTTCATTCCTTAAACACATTTGTTGGGGTTAGTTTATGTAATCTAGTGGATATTTTATGTTTTCCAAAGATATAAGATAGTGCAAGAAACAAACATTTAGAAAACAAAGTTTGAATTCCATTTTCTAGAAAAATAGATATTAGAGTAAATAATTAAGGTCATGTTAATAAACTTGAATTTATAAATACTCAAATCAAAGATGACCTGCCTATGGATATTTGCTGTCCATATTTCTTACATTAAAATACAACAACACAGAGATCAGACATGAAAATTCCCCAACAAGACCAAACCAGTTAAGCCGTGTAAGCCAAACTTAATCTAGCTTAGTTCAGAAATGTAAGTAAAATTTAACTTAGGTTATTTCTTATAAATTCTTCTAATGATCATAAACAAAACTTAAGTTGTCCTCCTAAAATCGTGTAAGATGATCACTTTTAATGAATCCCTTGCTGTGTAGAAACTCCCATTGTAGTAACCACCAATCACTGTAGAAGTGAAGCAGCTTCCTGGTCCCCTCTGTATACATTGCCCTGGAACACCCACCTCTGGGCCTCGCACTACTTCTGGGTTTGAAGTGTCTCTGTTCCAAACAGTTTGCTTTTGCTCAAAATATTTGCATCAAGTAAAGTTTCCTGATTTTTTTCTTTTGATACTTAGATAGTAGTTACAAACAATATTTGCATTATGGTGGCTCTTTTGCAGCTTTTTTGGAAAACATTTAAAAATAAAATTAAAATATGATCTAAGACATAAAACAAAACAACTAACCAGGGACTTGCTTGGTGGTCCAGTAGTTAAGACTTCACCTTCCAGGGCAGGAAGTGTGGGTTTGATCCCTTGTCTGGGAACTAAGATCCCACATGCATTGTGGCAAAACACACACACACACACACACACACACACACACACACACACAAAACCACAAGATAAAGCACAAGCAGTACTGTAACAAACGCATTGAAGACTAAAAATGCTCCTCATCCAAAAAAAAAAAAAAATCCTTAAAAAACAGCTAACCAGTGCAAATAGAAAAATGAAATAGTGAAAGTTTGAATGAGGAGCATGCAGTTATTGAAAATGTGTACTGTTTTCTATGTGCCCTGGAACACTGAGGAAAAATTGCTGTTATTTGTTTTACAGTGTAGAGAAGGGCATGGAACAACCGATAAAGCTCTTCTAACACTGCATATCCATTCTGAGGTCATGCTGCACTTGCGGAAGAGGGAAATAGCTCTTGAACATTATTCCTGTGTGTTCTTCGTTGTTCGTACTGTAATTTTCTAACTGATACGATAATGATTGTTTTAAGACATGTACTATTTTGTTCTCTTCATTATCTCTGAAAATTGCCCTCCATTCTTAAAAGCCAATTAGATTTTCTTAAGTTGCATAAACTAAAAGAACAAAAAAGAGGTCATTTTCTAGTCTGCTGTGGGGCAGGAGATGTCAAGGGAGTGAGGAAGGGAAGGATAAGGAGAGTTTGAGGAAAGGCAGAGACTGCATCTATGGAGGTTAGTATAAATATATCTGCCACAATCCTCTATCTGACTTTCTGATTTCTACCCTTAGTCCTCATCCTTTTAGCATCTCCAGTGACCTACCTAAAGGGCAAACTGGATTTTACCTGTCTTCTGTTTGAAAACCAATCACCATCTTCTTATCAAACTTAAAATCCAAAACTCTTCTTACCCTACTGCTGCAAAGTCGCTTCAGTCATGTCTGACTCTGTGCAACCCCATAGATGGCAGCCTACCAGGCTCCCCGTCCCTGGGATTCTCCAGGCAAGAACACTGGAGTGGGTTGGCATTTCCTTCTCCAATGCATGAAAGTGAAAAGTGAAAGTGAAGTAGCTCAGTCGTGTCCGACTCTTAGTGACCCCATGGACTACAGCCTACCAGGCTCCTCCGTCCATGGGATTCTCCAGGCAAGAGTACTGGAGTGGGGTACCATTGCCTTCTCTATGTCACCCTACTGGGGCCACAATAGTTTGGCTTATGCCTCCCTCCCCAGCCTCATTTCCATTCAGTATCTTTTATGATCAGCCCATGAAAGTCACCTTGTCTTCCTTTTATTTTCTCTGACACAGTAAAGTCTTTTCCACCTGTCTGGAACACTCCTTCCTACAAACTTTATCCTGCTCCATTCATAGCTGAACCATTCTTTAAGCTTCAATTTAAAGGTAGACTCCTCCAAATATGTCAAATTATTCTATCCAATGTGGGTCCAAGCATCCCTCTTCATTATCCTCTCTATCATATCGCTCTGTTTGTTGAGTAAATTATTTCTAACCCAGTTGCTCATTATTCATTTGTATGTTCATTTATTTTTATCTCCCTCACTATAAACCCTGTGGTTACCTTGATCACTCTTGTACCTTTATGGCCTGCCATGACTTAGGATGTATTGTCAGGAACCACAAATATAGTTAAATTAATATGTGAGTAAATGCATGTTTGCACATTTTTCAAAGTTTCTTTTAACAGTGAGATAATCTGCTGCCTAATAGCTGGCTCAGGTGGAGTCTAAATTTGTAAATTTGACTTCATTAGCACCACCTAATTGAGATATCATGGACTGGAGATATCATGGATTGGAGGTCCTACAAAACAAATGTGTTGGTAGCTTAGCTACAAAATCTCCCTTCTCCTCCTAGCTGTAGGAGTAAAAGAAGGGTGGAATAACGCAAGAGATGAAGGGTCAGATGCCTCAGAGCTGCAGAAGATACAGTGATACGTCTTGAGTGCTGATGGTTCATTTAACTCATCACCTCCTCCAGTTGAAAAAAAGAGACAGAAGGATTTGAAGTCTTTAGAACTGGCAAAACTCCTTTTTCAAACTGTTGGTCCAAAAGAGCACCCATTTCCTTGAAGATTTATGGCTTATAATCTCTATCCTCTGCAGGTTGTGGAAGAATGGGCTATTCATGCTATCTAGAAATTTTAAAGTCAATTTGTTATTTTATTCAATATTTGAACAGTTCTTCACAATCCAGGGTCTTCATCCCCACCTCCCGTCTCTCTTTCTCTCTCATTGCCCCTCTCTTCTCTCTTTGTTCTGTCTCCTTACTTTCTTTCTTGTAGAATGCTATCTCCTGAAAAACAAACAAGCAAGCAAAAATGAACCCTTTTTGACTATACAGGCATTGGGTATAGCATGCAACCTACACTGAACTATGAAGAAATTTTTTTTTTTGCTTAGTTGAAAAGTTGTACATGTTTTTGTGTTTTCTTGATCTTAAAAGCTTCCCCCAAACCATGATGCTTTAGAGATGCTAGAGGACTCAGTAACAAACCATCCAGAAGATGAAATCAAAGCAAATCAAAACAAAAGGACTGACCAGCTATATAACACTCTAGGATGTTAAAGAGCAGGCACTAAAGACCTTCTCCATCTGTTTAGTGGTGTTAATTGGTTCAAGAGAAAGACTGGCTGCAGGTATACACATGGTCAGCTGACCACCCATTACAGGCTTGATTCAGTAAACAGGTCCAAAGTGGTTATGTGTGCAGAGCTTTACACAATCTTTTTCTGAAATAAGGTTTCTCTTTTAATTTATATATAAAACAAAAGTGTCTATATTTACTAAATTAGTTTATAGCTGACGGAACGTTTAATAAAGTGCTTAAAGTCACTTTATTTAAAGTTTGTTATCATAGTTTTCTCTTTCATTAATGTTCTGAACAACTTGCAGTAAAAAATGAAGAAAATTAATAGTATTCTTGCAAGGAATTTGATAGAGCATTTAAAAAGGAGAATTAATGAGAATATTTTATTTCTATAATTAGCCAAGACAGGTACATTCTGAAAAGGTATTTCTTTTTCCACCCCCAAATTTTGGCAATTACAATAAATGAGCAAAGAACATTCCTTTGTTATTATTCTTTTTGTTGATAAAGTTAGGAGAAGTGATTGAAGCCAAATTCCTCCAGTGACTTAAGAAGATAAGGTCTTTTTTGGGGTTTGAAGGTTATGGAAGTGTCCATTTTAATTTCTTTAAATAAATCATACATCTAGAAGTTATGAATAAAAGTTATCTCATTACCTATTTATGAAAATCAATGAGGAAATATACATTGGTTATTTTTTACCAAAAACCTATTTTATAAACTAGACAATGCCTAGAGTGTGCTGGGAACCAGTTGTGTTTATAAGCAAATTAGTATCAAGAACTTTGAGGGATATAGTTTTATGCTAATTGTAGCTAACCAGGTGTTCTGCTGATTTCACTGACGCTAGACATGAGACTCCTGAATTGGAGACGAAGTACTTACTATTCATACCACGGAAACAGCATGAACATGGCATATTTGTGTAGATTCTCCTAGTTCCCCAACTTACGTAGGTGTGATGCCAACAGGTCCACATGGATGCCACACGTGAGGCAGGTATACAACACACTGAGGAGTTAGACACGCAACCTGAATCTTTTTATAATGGGCACAAGCAAGCCTGGCTTTTGTTCAGGAAGAAGACATTATCTTTATTACACTGAACAGAAGGAAAATCTGCCCTTTGCTCTGAATGGAGGGAACATAGTATTTTTCAAGGTCGTTCACTATACACACATCTTTGAAAAGACAATCTGGGACAAAAGGGCAGTTTCTGCTTGTAAAATGTGCAGAAACACGAGAAGCTGATGTTTTCTGACCATCAGGAGTGATGGAGGCAGCTATTTCGGTAAATCACAATTGTATAAAATGTAACTTAATAGATTTTGCTGAGACATTTTACCCTCTTTTAAAGCGTATATTCAGTGAACGATAAAGAAGCAACCTCATTCCATAGCAGTGCTAAAAGTAAAAATAGAATTGCTTATTTCTTATGAATCCATGGTAATTTGTGTTTAATTTTATTTGATTCTAGATATTAAAGAACTTTATTAAACCAGTGAGTAAATAAATAGGTGCTCTAATTAGTCTGGTATTTATACTGGTACAATCTCCAAAAACTCTTGGTAGTCTATCACTAGGTTTTCGATGCTAATGTTTTGAGACAGAGACTAATTTAGAACCTCCTAGCACAATTTTTATAGGCCCTCCCATATAATCTCTTTATTGTAAAATCAACTGATTTGGAATGTTAGTTACACCTGTGGACTCCTGTCACAGAAGTACCTAGACTAACACGTGAATAATGGGAAGAATGTTTACTTAAGGAACTGGCAGGGTTTAGGGACTACCCTAGAATTCTGCCCACAACACCCGCCTCACAGATTTCTGAAAGTGTCAGAACTTTAGCACACTTATATGTATTGTACAGTCTGCTAGGAAGTATTTCAAAATAAATCACAGCCATCTTATAACTAGTGTTGAGGTACCTTATAGCCAGGTGACTATTAGCTACTTCTGTGACCCACTTGGGTCACCTTAATCTCTGAAATGGCCCAACAGACCTGCTCGGGCCTAGAGTCCAGCTCTCCTGGGTGCACCACACAACTCTCTCAAATCATTTTTCCATCTCCCATTTCCCATCTGCCACAGATCAATAGATGAGCCCCACTCACTTTGCTGCTGCTAAGTCGCTTCAGTCATGTCTGACTCTGTGCGACCCCATAGACAGCAGCCCACCGGGCTCCCCCGTCCCTGGGATTCTCCAGGCAAGAACACTGGAGTGGGTTGCCATTTCCTTCTCCAGTGCATGAAAGTGAAAAGTGAAAGGGAAGTTGCTCGGTCGTGTCTGACTCTTCGGGACCCCATGGACTGAAGCCTGCCAGACTCCTCCACCCATGGGGTTTTCCAGGCAAAGAGTACTGGAGTGGGGTGCCATTCTACTCACTTTAGACCTCTCCATTTCTGGGAGAAATTATTTCCTCTTCTCTCAAGCTGTTTTCAAGGCTTTCTTCTTCCTGTGTTTCTCTCTGGGAGACCCTGCTTACACCTGATGTAAGAACGGTGACCTTGGAAGAGCATTTGCAAATACTTCTGAGATAAAGCAATTTATGAAAGGACCTTAAATATTTTAATAGACCAGGGAAAGAATTATAATGTAACAGAACAAAAGTACTTCAGGGGAGGGACAAATTAGGAGTAGGGGACTAAAAAACCACTGTACATAAAGTAGATAAGCAACAAGGATTTGCTGTATAGCACAGGGAATTATATTTAATATCTTGTAATAGCCTATAATTGAATATAACCAGAAAAAATAGCTGAACCACATACTGTGCACCTGTAACTAACACAGTGTTGTAAAACAACTATACTTCAATAAAAAGAGAAAAATTAACATATCAGATTATCAGATCAAAGATAGTTTTATATTGCTGAATGAAGTTGAGGTTGATTCCTTTGGTTTGGGCAACTAAAAGTGGATTGAACCATGGTCCAGGGAGAACTGACAGTCTGGTCTAGGACTTGAGCTTTAAGCATCTGTACATAACAGAGCTGTATATGGATATTGCCTGAGAACAAAAGGACTACAAAATAAAAAGTTTTCAAGGAATTTAAAAATTAAACTTTAAAAGTAACAATATTTTGGGACTTCCCTGGCAGTCCATTGGAAGACTGCACTTTCGGTGCAGGGGACATGAGTTAGACGCCTGGTTAGGGAATGAAGATCCCACATGCCCTGTGGCATGGCCAAAGTAAAAATATTATTATTATTTATTATACTATATTTATTGTTTTAATTTATCTCATCAATAATTTATTATTTATTTTAATACACTATTTAGAATGTTTATATTATGATATTAAAATAATTATTATAAATTATAGTGATATATTTTTATTTATAATACTGTTCTTAAAAAATAATATTTTGAGTATAATAGATAAGTTTAGAACCAGAAGGTTCGTGTTAGTATCGGTATGGTTCTCAGAGGAGCCTCTGAGCTCACCCAGCAGAGCTGACATTACTCCATGTGCTTCTCTGTTGACTCATCACTGCTGTGTGCTCTGATTAAGTTGGAAAATATTTTATTTTTAAAAGCTAATAATTTAATTTACAGGAGGGCTTCTAGAGAAAGACAAATATAGCATATTCTTGTCTGTCCAACAGGCCAATTCTTACTGACTTTTTAAGTCTGAACTTCTTTATTGACTTCTGCTTCTTAAACCTTTTCCATCTTGCCCAGAACCTTTCTGCAGCCTGAGCCGCCACTGTACCTGATCTATCCTCCTCAGCTTAGAAACTACCAAAGTTGTTTATAGTTGTTAGCTTGTCCCTTGTCCATCCAGATGGTTTTCACCTCTGTATTCATAACCTCTAGTTTGATGTCTGCACACAATATGCACTGGAAAGAATTGTTCAATCAATAATTAATTTACAAATGAGAAAGGTCCATGATTGAGGGGAGGAAATGAGTACATGAGGGATAAGCATCCCTTTGGGGAGAGAAGGAAGAACATCTTTGCTTCTAAAACTAGTAATAAGAAAGTAGTAGAGCAGATGTAAAGGGATTCATTCCTGTTGGACTCTGTGTTTTTATGGCAAAATTGAGGGGGAGATACAACAGCTGGAAGAGTGTGTTAAAAATCATTTAAAAGCTTTAAAAATGTAGTTTAGGTTTAAAATAGTCATGGGATATGGAAGAAAGACATACCTTAGAAACACAGACAACAATTTCTCATTGACGTTAAAAACCTTTCTGCAGCTGGATGACATTAATTTTTAAAATGACCATGCAACAGGACTCACACCACTTGGGGGAGGTAGGAAGGGAGATACTCACCATTCAGTAAACAGGCACTGTCCTGAGTAGGTAGGAGGCCATGGTCTACATACGTACAAATACACTCAGAAAGGGATAGTTTCTGACATTGTCTATTCACAGTTCATGGACCGCTTAGAAGAAAAGAACGTAAGCAATTAATTCTTGAGGGTTTCTCCACTAACAGATGTCTGGCACTCAACCAGATGCCATAATTTTTGAAAAATATGCAAGGAATAGGAAATCAGTGTAACACAATTCTAATAGTAAAACAGCAGACAGTCTATAGTAATGAGGAGGGTCCAAGCTTCTAGAACAAGGGTCTTCCAAAGAAGGGTATGTAAAATTGCTTTTGGTCGAAAAGTGTGACATGAGTTAAAATTTTCTACCAAATACTAGATTTGGGTTGCTGTTTATTCCATCAGCAAATTAATTTGGGTTGTGGGAGAGTCCTGAATAGTTATCACATTTACTTTTCATAAAATTGGATAAATATTATTTTGCATAACTTTGGAATAATATTTTATAAATGTGAAAATTTTACCAAAAAATATTTTCCATACCTCTTCATGCTTGAAAAATATGGCTGATAAAAGTTACTAAATATTTCCGTTTTCCTTTTTACCTAAAGGGAAGTAACTGAGGAGATTCATCTTTAGAATTGCAAACAGCTGGATAATCAGCACCAAGTTCTTATCTCTTGCGTAAGTTGCAAGTTGAAAAATGAATGCTTGTTATCTTTTTTGTGCATCCTTAAACAGAGTCTGAAAGTGATTTATAGTTTCATAAGTAGTTATTTATGAAAATTGATAAAATTCTACTGGGGACTTATGAACATATTAGCAACTTCCAACATAAAACAAGATCTTTCTTCCATTACTATGTTCCAATAATTTTAAGATATGCAACAACCCACATATTTTTTCTGGAACATTCTAATTGAATAAGTCATTCAATGAATTTAAATTATTTCCCATGATCTCTCCTCTAACTCTTTTTTTTTTTTAATTTTGAACTCATATTATTTACTACTGAGCTACAGTATATACACCAGAGGGTCTTTTATTCTGGTAAATGCATAATATATTTTAGCTTACAAGAAATATATTAAGAGGAAAAAATATTGTTACTCATTACCATGGCCAAGGACGCAATAGAAGGTGAAGTCCAAATCCATGTTTCTTTTTATTGTAGAAAGTGATTTCCTGGCTTCTTAGCTTAACAGGTACAAAATAAGAAGAGTCTCCATTTTATCCTTCCACTTAACACTATGACTTTGGGGTTATAGATACATTTTTATCCACACAGAAATTTCTCTTCCTTACGTGCAATGTGTAATAACTGCAAGAAGGAAATATGAGAAATTATTTCAATTAAATTCTAGTAAAGAAGTACAATACCTCCTAACCAGCCCCATATAAGTATCCTTTCAAGTTGGAAACCGTTTCAGTGGAGAATGAGGATCAGAATTCCCCAACTGTCCACACTTAGTCACACCTATACATGAAAAGTATCTCTTTAGTGCCAGGGCATCAGAGAGATGAAAGATGGGAAAACCAGAGAATTCTTGTTCTCAAACACACATCATTAGTTGTATCTCCAAGACTCTAAACTTGGGAGCATGTCTTCTGATGCCCCAAAGAGGACTCTATGAAGAGGGCTCACTTTCCAGTTTCACATTATGAGCCAACCCAGAGCAGAAGAAAACAAATATACTCTTAATCAATCCAATGGAACTTACATATGCTGTAACATCTTTTCTCCCAGTTCATTAATGTAAATACCTCTGCGTAACCAATGAATTTGGGTATTTCTGCATTCACTGTGCACCATAGTGAATAGCAAGTTGATAACCTGTCAAGCCAGAAACCCAGAGTCATAGACAGTGAGTCTTTATATCAAAAGGAATGACTTTTCTCATGGGAAATTATAGTAGAGGACACAGTAGAGATAGGGAGATGATCTGAACAGGGCTATGGTGATAATTACAGTAATGATTGCTGACATTTACCAGTGGTTTTCTTTGTGCTATGTAATATGCTAGACTCATAAAATTTATATATATATATATATATATATATATGCACTATAGTCAATGGGGTTGTAAAGAGTTGAAAACAACTCAGATTTGTTGAACAGAAACAAATACTAATGGCTGATTAGCCTTGTTCTACAGCAGAAACCAATATAACATTGTAAAACAATAATCCTCCAATTTAAGAAAGTAAATTTTTAAAAGATCTTTACTGACAGTGGTTTTCATTTCTACATTTATCCATATCTGTTCTCTCAACCTCCAATGTGCCTTTAGTTTTCTCACTCTGCTTCTTTTCTGGTTAAAGTTTTTATCTTCCCCTCTCACACTGATGTGTAAAGAGTACATTTTGTTCTTTGTGATAAATGCTCCCTTTTCATTCCAGTTCTCAGCTCAGAGTTTACTGTTCCTTTTCTCTGATCTGAATTGCCCCTTAATAGTATATTATAGGAACCAAGAATATTTGTGAAGTTAGCTTTTCCGAAAAAGCATTAAAAACAAAGATGAGATGGGAGATTGGTTTTACTATGTTTTGTAATGGCTAGAAAATGTTGTTTGGATGGCTGCAAATGGCATGATAAACTTTCAATTGTTTTTAATTGTTCTAAATATGCATGAAGCCTTAGAATTTTGTTATTTTTGAACGGGGCATAAATTACATCATCTACATGAGCAAATAATCATATGCTGAGGGCTTCAGAAGAATCAGGCAGGAGCCACAGAAAGTGCTCTCCCCCACCCTCACCCCCAGGCCAAGTAAGGATAAAGGAAATCAAAGATTGAAAGTCTCAGAGAAATTTGATAACTTTTGTATCTTTTTTATATTGTGAACTTGGCAGGTTTGATGAGGCCCACTGGTTTTCCTACATACTTAAGAATTTGGTCTAGGCAGATGCATGTTGTTCAGAGAAGTAACCTGAAGCCGATTGCTGTCAGAAAATCTGGGTAGTTGTGTGTATGCTGTAACTTCAGTCATGTTCGACTCTGTGACCCTATGGACTGTAGACTTCCAGGCTTCTCTGTCCAAGGGATTCTCTAGCAAGAATACCTGAGTGGGTTGCCATGCCTTCCTCCAGGGGATCTTCCTACCCAGGGATCAAACCCACATCTCTTATGTCTCCTGCATTGGCAGGCAGGTTCTTTACCACTGAGCTGTCAGGGAAACCCTAAATCTGGGTAGAGCTAATATAAAGATCGAACTGATGGAACTGTTAATGAGAGTTGCAGGTATTTTTGTTAACTGTTAGGGACTGCATTATATAATATGGGACCTTACATTTTGCTTTATTTGGTGTCTTTTCTTTTTCACAGAATATATTATATACCCCACATGTTCAAATTAGAAACGATAATGTATGTGTGAGTGTGGTGTGTTCCAAACTACACACAATCCCAACTTTCTATACTAATCCTATTTAGTGCTCAAAATAGTGCCAACCTGACATGACTGGATATATGACTCTTTTCCCCAACCCTATACCATAAATATACACAGTCTTATCTGTTGAATGCTATGGGAATTTCCTATGAGGACTCTACTCTGTAGAGTTTCTCAAAGCATTCCAGTGATGAGAAACTGTCCACGTCCATATTAGAAGCATAAATTTCAATCTAATTCATATTTACCAGATGCTCACAGGATGCCTGCCTTTGTATGAGAACATATTGCAAATGTATCCTGCTTTGCTGTGTGTCCTATATCTTTAACAAGCTTTATGCTCTGTGTGTTAGATGAGCTGTCTTACAGATAATGCTTCATTAATTAGTAAAAGACACAGTTAAGGCACTTTTGAGCTCTTTAGTTCCTTATGACTTTATTCTTATACTGGCATGGCTTAAATTTAGAGTTATTTCTATGATAATCCCTTAAATTTTCTCTAGACCATTTTCTGCTATTCTTTCATGTGCTCTAAATGATGTTCATTTATTTTTCTATTGAACATTTCTCATCCTAAAGTGATTTTTGTTATCATTTAATTTCAAATATAACACAGTAAACAGAGAACTGTAATGATGTCAAGCACCAAAAACATGAGTAGTTTTGTCAGAACAATTAAATCATGTTTTAAAAATATCTATTAGCTGCATTCCTGATGTGTCTTCATCTCATTTATATGTGCAGATATTTTCATTGTCTTATATAGGAAAAAATACTTCTTTTATCTAACTTCATTAGGAATGCCTGTGATGTTTGAACTGGTATTTAAGATAAAATATTTTCCTGTAAGTATGACTTGAAGAGAGATTTGGAAAATTATTCAGTAATGAAATTTCACTTGACCTACAGAGATTTGTTTTACATATGTCCACATTTATTCTGAACATTTAACAATTTTCCTTCCCAGGCATCACTTTTCTAACTGACCTTTCTTGTAAGAGGAACAATAGCTGATCTCTAGCACTCCTCTGCATTTTTTTTTCCTCCTTCAGGACATACATTCAGAAAAAATAACTGGAAAGTTGTTAGGAAAGAATAGTATTAATAGAATATATTTCATACCTTACATCTTCATTGCTGAGTATTCATTATGGCTTTAGATTTATTATGTTAGTCTTTGGAAAAGTTATAACTTTAGCTGTTAGCTTCTAATTTTTTGGAAAGATTGTTATGCAATTGGAAATATTTGGACCAAGTTATATACTGCCATGTAACAAACCATCCATATATTTGGCAAATTAAATCAAGAATTTAGCTTGTTTTGCTCATGATGCATGTTTGGGACAGGCCTCCTGGCTGATTGTGTGTCTTTGTTCCACGCAGCATCACCCGACAAGGCTGCTCAGCAGGAATTGAAGGATCCACTTCTGGGGTATCCCTGAACATGGCTGGCAGTTGGTGTAACTGCTGGCCGGGCTTTTGCTGGCAAAGGCATCATTGCCTTCCCCTGAGGTTTCCCTATCCTCATGGCAGATGGGGTTCAGAAATGAGTGCCCCAAGAGGCCTGAGTAGAAGCCGCAAGTCATCTTCTGACCTGGCTTCACATCCACCACATTCATTTGACCAGACAAACGCCTGCAGCCAGCCTGGATGCCAGGGAAAGCAACCAGACTACCTCTCTTGATGGAGGCATGGTGAGGCGTCTGGCCATATGCCATACTGAGTCTGCTCATCAATTTCTTTGATGCCAGTTTTTACCCTATCTCACATCTGAAATTAAAGACATTTTTGGCAATGGTAATCTCAGATTCCATAATATTTTCTACTCTCCAGGTTGATCTCTTCTGTGTCTACCTGCTCCCCATCTTTTTTAGAAGAGAGGAGGTCAGCTCCTAGATGAGCTGAAGAGTACTGAGGGTAGTACAGAGAAATGGAGGTTTACTTTAACCAGTTACAATCTGTGTTGCTCTCTGGCAACACTCCTACAGTCAGTAAGTGGAAGGAAGGATGGTACCCCAACAAGTCCATACCAAGAAATTCTCAAGAGGAAAACTTGGGAAGATTGAGAAGACTGTCCAGGGAGTGTCAGCAGCCACCAATCTCAAGAGTGCTGGAAGCCCTCACACTCATCTGAAAGGGAGATAGATTCAGACAATGAGAGCATTCATCACACAGCAAAGGTAAACACCTTGGAACACCAAGCTTCCCCCAAGTCCTTACTGACAGGTAGCCTTTCTTACGCGGTGGTCAGGGAGTGTGGTCAGGTTGTATCAGAGACTGTGCTGACGTATTTGAGGGCACAGTGCCTTGGCGATTTGTCATGGGCTGGTGTTCCTGAAAGAATTGTCCTTTCAATCAGTTGACTTGTGTACCTCTCACCTTTAACAAGGAGACCTTTCAAATCATGTCCACCATGGGAACTTTCCACGTTAAATTCAGCATTCAGATTTTTGTTGCACTCAAAAAATAATCCTATGATTGTTTACATAGCTACTACTGAAAACTGCCTTAGAGCATTGTTGAAAATCTCCATCCTCTGAGAGACTCTGAGACTGTTGTGCTAATTTTCCCCACAAGCTTATTGCCCCGTCTTCCTTCACTCAGCCCCTTGAAGATGTGAAGGTCTCAAAATTCTGGCTTCAGGCTTCTTTCTTGTCTCACATTCCATGCTTTCACTGAACATTCCTATTTTTCCCAATAACATCAAATATCACCCCTACATTGACGGCATGAAAATTTGTATGTCAGGCTCCATCCTTCTCTCATATCTTCCAGGACCATAATTTTTATCTGAACTTCCCTTACATAATGTTTGCTAGATCTTACCATCCAGAGATCCACATGTGAACTTACTTCCTATTCCCCCCTCATGAAAAATGATTTTTGTTGTTGTTGTACTCTTGTACTGTTCCTAAGATTCCCTTAGATTCCCTGGTGGCTCAGATGGTAACGCGTCTGCCTGCAATGTTGGGAGACCTGGGTTCAATCCCTGGGTAGGGAAGATCACCTGGAGAAGGAAATGGCAACCTACTCCAGTACTCATGCCTGGAAAATTCCATGGATGGAGAAGCCTGGTGGGCTACAGTCCATGGGGTCACAAAGAGGGCTTCCCTGGTGGCTCAGACGGTAAAGTGTCTTGTCTGTAATGCAGGAGACCCGGCTTTGATCCCTGGGTTGGGAAGATTCCCTGGAGAAGGAAATGGCAACCCACTCCAGTACTCTTGCCTGGAAAATCCCATGGTCGGCGGAGCCTGGTAGGCTACCATCCATGATGTCGCAAAGAGTCGGACACGACTGAGCGACTTCACTTCACTTCACTGTTCCTAATAAGACTGTTGCATACCTGTATCCCTTTGGGGTTTCAAATAAGAGAGACAGAATCCCCGGCTCCTCTTTCTCAATGCACTTGCAGTCACTTGTTACCTGAGTCTTGAAATTTACCTCAGAAATTATCTCAGGCTCAGTAGTCCTGATTCTCTTAGAATTTTTACGTGGCTCTGATCCTCATCGCTCAAGCTTGTTGCCTTATACTAATCTGTGGCTCCTTCTACTCTCTCCTGACGATCCTCAACACTGAAGGTAGTATTAACTTACTAAGTACACATCTGATTACATCAACCCTCTTTCCTAAACTCCTTTTTTAAGTTCAGTTACCTTAGCATATTTATAAGTTCAGCCAGAATCTGGCCCCAGGACACCTTTTAGTTTTGTTATCATCTTGCTCTATCTTCCTCCTGGACTCTGGCCTAAAACAGACAATTCACAGTTGCCTTAAAGATGCCATAAACTTTCACAATTTGGACCTCATGCACTTTATCTACTCTTTCATGAAATTCCTATCCCCATGCCAACTCAAAAAAACCCCCTCTCAATCCCCAAAGACCAAACTCAAAATATCATAATCTTTATGAACCATAACTTGTCAGATAGAATTAATCATCTCTTCCTCTAGTTCCCATGGTTCTAAATAGCCCAGCAATGGCACTAAGTAATAGTTTCCATATAAGTTCTCCCCACTAGATTAGGCAAGGTAGTTGTTTCTTAATTTTTTTATTCTTATTTCATTGTGCAGGACCTGACTTGTAGCATAGATTAAATGTTCACTAAATGTTAATTGACTCCTTAAATGTAAGAATCTGGATTGAATGATGGGAAAAAATAAATTTCATATATTTTTAAAGAATTGTGAACTGGTATATCCTTTTAAGAAATCAAGAGACTTTACTGTATTCATACTTATATTTTTTACATCTGGAAATCCATCCTAGCAGAATCATTCTAAATATGAAAAAGACTTTACGACAAACAATATAGCAAACTCCTTGAAACCAGGTTTTATTTTTTACTGGTCTTTGTATGCATAGCATTTAGCACAATGTTTACCATAAATTCCTTATTATTAAGTCAATCAGCCAATTTAATAATATGAACAAAGATTTTTACTATTACTTAAACAACCTAAATGTATATATCTTCAAGGATAGGGCTAGTTTTCATATATATGTGTGTGTGTGTGTGTGTGTGTGTGTGTGTGTGTGTGTGTGTGTGTGTGTATACACACATATACATATGCATTATATTGGGTTAGCCAAAAAGTTATACAGTCATTAAGAAGGAACTGTTCACTCTATCTATGGTCTTTAAAGAATGCTGGATTCCCCATGAATCACTCTCTAGCTCATGAAACGATGAAAACCCAAACCTTGTTTTTACCCAGCCTAACTTCACAACTTATCTTCTCACCATATTATCCTCATTTTCTCATTATACTTTCCCTTGGATCTTTATGTGGCTCTCCTCATCTAGTCAAATCAGATTTCTTTTGATGACCGTTTTTCTAATTGGTCTAATCTATTCAAATAAAATAAACATTCTATTATTGGTACCAACACCATAACCCGTAATGTTAATGTTATGAGATAATGTGCATTGGATGCATTCTGTATGCCAGATATTAATATTATGTAGATAATTTAAAATTATCTGGATTTGTTATGAAAATTTTTACAAAGGATGTTTAATCAGCGTTGAGGTGAGTGAATTAAGGTGTGGGATTAGAGTTATGCCTTTCTTGGAAAATATTCATCTGTCTTCCATTGTTCTCCATAATTAGGGGCTTGTAACTCTTCTTTATCTCCTAAATTATGCCAGCCTCTAATAACTTGCAGTCCTTTTATCTGAAGTTTTGCCTTAATTATTTGCTTCCTTGATAGATAGGGTTTATGTCATTCTGATATTTCCAGGTCTAATGATGTGGAAATGAGTGAGACCTGACTGTATGTGCCAGAGTTCCTGCAGTAAATATCTGTGAACTCCACAGAGCTCACAAAAACTGGATCTCTGTGTCCAATATACCGAGAACTCAGCAAACGATTTTATCCCTGAATGAGAGCAACTTGCACATACCTTTCCAAATTTAGATCAACAGTTGCATTGTTATTGTTTTTTAATTTATTTACTTTCTGACACCATATTTACTGCTTGTGTTGAATTTGTTACACCGTTAATGGGAAAAACAGATTGTGAAACGTTGCAGTGGCTATTAGGACTTTTTAAAAAATACATCTTTAATTTAAATGTTCTGTTTAATTTATTTTTCATGTTTTCCTTTAGTTTAAATTATATTTTCACTTCATTTGTGTCTGCTACTCATTTCCTTAAATGCCACATGTCTCAGGACCCAGACATGAGCTGAGAAACAGGCATGCTTAGTATTCTTCTCTCATCCCACTGCAACATTTTGGTCATTGTGTGCTTGTGTTCTAAACTGCTTCAGTTATATCTAACTCTTTGTGACCCTATGGACTGTAGCGCACCAGGCTACTCTGTCAATGGGATTTCCCAGGCAAGAGTACTGGTGTAGATTGCCAGTGCCTTCTCCCTGCATAACTGAGGTTATTGATATTTCTCCTGGCAATCTTGATTCCAGCTTGTGCTTCATCAGCCAGCATTTCTCACGATGTACTCTGCATAGAAGTTAAATAAGCAGAGTGACAATATACAGCCTTGACATATTCCTTTTCCTGTTTGGATCCAGTCTGTTGTTCCATGTCTAGTTCTAACTGTTGCTTCCTGACCTGCATACAGATTTCTCAAGAGGCAGGTCAGGTGATCTGGTATTCCCATCTCTCTCAGAATTTTCCACAGTTTATTGTGATCCACACAGTCAAAGGCTTTGGCATATTCAATAAAGCAGAAGTAGATGATTTTCTGGAACCCTCTTGCTTTTTCCATGATCTAGTGGATGTTGGCAATTTGATCTCTGGTTCCTCTGCCTTTTCTAAAACCAGCTTGAACATCTGGAAGGTGATAGTTCATGTACTGTTGAAGCCTGGCTTGGAAGATTTTGAGCATTACTTTACTAGCGTGTGAGATGAGTGCAATTGTGTGGTAGTTTGAGCATTCTTTTGCATTGCCTTTATTTTGGATTGGAATGGAAACTGATCTTTTTCAGTCTTGTGGCCACTCCTGAATTTTCTAAATTTGTTGGTGTATTGAGTGCAGCACTTTCACAGCATCATCTTTTAGGATTTGAAATAGCTCAACTGGAATTCCATCACCTTCACTAGTTTTGTTTGTAGTGATCCTTCCTAAGGCCCACTAGACTTCGCATTCCAGGATGTCTGGATCTAGGTGAGTGATCCACACCATTGTGATCGTCTGGGTTGTGAAGGTCTTTTTTGTACACTTCTGTGTATTCTTGCCTCCTCTTCTTAATATCTTCTGCTTCTGTTAGGTCCATACCATTTCTGTCCTTTATTGAGCCCATCTTTGTGTGATATGTTCCCTTGGTATCTCTCATTTTCTTGAAGAAATCTCTACTCTTTTCCATTCTGTTGTTTTTGTCCATTTCTTTGCACTGGTCATTGAGGAAGGTTTTTTTATCTCTTCTTGCTATTCTTTGGAACTCTGCATTCAAATGGGTATATCCTTCCTTTTCTCCTTTGCTTTTTGCTTCTCTTCTTTTCACAGCTATTTGTAAGGCCTCCTCAGACAACCATTTTGCCTTTTTGCATTTGTTTTTTTTGGGGATGGTCTTGATCCCTGTCTCCTGTACAATTTCACAAAATTCTGTCCATAGTTCTTCAGGCACTCTGTCAGATCTAGTCTCTTGGATCTGTTTGTCATTTCCACTGTATAATCGTAACAGATTTGATTTAGGTCACACCTGAATGGTCTAGGGATTTTCCCTACTTTCTTAATTTAAGTCTGAATTTCAGAATAAGGAGTTTATGATGTGAGCCACAGCTTCCGGTCTTGTTTTTGCTGACTGTATAGAGCTTCTTCATCTTTGGCTGCAAAGAATATAATCAATCTGATTTTGGTATTGACTATCTGGTGATGTCCATGTGTAGAGTCTTCTCTTGTGTTGTTGGAAGAGGGTGTTTGCTATGACCAGTGTGTTCTCTTGGCAAAACTCTATGAGCCTTTGTTCTGCTTCATTTTGTACTCCAAGGCCAAATTTGCAGGCCTTGAGTTATTCCAGGTGTTTCTTGACTTCCTACTTTTGCATTCCAGTCTTCTATCATTAAAAGGATATCTTTTGGGGCTGTTAGTTCTAAAACCTAGTTGATCATTATCAATCTTTTTTTTCAGATTAAGAACAAGCATTTTTACAAATTCCCATTCCCCTGCAAATTTGTTCTTCTACTGGCTTCCTGTCTGTCTATAATATCTTTTCCCTCATGTTACTATTATTTTGTTCTTTTCCTATGAAATTTCTTTGTATATGATGTAGATTAAGTATATGTAAATATTCTATGTATTAAGTGTATGATGTCATACTTATAAAATTAGTGTGCAGGATACCATGTCTACTTGCTTTTTAACTCTCACATGCCTGCTTCACTTTCTCTAACTTAACAGGACTTTTTCAAACCTGAAGGTGAACAGTCAGGATTTAGTTGATGACTCCTCTACATTTTCTCACAGATCTGTTATCTTGGATGCAAGCTCTGTATGTTCCTCTCAGGGGTAGGATTTTTGAAACACTTTTTTTTTTTTTTGGTATTATCTTCCATGATAAAATCTCTGCAAGTTGGCTAAGTTAAAAATATGAATTTAGATTGGAGTCAACCAGGTAACAAACCCAAGTGTGAAGATGTCCTCACACATGAAGAAGTGGCTGGAAATGTGTGGGGTTCTAGACCCTATTGTGTGGTAGATAAACAGCACTGATAAATTGTGGTCCATGAGATGCCAAGGCTAAGAGCACATGCTTTAGTTGTAACATTAAAATAATTAATAGTAAGAATCAGAATTTTAGAGCACTAGCTGTTTCTTTTGACTCTCAGTAAAAGGATTGAAGAAAGAAAGTGGATTAATCTAAAATAGATCAATCTGAAGTCAGTCAGTTCAGTCGCTCAGTCGTGTCCGACTCTTACCAACCCCGTGAACTGTAGCACGCCAGGCCTCCCTGTCAATCACCAACTCCCAGAGTCCACCTGAACCCATGTCCATCGAGTCAGTGATGCCATCCAACTACCTCATCCTCTGTCTTCCCCTTCTCCTGCCCTCAATCTTTCCCAGTGTCGGGGTCTTTTCAAATGAGTCAGCTCTTAGCATCAGGTGGCCAAAGTATTGGAGTTTCAGCTTCAGCATTAGTTCCTCCAATGAATATTCAGGTCTGATTTCCTTTAGGATGGACTGGTTGGATCTCCTTGCAGTCCAAGGGACTCTCAAGAGTCTTCTCCAACACCACAGTTCAAAAGCATCAATTCTTTGGCTCTCAGCTTTCTTTATAGTCCAACTTTCACATCCATACATGACCCTTGGAAAAACCATAGCTTTGACTAGATGGACCTTTGTTGGCAAAGTAATGTCTCTGCTTTTCAATATGCTGCCTAGGTTGGTCATAACTTTCCTTCCAAGAAGCAAGCGTCTTTTAATTTCATGGCTGCAGTCACCATCTGCAGTGATTTTAGAGACCCCCCAAAAAAAGTCAGCCACTGTTTCCACTGTTTCCCCATCTATTTCCCATGAAGTGATGGGACCAGATGCCATGATCTTAGTTTTCTGAATGTTTAGCTTTAAGTCAACTTTTCACTCTCTTCCTTCACTTTCATCAAGAGGCTCTTTATTTCTTCTTCACTTTCTGCCATATGGGTGGTGTTATCTGCATATCTGAGGTTATTGATATTTCTCCTGGCAATGTTAATTCCATCAATCTGAAGGGCTAGAGTCAAAACTGTTACATAGCTCTGCTAAAAAAACAAAAAAAGTGTACTCTGTTTCAAAGAATCATCTGTAGTGCTTGAAGAATTGTCGTTTGAAATTTGGTAGAGTGTAAAACCAAATGTTCCCTTGGTATCTCTAAGTTTCTTGAAGAGATCTTTAGTCTTTCCCATTCTGTTGTTTTCCTCTATTTCTTTGCATTGATCACTGAGGAAGGCTTTCTTATCTCTTCTTGCTATTCTTTGGAACTCTGCATACATATGCTTATATCTTTCTTTTTCTCCTTTGCTTTTCACTTCTCTTCTTTTCACAGCTCTTTGTAAGGCCTCATCAGACAGCCATTTTGCTTTCTTGCATTTCTTTTCCATGGGGATGGTCTTGATCCCTGTCTCCTGTACAATGTCATGAACCTCTGTCCATAGTTCATCAGGCACTCTGTCTATCAGATCTAGGCCCTTAAATCTATTTCTCACTTCCACTGTATAATTAAAAAATGGGCCAAAGAACTAAATAGACATTTCTCCAAAGAAGACATAGAGACGGCTAACAAACACATGCAAAGGTGCTCAACATCACTCATTATCAGAGAAATGCAAATCAAAACCACAGTGAAGTACCATTTCATGCCAGTCAGAATGGCTGTGATCCAAAAGTCTACAAGCAATAAATGCTGGAGAAGATGTGGAGAAAAGGGAACACTCTTACACTGTTGGTGGGAATGCAAATTAGTACAGCCACTATGGAGAACAGTGTGAAGATTCCTTAAAAAACTGGAAATAGAACTGCCTTATGACCCAGCAATCCCATGCTGGGCATACACACAAGGAAACCAGAATTGAAAGAGACACGTGTACCCCAATGTTCATCGCAGCACTGTTTATAATAGCCAGGACATGGAAGCAACCTAGGTGTCCATCAGCAGATGAATGGATAAGAAAGTTTCATACATATACACAATGGAGTATTACTCAGCCATTAAAAAGAACACATTTGAATCAGTTCTAGTGAGGTGGATGAAACTGGAGCCTATTATACAGAGTGAAATAAGCCAGAAAGAAAAATAACAATACAGTATACTAACACATATATATAGAATTTAGAAAGATGGTAATGATAACCCTGTATGTGAGACAGCAAAAGAGACACAGATGTATAGAACAGTCTTTTGGACTCTGTGGGAGAGGGAGAGGGTGGGGTGATTTGGGAGAATGGCATTGAAACATGTATAATATCATATAAGAAACGAGTCGCCAGTCTAGGTACGATACAGGATACAAGATGATTGGGGCTGGTGTACTGGGATGACCCAGAGGGATGGTGTGGGGAGAGGGGTGGGAGGGGGGTTCAGTACTGGGAACACGTGTACTCCCATGGTGGATTCATGTTGATGTATGGCAAAACCAATATTATATTGTGAAGTAAAAAATTAAATAAAAAATAAAGAACTAAAAAAAAATCATAAGGGATTTGATTTAGCTCATACTTGAATGGCCTAGTGGTTTTCCCTACTTTCTTCAATTTAAGTTTGAACTTTGAAGGAAAGTTATGACCAACCTGCTGCTGCTGCTGCTGCTGCTGCTGCTAAGTTGCTTCAGTCATGTCCAACTCTGTGCGACCCCATAGACGGCAGCCCACCAGGCTCCCCCATCACTGGGATTCTCCAGGCAAGAACACTGGAGTAGGTTGCCGTTTCCTTCTCCAATGCATGGAAGTGAAAAGTGAAAGTGAAGTCGCTCAGTTGTGTCCGACTTAGATAGCATATTAAAAATCAGAGACATTACTTTGCCAACAAAGGCCCATCTAGTCAAGGCTATGGTTTGTCCAGCAGTCATGTGTGGATGTGAGAGTTGGACTGTGAAGAAAGCTGAGCGCTGAAGAATTTATGTTTTTGAACTGTGGTGTTGGAGAAGACTCTTGAGAGTCCCTTGGACTGCAAGGAGATCCAACCAGTCCATCCTAAAGGAGATCAGTCCTGGGTGTTCATTGGAAGGACTGATGCTACAGCTGAAACTCCAATACTTCCACCACCTCGTGCAAAGAGTTGACTCATTGGAAAAGACACTGATGCTGAGAGGGATTGAAGGCAGGAGGAGAAGGGGATGACAGAGAATGAGATGGCTGGATGGCATCACCGACTCGATGGACATGGTTTTGGGTAAACTCTGGGAGTTGGTGATGGACAGGGAGGCCTGGCGTGCTGTGATTCATGGGGTCTCGGAGAGTCGGACACGACTGAGCAGCTGAATTGAACTGAAAAGCCAAATACTTTATCCAGAACTGGAGTCCATGTGAGCAGAGGTAGACAGATAGAAATCCTACAAAAAAGAAAATTTTGGTGTAGACACCCCAGTCTCTTAGGTACCTTTATAAAGCATCCAATAACTGAAGAAAGCAGAGCTCAATCTGACCCTGACAATGTGCGTGGGATATAGCATGGAGATAGTGGAAAGTTAGCAGCACCTCCCTATGAGAGGTTATTTTTCCATTTGTTCTGAGGCAGATTGCAGGATGAGGTTAAGTCTGTTAAGGAGACAGTCAGGGGAAATGGGCTGTGCACATTCCTGTTACCACACAGCATCCCCACAGAGGACAGAAATTCATAGACTCATGGGCTGAGGGTCAACTCATTCTCTAGGTCATGGTCTTTACCGGAAGTAAATAGACCAATGCTGACAGTATTGTAAAGTGAATTGAATTCACTGAAGAAACCTTAAACTTGGCTGAAACCAATCAGTGCTTTCCTTTTTTAAAAAAATTGTTTATTTTTTATTGAAGGATAATTGCTTTACAGAATTTTGTTTTCTGTCAAACCTCAACATGAATCAGCCATAGGTATATATATATCCCCTCCCTTTTGAACCTCCCTCCCATCTCCCTCCCCATCCCGTCCCTCTAGGTTGATGCAGAGCCCCTGAGATATACATCAAACTCCCTTTGGCTATCTATTTTACATATGGTAATGTAGGTTTCCATGTTACTCTCTCCATACATCTCACCCTCTCCTCCCCTCTCCCAATGTCCATAAGTCTATTCTCTATGTGTGTTACTCCATTGCTGCCCTGCAAATAAATTCTTCAGTACCATTTTTCTAGATTCTGTATATATGCATTAGAATATGATATTTATCTTTCTCTTTCTGACTCACTTCACTCTGTATAATAGGCTCTAGGTTCATCCACCACATTAGAATTGACTCAAATGTGTTCCTTTTTATGACTTGAGTAATATTCCATTGTGTATATGTACCAAACTTCTTTATCCATTCATCTGTCAATGGACATCTAGGTTGCTTCCATGTTCTAACTATTGTAAATAATGCTACAGTGAACAATGGGATACATGTGTCTTTTACATTTCTGGTTTCCTCAGAGTATATGCCTAGGAGTGGGGTTGCTGGGTTATATGGTGGTTTTATTCCTAGTGTTTTAAGAAATCTCCGTACCATCTTCCATAGTGGCTATATCAATTTACATTCCCACCAAAAGTGCAAGAGCGTTCCTTTTTTCCATACCGTCTCAAGCTTTTATTGTTTGTAGACTTTTTGATGATGGCCATTCTGACTGGTGTGAGGTGATATCTCATTATAGTTTTAATTTGCATTGCTCTAGTAAAGAATGATGTTGAGCATCTTTTCATGTGTTTCTTAGCCATCTGTATGTTTTCTTTGGAGAAATGTCTGTTTAGGTCTTTTCCCCACTTTTTGATTGGGTTGTTTGTTTTCTTGATATTGAGTTGTATCAACTGCCTGTATACTTTGGAAATTAACTCTATGTCAGTTGTTTCATTTGCTATTATTTTCTTCCATTATGAGGGTTGTCTTTTCACCTTGCTTCTAGTTTCTTTTGCTATGCAAAAGCTTTTAAGTTTAATCAGGCCCCACTTGTTTACTTTTGTTTTTATTTCCATTACTTTAGGAGGTGGGTCATAGAGGATCTTGTTTTGATTTATGAGTGTTCTACCTGTTTTCTCTAAGAATTTTATAGTTTCTGGACTTCCATTTAGGTCTTTAACCCATTCTGAGTTTATCATTGTGTATGCTGTTAGAAAGTGTTGTAATTCATTCTTTTACATGTAGCTGTCCAGTTTTCCCAGCACCATTTATTGAAGAGGCTGTCTTTGACCCATTTTATATTCTTGCCTCCTTGGTCAAAAATAAGGTACCCATAGGTGCATGGTTTATTTCTGGGCTTTCTATCTTGTTCCACTGGTCTATATTTCTGTTTTTGTGCCAATACCACATAATCTTGATGACTGTAGCTTTGTAATATAATCTGAAGTCACGCAGGTTGATTCCTCCAGCTCCATTTTTTCTTTCTCAAGACTGCTTGGCTATTCAGGGTCTTTTGTGTTTCCATATGAATTGTGAAGTTTTTTGTTCTAATTCTGTGAAAAATGCCATTGGTTATTTGATAGGGATCACATTGAATCTGTAGATTGCCTTTGGTAGTATAGTCATTTTCACAATATTGATTCTTCCTACCCAGGAACATGGGATATCTCTCCATCTGTTTATGTTGTCTTTGATTTCTTTCATTAGTGAATGTGAATAGTGAAGTCGTTCAGTCGTGTCCGACTCTTTGCGACCCCGTGGACTGTAGCCTACCAGGTTTCTCCGTCTATGGGATTCTCCAGGCAAGAATACTGCAGTGGGTTACCATTTCCTTCTCCAGGGGATCTTCCCGACCCACATTGGAGGCAGACACTTTAACCTCTGAGCCACCAGGGAAGCCCCTCTAAAATTTTGTTGAAGTTTTCTTTCATTAGTGTCATAATTTTCTGTGTACAGTTCTTTTGTATCTTTAGGTAAGTTTATTCCTAGATATTTTATTCTTTTTGTTGCAGTGGTGAATGAGATTGATTGCTTAGTTTGTCTCTCTGATTTTTAGCTGTTAATATATAGAAATGCGAGTGATTTCTATGTACTGATTTTGTATCCTGCAACTTTGCTAAATTCACTTATTAGCTCTGGTAGTTTTCTGATACTGTCTTTAGGGTTTTCTATGTACAGTATCATGTCATCTGCAAATAGTGAGAGCTTTACTCCTTTTTTTCCAACCTGGATTCCCTTATTGCTTTTTCTTCTCTGATTGCTATAGGTAGGACTTCCAAAACTTTGTTGAATAATAGTGGTGAAAGTGGACACCATTTTCTTGTTCCTGATCTTGGGGAGAATGTTTTCAGTTTTTCACCACTGAGAATAATTTTTGCTATAGGCTTATCATATATGGCCTTTACTGTGTTGAGGTAGGTTCCATCTATGCCCATTTTTTGAAGAGTTTTAATCATGAATGGGTGCTGAATTTTGTCAAAGGCTTTTTCTATATCTATTATCATATGGCCTTTATCCTTCAATTTGTTAATATGGTATATCACATTGATTTGCATATATTAAAGAATCCTTGCATCCCTGGAATAAACCCAACTTGATCATGGTGTATGAACTTTTTGATGTGTTGCTGAATTCTGTTTGCTAAAATTTTGTTGAGGATTTTTGCATCTATGTTTATCATTGATAATGGCCTGTAGTTTTCTTTTTTGTGTGTTGTCTTTGTCTGGTTTTGGTATTAGGGTGATGGTGGCCTCATGGAATAAGTTTGAAGTTTTCCTTCCTCTTCAATTTTTTGAAAGAATTTTAGAAGGATAGGGTTAGCTGTTCACTAAATGTTTGGTAGAATTCTCAATGTGAAGCCATCTGGTCCTGGGTTTTTGTTTTTTGGGAAAATTTTTATCACAGCTTCAGTTTCAGTGCTTGTCATTGAGTTATTCATAATTTCAATTTTTTCCTGGTTCAGTCTTGAAAGATTGAACTTTTCTAAGAATCTGTCCATTTCTTCCAGGTTATCCATTTTATTGCCATATAGTTGTTCATAATAGTCTCTTATAATCCTGTGTATTTCTGCATTGTCTGTTGTAACTTTTCCTTTTTCATTTCTAATTTTGTCTTTTGATTCTTTTCTCTTTTTTTCTTGATGAGTCTGACTAAAGGTTTGTCAATTTTGTTTATCCTCTCAAAGAACCAGCTTTTAGTTTTATTAATCTTTACAATTGTTCCTTTCATTGCCTTTTCAGTTATTTATGCTCTGATTTTTATGATTTCTTTCCTTCTACTAATTTTGGGGGGTTTTGTTCTTCTTTTTCTAGTTGTTTTACATGTAAAGTTAGGTTGTCTATTCGATGTTTTTCTTGTTTCTTGAGGTAGGATTGTATTGCTATAAACTTCCATCTTCGAATTGCTTTTGCTGCAACCCATAGGTTTTGATTTGTCATATCTTCATTGTCATTTGTTTCTAGAAAATTTTGATTTCCCTTTTGACTTCTTCAGTAACCTGTTGGTTATTTAGAAAGTATTATTTAATCTCCATGTGTTTAAGTTTTTTTTTACAGTTTTTTTCTTGTAATTGATAGCTAGTCTCATAGCACTGTGGTCAGAGAAGATGCTTGATACAATTTCAATTTTCTTAAATTTACTAAGGTTTCATTTGTGACCCAAGATGTGGTCTGTTGTGGAGAATGTTCCACGTGCACTTGAGAAGAAGTTGTATTCTGCATTTGGATGCAATGTCCTGAAGATATCGATGAGATCCATCTCATCTAATGTATCATTTAAGACTTGTGTTTCCTTATTAATTTTCTGTTTTGATGATCTGTCCATTGGTGTGAATGGGGTATTAAAGTCTCCTACTATTATTGTGTTACTGTCAATTTCTCCTTTTATGTCTGTTAGTGTTTGTCTTATGTATTGAGGTGCTCCTATGTTGGGTTCATAGATATTAACAATTGTTATGTTTTCCTCTTGGATTGATCCCTTGATCATTATGTAGTGTCCTTCCCTATCTCTTGTAATCTTCTTTATTTTAAAGTCTATTTTGTCTTATATGAGGATTGCTACTCTAGCTTAATTTTGCTTCCCATTTTCATGGAAAATATTTTTCTATCCTCTCACTTTCAGTCTATATGTGTCTTTAGACATAAAGCAAGTATATGGGTCTTGTTTTTGTATCCATTCAGCCAGTCTGTGTCTTTTGGTTGGAGCATTTAATCCAATTTACATTTAAAGTAATTATTGATATATATATGTTCCTATTGCCATTTTCTTAATTGTTTAGGGTTGGTTTTATAGGTCTTTTTCTTCTCTTGTATTTCTTGACCATACAAGCCCCTTTAACATTTGTGGTAAAGTTGGTTTGGTGGCCCTGGATTCTCTTAATTTTTGCTTGTCTGAAAAGCTTTTTATTTCTCCAGCAATTTTGAATGAGATCCTTGCCAGGTACAGTAATCTTGGTTGTAGAGTTTTCCCTTTCAGTACCTTAAATATATCCTGCCATTCCCTCTGGCCTGGAGAGTTTCTGCTGAAAGATCAGCTGTTAAACGTATGGGGTTTCCCTTGTATGTTACTTGTTGCTTTTCCCTTGCTGTTTTTATTATTCTTTCTTTGTGTTTAGTTTTTGATAGTTTGATTAGTATGTGTCTTGGTGTGTTTCTCCATGGATTTAACCTGTATGCGTCTCTTTGTGCCTCTTGGACTTGATTGACTATTTCCTTTTCCATGTTTGGGAAATTTTCAACTATAATCTCTTAAAAAATTTTCTCATACCCTTTCTTTTTCTCTTCTTCTGGGGCCCCTATAATTCAAATTTCGTGTGTCTGATATTGTCCCAGAGGTCTCTGAGACTATCCTCAGTTCTTTTATTTGTTTTACTTTATTCTGCTCTTCAGAAGTTATTTCCAACATTTTATCTTCCAGCTCACTGATTCATTTTTCTGCTTCAGATATTCTGCTATTGATTCCTTCTAGTTCAGTTCAGTTCAGTTCAGTCGCTCAGTCGTGTCTGACTCTTTGCGACCCCATGAATTGCAGCACGCCAGGCCTTCCTGTCCATCATCAACTCCTGGAGTTCGCTCAGATTCACGTCCATCGAGTCAGTGATGCCATCCAGCCATCTCATCCTCTGTCATCCCCTTCTCCTTCTAGAGTGTTTTGAATTTCAGTAATTGTGTTGTTTGCCTCTGTATGTTTATCCTTTAATTTGTCTAGGTCTTTGATTCTTGCATTTCTCCATTCTGTTTTCAAGATTTTTGATCATCTTTACTATCATTATTTTGAATTCTTTTTCAGGTAGTTTGCCTATTTCCTCTTCATTTATTTGGACTTCTGTGTTTCTAGTTTGTTCCTTCATTTGTGTAGTATTTCTCTGCCTTTTCATCATTTTTTTTAACTTATTGTGTTTGAGATCTTCTTTTCCTAGACTTCAAAGTTGAATTTTTTCTTCCTTTTGGTTTTTGCCCTCCTAAGGTTGGTCCAGTGGTTTGTGTAAGCTTCATATAGGGTGAAATTTGTGCTGAGTTTTTTGTTTGTTTGTTTTTTCTCTGATGGGCAAGGTTGAGTGAGGTGGTAATCCTGTCTGCTGATGATTGGGTTTGTATTTTTGTTCTGTTTGTGCTATGTCTTGTATTCAGGTGGTTTCCTTTGTGTGAGTTCTCACTATTTGATATTCCCCAGGCTTAATTCTCTGGTAATCTAGGTTCTTGGAGTCAGTGCTCCCACTCCAAAGGCTCAGAGCTTGATCTCTGGTCAGGAACAAATATTCCACAAGTGGTTTGTTATGACATTAAATGAGATTAAAACAAATACCAAAAATGAGAAACCAAAGATGAACCCCCAGCAAATGGCAGTTACAAAACCAGGCAAATTATAATTAAAATAGTGGAATATACACATATGCATATATACCCATAAGCAAAATCAAAACAGTCAAACAAAAATAAAGTACAATAGATTGACCCAGTGAGCAAAGGAAACCAAAAATTATATGTACCAGTTAAGAACAAAACTAGGTAAAGCACAAATTGGAAAACAAAACTAAAACAAGGGGCCAAGTGGGGAATAAAGCAATGAAAACTAAAATAAAAAATATGTTGAGAGGAAAGGAAAGGAAGAATAGATATGCAAAGTTATATAGAGGTAGATAAAGAAGATTTATATACATTAAAGATTATCTGCAAGGGGAAAAGAACAGTAGGAAAAGCAAGCAAAGGAATAAATGTAGAAATAATAATAGGTTTAAAAAATTAAAAATTAAAATTAAAAAAGAGATAAAAAAGGAAGAAGAAAGAAAGGAAGGAAGACTCCACAGAACTACAAAAGCCCAATGAAGAGGCAGAGTTTTGTAACAACAATAAAAAGTGTGACTGGAAAAAAAACTCAAGAGCTTAATTAGATTTCATAGTGCCAATAAAATTGACAGCTACAACACAGGGGGTAAAAAAAGGAAAAGGGAAAAAGAAAAAGAAAAAAAATCCAGTAAATCTACAGAACAAGTCAAAACATAAGAATAATAAATGTTTTTCCTGAGTCACTGCTGTCAGAGTCCTTTCCCTCACTGGGAGTCACAGTCCACCTCACCTCCCTAGGATGCCCTCCAACACTATGCTGGTCTCTGGATCTGCTGTGGGGACAGCTCAGATTCTAATCTGGTTCTACTCCTGTGTGTTCTTGCCTCCAATGTCCACAGCTATCAGAACTAGTGCATTTTCTTTTGTGGGAGATCTCACTGTCTTTTTATATATTCCAGAGACATGGAGTCTGCCTAGTTTATCATGTGGCTTTAATCTGAAGCTTGTACAGCTGGTGGGAAGGTTTGGGGTCTTCTTCCTTAGCCACACTGCCCCTGGGTTTCAATTGTGGTTTTATTTCCACCTCTGCATGTGGGTTGTCCTTTGGGTTTTTCTCTTGAGGCTGCTCTGGAGGACTTGCTTCTGTCCCAGCGAGGACCTGGTCAACAGCAGCCCTCACCCTGGTGTTGCTCCACAATCCCTAAACTCCAGCTCTCAGCTGCTGCACCTTCTAGGGGACCTGTGTCCCTGTCTAGCATATGTATAGCTGCAGTAAGGACTGTCTGATTCTCATTCCATTTAGGCTGCCACAGATCAGCTGTTTCACTCTCATCCTTAAATGTTTCTCCTCTGACTCAGACTGTTGCCCTGATGTGGGGATTGGACCCCTGCTTCAGTTCCCCTACCCACTGAGGGCAGGTCCCGCCCTAGTAACACTCCTGTTTTTCCCCCTAGTTCCTTCATCCTACCAAGTTTTGTGTGGTTCTATATATTCTTTTCCACTGGTCAGGTACTCCTGTCTGCTTGCAGTTGGTGTTCTGCATGCACTTCTGTGTCTGAAGGTGTATTTCTGATGTATCCATGGAGAGAGATGCACTCCACAGCCACCTACTCCTCCGCCATCTTATTCTCCTTCTACAATCATTGCTTTCTTCATCCCCCTAAGCAGTCTCCCCAAAACCTGACATAGTTCCACTGAACTTCTAAGGTGGTACATTGCCTGGAAAAGACATTGTCCCCTGGTGTAGCCATGTAGGACCATGGACAAGGAGGACTGTCCCAGAAAGCAGCTTCTTGAGTAGCCACTGTCTGATTGAAAGACTTACTCCATTTCAAGGAAAGGGGAATCCTTGCTTTTTCTGGACAGCAGTGTATGTTTTGGGCCATGGAATATTGAATATGTTATTTCTCATTTTCTCCTTTTTCAAAGGAGAATTTTCTTTGGGATTTCCTGTTCTTTCACCATGATTATATTTGAAAAAACAGGGATGGAAAAAAAATCTCTCTTACCCATAGATTACTGGACCTTAGAAAGTTTCAGACAGCACAAGGAAGAGGATGGCATGTCACCAAGAGATCTTGCAAATGGATCTTTATGCAGCAAACAAAAATGTGTTATCCTATGGGAACAGTTAAGCATTTCCCTGTAGGTTGTAGGGGTTTTTGAAAAGTGTCTGTAAGATTGTGTGCTTCTGTGTGTGGGCAGGGGGCAGTGAGTGAGAGAGAGAGAGTTGGAGAAAAAAAGAAGTAGGCATTGTGTTGGTTATGGTTGGAACATCTTTTCCATCCAAGTCTCCATGGTCTTAGGGATAGAATGAGGCACAGGATTCAGCCACCTCCTGTCTCTAGGCTGATTACAACCCCCTTGCCACAGAAATAAATTCAGAAAATCTACATCTAAGCCAATCAGTGCATATTACTCTAGGCAAGGTGATTACTTCAGAAATAAACTTGAATTGATTCAGACCAATGGTATATGAGGGTCTTCTGGACTAGAATGTTCCTCATTCTCCTGGTCAAACCTGCAGACACCATAGCTCTGTCTCCTTTTGGATGATGCGCTAAGCAAATAAGACATTTGGTACTTCTGCAGCCTTCTTGCCACTATGAGGGGAAACCACTTTAGGAAGAAACTGACACTGTGAAAGATGAAACACTGAGAAGGAAGGAGAAAGTATCTTTGATTCTAGCATTAAACCACTGTAGTGCCAAAAATTCAAAAGTGTCATAATTGCATATATTATTGCTAAATGCATATCTTTATTTAGCTTTTTACCTAGCTCTTCTTTTTCACCTAACTAAAGTATACATTCTTTGAGAACAGAACCCATGTCTTACATTTCTACTTCTAGCATACCACCTAACACATAAAAATGCGTTATGAATGTTTGTTAACTGGATCAGTAAGGGATTTGTTATAACTAGATGAGTTTGACCACTGATGTAGCTTGCTCCAAAAATGGTTTAGATATTTCTGCATCCCTATAAAAACAATAAAATTGAAAACAATCCTTTATTTAAGTTAAAGAATGATTTATACTTGACTCTAAAATGGGTATGTTTTCAACCACGTGGTTTTCTAGCCAGTTCTTTAGGGTGATCCATTTCTCTCTAGAGACCATCTTCAAAGAACTCCCTCAAGGTCTGACTGAGTACACTGCTGATCTCCATGATGACTAGTATTCATTTATTGACAGTGATTATACAATATAATCTGGGTGATAAAATCAGTCATTGAAGATACAGGTTGTTTTTAATTTGATATGTTTCTTCAAGTATCTGCGGATTCATACATTTTTCTTCTACAACTACAGAACATAAAAAAGCATTGTGTGGTCAAATTAACCATTGTTTAAAAAACAAAAAACAAAAAACCTCCAAGTATTTAGGAAATTTTCTCTATGTGTAAATATTGATCTCAACTTGTTTTCCTCCCTCCAGTGAAGCAAGAGCATATAGGGTCATGGCCCAATTATAGACCATTTGATTTGCTGAGCTCAGCCTCACAACTGCTCACCAGAAATCCCTGAAGTAAAATTTATCATTATTTTCATCAAGTTGTTTAGAAAGTAAATGTTAAGTGAAATAGTTTCATCATATCTTGCAGCTTGTGCATTTTTTCTTTCCCTAAAATAAAATACTATAGTAGAGATCCAGTCAAATGATATGAAACTTTAAAATAAGTTATTTATTGAGATAACCAAATCTCTTATAAATAAACTCACATTGGATTGAAGTCTGATTATTGTTACTTTTTTTTAATGGAGTTTAAAGATTCTCGGCTTTCCTTAAACTTGTTCAAGTTTATTTTGTTTTTCCTATTTTTAGTCTACAGTTTCATGGGGAGTTACCATCTGTTGTGATTCAATGCTGAATCATTATAGAGATTTTTCATATCACCTGTTTCCTGCTGTTTTTCATGAATCCCTTGTTAATTTTTGAAACAGTTGACTCCTCAGTCTAGAAGCTCTTGTCTTATCATCTGTGTATATGAAGGGCACCAAAAGGACGAACATGAAAGAACTCTGGTTTTTAGTTTTCCTGTTTCTTCTGTTTGTTTTAGTTTCCGAATATTACTCTTTTCTACAAAAGTTCATAAATGACCACAGTTTACTAACATCATAACAAAAATGGTTTTAAAACAAAATATTTTCATAAATTCCTCTCTGAAACTTCCGATCCTGTGATTTGAAGTCAGTAATAAGTATGTTTGTATATTATAGTTTTTTCTTTTAATAAAAGTGGCTTTGTACCATAGCCTTCTGCTACCAAAGAAATATGGTCAATAAGGAAATACTGATTTTCCAAAGACATGATCTTTCTAAACATATTGTTTTATTTTTCTCTTCCTTTTGTCCTTTGTCCTTTTTTCCCCCACTGTCTCTTCTTTTCCAGTGTAGAAACAAATGAAGCATATCCCAGAAGTCTGTAGTTTAAGCAAAAGAAGCATAATGTTATATGACCTACTTTGAAAAGTTGAAAACAGCCCACTTGAGAAATCAAGGAAGGCAGAGTGACACTGAATGGAATAAGTTGGGGACCAGAAGACTTGCTTGTCAGTTTTTAAATTATGGTTTTGCTGTTAAACTAGTGTATGATAACCACCCTTTCTTTCTAATTTTACGAAGTACTGTAATTAATACGTGCCAAGCTCTGCACCAAGTACAATGACTACATGCAAGACAGAAATACAGATTATGTTTGTGATCACCAGGGTTGAATTCCATCAAGGATGACCTGCTAGTATTAAGTAATAACATGTGGTCAGAGTTATGGACAGGGAGCCCAAGGACCTGAAAGGAACAATTGTAAGGCAACACTTGCCATTGAAGGGGTCAAGAAAGGCTTTATAGAGAAAGACATCCTATACTTCAGGGGTCTCCAACCTTCAGGATCTAATGCCTGATGATTTGAGGTGATGCTGATGTAATAATAATAGAAATAAAGGGTACATAAATGTAATGTGCTTGAATCATCTCCAAACCATCACCCCACCCATCCATAGAAAAACCATCTCCCACAAAACTGGTCCCCAGTGCCAAAAAGTTTGGGAACTGCTACTATTGGAAATAGGATAATAAGTATAAATTTTACCAGGGAAGCAGGCAGAGAAAAAAACGCTCCAAAAGCAAGAGGACACAGGGCTGGGGAAGACTGAATGAAGTCCAGCATGAATGTGTCACAGAGGAGGTGTTTATCACAAGGTCAGGGCAGCAAGGGAGCAGCATGGCAGGGGTTGGATACACACGGTAAGAAGGATAAGTAAGTGCAGGCAAAAGATGGCTGCTAGAAAGAAGGGGAGAGAAAACTGACCAGGGAAATGCAGAGGGATTCTGGTCAGGCCAGAGAATATGAAGACAGTGGGCACCATTTGTAATCATTTGAATCGAGTAAAAGGATCCCTCTAAGAAAGCGCATGACCCCTTCCTTGTCTCTGTAGCAACTTCATTTCTGTTTGATTTCACAAGAATGGAAAGCATCAGAAACAACCATTAAAAAAACAAAAACAAAGGACATGCAAGTTCCTTGAGACTAATAACTCTGTCAGCTTTGTCCTTTAATTTTGGTACTAAATTTTCCCCACTTATGAAGAACAATGAGGTTTGTGCAAACCATGATAACTGAGCAGTTTTTGGAATCATAGAATGATAGAATCATAAAGGTGGTGAGCAGATGGTTGAAATCAGATATTTCAGGTGCTTTTTTTTTCAATATTAAAACTGTCATATGTTAACATGTTAATACATTTTGGTAGTCATAGCAAAGTGGGAGAAAGAAAAAATATTCGTGCTGTTCCATTATCATTTTTGGATTATGCTTCTGGAATACACCTTTAATAAAATTGATGTGCTTATGCTTTAAATATAGGCTTCTAAATTTGTTTCTCTTAATGTTATGTCATACTTAGTTGCCCATGGTACTACAAATCCTTTATATCTTAATGACAGTAGAGTAGACCATAAAGTGTGTGTATGTTGGTGTGTGTGTGTGTGTTAACTGTTTCCCTGAAGATTTTACATTTGGGTTTTTTACATTACGATAAACAATTTTAGTTAGTATTATCTAGTTGGTTGATTGATATAACAAGTAATTTATGTTAAACATTGTGTCAAGTGCTGTGTATATACAATGATTTTTAAGAAACAAAAATTGATTTTAAGGAGTTTACTACCTTTGTCAAAAAGTCCTTTTCATATTTAGGATGAATTTCCAAATGTGGAGGGAAAACATATGGACGTAGTAAAGATTCTTTAAAGAGTCTACCAGTTCTTCCAAAATATATATGAAAGAAGTATATTTCTTGTTGTCATGATATCCAGATTGTTTACATTATGACTGACATCAAACCGACTCGAACTGGGATAAGTGGTGGTGAGGGGAATGGGAATATTGATAGAAGCCCAAATAGCTGGATAATGATTGGATCATGTTGGCTTTGGGTGTCAAGAGATCCAGTGGCTCAAACAAGGGCATCTGAGTTGTTTTTTCATTTCACTGCTCTCTTTTTTTCTGTTATGGCTTCAGTCAAGGAGGCTCTGTCCATTCATGAGCACAGATATTCCAGGTTTCCTCCTCCTCAGATGTAGCAATAAGAGAGCTATTTGTGCATTTCAATAGTCTTACCAAATGTCCCACAATCAACTTTTATTGACTTGGCTTGGTCCTTGTTGATTTTGGAACAGACCTTAGTGCCATAAGAGTTGCATACTGATCTATAAGGCTTGGATATCTCACCTCACTCAAAAAACGTGCCTGAGCACCTGAGAGGTGTTTGTGTCATAATAGAAACAAGGATGCTCTCATCAGAAGAAGAAGGAGTAGGTATGGACATGCAAACCTGACATCCACTGAAGTTGGTAATACCGTGTGTTAAGTAGATGAGAAAACCAAACAGAGGAGGTGAAATCACTCAGCGTCATCCTGCTAATTAGGCACAGATCTGAGAACAGGGCCCAAAGCCATGTGCACAGACTTCAGTGCTATTTGGACGATGTTGCCTTTCCTATGTTGAATATCAACAAATAATTTGGTATCTATCATATATAAGGTTCTGCTTTTTAAAGTAGCTTAAATTTTAGTTGGAAAACAATAAGCTGCTTTGTTGTTTTTGTTCAATGTCTAAGACATGTCTAACTCTTTACAATCCGGTGGAAAACAGCATGCCAGGCATCCCTGTCCTTCACTATCTTCCAGAGTTTGCCCAAACTCATGTTCATTGAGTTGGTGATGCCATCCAACCATCTCATCCTCTGTCACCCTCTTCTTCTCTGGCCTCAATCTTTCCCAGCATCAGGGTCTTTTCCAGTTAGTTGGCTCTTCACATCAAGTGGCCAAAGTATTGCAGTTTCAGCTTCAACTTCCATCCTTCCAATGAATATACAGGATTGACTTCCTTTAGGATTGACTGGCTTGAACTCCTTGCGGTCCAAGGGACTCTCAAGAGTCTTCTCTAGCATGACAATTCCAAAGCATCAATTCTTCGGCATTCAGCCTTCTTTATGGTCCAACTCTCACATCCTTACACAACTACTGAAAAAACTATAGCTTTGGCTATATGCACCTTTATGGACAAAGTGATATCTCTGCTTTTCAGTATGTTGTCTAGGTTTATCATAGCTTTTTTTCCAAGGAGAAAGCATCTTTTAATTCCATGGCTGCAGTAATTGTCTGCAATGAATTTGGAGCCCAAGAATATAAAATCTGTCACTGTTTAAACTTTTTCCCCTTCTATTTGCCATGAGGTGATGGGACCAGATGCCATCATCTTCATTTTTCGAATGTTGAGTTTTAAGCCATCTTTTTCACTCTCCTCTTTCATCAAGAGGCTGTTTAGTTCCTCTTTGCTTTCTACCATAAGGGTGGAGTCATCTGAATAGCCGAGGTTATTGATATTTCTCCCGGCAATCTTGAATCCAGCTTATGCTTCATCCAGCCCGGCATTTCACAAGATGTACTCTACATAGAAGTTAAATAAGCAGAGTGACAATATGTAGCCTTGATACACTCCTTTCCCAAATTTGAATCAGTCCATTGTTCCATGTCCATTCTAACTGTTGTCTCTTGACCTGCATATAGGTTTCTCAGGGGGCAGATAAGGTAGTCTGGTATTCCCATCTCTAAGAATTTCCCAGTTTGTTGTTATCCACACAGTCAAAGGCTTTAGTGTAGTCAATGAAGCAGAAGTAGGTGTTTTTCTGAAATTCCCTTGTTTTGTCTGTGAGCCAATGGATGTTGGCAATTTAATCTCTGTTTCCTCTGGCTTTTCTAAATCCAACTTGTAAATCTGAAAGTTGTCAGTTCACATACTATTAAAACCTAGTTTGAAGGATTTTGAGAATTACCTTGCTAGTGTGTGAAATGAGTACAATTGTATGGTAGTTTGAACATTCTTTGGCATTACCCTTATTTGGGATTGGAATGAAAACTGACCTTTTCCAGTCCTGTGGCCACTGCTGCATTTTCCAAATTTGTTGACATATTGAGTGCAGCACTTTAACAGAATCCTATTTAGTATTTGAAATAGCTCAGCTATTCCATCACCTGCACTTGCTTTGTTCATAGTGATACTTCCCTAAGGCCCACTTGACTTCACACTCCTGGATGTCCAAGAAGGATATTGAAGTTTCATACCCCAGGAACTAGAGGTTTTCTTGCAGAAAGTCACATCTTTCTGGGACTGTGCAGGCAAGAAAGTTGGAGAAGGATGAAGAATGGTTCAAGTGAAGGAAGTGGGTGACCGAAGGCCCAGACTAGGAAGGTGCGGAATCTGAAAGCTGTCCCATCTGGCCAGATTTGCTAACATACAAGGTGCCCCATCCTGAAAGGGAGGTTGTGGAGGAGAGCTGGGAATGAGGAGCCAGTTCTCTAATGAGCTGAGCTTTATAAGAGAGATTCACATAGTGACACAACCAGTTGGTATTTTAGAATGTTTATTCTCAGATGAGTATAGAGAAGAAATTGCAGGCGGAGGGACCTCAGAGCAGAGAAATGGGGCCTCAGTAAGAGGATCCAGGCTACAGTCTCTGTAGTCTGAGGCGGCTGGCAGGGAGAGGCAGAGAGCAGGGCTATGCCAGAGCCCACATATCACTTCCAGTGCTTGAAGCACCAGGCCTCTGTGCAGTCAGCCTAAAGAGTGGCACACGCTTCTTTCAGTGTCCCTGTCTGTCACCCAAACAGGAACATATGCCATGAGGTCAGAGCAGAGTCAGCTGTCCTTCTTCCTTATTGGTTGCACAACTGGAAAATAGATTTGTGACAATTTCCTGTCTCCCTTCTTTCTCATGAAACATGATTTGTTCAGAGAGGCCAAGTGCCCACTATGCTTCTTCTTGCAGATTTCCTTGCAGTCTATGTGGCCCTGTGATGTATTCTAGCCAGGGAGAGGTCCGTCTACTTGGTAGAGTTGAAAAGAGAAAAAGAGCCAGGGAAAAGAAAAAAGCCACACATTTTTTTCCCTCTGCTCTTGAGGCTCCTTCCTGTCTGTAAAGTGCACACACTGCCTGGAGGTGGAACAGCCACCTTAAGACCTGGAAATAAAACCCCAGTGGTGATGATGATGATGATGGAGAAAGGAAAAAAAGGGAAGCTGAGTCACTGCTGACTTAATGAAACTGCCTCACTAGTCCCCTCTGTCTCCTGCAAGCGTGGCTCTAATGAGAGAAAAATCAGCGTTTGTTTGAATAAGCCCTTGCAGTCAGTTTCTTTGACATTCAGCTGAAAACAGCCATAACTAAACCAGCCATTTTCTTTGCCATTTAACAGAGCCCTCTGGTGTTCCTTTTTAATTTCCTTTTTTATTGAAGTAGTGTGTGTGTGTGTTTAGTCCCTCAGTCATGTCCGACTCTTTGTGACCCCATGGACTGTAGCCCACCAAGCTCCTCTGTTCATGGAGTTCTCCAGGCAAAAATACTGGAATGAGTTGCTATTTCCTTCTCCAGGGGATCTTCCCAGCCCAGGGTTCAAACAAACCCAGGTCTCCCACATTGTGGGCAGATTCTTTACCATCTGAGCCACCAGGGAAGCCCATTAGCTCTTCCCACTGAAGGAGTATAATGAATGATCTCTCATTGAACACATGGAGATCCACCTCAGTTTTCCGGGCAGAGCTTTGTAAGGTAAATATTCAGGATGATATCCTCAGGGTCCTCTGTGAAGCTGGGTTAATCTGTCTCCAGAAGTATTTGTGGAATTATTCGGTCCCTTTCAGAGCTCTGGTCATTAACAGTTTTCACTGTCACAAAGGGAGAATCAAAGCAAGTTTAATTTATTCAGGTAAATAAACTCTCTCATTTTCACAAAGAAATAAAAAGGAAAAAAGAAGACAAGGCTTAACTTACCAATTAAACTTGACCTGTTGTTCAGTCATGTAGACAGGCTGTTTCAAAGACCTAGGCTTATTCTTGGAGTGTTACAGACCCTGCGTGAAGCCTTTGCCCTCCCACCTCCCTAATCCAGTATAGAACAGGATTCATGCGTAATACTCTTCACTCACTCACATGGTTCTTGTTTCACTAAACACTCACTAAGTGCCTGTACTAGTTGCTCACATTGGACTGACTTAGAAATCAAAGACGAAAAAGTCCCCATCCCTGACTCCAAGGAAGGGACAGTGTTCTGGTGGGTGGGGGGCGGCATTTAACAAGCCACCCTTTACACAAACCCCTGCACAGTGCAGCAGGACCGGGAGGAGAGGTGGGAGGCTCTAGTTGGAGATTAGCAAAGTGTCCGTTGAGGATATGGCACTTGAGTGAGTCCTGGGTGTGCCTCAGTGTTTGCCAGAGGGACAGAGAAGAATGTTCACATCAGGCGCAGAGAGCCACCCAGTTGGGAATCGAACATGGCATGTGAGGAAGGAGCTGAGGCTGCTTGGATGGAGATGAGGAGCCACAGACACAGGAAACAGGGACATGATCAGATGTAAATCTAGGTGTTAGAAGGATCACTCTAGGACTTACCTGGTAGTCCAGTGCTTAGGACTCCGTGCTTCCAAAGCAGGGGGCATGTGTTTGATCTCTAGTCAGGAAACTAAGACCCAGCATGTTGTTGTTGCTTTGTTGCTCAGTCATATCCAACTCTTTGGGAGCCTATAGACTGAAGCCCACCAGGCTCCTCTGTCCATGGGATTTCCCAGGTAAGAATACTAGCATGGGTTGTCATTTCCTTCTCCAGGGGATGTTCCCAACCCAGGAATCAAACCTGCTTCTCCTGCATTGGCAGACCAATTCTTTTCTCACTGAGCCACCAGAGAAGCCGCAAGATCCCACATGCCACAGGGCAAAAAAAAAAAGAGAAGGGTCATTCTAGAAGCATTGACATTTTAGAAGTGCTTTTTTTTTTTTTTAATGAATCTAAACAGACCTTTAATGCAGTGTGGTTGGACCTAAAGGGTGAATGGTCTAGGGCACTGGGGACAGAAGTCAAGCCATCAGTAGGCCATCTGAGACTGCTACTGGTGGTAGCCACCCCGGCGCATGTAGCCCTCATTTATCTGGTAGCCATATTTCTGGTCTTGGAAGTAGCCACCATAGGTACCCTGCTTGTGGTCAAACACCCGCTTGTTCTCCACCAGGCTGCCCAGCTTCTCAGCCAGCTACAGGGCCAGGTTCTGCTGGGCAGTGGGCTCTGTGCAGTGCATCACCACGGTCTGCGATGGCTGGTCCAGAGAGCCATCAACTCCTCGTTAATGATCATCTTGCTAATGATGGCGTGTACCATGGGCGGGTCTAGCTCAAACACGTTGGACAGCATCTCCATGCTGATGGAGTCGTAGACAAGGCTATAGGTGAATAGGTAGGTCCACAGTGACTCTTCTGGATCTTCCTAACCAGCATGGTTCTGAGTTTGTCAGCCTCTGGGGAAAGGTCCCACACTTTGCCATTCATTCATCTTCTCACTGATGATAAAACTGCAGCAGGTTTTCCAGTCACCCATCTTCATGGCCTTGGAAGCAGTGACCACATGTTCCCTCATGGACTCCAGGGGGCCCAGCAAGGGCTGCCATTCGCCCACCCACAGTTGGTGATGGAACTGCTTGCTGATCATGCATCAAGGGGTGTCACTCTCATGGGCGGCCATGTAGGGGATCTCCAGGAGCATGGCCGACACCAGGTAAATACCTTCTGGCAGTCCAGGTTTATGTGCAGGTGAAAGGGCACCTGCTGGCGCCGCTCCACCTTCTCCTGCTCCTGGTTGCACTCCTGCAGGCTGCGCAGCAGCAGACCCTGGCCCAGAAGCTCCTTGGCCCGGCTGCTTGACTGGATGTCCAGCAGGGCGTTGTGCTCATCCTTGGTCACACCTTGGCGGAAGGCACAGATGCCCAGCTGCACCATGGTGTGGTTGTACGGGATCTGGACTGGTGGGTCTGCATGCTAGATGTCCTGCAGGTGGCTCATGAGCATGAGGTCCCGGGCCTGGTACCAGCGGGAGTGCAAGGTGTGATGGGAGATGTGGCAGAGGATGGTGCACATGCGGTTTCGGTCTGTGCGGTCCTTGGCATAGATGTACTTGCATGGTCTCTCCATCAGCACAGCTGAGTCCTCACCCTTATTTTCGGCCTGATCTTGCTCAGCCCTCAGCGGGGGTAAGCGACTGCTGATGGGCCTTGTAATCAAACTTGTAGTAGGTGTGGAGAATGGGCCTCAGGTAGACACAGCAGATCTCAGTGGTGCCCTTCTCCTCCAGGTAGCGCTGCACACGCTCAGTGATGGTACACACCTGGGCCTCGTCCTTCAGGTGCTCCATGTACTCTTGGGAGTGAGGATCAGTGTTCTGCATTATTTTGGTAAATTCTTCATCCATTCGTTCCACCAGAGTGAAGATGCAGCCACAGACACACAGTGACTGGTCTGTGTTATGCATGTTCTCACTCTCTTCCAGAATGTTCTCTCTGACAAAGATGCTGGGATTTGCAAACAGGATGTTCATCAGCTCATTGATGCAGTCCATTCTCTTCTGCCACGTCTCAGGCTTCATGTATGTGTCCAGGTTGGGGTTGTAGTCATAAAGAGAAGCGGTGATATTGAACCTGATCTTGATGATGATGTCCTCTCCTAGGTTGTTTTCAGAGGTAATCTGAACCAGCAACTGAAGTGGCTCAATTTGGGCTGCACGATCAGTTCTTTTCTTGCCTCGTGCCTGTAGGATCTCATTCAGTTTCTTGATGACAACAGCGTGGGTGATCTTAGTTCCCTTGGCAAACATTTTTGGCTTTTCCTTAATGAGGGGCACTCCACCTCAGACATGAGATCTCTCACTGGGCAAAGAGAAATGATTTATTTTTGCCATCCAAGTTTGAGATCATGGGACAATAAACTTCCAAAAGTAGAAGTTATGTGTCTGAAAATAAGAGCAAATTTTTAAAATATGAAGAGCATAAATGAAGAAACTTTAGCTAATGATGAGAAGCAGGAGATAAGAAAAAGGCAGTTCCAAGGAAAAGTACCAAATTTCTTTTTGGAATGCTGAATTGATTGTGATTCTCTTCTCTGAAACTGGAAATAGAGAGGAGTAAGTTTGAGGGAGAAAGGTTTTCAACCTGGCTTTAGGCTGGGCAAGGATGTGCTACAGTGTAGAGGTGCATTTGGAGGGAGACAGAGTTGCCTTCAAGCCCCAGTTCTGCGGGGCAGGAGCTCTGTGGCCTTGCTTCTTCCCTTCACCTTCCTGAGCGGTGAATCCATCTCTAAAAGGAGCACCACTGTTTATTCCTTGTAGAAGCAGTTTTTCCAAACTTGCATGTAAGAGCCTAACTGTCTCACTCACTAATGGTTGTTACCATCGTTACCTTGATGATGATGTTCCTACATGAAATCCAGGTGAAATTCTTCCTGGTTGTTGGAGAGCAGATATATTAGTGCATCTGTGTTTCTGTACTCCTGGCGTCAAATAAATGTTTGTTAAATTTAAGTGAATCTAATAATAAGAGGGATGTGGTGAAGGGCAGGAAAGGACACACATCTGCAAGGAAGGAAATATTAATTTATAAATTACTTTGTGCCGGGCAAGTTTATATGCATTTTCTGATTTTAGTTTTGTTTGAACCCAATGCTTTTGTCCTGAATTCAACTAATAAGAGAACTAACATTCAGGAATATTCATTGTATTACTCTCTAAAAATGTGTTACTATATCTCTGATCAATAACACATATTATGTGTCTTTGGTCTATATTGTGTTAAGGGGCTTTCCCAAGGTTGTACAGCCAGCAGGCCCTTAATAGGAACTGAGTCCTTATTGACAACAAAGCCAAGCTGACAGTCACCACGCTGGGAGGTGTACTTCCCCCCTTCTCTATTCTTCGTTTGCCCATTTGCCACCAAACCCTTTGAAGGGGAAGTTACGCAGTCAAACCGGTCTGTTGTGCATGGTGGCATACGGTCCTGGGAGAGGTAAAAGGAACACAGGCCTGTGACGGAGCTGTCAGCACCCGGTCACAGGCGTGGTTCCAAGTGCAAGCATAATTTTTAGAAGGTCTAGGAAGAGTGTAGTATTTGTTCTGGAAAATAAACCAAATAAGATTTTTTAAAAACACGGTGGTTCCTTCATCCAGTAATAAATGCCCTGCAGGCCATGTGTCTCTCCTTCCTGCTTAGGGGACTGCGTCTCAGATGCTCTTGGCCTCAGCTGTAGCAGGAGCTGAGACAGCCAAGCCCTCTGCCTTCTACCTCTGCTGAGTCAGTGGGTGAACTCACTGCTGTGCAGGAGCCAGTGGTCAAGTGAGTGCTTTTTTTTTTTTTTGTTTAAATTATGTGTCACTCCCTCTATCACATTTTTACCTGTATGACATCACTGACTGGTAAATGGCAGCAACCTTTGACCTTCCTTTGAAGATCAAGAAAGTAGGACGGACATGCAGCTATTCAGGCACCAGAGTCTGCCCTGGCAGCCTCTGTGCACAGCCGCCTTCAGTGACCCCCATGCACACGGTCACCACAGAGGTGTGGATAGAGCTAGTCCATTGCTGGTGACTCTGACTCAGTCTTGGGTGAAGCCCCTGAATTTGCATTTTTAACAAATAAATACATACGCTAAGACAGGCCTTTCAGAGACCACATTTTGACTAATGCTGACCTACTGTCTTCTCGGATCTCCCTAAGTTTTATAGATAGCTGATTTTTCAGAGAACTTTAGTTTTTAATTCTCGTTCCTCCTGTGTAACCCTGAGCAGTGGAATCAGCCTCTTGACTCTTTGTCTCTCCATTTGTAGTAGAAGCTAAGCATTGTCCACACAAAATCCAACCCTTTGTTTCTTATTTATAAACAAAAGCATGCGTTACTTCTATATTGTATTCAGTTTATAATGCATTTCTCAGTGAACTCGTTATTTTTGATGATAACCAAAATAAACAAACTGCCAGAGAGGTCGGTCCTCTTTTCAGAGAGCACAAATAGGAAAACAAGGCTTGGAGACTTAAGAACAGCTGGTAAGGGCAGGACCTTTCTTAAGCCTGTATCTTCTGGCTTTGTTTTTCTCACTTTGTTACATTCTGTCACCAGAAGCGTTTCTCAAAATTCTTACCCCAGATGTTTTTAACTAAGAAGCAAAGGCATGCTGAGTTCTTACAGTGCCCCAGGAAGCTTTGGTCAATCTCAAGGGAAAATTCTGGAATGTTTTCTCTATTCTTCATAGTAAAGCACCTGACTTCTACAGAATGTTCTGTAGACATTGTTAGGTTTATCATTTGGGCATCTTGGGAGCCACAGTTTGACCAAAGTATAACTTCTGCTCTAATTCCAATCAATCTCCTCCCAAGACACATTTGAATGTGGGTTCCCATGACAGGATTAATTTAAGAGTTTTCCGGGCTAGGAACATATTTGTTTTTAATTTAATATAGAACCCCGGAGATTACAGTTGACCAAAACATCGCCATGAACCTCTTTCCCCTGCCTTGTAAATCACAAAAATGTAAAGATTATCTCCATATGATTTCTATGAAAATAAATTAAGTTCTGAGGTGGTTTTACAGATATAGAAGTATTTATTAACAATTTGATCCTTATATATAATATGTTGAGAAAGCATATTCCCCAGTTCTTTTATCTTCTGTATCTCTGAACACTGAAGTAAAAAAGTGTATTAAGGAATGTGAATATAAAGGGAACTATGGCTTTAAGGATTTTATTGTCCCAAGATTGTTCTTACACAACTGAAACAGAAAATAAAGAAGTGCTTTGAAAAAGAAGGGATATTCAGCTATAATAAAGGTAAACAAATTAAATAAATTAGACATGGCTCCTCTGTTTGAAGAAAAAAAAACCAAGAATCTTTCCTTAGGTATTTACATTTTCTTTTTCAAGAGAAAAGAGCAAAAGTTTACTTTCCAAATTGCTAAGTCCAAGCAAGAAGAGAAAGAAGCTAGATCCAAGAAAAATTACAATATATCACTAGATTTTTCCAATCAAAATCTGGGCCAAAATGGAATTTCAGGCAGGCTTCTATTCTACAAGCTATCTAAAATAAATAAAAAATATCTTTAAAACTTCATGATGCAAGTCTGCAGGATAAGTAAGAGGTGGGGAGATGGAGGGCATTTAGTCCCCAAATCATAGTGTGAAATTCAGAATAAAATAGTTGTCTCATTTAGGGTTGATTGAATAAAATTCACACAAACACAGTTTATCCCTTAATCAGTAGGCTCTGGATCCATGAACTGTCTCAATTCTAAAAAGTGGGTGAAAGGTTGTGAATTACTACTATGGCCGTCCTGGTAGACTTCTGCCCACTTCTGCTGGATTCTCTGCCTATGATTCAGCTCAAGCAGTAATCTGCTTACTGGATATTATTCAAGCCAGCAAATTATAAGCATCAATATTCTGTTTCTGAAGAGAGGTACTGTGTATGAGACTGTCCTAAGTAGGTGCAGAAAATATGAGAAAATTGCATGAGCAAGTGTCCCAGACCCACTCTTGCTGCTTTGTAGTCTTTTCCTCAGTTCCCATCTGTGACTTAGTGGGAAATTCCTCATGACCAGTATAAATTAGTTGTCCAAAGAGGGCAAAGTTCAGGCATAGTTTTCTGTTGTTGTTCTTGAGCATGATAAGCTGTGGTTGACTAGAAGTAGATGTAATGTTTTATAGGCCATTCAAAAATGTCTTTGTTAGATGTCTCTGAAGTGAAAGTTTCCCAGTAGTAATCATTATGGGCATATATCTGGTAGTCCATGTTGTTTTGTAGAAAAATAATTTGAGGTATGCATTTATACCAAATAAGGAACTTTGGGTAATGTTTTTGGCCAGTTAAAAAGAATAAGGTTGGTGACAAGGTGATCTTTTGGAAGGGTGTTAGGATGGGCACATGGTGTATCCATAGTCTTTCTGGTACGTGAATGCCCACAAGGGGCACCAGCTGCAGAAGATGCTCTCAACATGCTCAGTGAATGCTATACGTAGGCTCACCTGTGGAAAATTACCCTCTTCGGGGCTGATATGGATGCAGCTTTGTTGTTTAGTCACTCAGTTGTGTCTGACATTTTGTGAGTTGGACTACAGCACGCCAGTCTTCCCTGTCCTTCACCATCACCTGGAGCTTGCTCAAACTCATGTCTGCTGAGTTGGTGATGCCATCCAACCATCTCATCCTCTGTTGTGCCCTTCTCCTCCTTCCTCCTGCCTTTAATCTTTTCCAGCGTCAAGGTATTTTTCAATGACTCAGCTCTTCACATCGGATGACCAAGGACTGGGGATTCAGCTTCAGCACCAGTCCTTACAGTGAATATTCAGAGTTCATTTCCTTTAGGATTGATGGGTTTGATATCCTTGCAGTCCAAGGGACTTTCAAGAGTCTCCTCCAACACCACAGTTGAATAGCATCAGTTCTTCAGTGCTCAGCATTCTTTATGGTCCAACTGCCACATCCGTACATGACTACTGGAAAAATCATAGTTTTGACTATACGTAACTTTGTTGGCAAAGTAATGTCTCTGCTTTTTAATACTCTGTCTAGGTTTATCAGCTTGCAAGGATCAAGCGTCTTTTAATTTCGTGGCTGTAGTCACTGTCCCCAGTGATTTTGTAGGCCAAGAAAGTGAAGTCTGTCACTGTTTCCATTGTTTCCCTATCTGTTTGTCATGAAGTGAGGGAACTGGATGCCATGATCTTAGTTTTTTGAATATTGAGTTTTAAGCTAGCTTTTTTACTGTCCTCTTTCAACTTCATCAAGAGGCTTAGTTTCTCTTTGCTTTCTGCCATAAGGGTGGTATCATATGCATATCTGAGGTTATTAATATTTGTCCCAACAGTCTTGATTCCAGCTTGTGCTTCATCCAGTCAGTCTAGCATTTCTCATGATGTACTCTGCATTTAAGCAGAGGTACAACATACAGCCTTGACATACTCCTTTCCAAAATTTGAATCAGTCCATTGTTCCATTTCTGGTTCTAACTGTTGCTTCTTGACCTGCATACAGGTTTCTCAGGAGGCAGGTAAGGTGTCCTGGTATTCCCATCTCTTTAAGAATTTTCATGGTTTGCTGTGATCCATATATAGAATGGCTTTAGCATAGTCAATGAAGCAGAAGTAGATGATTTTTTGGAATTCTCTAGCTTTTTCTGTGATCCAACGGATGTTGGTAATTTGATCTCTGATTCCTCTGCCTTTTCTAAATCTGCTTGTACATCTGGAAGTTCTTAGTTCATATACTGCTGAAGCCAAGCTTGAAGGATTTTAAGCATTAACTTGCTAGCATGTGAAATGAGTGCAAATGTGCAGTAGTATGAACATCCTTTGACATTGTCCTTTGGGATTTTAATGAAAACACCTTTTCCAGCCCTGTGGCCATTGCTGAGTTTTCCAAATTTGCTGGTATATTGAGTGCAGCACTTTCACAGCATCATCTTTTAGGATTTGAAATAGCTCAGCTGGAACTCCATCACCTCCACTAGCTTTGTTCATAGTGAGGCTTCCTAAGGCTCATCTGACTTTGCACTTCAGAATGTCTGGCTCTAGATGAGTGATCACACCATCATGATTATCCAGGCTATTACAATCTTTCTTGTATATTTAGTCTGTGCATTCTTGCCACCTCTTCTTAATATCTTTTGCTTCTGTTAGGTTAATACCATTTCTGTCCTTCAGTTTGCCCATCTTTGCATGAAATGTTACCTTGTTATCTCTAATTTTCTTGAAGAGATCTCTTGTCTTTCCCATTTTATTGTTTTCCTGTTTTCTTGCATTGTTCATTTAAGAAGACTTTCTGATCTCTCCTTGCTCTTCTTTGAAACTCTGCATTCAGATGGATATATCTTTACTTTTCTCCTTTGCCTTTTGCCTCTCTTCTCAGCTATTTGTAAGTCTTCTTCAGACAACCATTTTGCCTTTTTGCATTTCTTTTTCTTAGGTATGGTTTTGATCAGTGCCCCCTATACAATGTTACGAACCTCTGTCCATAGTTCTTTAGATATTCTATCTTCAGATCTAGTCTCTTGAATCTATTTGTCACTTCTGCTGTGTAATCATAAGGGATTTGATATAGGTCATACTTGAATGGTCTAGTGGTTTTCGCTTCTTTCTTCAATTTAATTCTGAATTTGGCAATAAGGATTTCATGATCTGAGCCACAGTGAGCTCCTGGTCTTGGTTTTGCTTACTGTATAGAACTTCTCCATGTTTGGCTGCAAAGAATGTATCAATCTTGTTTCCATATTGACTGTGTGGATTGATTCACGTTTTGAAGGCCAGTATGATTTGATTACCGAACTTCCACAGGGCTGGAGAAATAGACTCTGGGAGGGCACAAACAAAACCGTCTGCACACCAGGACCCAAGGAAAAGGAGCGGTGATGGGACAACATACTAAGACAGACTTGCCTGTGAATATTTGGGAGTTTCCCCGGGAGGCTTGGGGATTATCAGGAGAGATCAGTTATTATCCACTCATTTAGTGGCAAGTTGAATACTTTGATTACACCCCCTTTCCACCATGAGGACAGCAAATTTATCCTCATGGAAATGGGTACATATTACATATAAAAAATTAGCTTTCTTTGTCTGCACAGCTTCTGCTAGCATTGCTTGACCCCTTTAAAGATTTCTCTATTGTGGTATTTTGTGCAAAAGTATCCTGCTAAGGATTTACAAAATATCTGCTTCCTGCCCTTTCTACAAGGGATAAAATCATAGTTCATTAGTGTAAGAGCTAAGATTGCTTCTCAGCCATTTAATACTTCTCTTCCCAGTGAACAGAGGGGCAGAGATTGATTTCTGTTAAGGAAGTTGGCTGCTGCTTTACAAAGTGAGTGAAGAGTTTCACATCTGAAATCTACTATTCTTTGTAGTAACTCTTAACAGTCCCATGACCATGGAAGGCTGTGGCAAAACAAAACAGAGTCTACAAATGCAGGGACTTCTAGGAGTAGGAGAAAAAAATTCCTTTGAGTAACAAAGGCTGATTAAAATTTAGCCTTGAAGTGAAGATTGAATCAAGGCTAAAGCTTTTTTTTCCCATTATTAAAACCCCTTGAAACAAAGTTTGATATAGTTCCATATATTTTGGCATCTAGTATTACTACTTAAGGTTTTGAAAGTTTATTAGTGATTTTTAAAGAATTGAATGAGGCTTGAAACATTAATCCAATTCAGAGAATATAAGAAATACAATGCTATAAAAAATAAAAATAAAATAAATAAATAAAAAGCAGAAAGTTAACATGTGATACAGTATTATTAAGTAAAGTACAGAGTTTCTTCAAATTTCACAGAATTTTATGCTAATGTCCATTATTTGTTTTCATACCTTATTCAAGATCCCACATTGTATTTAGTTGCACTGAGCAGCTTCAGCTGCATGCAATAAATTCTGGTAAATTCTCTTCGCATTTTTATTCTGTAACAAATATTTTCCAATTTTCCTTGTTTTGGCTTTCAGATACACCCATCAGTTCAGTTCAGTCGCTCAGTCGTGTCCGACTGCTTGCAACCCCATGAATCGCAGCACGCCGGGCCTCCCTGTCCATCACCATCTCCCAGAATTCACTCAGACTCACCTCCATCGAGTCCGTGATGCCATCCAGCCATCTCATCCTGGGTCGTCCCCTTCTCCTCCTGCCCCCAATCCCTCCCAGCATCAGAGTCTTTTCCAATGAGTCAACTCTTCCCATGAGGTGGCCAAAGTACTGGAGTTTCAGCTTTAGCATCATTCCTTCCAAAGAAATCCCAGGGTTGATCTCCTTTAGAATGGACTGGTTGGATCTCCTTGCAGTCCAAGGGATCCCTCAAGAGTCTTCTCCAACACCACAGTTCAAACGCATCAATTCTTCGGTCCTCAGCCTTCTTCACAGTCCAACTCTCACATCCATACATGACCACAGGAAAAACCATAGCCTTGACTAGAGGGACCTTAGTCAGCAAAGTAATGTCTCTGCTTTTGAATATACTATCTAGGTTGGTCATAACTTTTCTTCCAAGGAGTAAACGTCTTTTAATTTCATGGCTGCAATAACCATCTGCAGTGATTTTGGAGCCCCAAAAAATAAAGTCTGACACTATTTCTACTGTTTCCCCATCTATTTCCCATGAAGTGATGGGACCAGATGCCATGATCTTCGTTTTCTGAATGTTGAGATGTAAGCCAACTCTTTCCCTCTCCTCTTTCACTTTCATCAAGAGGGTTTTTAGCTCCTCTTCACTTTCTGCCATAAGGGTGGTGTCATCTGCATACCTGAGGTTATTGATATTTCTCCCGGCAATCTTGATTCCAGCTTGTGTTTCTTCCAGTCCAGCGTTTCTCATGATGTACTCTGCATATAAGTTAAAAAAGCAGGGTGACAATATACAGCCTTGACATACTCCTCTTCCTATTTGGAACCAGTCTGTTGTTCCATGTCCCATTCTAACTGTTGCTTCCTGACCTACATACAGATTTCTCAAGAGGCAGATCAGGTGGTCTGGTATTCCCTGAAAATTCTCTTTCAGAATTTTCCACAGTTTATTGTGATCCACACAGTCAAAGGCTTTGGCATAGTCAATAAAGCAGAAATAGATGTTTTTCTGGAACTCTCTTGCTTTTTCCATGTTCCAGCAGATGTTGGCAATTTGATCTCTGGTTCCTCTGCCTTTTCTAAAACCAGCTTGAACAGGGAGTTCATGGTTCACATATTGCTGAAGCCTGGCTTGGAGAATTTTGAGCATTACTTTACTAGCATGTGAGATGAGTGCAATTGTGCAGTAGTTTGAGCATTCTTTGGCATTGCCTTTCTTTGGGATTGGAATGAAAACTGACCTTTCCAGTCCTGTGGCCACTGCTGGGTTTTCCAAATTTGCTGGCATATTGAGTGCAGCACTTTCACAGCATCATCTTTCAGGATTTGAAACAGCTCAATTGGAATTCCATCACCTCCACTAGCTTTGTTTGTAGTGATGCTTTCTAAGGCCCACTTGACTTCACATTCCAAGATGTCTAGATACACCCATAGTTTAAAAGTAAACATTTAATTTCTCAAATACTTGGGTTTTGAAAGTATCTTTGATATTAATTTCTCATTTTGATATTAGTTTCTCATTTAAATGTTCTCTCCTCTTTTTTTTTTTTCAGCCTTCTAGCTTTATTGAGGCTTTCAAAGGCTAAGTCAAAGATCTCTCTTGGTAAATACTTGGATTATTTTCAAGTACATTTTGATTAGGCTTCCCTGGTGGCTCAGATGTTAAAAATCTGCCTGCAATGTGTGAGACCTGGGTTCGATCCCTGAGTTGGGAAGATCCTCTGGAGCAGGGCATGGTGACCCTCTCCAGTATTCTTGCCTGGAGAATCCCCATGGACAGAAGAGCCTGGCAGGCTATAGTCCCTGGGGTCACAAAGCGTCGGGCATGACTGAGCGACTAAGCACAGCACAATACATCTTTTGATATTGATTTCTAACACAATTCTTCATTAATAAGAGAACAGACTCTGTTTGATTTCAATACCTTTAGACCATGAAATTTTTGCACCTTACTTTATGTCCCTGGATATGTTTCAGTGTCTCCTAGTTTATAGTCTATGGGAACTTGAATAGAATTTGTATCCTACTGTTGTGTGAAAATTGTATAAATCTTAATCATGTTGAACTGGTTCGTAGTGCTTTTCAAGTCTACTGTATCCTTCTACTTTTCTGTATATTCCCTCTATTAATTTTTGAGAGTTTGATATTGAATCTTCAACTAAAAATCTTAATTTATCTACTTAAAAAATAATTGTAATATATAGTTGAACTATATGTTACTTTCTTCTGTATTTTTCAAGTCTCTTGTAAATGTATTATCTTACTTCCATAGTTTAAAACATAAAAAATAAAGAGAAAAAAAATAAACAAACCTTGAATGGATTAAAGTAGCACACAGTGAATCCTTTCAAATGGATAAACCAGTTCAGGGAAAAGAGATAAAAGGTATGGATCACCCACCTTGGCCTAATTGCCTAAGGCTTGTAATTAAGTTGAGAAAAAGGAAGCATAGGGCAGGAAACAAAGAAATACTATAAATCTAAGAAATGTGTCTAGAAAGAATTTTGAATGTGGCTATTGGCACTTGTAACTGACTAAGTCAAACATTTGAAAAACTATTAAGGTTTCAATGAGTGTGTTGCCCATGTGCATAGACATACACACACACACACACACACACACACACACCACACACACACACTCAAATACATAAATGCAAGAATTAAAGTGACTTTTGGTCCCTAACTTTCTGGTAGCTGCTTAGCAACCAAAGAGAAAATAGCATCCCAGTCTTATTTCCAAGGATACATTTTGTCCAAGGAGAGTAATAAAAAAAGAATAATCAAAAGGAGTAGCCAAGAGCTATGGAGAAAAAGTAGAAGGAGGGGCCCTTCTAGGAACCAGAATTACAGTCTAAACTAAAAATATGCTCGATTCCCCCAACATAAGTGCTCTGTAACATTTGCTAGCATGATTTGTACAGACCAGTAACTTCACTATGTTTCCCATGTCTCACCTCTTCTGGTGATGAGAAGCATCTGTCTCTGTCCTACCAATGCAGAGAACAGGGATTGACAGGTGGCGGTTGGTGGTGGACGAGAACTTGTCTGTTTAGTACAGAGATCTCCAGACAGAGAAATACGCCTGCATGGGTAGATGCTTGGAGAGCATGGACATTGGATCCATCATGACTTTTAATATTGGGAATAAACGGCTTTACTCTGGATTTGATCTTCTCTTCAAGGGTAAATTTTAATCAGCCTTTCGTTGCTCAAAAGAATTTTTCCCACCTCCACAAGTCCTTGAATTTGTAGACTCTGTATTGTTTTGTCACAGCATCCCAATGTGTTTTATTAATGGTCACAGGATTATTAAGACTTATTCCAAGGAGAGTCATGACTGATGACTTTATAGGACTCTACTTCAGCAATGAGTTACTGTATATTTTATTGTTCAAGAGAGGGGAACTCAAATAGTTAGTGACCAGAAAGTCACTAGTGATGATGTAGTGATTCATGATGAGCCCTAGTGTTTTCCTCCCTTTTGGGCACAAGGATCACATTATACTTTCTGACCAACTTGAAATTGCTCTAGTCACTGAAACATCAGCTGAGTTCTATCACTTCAGGATGGAAGATTTTATGTATCAAGGCACAATTTGCCACTCCTCTTTTTTCTGTCAAAATTATAGTACTTCACAGGGTGACTGTTGTGTTGGTCTGAGTGAGGACCACAGTGAGAGGAGCTTCAACTCACCCCCATAATGGATGTGTGGTAGAAGAGAAATAAGTCATTGCTTTCTTGCCCAAATCACTAAGATTTAAAATTATTTGTTATTGTCACCTAGAACACTTTCTTATCTATTTATTCTAAAGGAATCATTACCGGACTTGAAAGACTTTGCTTATTTCCTTTCACCACATATTTTCTCAATTTTTTTGACCTCTCACCTTTTTTTTTCTTTGAGGACCCTAGAAGATAAAACACTTTCTTCTCTCAAACTTCAGATCCTTGAATTATGTCATTACAGGTTACCACTTCATGGGAAATAGATGGGGAAACAGTAGAAAGAGTGTCAGACTTTATTTTGGGGGGCTCCAAAATCACTGCAGATGGTTATTGCAGCCATGAAATTAAAAGATGCTTATTCCTTGGAAGAAAAGTTATGACCAACCTAGATAGCATATTCAAAAGCAGAGACATTACTTTGCTGACTAAGGTCCCTCTAGTCAAGGCTATGGTTTTTCCTGTGGTCATGTATGGATGTGAGAGTTGGACTGTGAAGAAGGCTGAGCGCCGAAGAATTGATGCGTTCGAACTGTGGTGTTGGAGAAGACTCTTGAGGGATCCCTTGGATTGCAAGGAGATCCAACCAGTCCATTCTGAAGGAGATCAACCCTGGGATTTCTTTGGAAGGAATGATGCTAAAGCTGAAGCTCCCAGTACTTCAGCCACCTCATGGGAAGAGTTGACTCACTGGAAAAGACTCTGATGCTGGGAGGGATTGGGGGCAGGAGGAGAAGGGGACGACCCAGGATGAGATGGCTGGATGGCATCACGGACTCGATGGACGTGAGTCTGAGTGAACTCCGGGAGATGGTGATGGACAGGGAGGCCTGGCGTGCTGCAATCCATGGGGTCGCAAAGAGTCGGACACGACTGAGCGACTGAACTGAACTGAACTGAACTGAATAGCTGCTACTTAACATTTTTACCCCAGCCAACTTGATATTAGTTGCTTAGTATGTTTCTAAATAAGTCTGTTTATTAAATATAATAAGACTCAAACCTGCAAAAGAAGTAATAAGAATAAAGCTGGATTTGAACAGTTATGTGGGGACCTTTGCCAAGTCTTCCCTGGTGGCTCAGATGGTAAAGCCTCTGCCTACAATGTGGGAGACTTGAGTTCAATCCCTGGGTTGGGAAGATCCTCTGGAGAAGGAAATGGCAACCCTCTCCAGTACTCTTGCCTGGAAAATCCCATACATGGAGGAGCGTGATAGGTTACAGTCCATGGGGTTGCAAAGAGTCGGACATGACTGAGAGACTTCACTTTCACTTTGCCAACAAAGGTCCATCTAGTCAAGGCTATGGTTTTTCCAGTGGTCATGTATGGATGTGAGAGTTGGACTGTGAAGAAAGCTGAGCACCAAAGAATTGATGCTTTTGAACTGTGGTGTTGGAGAAGACTCTTGAGAGTCCCTTGGACTGCAAGAAGATCCAACCAGTGCACTCTAAAGGAGATCAGCCCTGGGATTTCTTTTTTTTTTTTTAATTTTTATTTTTACTTTATTTTACTTTGCAATACTGTATTGGTTTTGCCATACATTGACATGAATCCACCACAGGTGTACATGCGTTCCTGGGATTTCTTTAGAAGGAATGATGCTAAAGCTGAAACTCCAGTACTTTGGCCACCTCATGCGAAGAGTTGACTCTTTGGAAAAGACTCTGATGCTGGGAGGAATTGGAGGCAGGAGGAGAAGGGGACAACAGAGGATGAGATGGCTGGATGGCATCACGGACTCGATGGACGTGAGTCTGAGTGAACTCCGGGAGTTGGTGATGGACAGGGAGGCCTGGTGTGCTGTGATTCATGGGGTTGCAAAGAGTCAGACACGACTGAGTGACTGAACTGAACTGACTGAAGAGTTATCAACATTAAGGCAACATGCAGGGTGTGTAAGACATGAGTTGTAAGATGCATGATTTCCTCAGTCATCCTTCCAAGGCACTGAAAAGAAAATCCATCAGAGTATCTAGTTTTATTGCCAAGAACAAAAAGTTCTAGGCTCTTCTTTACTTATAATCATCATTCTACTCTAACTAAACCCTGGAGCATCTTTGAAAATAAATCTGCTTCTTTCCTCTTTTCTTTCTTTTCCTAATAAGTGAATTTTATACAGTCATAAGCAGGAGCAGAGGATTTATTCCAAATACATGAAAAATTACAAAAAGCAAGTAACCATGGACTGGATTTTCCTGCTTCTTGAAGGACTAGGAAGTGGGAGATATGGGATCAGGGAAACATCTTCTACTGTTTTAATAGATGGAGAGCTGGGGTAAATTTGAGGAGTTCTTTGAGTTTGTGCTTTACAGCCCTTTCTGCATTATAGGGCACAGGTGTAAGGGACAGTCATGGTTGTCTGCTGTGAGTCTGGACAACCAGCCTGAGAACCACCTAACTGCAATTAAGGCTAACAGTAGTCAGTTGTTTCTGAAAAGACGGGCTAATGGTTCTCTATACATCAGAATCTTCTAGGGAACTTTTCAGATAAAGTGATTACTTGATCCCTTATTAGACCAGTTAAATTAAAAAATTTTACTAGCAAGTTCTTTGGATGATTGTTTATTTCTATGTGAGTGCCCTAGGCTTATCTTGGGGGCTTCCCAGGTGGCTCAGTAGGTAATGAATCCACCTGCAACACAGGAGACATAAATCCGATCCCTGGGTCAGGAAAATTCCCTGGAAGGAAACATGGCAACCCACTCCAGCGTTCTTGCCTGGAGAATCCCATAGACAGAGGAGCCTGGCAAGCTGCAGTCCACAGGGTCACACAGAGAGACATGACTGAAGTGACTGAGCATGCAGGAATTATATATTTGCTTATGTTGACAAGCTTATATTGATATCTGGGGACTGGCCCTTTGGTGAACTCTGAAGTTCAGTGATTTCTAACTTGTTGGTATGTTCTAGATAGCCATATCCACTCACTCCAGCTTCCCTGTTTCCCTACACAACTTGGAGACATACTTAGGGCACATTTTCAAGGTGTCATGTAAATTAATATGCCAAAATACATGTAAACTCAGTTTACCATTTTGAAGTTCTATTATGACTGTGATGCTCATTAAAAATACAGATGTTATATAAATTGCATTTAAACTGGCTTATATCCATGGCAGGTTTCTCTTTATCAAGGTCAAGGAAACATATGCCCTCTGAAAGCCTCAGTTTCCCTCCACAATCTCAGACAACTTCTCCAGGCATCCCCTCCTTCCTCCCTTCCCTCCTTCCTTCCTTCCCTCCCGGCCTCCCTCCCTTTCTTCCTTCCTTCCTGTGGGCCAGCAGGGTCCTGTCATCACTCTGTTTTGTCTTTTAAACTTGCATTTGCTTTATGCCTCTGTTAGATTAATGGTCCTGTCTTTTGTACCCTGACATTAGCCTTTAATTTCCACTTGGCATTATCAGATGGAGAAGTAGTCCACTGTTTTTAGTTCAAAATGTTTCTCACTTTTCTGAAGAGACTTCTATAAAAGATGTTATTATTATCAAGTGGTTAATATTATCCCAAAGACTTTAGCAGCATGCAATTCTAGTTAAATTTAAGTTGGCTATTATACAAATACCTCTGTGCATTAATGATTCTGTAATATATTCCAGCATTCAAGATGTACTTAAAATCAGTTGCAGTTTTTATAATATCACAAGGTTGACATTATTTTCATTCACCTCAAGTTTCTAAGGGAAGAAAAAGTCATGCAAGGATCATCTATAAGCAGAATTATTTCCTTTTCTGTTATCTCACAAGCATAGAACGGGCATGAATTTGAACTGAAACTTGAGAAGTTAAGTAGAAGTATTTTGTCTTTCTCTTGCTTTTCTCTGGTTATGCCCCACTCTTTTTGACAGTTCATATTTCTGATCAGCTTGGTGTGTGTAAATGACACTCCAGTTGTGGTCTGATAATGGATTAAGGTGTTAGCCCTCCCAGAGTTATTTGTACTTTAATAATAAATGCAAAGGGCTACATGACTTTAAGAAGTCAAGGTCTAAAATCATCTTATTGGGAATCACTTCCCTGCCCTTCCATGCCTCTTCTGCATAGTGGTCCCTCCCCTCTTGGGGAGCAGGAGCTTTGATGGAGGTGGTATGCTTGCTGGATGCTCTCTGAATGCTGGGTGCACTTTCTCCTGATGGATGCTTCCACTGCAGGCCTGAGCACAAGATTAGAGTCAGGTGACTGCAGTTCATAACCCACAGCACACAATTACCTGACAATGTTCTATCAGAATAAAAGATAGTCAAGAGACATTTATGCCACCCTTAAATATATTAAGTTGTTAAAGCATATAAAAATAATACTTCAGCTAATATTGCTTGCGGTATCAGGATGAAGATATATAGAGACAGTTCATATTTTACACTTAATTAATGTGCAATGATAGGTTGGTTTCTCCATAATTGAATAACTGAGTCTTCTGATATGCTTTGGGTCATAAGCTTGAATGGCCTTGTTCAGATGACTTTAACATATACCTGCTCATGCCCCCTTTTTCTTTTTTACACAGACATGGGTGGTGGTTTAACAGAGTAGATAAATGTCAGGGAAGTTCTGTGGTTATGAACGATGAGTCACAAAATGGTTATGGACATCGGAGGTCATTTTTTGTGGTTCTAGGGCATTTGAAACTGATCATTAACATAATATGGCTGTGAATCTTTCTGATTTTTACATATGAGGAATTAAATGGGAAGAAGACTGTCAAAGTACTTTTCACTTTCACGCTTGGCTACATGAAGGAATCCTACATAAAATAAATTCAAATTTTATGGCTTAAGTTTTGGGGATAGTTAGTATTTATAATACTATATATATAAGCTTATATATTATATATATATAAGCTTATATATATATATATATATAAATAAGCATTATTTATAATGATGCTTACCCTCCATGATTACAAAGACAGGCACAGATATACAACCAAAAATTAAACCTCTATTTTGTATTGAAGGATCCATGTTAAAAAGGTGATGATGTTCACCACTAGTTTTCAAGCAAAATCAGTGTGCCAACCATTGTACATCCTTTATCTCATTTAATCCCTTTAAAGCACAGCACGAACAAGATAGTCACATCCCCATTTATTGAGGCTCTTAAAGGCTAATTTGCCTACTTTTAAGCTGAAAGTGAAAGTCACTCAGTCATGTCTGACTCTTTGCAACCCCATGGACTATACAGTCCATGGAATTCTCCAGGTCAGAATACTGGAGTGGGTAGCCTTTCCCTTCTCCAGGGGATCTTCCTAACCCAGGGATCGATCCCAGGTCTCCTGAGTTGCAGGTGGATTCTTCACCAGCTGAGCCACGAGGGAAGCACTGTTAAGCTGAAGATTTCCTAAATCCAAAGCCCACACATCTCCCTCAGTGCCACGCTCCTGCCCTCACTGTGGAAGCATCATGGAAGCGGAACCGTGAGTCCTTTCATTGCACTCACCCCCAGGCCGCTTTCCAGCTGGTTCCTGGCTCTTCACTACATGCTTCACTGGGCAGGACAAGCTTGGCTTGAAGTGGTGTTCCTTGAGAGTAGTTGGCTTCTGTTAGCCAGGTTCCCCAGAGCTATTGACTTCGACAAATCTTCTGCTTGTAACAAACTCGGCCTGAGATAAAACCTTGTAGGAAGAAATACACCATTTATATACAGATTGTTAAGAAGCATGTAGTAGCTATTCATTAATACCATGCAGGTTATGTTTTTATAGAGAAAACACAAAATTTCAAGGACATCCATCCTCAAAGCTCCTCTGAGACTAACACATTTAAAGCAAACAATTCAATGAGTGAGTGAAGTGTTGATACATTTTAGAAACTAATTTTGTAACTTAGTGAGCTTACACATAGATTAAGTATAGTATTTTATTCCCTCATAATATATTGAAAAAAATTCTCCAGATGACATTTTGTTTTGAGCTTCTTCAGTTCAGTTCAGTTAAGTCACTCAATCGTGTCTGACTCTTTGCGACCCCATGAATCACAGCACACCAGGCCTCCCTGTCCATCACCATCTCCCGGAGTTCACTCAGACTCACGTCCACCGAGTCCGTGATGCCATCCAGCCATCTCATCCTCTGTCGTCCCCTTCTTCTCCTGCCCACAATCCCTCCCAGCATCAGAGTCTTTTCCAAAGAGTCAACTCTTCACATGAGGTGGCCAAAGTACTGGAGCTTCAGCTTTAGCATCATTCCTTCCAAAGAAATCCCAGGGCTGATCTCCTTTAGAATGGACTGGTTGGATCTTCTTGCAGTCCAAGGGACTCTCAAGAGTCTTCTCCAACACCACAGTTCAAACGCATCAATTCTTTGGTGCTCAGCCTTCTTCACAGACCAACACTGACATCCATATATGACCACAGGAAAACCCATAGCCTTGACTAGACGGACCTTAGTTGGCAAAGTAATGTTTCTGCTTTTGAATATGCTATCTAGGTTGGTCATAACTTTTCTTCCAAGGAGTAAACGTCTTTTAATTTCATGGCTGCAATAACCATCTGCAGTGATTTTGGAGCCCCCAAAAATAAAGTCTGACACTGTTTCCACTGTTTCCCCATCTATTTCCCATGAAGTGATGGGACCAGATGCCATGATCTTCATTTTCTGACTGTTGAGCTTTAAGCCAACTTTTTCACTCTCCTCTTTCACTTTCATCAAGAGGCTTTTTAGCTCCTCTTCACTTTCTGCCATAAGGGTGGTGTCATCTGCATATCTGAGGTTATTGATATTTTTGCCAGCAATCTTGATTCCAGCTTGTGTTTCTTCCAGTCCAGCGTTTCTCATGATGTACTCTGCATATAAGTTAAAAAAGCAGGGTGACAATATACAGACTTGATGTACTCCTTTTCCTTTTTGGAACCAGTCTGTTGTTCCATGTCCAGTTCTAACTGTTGCTCCTTGACCTGCATACAGATTTCTCAAGGGGCAGGTCTGGTGGTCTGGTGTTCCCATCTCTCTCAGAATTTTCCATAGTTTATTGTGATCCACACAGTCAAAGACTTTGGCATAGTCAATAAAGCAGAAATAGATGTTTTTCTGGAACTCTCTTGCTTTTTCCATGATCCAGCAGATGTTGGCAATTTGATCTCTGGTTCCTCTGCCTTTTCTAAAACCAGCTTGAACATCAGGGAGTTCATGGTTCACGTATTGCTGAAGCCTGGCTTGGAGAATTTTGAGCATTACTTTACTAGCATGTGAGATGAGTGCAATTGTGCGGTAGTTTGAGCATTCTCTGGCATTGCCTTTCTTTGGGATTGGAATGAAAACTGACCTTTCCAGTCCTGTGGCCACTGCTGGGTTTTCCAAATTTGCTGGCATATTGAGTGCAGCACTTTCACAGCATCATCTTTCAGGATTTGAAATAGCTCCACTGGAATTCCATCACCTCCACTAGCTTTGTTCGTAGTGATGCTTTCTATGGTCCACTTGACTTCCCATTCCAAGATGTCTGGCTCTAGATGAGTGATCACACCATCATGATTATCTGGGTCTTGAAGATCTTTTTTGTACAGTTCTTCTGTGTATTCAATGCAAAGAAATAGAGGAAAAGAACAGAATGGGAAAGACTAGAGATTTCTTCAAGAAAAATTGAGTTTCTTAGATGTAGACAAATTAAGAGGTAGAGTTCAATTTTGCTTGGAAGAATTTAAACACCTGAATATCATTAGCCTTCCTATGCTTTTTAGAAAATTGTTATTTTTATGATTTTTTAAGAATGTGCTTAGTCTAGTAACCTTAGATATGATTGCATGTGTGTATGTTCTCAGAAGGGTTTCACAGGTGGCATTCCTGGTAAAGAACCTGCCTGCCAAATAGAGGAGACATAAGAGACATGGGTTTGATCCCTTGAAGAAGATCCCCTGGAACGGGGCATGGCAACCTATTCCACTCTTCTAACCTGGAGAATCCCAAGGACAGAGGAGCCTAGTGGGCTACAGTCCAGAGGGTCTTAAGACTGAAGTGACTTAGTACACAGCACATGTTCTCAGAAACAAAGCTTTGGTTGTATAACAACAAATACAAGAAAGATGAAAATTGATTTGCTGATATCTTAAGAGGCATCTTAAGGCAATAAACTGGTTTAATGTATAGTCAACACTGATAGAATGCTTTTTGAAAAAAAATTTAACACATTCATGTCTGTGTTTTCAGAAGAAATTCAGAATGGGAGCATCTCACATAACTAAATTCTGTAATCACTCTAAACTGAATGGAGTGAAATTTAGCAGAAAGTTTTATTATGTGGAAAGACCTTTGGCATTTCCTCTTGTAAAAACCCCTTATTCTAACTTTTATGTTCTTGGGAAGAACATTTTCACATTGATTTATCTATCAGTTGTTTAGACAGATTCCAAATAAGTTTTATATTCCAAATAAACAAGGTTACTTGTTGCCTTGATCCTACTTCTTCTAATCTTGATGTTATCAACCTCCCCCCTCATGAGGGGAGTGAGTATAATCCATCACTCTCCTTTTAAGATGGGCTTCTTGATAACCTCAGAGTGACCCTTTCTCTCAAACTAGTTTTGTTCTTTTTGCAAGTTACTGTCCAACACTTTTTAGCCTGAAAATATGAGAGTAGCCTTATTTGATTTGGTATATGTTAAAAACACACCAAATAAATTTTTTCTGTAACTTATCAAATGCGCAGAGAATACTGCATAAGTATTTTAAGTTTGAGTAGATGAGGCCATGCGTTTTAAAAAAAAAACACTATTTTGAAAGTTTTACTTTATTTGAAGGCTACAGTGATATAATTTAAATCATTAGATCCCTGCAGAGATCATGTATTAAATTTTGTTTACTTTACAGATGCAAACGTTATGAAAATAGCTTTTATAGCTATAAATTTTAGAATTTACTAAAGACCAATAAATTCACAGCAATTGAAAGACAAATATGAAAATGTAATTTCACATCTGTTGCACATATATGAACATATTATCATATAATGCATATATATATGCATATGATTATATTAAAGGATATTTATGCCCCATTTTTTATTATATGTAAATTTTTTGAGGTCTTCCTAATAGAGGCAGAAGGATGTTGTTTTGCACTGAGTGCAATTTATATAGAGTTATAATATATATGTATATGATAATATGATATCAAATTTGACTTTACATATCATACCTCCTATTATAATGCTCAAATCTTGGAAGGTTTTAACAGATTTTGCTTTGGTAATAGATGGGAATTATTGTTTTTAAACAAGACAAAGCTCTTAGTTCATTGCTAGATATGGGACAATGTGAATGGGGAATGAAGAAGAAATGATCCCCAGTGGATTCTGAAAACAGAGGTAGAATATCTCAAAATGTAGCACTTAATATAGTTTTATGAGAATTGTCATAGAGCTCAGCTTTCTGACTGAACGAACTTTCAGTTTACATCTCAAAGAAATTCTTCTTGAAATGTTTAAGATGCTTTTGACTTTGCTGCAACACACCAAATGCTGATGGGAGAGATAATGTAGCATGTTTTTGCAGAACAGGTGCTTGAAATGGGAAGAAAGATACCTGCAGCAATTTCCAAGTTGAGTATTGAAGCAGTCAACACTCTGCAGAATGTGATTAATGGACAGTTCCACTTTAGAATGACAGTGATTTAAATTAAACTTTAATGTTCACATTTGCACAAAGATTTTTCTATACCAAGAGAGATCAAAGCTATATATGGCTGTGTATATACATGTATTATACACACATGGACACACACACACACATACACGTACAGTTTTCCCCTGCTATCCCCAAGGAGAGCATTCTCAAACCCAGCTCTTCCACTTATTAGCTGTGAGCAAATACTCACCTTCCTGAGTTCCTTTCTTTCAGAATGTTACATTAAAGAGCAGCCTACCTCACTGTATTATTCTGAGCATAGCACCAATAGTTAGCCCTCACAAGTATTAAGCATTGTTAATACAACTACCATATGATCCATTAATCCCACTTCTGGGTGTAAACAGGAAGGAAATGGAAGCAGACTCTCAGATATTTCTGCTCCCCCATGTTTTTCACAGCGTTAGTCATGATAGCCAAGATATGAAAACAAACTTAGTGTCCATCAAACAAACACACACACACACACACACACACACACACACACACACTAGTATATTATTCAGCCATAAAACATAAGGAAATCTTGCCATGTGAGGGCATTGTGCTTAATGAGATAAGCCGGACGAAGACAAATATTGTATTATATTGCATGTGGAATCTAAAAAAGTCAAACTTGTAGAAACAGAGTAAAATGGTGGTTAACAGGTGCCAGGGGTAGGGGAATCAGGGAGATGCTGCCAAACTGTATACACTGGCAGAGAGAAGACGGAGAAGTTCTAGAGGTCATTAATGCACAAAGTAGTGACTACAGTCAACAATGCTATATAGCAAACTTCAAAATTGCTGTGACGCCAGATCTTAAGTGTTTTCATAACTAAAAAGAAGTGATAATTATGTGATGTGATAAGAATTTAGCTAAAGGTGCAGCAGTAATCAATTTGATTTCAGTATTCACCATCTGGTGATGTCCATGTGTAGAGTCTTCTCTTGTATTGTTGTAAGAGGGTGTTTGCTCTGACCAGTGCATTATCTTGGCAAAACTCTGTTAACCTTTGTCCTGCTTCATTTTGTACTCCAAGGCCAAATTTGCCTGTTACTCAGTGTATCTCTTGACTTCCTACTTTTGCATTCCAGTCCTCTATAATGAAAGGGACATCTTTTTGGGGTGTTAGTTCTAGAAGGTCTTCTAGGTCTTCATAGAACCATTCAACTTCAGCTTCTTTGGCATTACTGGTTGGGGCATAGACTTGGATTACTGTGATACTGAATGGTTTGCCTTGGAAATGAACAGAGATCATTCTGTCATTTTTGAGATTGCATCCAAGTACTGCATTTCGGACTCTTTTGTTGACTATGATGGCTATTCCATTTCTTCTAAGGGATTCTTGCCCCCAGTCCATTTTAGTTCACTGATTTCTAAAATGTCGACATTCACTCTTGCCATCTCCTGTTTGATTACATCCAATTTGCCTTGATTCATGGGCCTAACATTCCAGATTCCTAAGCAATATTGCTCTTTACAGCATCAGACTTTACTTCCATCACCAGTCACATCCATAGCTAGGTGTTGTTTTCACTTTGGCTCCATCTCGTCATTTTTTCTGATGTTATTTCTCACTCTTCTCCAGTACCATATTGGGCACCTACTGACATGGGGAGTTCCTCTTTCAGTGTCCTATCTTTTTTCCTTTTCATACTGTTCATGGGGTTCTCAAGGCAAGAATACTGAAGCAGTTTGCCATTACTTTCACCAGTGATGAAGACCCAAGATGGTAACTGACTTTGGCTCAAATCATGAACTCCTCATTTGCCAAATTCAGACTTCAGCTGAAGAAAGTAGGGAAAACCGCTAGACCATTCAGGTATGACCTAAATCAAGTCCATTATGATTCTACAATGGAAATGATAAATAGATTTAAGGGATTAGGTCTCTTAGACAGAGTGCCTGAAGAACTATGGATGGAGGTTCGTGACATTGTATAAGAGACAGTGATCGAGACCATCCACACACAAAAAATGGAAAAAGTCAAAATTGTTGTCTAAGGAGGCCTTACAATTAGCTGAGAAGAGAAGAGAAGCAAAAGGCAAAAGAAAAGGAAAGATATACCCATTTGAATGCAGAGTTCCAAAAGATAGCACAGAGAGATGAGAAAGCCTACCTCAGTGATCAATGCAAGGAAATAGAGGAAAACAATAGAATGGGAAAGATTAGAGACCTCGTCAAGAAAATTAGAGATACCAAGGGAATATTTCATGCAAAGACAGGCACAATAAAGGACAGAAACAGTATGGACCTAACAGAAGTATAAGATATTAAGAAGAGGTGGCAAGAATACACAGAAGAACTATACAAAAAAGATCTTCATGACCCAGATCATCAAGATGATGTGATCACTCACCTAGAGCCAGACATCCTGGAATGTGAAGTCAAGTGGGCCTTAGGAAACATCACTACAAACAAAGCTAGTGGAGGTGATGGAATCCTTGTTGAGCTATTTCAGATTGTAAAAGATAATACTCTGAAAGTGCTGCACTCAATGTGCCATCAAATTTGGAAAACTTAGCAGTGTCCACGGGACTGGAAAAGGTCAGTTTTCATCCCACTCCCGAAGAAAGGTAATGCCAAAGAATGCTCAAACTACCACACAGTTGCACTCATCTCACAAAAAATTCTCCAAGTTAGACTTCAACAGTATGTGAATCAGCAATTTCCAGAATTCAAGCTGGATTTAGAAAAGGCAGAGGAACCAGAGATCAAATTGCCAGCATTCGTTGGATCATCGGAACGGTGAGAGAGTTCCAGAAAAACAACTACTTCTGCTTTATTGACTACGCCAAAGCCTTTGACTGTGCGGATCACAAAAAACAGTGAAAAATTCTATAAGAGGTGAAAAAACCAGACTACATTACCTCCCTCCTGAGAAATCTGTATGCAGGTCAAGAAGCAACAGTTAGAACTGGACATGGAACAAAAGACTGGTTCCAAACTGGGAAAAGAGTACGTCAAGGTTGTATATTGTCACCTTGCTTATTTAACTTATATGCAGGGTATATCATGCAAAATGCCAGGCTGGATGAAGCACAAGCTGAATCAAGATTGCTGGGAGATAAATCAACAACCTCAGATATGCAGATGACACCACCCTTATGGCAGAAAGCAAAGAAGAACTAAAGAGCCTCTTGATGAAGGTGAAAGAGAAGAGTGAAAAAGTTGGCTTGAAACTCAACATTCAGAAAACTAAGATCATGTCATTCAGTCCCATCACTTCATGGCAAATAGATGGGGAAACAATGGAAACAGAGATAGACTTTATTTTTAGGGCTCCAAAATCACTGCAGATGATGACTGCAGCCACAAAATTAAAAGACGCTTGCTCCTTGGAAGAAAAGCTATGACCAACCTAGACAGCATATTAAAAAGCAGAGACATTACTTTGCCACCAAAGGTCCATCTAGTCAAAGCTATGGGTTTTCCAGTAGTCATGTATGGATATGAGAGCAGCACTATAAAGAAAGCTGAGCACTGAAGAATTGATGCTTTTGAACTGTGTTGTTGGAGAAGACTCCTGAGAGTCCCTTGGACTGCAAGGAGATCCAACCAGTCCATCCTAAAGGAAATCAGTCCTGAATATTCATTGGGAGGACTGATGTTGAAGCTGAAACTCCAATACTTTGACCACCTAATGCAAAGAACTGACTCCTTGGGAAAAACTCTCATGCTGGGAAAGATTGAAGGTAGGAGGAGAAGGGGATGACAGAGGATAAGATGGTTGGATGGCATCACTGACTCAATGGACATGAGTTTCAGCATCTCCAGAAGTTGGTGATGAACAGGGAAGGCTGGCGTACTGCAGTCCATGGTGTCACAAAGAGTCAAACATGACTGAGTAACTGAACTGAACTGACAGCAGTAACCACATTATAAGATATAAATATATCAAACCAATATAACATATACTTTATACTTATATAATTGTTACATGCCAGTTATATCTTATTACAAAAATTTTTACAGATCATTTTTATTCTTAGTAGAGCTTAATTATTTCTATATATAATAACATTTTCAGTATTTGGTGACTAAGGGATTTTTAAAAATTTATTTTTAATTGGAGAATAATTACAATGTTGTGTTTATTTTTCTGTGCAACAACATGAATCAGCCATAAGTATACATGTATCTCCTCTGTCTTGAACCTCCTTCCCACCCCTCCATTCCATCCCACCCCTGTTGGTCATCACAGAGCACTGGGTTGAGTTCCTTGTGTTTTAAAGCAGCTTTCCACTAGCTATCCATTTTGCACATGGTAAATGTGTGTGTTTCAATCTACTCTGACCAAGGAATTTATTAAATTTAATATGTTAAGTAAAAATGTATATAACTTTAGTTGCATCTTCTGATGCATAACCTGTCATTAGTAGATCCTCTTAATAAACAGTTATAGAAATAGTGAATGTAATATATCATTTGCTACTATGTATTTGGTTAAAAACAATGAAACACCATTACACAATCTTCATAGATTTCTGTGAATCCAGGGTGACCAGATATCTTGTGTGTGGACACAGTAGGGAGCTGACACATTTTGCTTCATTTTTACATTCACTGTCTCCCAGAATTTCCCCCATCTCTTGATTTTGCCATCCTGGTTATGGGCTGGAAGAGAAAAAGTCATAGTTAGACAGAAGAGAACAGTATTGAGTATACGTTCACTCTGTAGTCACACTTCACATTGCATGTTATCAGTCTCGCAAAGCTGAGCAACTCTTCCTGAGGTTCCTGTGATTGTTAATGGTCCCCAAGTGGCAGTGGGTTACATAGACCAGCCTCTCAGTTCCATGGGTTTATGTAAAGGATGCAGATGTGTTTCTGTGTCCTGCAAAGAAATCTCCTTGTTTAGAGTTATATTCCCTTTGAGTCTCTCTCTCTTTGCTGAGTGTTGAATGGAAGGCAGCTCAGTAGAAGAGCAGAAGAGGAGACTCACATGACATTATCCCCTAGTTGCTCTCAGAGTCAGAAGAAAGTGGTCAACTAAAATGAGACAGCTCACAAGAGAGCGAGGAATGTGAAGAATTCCATCTTCTGGAAGATGCACAGAATCAGTGACAGGCAAACTGGAAGACTGAGTTAAGGGAGAAGGAAGTAATTAGAGGAAGACACTGTTTGGAAAGGTTGAAGACTTGAGGGGAAACTAAAACAGGCCAGGGAGAAAGTAAACCAGAATCCTAATGTTATGAGAAAAGTAGAGCAGAAAGTTAAAAAAAAAACAAAAAAGCCTGAAAAGGAAGGAAGAGAAAGGAATAAGGAAATGAAAAAAGTTTTAAATAGTAAGAAAATAAAAGAAATTAAAATCAGAAAGAAAAATTGTTTTCAGACTCCTATACTGTATTTTATTTGATTTTTATGTGTGTGCAGAAAGGAAATCTGTATGAAAGCTCTTCTTTGTGAAAAGCAAACAAACATCCACATGCAATGATTCCTATGTGCGATCAGGGCATGCCGCACTAACCTTCTCTCATCTTTGGAGGGAGTAGAATAAGCAGAAAAAAATCAAGTCAATAACAGACTTAATATACTCTGGCCTTCAATATATACCTTCCAGGAAATTTTGATTTTTTTTTTTTTCTGATGAGCCGGTGAGAAGAGGGATTTATATCTGATGCAACCACTGGCAGCTTGTCTGAGATACAGGAGCATTTAACACCCAGGGGGCAGTGATGTGGAAGGAGAGGAACTTGCTGATGGAGACACTGTATGTCCTAAACTCTGACTAGCAAGTGACCAGGCACCCAGCCAGCCCTGCAGATGGGCCTGAGTCCTGAGAGCAGGGTGCCCATGGCGGCTCCTCAAGGTTGTTTTCTGCAGAGCAAAGTTTCCACCCGCAGTTGTTCCACCAGCTGTTCACACTGAGATTATACACCTCCAGGTGGGAAGAGACATCATTGCCCATTCGTCTTTGAGTGAAATAAACTTTCTGCATGGAAAACAAAATCACCAAAGTGACGGTTCAGCGACCACAGATGTAACTCCAATGGCAGACCCTCCCACTGAACCCTGCCATGGAGCAGGTCTACTTGAGGGCGAGTCCAGATTTATGAGAGAACAAGTTCAGGACCCTCATAGTCTATCCTTCATTTCCCAGAGCACTTGGATTTCTTTAGATTCCCATGTGTGTAACACCATTTTCACAGACAAACCTGTCATTTCATTGTACTTCAAATATGGACTCTCAGAGTAAGGATATGTTATAGACCCGGTATCAGCCCTTGTCCCCATCAACACTGCAGTTGTTACACCTCAAGCCATCGTAATCTAACTTGAACCATTGAGGTAACCTCCTTGCTGGTCCTCCTGATGCTGATCTTGCTAAGAGCTTTTAGCCATTCTATTCTCCATACTGGGCTTCCCTGGTAGCTCAGCTGGTAAAGAATTCGCCTGCCATGTGGGAGACCTGGGTTTGATGCCTGGGTTGGCAAGATCCCCTGGAGCAGGGAACGGCTACCCACCCCAGTATTCTGGCCTGGAGAGTTCCATGGATTGTGTAGTCCATGGGATCACAAAGAGTTGGACATGACTGAGCAACATTCACTTCACTTTATTCTCCATACTACTCATGCCTTTCATAAACTTTTATGAGAGCACACACAACTTAAAATTTACTACTCTTCTATCTATTTCACTCACTCAGACTATAATACCTTTTAAAGAAAGAAACAGACTTTTGTGTCTATCACTGAAGACTCTAGCATAGTACCTGTCACTGAGTAATCTTCATAAATATCATAGATTTTACTTATATTTTAAACTCTCATGTTATTTTCTAAAGTGAAAAATGTATCCTCAATTGCTCACTCACTTATATAAAGACTGCATGGATATAAATACTCTGATCTGTTCTGTTCTGTTCAGTCACTCAGTCGTGTCCGACTCTTTGCGACCCCATGAATCGCAGCACGCCAGGCCTCCCTGTCCATCACCAACTCCCAGAGGTCACTCAGACTCACATCCATTGAGTCAGTGATGCCATTCAGCCATCTCATCCTCTGTCGTCCCCTTCTCCTCCTGCCCCAAATCCCTCCCAGCATCAGAGTCTTTTCCAATGAGTCAACTCTTCGCATGAAGTGGCCAAAGTACTAGAGTTTCAGCTTTAGCATCATTCCTTCCAAAGAAATCCCAGGGCTGATCTCCTTCAGAATGGATTGTGCCGGGGTCCAGCGCCAGTGGATCCAGGGTGATTCGAAGGTGGGGACAGAGTCAGCGTCCTTGGAAATAACTTATTTAATTACAGATAGAGAGGGATTAGAAAATTAGCAGAGAAAAAGATGCTGAATAACTTGGTTTACATGGAATACCAATCACCACCTACGTAGGCCGCAGGCGTCTTCCCGTTCTCCTGAAGGAGAGGAGGCACTGAGGCGCCCTGGTCCAATCTTAGAAACCCAGGCAAAATTAGCAGGCTTTGTGGGTACCCATGCACCAGATGGGAATTCAGCCAGAAAATAGTAGGAGAGAGAAAGAGGCTGAATAACTTGGTTTACGTGGGATACCATTAAAATTCCAAGATAAGGAATTTGCACCATCTACATTGGGCCACCGATGCCACTTGAATATCAGAAGGTGCCCCTCCTTGGGCTCCTTCTCACGTGGGCTTGAAAGCCAGGACAAGTAAGTAGACATGGCGAGCACCCACACTCCAGATGGGAATTCAGCCAGAAAAACGGGGAGCAAGAAAGGACGACATGGGGGAATCAGTCTTTCCGGAAACTGATCCCGATTTCTTTATTTTTAAGTTTGCTTATATACCTTTTGTTACACATAGGGATGAATACAGAGTCACGCGGGGGTCAGCAGTCCTGACCTTTATCAAAATCAGGTGCTTTACATAAAAAAAGATCTTAGGGGTTTTACATCATCTTCTGGCCATGAGGCCTGCTGACATTTTACGACCCTTTCTTTCTGATAACCAAAAAACTTATTTTTTCCAAGGGTGTTTTTTCTTAAACCAGGCACCACCCTCCAAATAAAGTTGCATTCCTATAGGGTGAGGGTGTAGTGAGTTACAATCAAGAAAGGAATTTATTTAACCCAAGGTTAACGTGATTAATCTTAAAGGGTTAATACTTATTTCTCCTATATGCTTAAAGGTTAATACTTATTTCTCCTATATGCTAGTTATATTCATTATAAGGGCAGGGAATATGGAGATCTAGCAGCAAACATCAGCCCAACAAATGAAAATCCTTTCACCAATGTTCCCCTTAAGATCTATTTAGTCTTAAGATAGTGATAAAGTTACATTTTTACATAGCAAGGACACAGTAATTTATAACAAAGTACAGTGAACTATTACAAAAGAGAAAATTCATTAACTCAAAAAGTCTAGTATTGCTAACCTTAAAAACTATTATATTTCCTTTTCTATATTCCAAATACATTGATTAATATATTCCCAGGTGCCTAAGGATATGGAGGCCTGGCAGCAATCATTGACTCAACAATGACAAAAGCCCTATGCTAATTAAGACTCTCAAAATACTCCAAACTCTCTGTGCTGTTTATGGTTGAGAGGTAGTAAACAGTCCTGTGCTAGTGGCAGGAGTATGGATAATCCTGTCACACAAGCTAGTTTGTCAGCAGAGAGGATTGACCTGAGACACCCTTGTCCCACCCAGGGCAGGGGATTAGCAGCAATTATTGGCACAACAAGTGAAAAACCCTTCACCAATATAATTCCTAACCAACCCACTATACTAATAATTTCTAACTTCCCAAAAGAATTTGCCTTTAGTAAGTCTAAAACATCTCGTGCCTCTCAGGTTGGGAGGCTGTAAACAATCACATGTGGCCAGACGAACCTATACAGGCGGGCTAGATAACCTTCAGAGGAGTTTGTAAGTTGAAACACTCTTGTCACACCCAGGAATTTTTATTGCCTTGGAGCTGCACGTTTACTCCTTCTCCAAGAGAATCGGTGAGGAACAGCCCCCCATAAAGTCAGAGGTGTAGGCGAGAGCATGAAACAGTAAAGTAGATAGACTCTGGTTTTGGGGGTAGATGCTCGGGAACAGGGGGTTTCCTGAGGCTTGATCATGCCTTTGCGTATGCCAAGCCTCCTTCCTCATGACCTTTGCCATGGGCGGAGTTCCTCATGCTGGCTCCCAGCAGGATTGGTTGGATCTCCTTGCAGTCCAAGGGACTCTCAAGAGTCTTCTCCGACACCACAGCTCAAAAGCATCAATTCTTCAGTGCTCAGCCTTCTTTACAGTCCAACTCTCACATCCATACATGACCACAGGAAAAACCATAGATTGAAGTGTAAACTGTGTTCTAATTCATCTCAACACCTCTGAACCACAAAGAGGGCTTGATTCTGCTAGTAATATAAAGCAAATTGGTTGAAAGTATACCATCTTCAGGATAAATTATGAATCATTCCTAATGAAATCTAAATTATTTTCCATTTCTCCAGCCGCATCTCCCACTAGTTTTCCAAGAACACTCTCTTACTAAGTACTCACAGCTCCTTAAACCCTCCCAGGTGCCTTTTTCTGACCTTTGTGTGTGTCATACTCTCCGACTTCTCTCCACAGCTTAGTTATCTCAGTTTTCCTTATGTTTTGAGCTGTGGTCCAGCTTTTAATGTCTGTATGGAACTTACCGACCCCATTCCCACAGCTTCCAGCTAAATAAGGAAGGTTCCTCATCAACCCTTTTTTGTTGCAATTCTTACATTTAAACATTTTTTTAAAAGCCATCATAATAACTACCATATTTAAATTCAAGTGTGTAATAATTCATAAATCTATGTGACCAAATATGTATATGATTTAATTTAATCCAAACAATAGACTATAATGTAAGCCACATTTCATTGACAAGGGAATTTTTCCCGAAAGTCACATAGCTAATAATGGACAAATCGAGAGGGATTGGAACCCAGTCATATCCATATGATTCTAGAACCCCCATTCACCTTGATATTTGCTGTTTGATATTTAGACTTCCTAAAGAGTGAGTTCCTTTAGGGCAGGAGCTGCCTTTTTTATTTCTGTATCACTTGTACTTGGTGTATCATTTATCATATACTCAGTCAGTTCTTACTTTTCCGATGAATAAATGAAAGAATGATTGAATGCACTCGTAGGTAAATGTTAGTTCTGTGGCATGGAAAAGAGGAGGAATAAAAATCCACCAGAGTTGTCCTACTTATGTTTCCATTTGAATAAAACTAGTATTCAAAAAGAAAAAGAATGCTTTCTTGTGAATACCAGAGTCTACCTCTAACCAAAAACTTTTAACATTCAATAATCTGAAGGATAAATAGGATACAGTTTATAGTATACAGTATATAGTAATCTTTAAATACTTTATTTCTCCGTTAAATAGTCCATTTCTGAAATATAGGCCTAAATCACAAAATCCATTTGAAATTGTTTTCTAGGATATTAAAAATATTGGACTATTGGAAAATAACCATCAACAAGGGCTTAAAATATAGACAATATTAAATAAGGAAAACTTATGCTGATTAAATCCTCTTGGACTTTGTCGGTTTTATAGATCATTATTTCTCATTTCCATCCAAATAAAAAAGAATATTTGTTTTCCAATAAGCATTTTTGAAATCTTTGAAATATGTGGTTTAGTCCTCAAATTAGCATAGTACTTTCCATTTCTTTCTTTTAAAAAGCATACAGATTAAGAAGTAAAATCTTTATATGCTAAACTTTAAAATGATAAATTCTACAGGATTTTTCTCTTCTTTGACTTTACAAATAACTTATGTGGGGTATCTACATTACTTTCTTTCATTTTTATTTCTTCATATTTATTTTATAATTAAGTATTACTTCTGAGATAATCCTTAATATTCTGTTCTTTAGAAATTAGTGACTATATGACAATTTCATCTGAAGAGTCCATTTTAATTATTTATTTACAAATGTCAATGCATGATATTAAATTACTGATGTAGTAGTAACTCATCAATGTCTATGTTTTGGTTCTGCTATTAGGTGTTTTGATATATTTTAATATTTGCCTACTGCAAATTTTAAAAAGTCAAGCAAAATTATAGCAGAATATTTCCTAAAGGATAAGAATCTTTTCTTTCCTCTAAGTATTTGCATTGACAATTTAGAAATAATGGAAACCCACAGTTTGGCTTGCTGGATCAGTTAGAGCAGGTCAGGGATACTGCATGAATAGGTAACCCACAAATATTAGTAGACTAAAATAACAAGGGTTTACTTTTATTTCTCAGGATATGTGTTTAACATAGGACACCAGAGGAATCAATTTATCATGGACAGTTAATAATATAAGATGATAGTGGCTCCATCTTTTTATGTGTCTCCAATTGTGGTGGCAGGGAAGAGTAATAACATAGGAGGCAATTTGGTGCTACAGCCTGAATGTGATACATTTTGTTTCTGCCCATGAACCAGCACTTAGAACTAGTAAAATACACTGCCCAATCTGTAAAGATGGCTGAGAAAAGAGATTTTTCCGTATATCATGAAAGATAGGACAAAATATGGATGAATATTAGATGTTTTTATTTGCAAATATCAGCTTGAAGTCATTCTGTGTTTATTTACACATATATCATGAAAGATAGGACAAAATGTGGATATTAGATGTTTTTATTTGCAAATATCAGCTTGAAGTCATTTTGTGTTTATTTACACATATATCATGAAAGATAGGACAAAATGTGGATGAATATTAGATATTTTTATTTGCAAATATCAGCTTGAAGTCATTTTATGTTTATTTACACATATAAAAACTGTGCTTTCCAGCTTGAAAATACTAGCTTTTCTTTCATCAAATTAGACCTCAATGTACATTTATTTCCGTTTTTGAGCTCAATACCTATTCTCATTAATAAATCAATTTTATGTGTCCTTTTTATTTTTTAGGCTCCTTCTTGGCATAAAATGCTTTTCTTGTTACTCTATATCATAAATAAAGTGTGAGATGCTCCCAGGAACTTTTATTTCTCAAGTTCTGTCTTCACATATGTTTTGTACATATAGATTCTAGTACATCCTGATAGCTACATAAGAATTTGTGTGTGTGTGGTTTCTTTTTAAACTTAGCTTACCTCCATAAGGTCTTCATTCCAAATTCACTATCTCAGTGAAAACTTCCCTTTATAGCTAAAACTGCAGCTGGCATTTATTGGGATAATGCTTCCTGCATTTATCCATCTTTAGCACACCAGTATATTTTATCTTTTTATTTTTTATTTTTTAATTAATGTTTTTCCTGTACTTATGTGTATACTTCATGAGGGCAGGGATTTTTATCTGTGTCATTCACTTGTAACTCCGATGCCTGTAATTGCTAGATATGTGATAGATATTTAATAAACCTGTTAAATTAATTCACAAGTACTGCTATTTTATATTTATCGAATTTAAACTTCTCCTAGTGACTTTTTTATATAGTAGCTGAAGCTTCAACTCTTTGACAGTGCTCTGCTTTCCCCCATTCTCCCCCTATTAAGTATGTATAAATATATATATTAATGTATGCATTATATATGTATAAATTACTGTTTGCTTTATTATGGCTGTATAAATATTGGTCACTGATAAACCAATGGAGGATCCTGTGATTCAGTCTCTGAGATGGAAAGCAGAAAAAATAGAGGCAGAAGGATGTATGGTAGTTGACTTGGTCGTCTGGGGGTTCCCTCTCAAAAACTTCTCCCTGCCATCTGCCTCTGACACCTGCATTTTTGGCACCGACCACTCACTTCGTGTTATATGGTGCCTTTCCACCTGATCATCTCTGGAAAAGTCAGTGCGTGTGGGCAGGGTGGTGACTTGTTTGTCCAAGGGCTCTTCAGTGTGAATTAGGGTCCCAGAAGACACAAAGCAGTGGTACTAGAGTGCAAGTGTAGTTCCTATGAAGCAGGAAACAGGTGCAGAATTGAGAAGGAAGATCAGAAAACAGGATGAGTTTTGTCCTGATGTTGGGGGAGGAAGCTGCCCCTGAGGGTGAGCCCCAGTCGTTAGACAGGATTCCCATGTGTGTCCCAGAAATGCATAACAATGGGCTCGTAGAGCTGGGAGGTGCTTGCAGAGGCTAGTCACCCAGCACCTCCTTCTGCAGATGGAGAAACAGGCTTGAGGTAGCCCAACACCACATAGCTGGAAAATAGCCGACTTGCTTCCATAACTTCTGTTTTCATTCTCCCAGTCTATTTCTGAATATTCATTGCTGTCTCTGTTGGCAAATCCACTTCTTATTTCTCAAATCAGCAAAGTCTGCTCTTGCAGAATCCATGCTTCCTTCCAGTTTTCATCCTAAGAGATTAACTTGAATGTGTCAGCTGTCCAGTGTTGCTCTTACCAAACTCTAGGCACAAGCTCCCCCACTATCCACTACAGTATCTTAAAAGTTATGCATTCTCATGAGTAGTTGCCAATGAATAATGGTCTTTGCGGCTTCCAGTGCCTCAGTTTGCATTATCTGACAGTGATTTCTATCTATCATTCTTGCTTTTCAGCTCTCTAATTGCTGTTAAGCCATTTTTAATGCCACGTAAATGTGTACATGGTTACCATCACATATTAATCTTTGTACATATAATTCACTGTTTTAATTAAGAGCAAATTGATACAGCAGTTAGATATACTCTAAAAGGAAAGGGAAACTGTGGTAAATATCCCACCATCATTACAAGATGATATCAGACAGAAAGTGACACCCAAATCAGATGGTGAGCCCTATAGAAAGATAATGAGCCTGTTTTATGTATCAAATTGAAAAAAAAGAATAAGAAATTGCAATAAAAAGGGAAAGACAAGAGATATCTAAACTTGAAAAGTTCAGTGACTGACATTTTATATTCTGCTTTTGGGAAGAGCCTAAGAATTCATAGTCAACCTTTTAATTAGCTGATTCTCCTAAAACCTAAGTTCTGCTTTATCATTTAATCATGTAATCCATTCTCTCTTGAATTATCTGCTAACATGTGACAGTTTTTAAGAATTCTGTCTTTTATTGTTAACGGAGGATATTTAGATGTCACTTTTAGTTATAATTTATCTGATTAAAATGACACGGAAGTCTTGGAAGTGTATTTATCAAACTAAAAGAACACTATTTTTGCTATTTGAAAAAGTGATCTGGTATCATATTCTATTGATATTGTTATTGACATAAGGACAACCTTAGTAAAAATGTTTACTAAACATATTATCTTAAAAATTCATATAAGTAAATTTTCTAAGAATGTGCTTTAGTGTCAAGGATTTTGGAGTAAGGGAAAGGGAAATTAGGTATTACAGAAGATGTAAATGGTAGCAGTGCCCCAAGGCTGACTTGAAATAGTTATAGTATTTCCCTGAAAAGCTAATATGGAACTTTGAGTCAAGCTTTGGGAATTTTAATTCTGTTTTTATCATAACATGCAGTGTCAAAGCAGTGAGTTGTGTCTAAGTTGTTCATTAATACAACTGAAATAGCTAGATTGACTTCCACATGGCCTTCTGGCCAGCTATGGAGGCAGGCCTTTACATCTAGACAGTAACTTAGGTGCTGCCTCATTAAATCACTAAGCAGTGGTTTTATATCCTGTATAAAAACAGCCCAGGGCTCGGCTTGCTAAGACAGAATGTCGATTTTCTTAGTTTTTATCCATCCATCTAGGCCAGAGTCTTATATTAAATGATGGCCCTTCAGTGTTTGCTAGAAGAATGAATGAATCACTGGTAAAAACAACAATCATAATTTTCTCTTGAATTATGAACTTTTGTATTTTGTGCTTGACCAGTACAAATAACTAAGGAATTATTCAGTGTAACTCTTTCAATGTATAGTTGATAACACAAACCACTTTCTATTAGACTACAAAATTGTCAGGGTTATAAGAGAGATGAAATAGTATGAAGGACTATAAAGGAAAATATAAAAAATTAAAATCCTTCACATAGATTTTAAAAAATGAGCCAACTGAAAATTTTCTGTTCTGCCATTTTCTAAAAATGAGCACTAAGTTAGAAATTAACATCAAAATCTCTAAAACCAAATGCAAGCATGTTGCTAACAACCGTTGAGGTCATGGCTGACTTCAAGCACTAGTTCTTTTTTTGTGTGCATGGAAATGTGCTACTTTATCTAAAACAGATGCTTACCTCAAGTCTTCTTCATTGTTGTTCAGTCATGTTTAACTCTTTGCAGCCCCATAGACTGCAGCACACCAGGATCCTCTGTCCTCTACTATCTCCCAGAGTTTTCTCAGATTCATGTCCACTGAGTCAGTGATGCTATCCAACCATCTCATCCTCTGCAGCCTCCTTCTCCTTTTGCCTTCAATTTTTCACAGCATCAGTATTTTTTCCAATGAGTTGGCTCTTTACATCAGGAGGCCAAAGTATTGAACCTTCAGCTTTAGCATCAGTCCTTCCAGTGAATATTCAGGGTTGATTTTCCTTTAGGATTGACTGGTTTGATCTCCTTGCAGTCCAAGGGACTCTCAAGAGTCTTCTCCAGCACCATGATTCAAAAGCATCAATACTTTGGTGCTGAGCCTTCTATGTGGTCCAACTCTCACATCCATACATGACTACTGGAAAAGCCATAGCTTTGACTTGATGGACCTTTGTAGGAAAAATGATGTCTTTGCTTTTTAATATGCTGTCTAGGTTTGTCATAGCTTTTCTTCAAAGGGGCAAGTATCTTAAATTCATGGCTGCAGTCACAGTCAACAGTGGCTTTGGAGCCCAAGAAAATAAAATCTGCCAATGTTTCCACTTTTCCCCTTCTGTTTATAATGGATGCCATGATCTTAGTTTTTTGAATTCTGAGTTTTAAGCCAGCTTTTTCATTCTCCTCTTTCACCTTCAAGAGGCTCTTTAGTTCCTCTTGTCTTTCTGACTTTAGAGTAGTATCATCTGCATATCTGAGGCTGATATTTCTCCAGGCAATCTTGATTTCAGCTTGTGAGTCATCCAGCCTGGCATTTTGCATGATGTACTCTGCATTGAAGTTAAAATAGCAGAGTGACAATATATAGCTTTGATGTACTCCTTTCCCAATTTTAAACCAGTCCATTTTTCCATGTCTGGTTGTTACCTCAGTCTTACTCTATTGAAGGTCATTTCTTTTGTGCTTAGTTTTTAGCACTGTATTCTTAAAGTTTTTTTGCTAGTTCTTAATCAATTCAATATATACAGTGCTACTATATGGGACATTGTCTCAAATGAAGATTGGAAGATTTTCTTTTTTCCAATTATGTGCCTAACAATGTGATTATATATTAGTGAAATCATAAGTTTGGGTTAACCTTCACAGTTTTCTGAAGCGCTAGAATATCTGCAGGCTTCCCTGGTGGCTCAGATGGTAAAGAATCTGCCTGCAAAGTGGGTTTTATCCCTGGTTTGTGAACATCCCCTGGAGAAGGAACAGCTACCCACTTCAGTCCATGAACTCGTAAAGAGTCAGGCACAACTGAGTGACTAACACTTTCACTTTTTTTCCCACAGGATAACTATATCCTCCATTAAGTCACACCCAGTTCAATTCAGTTCAGTCACTCAGTCGTGTCCAACTCTTTGCGACACCATGAATCGCAGCACACCAGGCCTCCCTGTCCATCACCAACTCCTGGAGTTCACCCAGACTCATGTGCATTGAGTTGGTGCTGCCATCCAGCCATCTCATCCTGTGTCGTCCCTTTCTCCTCCTGCCCCCAATCCTTCCCAGCATCAGGGTTTTTCCAGTGAGTCAACTCTTCGCATGAGGTGGCCGAAGTATTGGAGTTTCAGCCTCAGCATCATTCCTTCCAATGAACACCCAGGACTGGTCTCATTTAGGATGGACTGGTAGGATCTCCTTGCAGTCCAAGGGACTCTCAAGAGTCTTCTTCAACACCACAATTCAAAAGCATCAATTCTTCAGTGCTCAGCTTTCTTTATAGTCCAACTCTCACATCCATACATGACCACTCAAAAAACCATAGCCTTGACTAGATGGACCTTTATTGGCAAAGTAATATCTCTGCTTTTGAATATGCTATCTAGGTTGGTCATAACTTTCCTTGCAAGGAGTAAGCATTTTTTAATTTCATGGCTGCAGTCACCATCTGCAGTGATTTTGGAGCCCCCCAAAATAAAGTCTCACACTGTTTCCACTGTTTCCCCATCTATCTGCCATGAAGTGATGGGACCAGATGCCATGATCTTCATTTTCTGAATGTTGAGCTTTAAGCCAACTTTTTCACTCTTCTCTTTCACTTTCATCAATTGGTTTTTTAGTTCTTCTTCACTTTCTGCAATAAGGGTGAAGGTTATTCTGAGGTAACTGATACTTCTCCCGGCAATCTTGATTCCAGTTTGTGCTTCTTCCAGCCCAGAATTTCTCATGATGTATTCTGTATATAAATTAAATAAGCAGGGTGACAATACAAAGCCTTGACATACTCCTTTTCGTACTTGGAACCAGTCTGTTTTTCCATGTCCAGTTCTAACTGTTACTTCCTGGCTTGCATATAGGTTTCTCAAGAGGCAGGTCAGGTGGTCTGGTATTCCCATCTCTTTCAGAATTTTCCACAGTTTATTGTGATCCACACAGTCAAAGACTTTGGCATAGTCAATAAAGCAGAAATAGATGTTTTCCTGGAACTCGCTTGCTTTTTCCATGATCCAGCAGATGTTGGCAATTTGATCTCTGGTTCCTCTGCCTTTTCTAAAACCAGCTTGAACATCTGGAAGTTCAGGGTTCATGTTGCTGAAGCCTGGCTTGGAGAATTTTGAGCATTACTTTACTAGCGTGTGAGATCAGTGCAATTGTGCAGTAGTTTGAGCATTCTTTGAGATTTCCTTTCTTTGGGATTGGAATGAAAACAGACCTTTTCCAGTCCTGTGGCCACTGCTGAGTTTTCCAAATTTGCTGGCATATTGAGTGCAGCACTTTCACAGCATCATCTTTCAGGATTTGAAATAGCTCAACTGTAATTCTATCACCTCCACTAGCTTTGTTCGTAGTGATGCTTCCTAAGGCCCACTTGACTTCCCATTCCAGGATGTCTGGCCCTAGATAAGTGATCACACCATCGTGATTATCTTGGTCATGAAGATCATTTTTGTACAGTTCTTCTGTGTATTCTTGCCACCTCTTCTTAATATCTTCTGCTTCTGTTAGGCCCATACCATTTCTGTCCTTTATTGAGCCCATCTTTGCATGAAATGGTCCCTTGGTATCTCTAATTTTCTTGAAGAGATCTCTAGTCTTTCCCATTCTGTTCTTTTCCTCTATTTCTTTGCATTGATTGCTGAGGAAGGCTTTCTTATCTGTTCTTGCTATTCTTTGGAACTCTGCCTTGAGATGCTTATATCTTTTCTTTTCTCCTTTGCTTTTTCCTTCTCTTCTTTTCACAGCTATTTGTAAGGCCTCCTCACTCAGCCATTTTGCTTTTTTGCATTTCTTTTCCATGGGGATGGTCTTGATCCCTGTCTCCTCTACAATGTCACGAACCTCCATCCATAGTTCCTCCAGCACTTTGTCTATCAGATCTAGTCCCTTAAATCTATTTCTCATTTCCACTGTATAATCATAAGGGATATGATTTAGGTCATACCTGAAAGGTCTAGCAGTTTTCCCTACTTTCTTCAATTTGAGTCTGAATTTGGTAATAAGGAGTTCATGATCTGAGCCAGTCAGCTCCTGGTCTTGTTTTTGTTGACTATATACAGCTTCTCCATCTTTGGCTGCAGAGAATATAATCAATCTGATTTCGGTGTTGACCATCTGGTGATGTCCATGTGTAGAGTCTTCTCTTGTGTTGTTGGAAGATGGTGTTTGCTATGACCAGTGCACTCTCTTGGCAAAACTCTATTAGCCTTTGCCCTACTTCATTCCGTACTCCAAGGCCAAATTTGCCTGTTACTCCAGGTGCTTCTTGACTTCCTACTTTTGCATTCCAGTCCCCTATAATGAAAAGGATATCTTTTTTGGGTGTTAGTTGTAAAAGGTCTTGTAGGTCTTCATAGAACCGTTCAACTTCAGCTTCTTCGGCATTACTGGTTGGGGCATAGGCTTGGATCACCGTGATATTGAAAGGTTTGCCTTTGAAACGAACAGAGATCATTCTGTCGTTTTTGAGATTGCATCCAAGTATTGTATTTTGGACTCTTATTGTTGACTGTGATGGCTATTCCATTTCTTCTAAGGGATTCCTGCCCACAGTAGTAGATATAATGGTCATCTGAGTTAAATTCACCCATTCCAGTCCATTTCAGTTCGCTGATTCCTAGAATGTCGATGTTCACTCTTGCCATCTCCTGTTTGACCACTTCCAATTTGCCTTGATTTGTGGACCTGACATTCCAAGTTCCTGTGCAATATTGCTCTTTACAGTATCGAACCTTGCTTTAACCACTAGTCACATCCTTAACTGGGTATTGTTTTTGCTTTGGCTCCATTCCCTCATTGTTTCTGGAGTTATTTCTCCACTGATCTCCTGTAGTATATGCGCAGCTACCGACCTGGGGATTTCCTCTTTCAGTATGCTATCATTTTGCCTTTTCATGCTGTTCATGGAGTTCCCAAGGCAAGAATATTGAAGTGGTTTGCCATTCCCTTCTCCAAAGGGCCACATTCTGTCAGACCTCTCCACCATGACCCATCCATCTTGGGTGGCCCCATACAGCTTGGCTTAGTTTCACTGAGTTAGACAATGAAACACAGGCTAGTCTTCTGTGATTATGGTTTCAGTGTGTCTGCCCTCTGATGCCCTCTTGCAACACCTACTGTCTTACTTGGGTTTCTCTTACCTTGGATGTAGAGTATCTCTTCACGGCTGCTCCAGCATAGTGCAGCCACTGCTCCTTACCTTGGACGAGGTCGCCCCTCCTAACCTTGAAGGTGGAGTAGCACCTCTTTGCCCTCCTGCACCCATGCAGTCACCGCTCCTTGGATGTGGGGTAGCTTGGTCTCACCCGCCACCCCTGACGTTGGGCTGGGGTAGCTCCTCTCGGTGACACTTCTGCATGGTCCATCGCAGCCGGCATGCTTTTTAACTAGTGTGAACTAAGTCACACTAGTTAAGCCTAAATTAGTTAACATACATCAACATCAAATAAAATGGACTCCCACCAAATACCCTTGAATTAGTAAATAATACATCCACAAGACTGGCCAATTTATGGTCTTAGAAATCAGGATTATGGTTACCCTTCAGGGAGAGGTGGGAGTGAATTGTCCTACAGGCCATTTCTGAAGTGAGATTAAAGTTTTGTTACTTGACCTGAGTGCTAATTATATGGGTGCATTTTGCCAAAATTCTTCCTGTTATAGAGTTGTGATTCATGCAGTTTTATATACTTCCATTAAAAGTTTACTTAAAAATTATTATATGCACAGCTGTCTACAAAAGCTCTTACATATTTAGCTTTTGGAAACAGCAGTGATGAATGCTGTAAAAGTCTGGAAATGCTCATTATTCTCTTAACCTGGTGAACCAGAACTACTCATTGCCTTGTATTGACTCCCCAGCATCTGCTTCTGTAAATGGAACTGATTTTTTTTTTTCTTTAGACATTCCTATTTATTCTTATGGCTGGATTTGTGATTGTGGTCAGTGGCCAAGAGTGTCAGTGTAGCATTCCTCAGTGTGGCTGAGTATCAGTATAGCATGCAGCATACAGTGGCAGCCAGGCAAGAGGAGCAAAGTCAGGGGCTATTGACTAAACTGTGTTTCACATCTTTTGCTTTCACGAGTTAAATTTGGTTTTTGCCCAACAAATGGTTCACTTTGAGTGGGAGTTTCAATTTTGAATGAGATGTCTCCAACTAATAAGAAGCTATTAGTTGCTAAGATAGGATGGTCACAATAGTATTCACCCAGCAGATAGACAAAAAACAAACACACATGGTTATCATTACTCTAGTCATCCAACAGATAGAGTTGCCCATTCCAGCGTATATATTAAGGGCCTTGGATACTGACAGAAAAAGCGTCTGCTTAAATTAATTCATGAAGTGATACTTCTGGACCACCAACCCAGATAATATCTCTTCAGAACAGAAAATTAATCTGTACTTTCCAACTGTTCACGTTATTGCAGTGTGAAACCATCATATTGGTTACAAAATACAGATGAAAGCCAGTGATGGCCATGCTTTAATCCACAACATTCGTAATTTTGAATATTTGTGTTTGATCACTCAATTGCCCTCAGGCATAAGAAAGCTATTCTAATCATACTGGTATTTGATAAACAGGCTGAGAAGTTTGGCTCTGGGTATAAAGTCTGGCTTCTTAACCTGTTTTCAGAGCATTTATGGTGTCACAATATCCCAGTCTTGAAGCAGATATAAAAGAAGGTGTGAAATATAAAGATGTAAAAGACAATGTAAAAAAAAAACCACTTTTTAATGTCAAGGAAGTTAGGAGCCTGTCATCCTACTCATCTCTTCCGTGTAGCCCTGTTGTTCATCCTGTTTACTTTTTAAATGTCAATAATGCCTAGTTTGTCAGACATGCTTTATGTAGATTATTCAGTTCTGGCTGGTTTACACATTTGGGCATGGATGCAGTGCGTGCTAAAAGCATGAATTTATAGACATAAGTGAGGGTAAAGTGAAAGGGATAATGTTACTTATGAATGAATTAATACACCCATGGAACTTCACCCAGCCATAATGGAAACACAACTCTAGAACATCATTACAAATTTAGTGTAATAAATAAACCCTGAGCATTATGAGTTAGTTTGTATTATACAATTAAATGAAATATACTCTATTTTGGTAATAATATAAATGTATGTGTATCCAGAAATTCATTTTAAATATTTCAGTCATGATTATATATCATATTATTATATTACCATTTTAAAGTAATTCCCAAAGGAGAAAATGAAAAGTAATACAAGATCAGAATTCATTGCTATTTGCCAATCATTGGCAAAGGAAAAAAGAATGATTCAAATCACTAGCTTTAGTAAATACATTACTTGTCTTCTTTTACTGGCTTCAAATTCTCTGTACATTTCACAGCAATATATTTTAATTAAATATGACCTATTCCCTAGAATTTACAGAGGATTATGTACCAATCACAGTTATTCTTAACATATCATGTGCCAATATGCTTTTGATTTTTGAGTCATGAATAACAATCATATCATATTCATACAATGAAAATGTAATATTTAAAAACTAGGTATGCATTTTAATACATGTAATATTTATATCTTAATATCAAGTTTTCATTCAAATTAAACTCTAGCTAATGTAGAAAAAAGAAGTATATATATATATATGATTTAAATTTTCCAAAAGAATTTATGCACCAACAATGGATGCTATGAATAAATTTGGATTATTCTTTGTCTGGGATTATGTCAATTTTGTTTGGCGTATTGTTTAAGGTAGGTAAGTGTGAATTAGACAAAGTCCTATTTCGTCATGTGGGCAGTTAAGACCTGGGTTGAACAATGTAAAATGCTGTACATTAGGTCAGTCAATACTAGGCAACCAATAAGAGTGAATAGTAGCCATTTTGGCTGAATTCTCTGAATCAACATCAGTTGCCCGTGTAGAAATATGCTCATGTTGTCATTAATCTCAGGAGCCAAGACATTAAATATTTATTGAAGGCATCACCATTGCTGCCAGTATCCCATAAACTTTGTATGAAAGTTTCCACAGGCACCTAATTACACCTTACTGTCCTAGTAATTATTTATTTCACCAAATACTTGATTTCCACTGAGTAAACACTGTCAGTACTGACTGAAGCATTATCTACACACACTGAAGTCTTACATCATGAATTTTTAGACCTGAGGTATCCTAGGGGATGCTTTTTGACTAAATTTTAAAAAGCCCTATTAATTATACATAATTCAACATATAACATAATTGGTTTTGGAATTAGAATATGAATTTCTCTTTGAGAAGAGACTAGTGCTTGTTACTTGTTAGTTGTCATAAGGAGCAGGTAAATAAATTATTTCACCAACTATTTATGAGGAATCTAAAGCATCACTATGAACAAAGCTAGTGGAGGTGATGGAATTCCAGTTGAGCTATTTCAAATCCTGAAAGACAATGCTGTGAAAGTGCTGCACTCAATATGCTGGCAAATTTGGAAGACTCAGCAGTGGCCACAGGACTGGAAAAGGTCACTTTTCATTCCAATCCCAAAGAAAGGCAATGCCAAAGAATGCTCAAACTACCACACAATTGCACTCATCTCACATGCTAGCAAAGTAATGCTCAAAAATCTCCAAGTCAGGCTTCAGCAATATGTGAACCCTGAACTTCCAGATGTTCAAGCTGGTTTTAGAAAAGGCAGAGGAACCAGAGATCAAATTGCCAATATCCGCTGGATCGTCAAAAAAGCAAGCGAGTTCCAGGAAAACATCTATTTTTGCTTTATTGACTATGCCAAAGTCTTTGACTGTGTGGATCACAATAAACTGTGGAAAATTCTGAAAGAGATAGGAATACCAGACCACCTGACCTGCCTCTTGAGAAACCTATATGCAGGTCAGGAAGTAACAGTTAGAACTGGACATGGAACAACAGACTGGTTCCAAATAGGAAAAGAAGTACGTCAAGGCTGTATATTGTCACCCTGCTTTTTTAACTTCTATGCAGAGTACATTGTGAGAAAGGCTGGGCTGGAAGAAGCACAAGCTGGAATCAAGATTGCCAGGAGAAATATCAATAACCTCAGATATGCAGATGACACCACCATTATGGCAGAAAGTGAAGAGGAACTAAAAAGCCTCTTGATGAAATTGAAAGAGGAGAGTGAAAAGGTTGGCTTAAAGCTCAACATTCAGAAAACGAAGATCATGGCATCTGGTCCCATCACTTTATGGGAAATATATGGGGAAACAGTGGAAACAGTGTCAGACTTTATTTTGGGGGTCTCCAAAATCACTGCAGATGGTGACTGCAGCCATGAAATTAAAAGACGCTTACTCCTTGGAAGGAAAGTTATGACCAACCTAGATGGCATATTCAAAAGCAGGGACATTAGTTTGCTAACAAAGGTCTGTCTAGTCAAGGCTATGGTTTTTTGTGTGGTCATGTATGGAAGTGAGAGTTGGACTGTAAAGAAGGCTGAGCGCCGAAGAATTGATGCTTTTGAACTGTGGTGTTGGAGAAGACTCTTGAGAGTCCCTTGGTCTGCAAGGAGATCCAACCAGTCCATTCTAAAGGAGATCAGTCCTGAGTGTTCTTTGGAAGGAATGATGCTGAAGCTGAAACTCCAATACTTTGGCCACCTCATGTGAAGAGTTGACTCGTTGGAAAAGATCCTGATGCTGGGAGGGATTGGGGGCAGGGAGAGAAGGGGACGACAGAGGATGAGATGGCTGGATGGCATCACTGACTTGATGGACATGAGTTTGAGTGAACTCCGGAAGTTGGTATGGACGGGGAGGCCTGGTGTGCTGTGATTCATGGGGTCGCAAAGAGTGGGACACGACTGAGTGACTGAACTTAACTGAAATGTATTATCATATAGTTGTATACCAATAGTAATGAAAAAGCATATTTGTTTCTCTTTAATAACTATCACTCTTTTAATTTACGCATCATAATTTGTTTCACTTCACTTTTCTCATTTGTTAAAACAACCAATCATTTGACTAGAAGATTCAAAATATCTTTCCTATTAGAACCTTTAAAATCATGCCACAAAGACATTTATTTCCTTCTTGATTCCTCTATTTTTATGCTGTTATTGATGCATTAAAATGACAATCTTATCTTAGATTTTTATTTATTGAGTAAAGAAATAAGTGTATGGAAAGTTACCAAATAAATGATATTCTCACACTTTGGAAGCCTGCCAAGTGTACTTTTAATTCAAACTATATTCAGAACGTGTGGGACCCTAGTACTATATTTATGTCATAGGAAAATGACCTCTTCCTGATTTGTTCCATGCCCTGTAAATCTGAGAAAAGTTGAAACTTCATTTTCTAATAAGTAAGACTTCCTTCATGTGAGTTTCCCAGAGTCGTGGGTCATATGTGTGTGTACGTGTGTATGGTTATATATCTATATCTATCTAGCTATCAATATCTATCAAGAGAAAACAAGACACAACAGTAACCACGATAGGAAAGAGAATGTGCAAAAAAAATAGAAACAAACATTAGTAGATAGAAAATTTATTTGAGTAGGGGTTAGAGGCCTGGAGCTTGTCCCAGCATCATTGTGGACAAGCTTTTTGAACTCCAAGAAACCATCCTTATATGTTTACATTTTTCTTACGTGTAAGATGATAATATACTCTTTATCTGAGGCTGCAGATTCTGTTTCCCAAATATCCTCATTAGGTTCTCTCAGAAATCACTACTTTTTAATGAAAAATTCTTATTCCTCTAAATTCATTATAAACCTTTCAGTTAGGAATGCAATGAGGCAAAGCCTACAAGTGTTAAAAAAAAAAAAAACTAAAAAAAAACTGTCAATGATGAGTTGGGTTCTGATATCATGTTGGGATAAAACATAATGGCTTATCATCATTGAAACATCTTCAGGTATTTTTCTACTTCTAATTTTTATAGTATTAATGCTTCTTTCTCATGTAAGTCATACACATTTGCATGTTACTACTGTTAGTTTTGGTGTTGGTCATAGTTCATACAGACTAAAAGTATTTCATTTAACTGTATTGTATCATGTCCCCATATTTTACATTGTGGAAGTTGTGACCCCACTTACTGTGTTATCACAGAGATATAAAGTATTTGCTTAAATAATAAATATTTTTAAATGATTAACTCAAAAAATGAGTAAAACCTTGCTTGTGAAACTCAGAGGTGTTACACTTAGCATAAAATTTAGCATTAAATTCATTTTATATGTCTTTTAGTGTTTGTGGTGGTAAAATGCACACTTCACACTATAGTGTATTTAACGATATGTAGGAAGTGAAAGATAAAAATACCAAGTAGGGAAAACTTTTGCTTACAATTTGTATCTAAATAGGAAGAGTGAAATGGGACAGTGGCCAGAGTGGACTTTGGGAGCATACTTTCTGAGCTTAGCTCTTGCAAAGACCTCTCACCATTCTCAGATGCTTTTCTCATCTTCATGTTTGCATGAAGTAATTCATAGGAAGCACATTTAACACTGTGAATAGTCAACACAGGTTGCTTCAATGGTTCACACAGATTGCCCTGGGAGTCTGTGGCTGTCCATGAGATTTCTCTAGGCTTCTGTAAAATCTAAAGTATATTCATAAAAATATAAGGATATTATTTACCTTTTTCACTCTTTTCCTTAAGCTTTTTCACTCCTTCTTAAACTCTGGGGAGTTTTTCAGACTATTTGAACTGTGAAATTATGAATATGGAAAATATGGAAACAGATATAAAAATTGAATATGGAAGCAGTTGTAAGGATCCAGCTTTCTTCAATTTTAGCCAAATAAGATTTGCATAATGTAAAATAGTGCCTCTCTATAAGTATTTTTGTTTTGGAAAATGCAGTTATTTCTATAACTACCCTCTAGCCATTTCTGCTTTGTCATTTTTCTTCCTTGACTTTTGATCTTTGTGCTTATTATTACTTGTGTCTGGAATATTCTGTCCAACTCTCTACTTGACATTTATGTCTCCACTTGAATGCCACTTCCTCAGAAAAGTTTCCCCAGATCTTCAACTTGAAGAAACCCTTGATCTTTTCATACAGTGAGAAAGACATACTCTAATTTTCGACTTGTCTTATTTTCTTTGTAGCATTTAACATTTCTTGAAATTATATTGCCCATTTTGTTTCACTCTTTTATTATCTATAAACAATAAATCTCAAAAATATTTATGTTAAGAGAGAAATCAAATACAAAATGTCATGTACTTTGTCACGTCATTTTAAAAACTTCTAGAGATGTCAAATGTGTAGTGAAATCGTTTCCTGTGTCTGGAAATGGGGAGAGAAATTTACTACAGAGGGGCTCAATGGGCCTTTTAGAGTGAGGAGATTCTTTTAAACCTATAGCCTAAGATAATCCCTCAGAAACAAAGACAAGAGTGTGTATGCTAAAAGAGCAAAATATGCACTTGGAAAAAGTTACCTGGAAGCATTAATTCCAAGACTAATCTTAGTAAAATTAATAGATTTTAAAATATGTAGCAGAAATAAATATCCTTTAGGCTTCAAGACATCCATGAAGTAATTTCAAAGTGACAGAAAGTCACATTGGTATTATTTTGAGAGTAACTTACAAAGAAAGAACACAGAAGACAAACATTTTGAGGAACTCTAGAAAAGAGTGCAGTGCTAAGACTTCATGTCCATCCAAGGGGTCATGTAACTATCAATATACATACATCAATTGTAAACACTCAAATCTGAAGAAAATCCCCAGCATCACAAGCCTTTTGTGAAAAAGCTACCATGGGATGATAACAAAGGAATCAATGCTTGGGGAAGCTGGCAAAGGACTGGTTGTCTTATTCAGTTCAGTTCAGTCGCTCAGTCATATCCGACTCCTTGCGATCCCATGGACTGCACCATGCCAAGCCTCTTTGTCTAACACCAACTCCCAGAGTTTACTCAAACTCATGTCCAATGAGTCAGTGATGCCATCCAACCATTTCATCCTCTGTCATCCCCTTCTCCTCCTGCCTTCAATCTTTCCCAGCATCAGGATCTTTTCAAATGAGTCAGTTCTTTGCATCAGGCAGCCAAAGCATTGGAGTTTCAGCTTCAGCATCAGTCCTTCCAATGAATATTCAGGACTGATCTCCTTTAGGATTGACTGGTTGGATCTCCTTGCAGTCCAAGGGACTCTCAAGAGTCTTCTCCAACACCACAGTTCAAAAGCATCAATTCTTTGGTGCTCAGCTTTCTTTATAGTCCAACTCTCACATCCATACACGACTACTGGAAAAACCATAGCTTTGACTGGAAAAACCATACATTGCCTTTGTTGGCAATGTAATGTCTCTGCTTTTTAATATGCTGTCTAGGTTGGTCATAACTTTTCTTCTAAAGAGTAAGCTTCTTTTAATTTCATGGCTGCAGACACCATCTGCAGTGATTTTGGAGCCCCCCAAAATAAAGTCTGTCACTGTTTTCATTGTTTCCCCATATATTTGCCATGAAGTGATGGGACCAGATGCCATGATCTTAGCTTTCTGAATGTTGCCTTTTAAGCCAACTTTTCACTCTCCTCTTTCCCTTTCATCAAGAGGCTGTTTAGTTCTTCTTCACTTTCTGCCATAAGTTTGGTATCATCTGCATATCTGAGGTTATTGATATTTCTCCCGGCAATCTTGATTCCAGCTTGTGCTTCTCCAGCCCAGCATATTTCATGATGTACTCTGCATAGAAGTTAAATAAGCAGGTTGACAATATACAGCCTTGACATACTCCTTTTCCTGTTTGGAACCAGTCTGTTGTTCCATGTCCAGTTCTAACTGTTACTTCCTGACCTGCATATAGGTTTCTCAAGAGGCAGGTCAGGTGGTCTGGTATTCCCATCTCTTTCAGAATTTTCTACAGTTTCTTGTGATCCACACAGTCAAAGGCTTTGGTATAGTCAATAAAGCAGAAATAGATGTTTTTCTGAAACTCTTTTGCTTCTTTTGATGATCCAAAAGATGTTGACAATTTGATCTCTGGTTCCTCTGCCTTTTCTAAATCCAGCTTGAATATCTGGAAGTTCACAGTTCACATACTGTTGAAGCCTGACTTTGGAGAATTTTGAGCAGTACTTTGCTACCGTGTGAGATGAGTGCAAATGTGTGGTAGTTTGAGCATTCTTTGACATTGCCTTTCTTTGGGATTGGGACTAAAACTGACCTTTTCCAGTCCTGCTGGGACACTGCTGGGTTTTCCAAATTTGCTGGCATATTGAGTGCAGCACTTTCACAGCATCATCTTTTAGGATTTGAAATAGCTCAACTGGAATTCCATCACCTCCACTAGCCTTGTTTGCAGTGATGCTTCCTAAGGCCCACTTGACTTTGTGTTCCAAGATGTCTGGCTCTAGGTGAGTGATCACATCATCTTGATTATCTGGGTCATGAAGATCTTTTTTGTATAGTTCTTCTGTGTATTCTTGCCACCTCTTCTTAATATCTTCTGTTTCTGTTAGGTCCATACTGTTTCTGTCCTTTATTGTACCCATCTTTGCATGAAATGTTCCCTTGGTATCTCTAATTTTCTTGAAGAGAGCCCTAGTTTTTCCCTTTCTATTGTTTTCCTCTATTTCTTTGTACTGATCACTGAGGAAGGCTTTCTTATCTCTCCTTGCTGTTCTTTGGAACTCTGCATTCAAATGGGTATATTTTTCCTTTTCTCCTTTACTTTTCACTTCTTTTCTTTTCACAGCTATTTGTAAGGCCCCCTCAGACAGCCATTTTGCCTTTTCTGCATTTCTTTTTCTTGGAGGTGGTCTCGATTCCTGTCTCCTGTACAGTGTCATGAACCTCTGTACCTAGTTCTTCAGATACTCTATCAGATCTAATCTCTTGAATCTGTTTGTCACTTCCACTGTATAATCCTGTATAATTCCACTGTATAATTCCCCACAGAGACTGAGACAGAACTGTGTTTGAGTATCTCCTGTAGAGGTATGGGTCAGCAGTGGACTGCTGCAGAGGCAGTGGCTCTGGGTGCAGCAGACTTGGGTATGGCATAAGCGCTCTTGGAGGAGATCGCCATTAACCCCACCATAGAGCTGCCAGAACTTACACAGGACTGGGAAATAGACTCTTGCAGGCACAAACAGAAACTTGTGTGCACCAGGACCCAGGATAAAGGAGCAGTGACCCCTCAAGAGACTGACCCACACTTGCCTGGGAGTGTCCAGGAGTCTCTGGTGGAGGCGCGGGTCGGTGGTGGCCTGCTGCAGGGTTGGGGGCACTGAGTGCAGCAGTACATGCAGGAGACCTTTTGAAGGAGGTCACCATTATCTTCATTACCTCCACCATAGTTTGGCCCCAGGTAAATAACAGGAAGGGTACACAGCTCCACCCATCAACAGAAAACGGATAAAAGATTTACTGAGCATGTCCCCACCCATCAGAACAAGACCCAGTTTCCCCTTCACTCAGTCTCTCCCATCAGAAAGCTTCAATTAGTAAGCTCCCATCGGGAAGCTTCCATAAGCCTCTTATCCTTCTCCATCAGAGGGCAGACAGACTGAAAACCACAGTCACAGAAAACTAACCAATCTGATCACATGGACCACAGCCTTGTCTAACCAGTGAAGCTATGAGCCATGCCTTGTAGGGCCACCCAAGACAGACGAGTCATGGTGGAGAGTTCTGACAAAATGTGGTCCACTGGAGAAGGGAATGGCAAACCACTTCAGTATTCTTGCCTTGAGAACCCTTTGAATAGTATGAAAAGGCAAAAAGATAGGACACTGAAAGATGAATTTCCCAGGTCAGTAGGTGCCCGATATACTACTGGAGATCAGTAAAGAAATAACTCCAGAAAGAATGAAGAGATGCAAAAACTACACCCAGTTGTGGATGTCGCTGGTGATGGAAGTAAAGTCTGATACTGTAAAGAGCAATACTGCATAGGGATCTGGAATGTTAGGTCCATGAATCAAGGCAAATTGGATGTGGTCAAACAAGAGACGGCAAGAGTGAACATCGGCATTTTAGGAATCAGTGAACTACAATGGACTGTATTGGGTGAATTTAACTCAGATGACCGTTATATCTACTACTGTGGGCAAGAATCCCTTAGAAGAAATGGAGTAGCCATCATAGTCAACAAAAGAGTCTGAAATGCAGTACTTGGATGCAATCTCAAAGACAGAATGATCTCTGTTCATTTCTAAGGCAAACCATTCTGTATCACAGTAATCCAAGTCTATGCCCTGACCATTAATGTTGAAGAAGCTGAAGTTGAATGGTTCTATGAAGACCTAGAAGACCTTCTAGAACTAACACCCAAAAAAGATGTCCATTTCATTATAGAGGACTGGAATGCAAAAGTAGGAAGTCAAGAAACACCTTGAGTAACAGGCAAATTTGGCCTTGGAGTATGGAATAAAGCAGGGCAAAGGCTAATAGAGTTTTGCCAAGAGAATGCACTGGTCACAGCAAATACCCTCTTCAAACAACACAAGAGAAGACTCTACACATGGACATCACCAGATGGTCAACACCAAAATCAGATTGATTACACTCTTTACAACCAAAGATGGAGAAGCTCTATGCAGTCAGCAAAAACAAGACTGGGAGCTGACTGTGGCTCAGATCATGAACTCCGTATTGCCAGTTTTCGGCTTAAATTGAAGGAAGTGGGGAAAACCACTAGACCATTCAGGTTATCTTATTAGATCACCAGAAATTTTACTCACTCTTTTTTTTTTTTTCCATCACTAACCAATATCTGAAGTTAGACTGAATCAACACCATTTAGAACAGATAATTTATTAGTGCTTATTATAAGGCCATAAAGAAGGATGAGCACTGAAGAATTGATGTTTACACATTGTGTTGCTGGAGAAGACTCTTGAGAGTCTGTTGTACTGCAAGGAAATCCAATCAGTCTTCCTAAAGGAAATCAACCCTGAATATTCATTGGGAGGACTAATGCTGAGGTTGAAGCTCCTGTATTTGGCCACCTGATGCAAAGAGCTGACTAATTTGAAAAGACTCTGATGCTGGGAAAGATGGATGGCAGGAGGAGAAGGGGACAACAGAAGATGAAATGGTTAGATAACATCACGAACTCAGTGAACATTAATCTGAGCAAACTCCAGGAGATAGAGAAGCATAGGGAAGCCTGGCATGCTGCAGTCCATGGGGTCACAAAGAGTTGGAAACAACTTAGTGACTGAACAACAACAATTATAAGGCTATATTTAAAGCTATGTATATATGTGTGTGTGTACACACACATATAATCTTATATATGTAAATTAGCTTTATATGTAATATGTAGATTACTATATATGTTTCAAGGAGCTTCCCAGGTGGCTCAGTGGGTAAAGAATCTACCTGCATTCAGGAGACGCAGGAGACACAAGTTTGATCTCTCGTTTGGGAAGATCCTGTGGAGAAGGAAATGAAACTCACTCCAGTATTCTTGCCTAGAGAATCTCATGGACACAGGAGCCAGGCGGGCTACAGTCCATAGGGTGGCAAAGAAGCGACTGAGAATGCATATATAAATCAAATTTCACAGTAATACTGAAACATAGATACTACCACCCGATTTTATGGATGAGGAAGTTGCAGCAACTTGCTCAAAGTCAGATACCTTGCAGCTAATACAGTCAGACAGCAGCATTTGCACACCCAGACCACAGACTCTCAGTAGGTGTACTCATGCATGTAGCTCAGTGATGTCTCTCACTCCATCCCGGCAGCAGAAATACCTGGCTTCCTGTCTCAGTATTCTTGCAAAAATCCTCATGTCTTGAATCTTCAGAGCAGCTTACAAATAGAAAAATGTTAACACTGAGAAAGTGAGAAAACTCTTAACTAATTAAAGTGTATGTATTTGTTAAAACATTCCTAGACCTCAGGGCCCAGAAGATACATTTCTTGTATCTTTCTCACATTCTGCTCTATTAAAGTCTTCAAAAACATATACTGTACAAAGGGCAAAGAGTATTTATGTCAAAAATCTCCCTTCTATCTGGGAGATTTTTTTCTACCTTTAAATTGACTGTGACAGAATTCAAAACAAATACCTTTCAGATTTCATAGTGACATCCTGGCAGCACCCAAGTCTGCATTTCCAGAATGACCCCCCTCACCACAATGTGTATGTATTTTACTTTCTCAATCAATAAACAAAGTTTAAATACATTAGTTTGCTATTAATAAAAGTCTGATCGATCCTATATTCTGTTCTACAAATTATATATTGGCCTTAATTAGTAAAATTAATTTTAAAATATGCTGACTTCATAGAGTACATTTGTTATGTACTGTGTGCTCCTGGAGATTAGAAAAACTTTATATAAGGAAGTGGGAGAAGAACTCAAAAAGTTATCTCTAAATAGATTTGCAGCGCACTGAAATAGTAGCTAACCAGGAAAGGGTAATTTTAGGTATTTTCTTATATGGCTAAAATCAATATTGGAAAGGGATGTTCTGCATGACAACTTTATTTCAGAAATTAAAATTACATGGTAGCCCCATTTGCCGACACATACACATATTGCTTGCATGAAAAGATATTACAAAATATGGCCATGAAATTTTCAATAATGTGAGAGTAAATTACAGTATGAGTTTCTCCAAGATAGTTAACATTTGCATGTTAAATGATTAAAGTAAGTTATTTATTAAAAAGAGTCTTGAAGCGGGCATGATAATAGAAGAGATGATATTAAGTCTTTCAGCCCTTGCCAGAAAAACAGGAACAGAATTATCTACACCAACATTAAATGGTAACCAAATGAAGCCTCCATGGAAAGTAAACCCTCAGTCTTCTTTATTTGAGAAAATAGTTGTGTTTCCAGCAAGTGGAATTATATTCAGCTTTCTTTCTGTTAATATGTATTACTTTATTTCAGTGGTTTGATATTATAAAGCCAGGTTATATTTGCTATTAAATATGATATTGAATTATCGGGCTTTGGGATTGAATTATTGTTTCAGTGTTAAGAAATTTTCCTTCAAATCTAAGTTCATTCAGATTTACTCAGAATTTTTATGAGAGAAACTTAGTGACATTAATGTCTTCTTGAAACTAAAGTGGTTATGATGTTTCTCCTTTGGCCCACTGTATGCAGTATTTGAGTAATAGGTACCTAGATTATACTTTTAAAGGATCTTAAATCATATCTTTTAGGAGAATTTTGTATCGATTTCATGTTATAGTGGTCAAAAGTTTTCTTTTTTATGTTGATCTCGGTCAGGTTCTTTTTTTTTAATTTTTTATTTTTTTTTTTAATTTTAAAATCTTTAATTCTTACATGCGTTCCCAAACATGAACCCCCCTCCCACCTCCCTCCCCATAACATCTCTCTGGGTCATCCCCATGCACCAGCTCCAAGCATGCTGTATCCTGCATCAGACATAGACTGGCGATTCAATTCTTACATGATAGTATACATGTTAGAATGTCATTCTCCCAAATCATCCCACCCTCTCCCTCTCCCTCTGAGCCCAAAAGTCCATTATACACATCTGTGTCTCTTTCCCTGTCTTGCATACAGGGTCGTCATTGCCATCTTCCTAAATTCCATATATATGTGTTAGTATACTGTATTGGTGTTTTTCTTTCTGGCTTACTTCACTCTGTATAATCGGCTCCAGTTTCATCCATCTCATCAGAACTGATTCAAATGAATTCTTTTTAACGGCTGAGTAATACTCCATTGTGTATATGTACCACAGCTTTCTTATCCATTCATCTGCTGATGGACATCTAGGTTGTTTCCATGTCCTAACTATTATAAACAGTGCTGTGATGAACATTGGGGTACATGTGTCTCTTTCAATTCTGGTTTCCTTGGTGTGTATGCCCAGCAGTGGGATTGCTGGGTCATAAGGTAGTTCTATTTGCAATTTTTTAAGGAATCTCCACACTGTTCTCCATAGTGGCTGTATTAGTTTGCATTCCCACCACCAGTGTAGGAGGGTTCCCTTTTCTCCACACCCTCTCCAGCATTTATTGCTTGCAGATTTTTGGATCGCAGCCATTCTGACTGGTGTGAAGTGGTACCTCATTGTGGTTTTGATTTGCATTTCTCTAATAATGAGTGATGTTGAGCATCTTTTCATGTGTTTGTTAGCCATCCGTATGTCTTCTTTGGAGAAATGTCTATTTAGTTCTTTGGCCCATTTTTTTGCAGATGACATGATCCTCTACATGGAAAACCCTAAAGACTCCACCAGAAAATTACTAGAGCTAATCAATGAATATAGTAAAGTTGCAGGATATAAAATCAACACACAGAAATCCCTTGCATTCCTATACACGAATAATGAGAAAGTAGAAAAAGAAATTAAGGAAACAATTCCATTTACCATTGCAACGAAAAGAATAAAATCCTTAGGAATATATCTACCTAAAGAAACTAAAGACCTATATATAGAAAACTATAAAACACTGATGAAAGAAATCAAAGAGGACACTAATAGATGGAGAAATATACCATGTTCATGGATCGGAAGAATCAATATAGTGAAAATGAGTATATTACCCAAAGCAATTTACAAATTCAATGCAATCCCTATCAAGCTACCAGCCACATTTTTCACAGAACTAGAACAAATAATTTCAAGATTTGTATGGAAATACAAAAAACCTCGAATAGCCAAAGCAATCTTGAGAAAGAAGAATGGAACTGGAGGAATCAACTTGCCTGACTTCAGGCTCTACTACAAAGCCACAGTCATCAAGACAGTATGGTACTGGCACAAAGACAGACATATAGATCAATGGAACAAAATAGAAAGCCCAGAGATAAATCCACACACATCTGGACACCTTATCTTTGACAAAGGAGGCAAGAATATACAATGGAGTAAAGACAATCTCTTTAACAAGTGGTGCTGGGAAAACTGGTCAACCACTTGTAAAAGAATGAAACTAGATCACTTTCTAACACCCCACACAAAAATAAACTCAAAATGGATTAAAGATCTAAATGTAAGACCAGAAACTATAAATCTCCTAGAGGAGAACATAGGCAAAACACTCTCAGACATAAATCACAGCAGGATCCTCTATGATCCACCTCCCAGAATTCTGGAAATAAAAGCAAAAATAAACAAATGGGATCTAATTAAAATTAAAAGCTTCTGCACAACAAAGGAAAATATAAGCAAGGTGAAAAGACAGCCTTCTGAATGGGAGAAAATAATAGCAAATGAAGCAACTGACAAACAACTAATCTCAAAAATATACAAACAACTTCTGCAGCTCAATTCCAGAAAAATAAACGACCCAATCGGTCTAGTTTTTTAATTGTCTTCAAGCGGTTCTGTAAATAAATGCACTGAGTACCTAATTTATCTTCACATTCATGTAATCAGTCTGTTTTGTCACCAATACATGGAACCACTGTGGTCTAAGTTATACATATTCTTCTCATTGTGCAATAGACCCCATTCACCTTTCCTCCTACTTGAACTTTTGTCTACTGGGTGATATTTTTAAGAGCCCTTTTCTTCTTGAAACTTGATTTTGTCTAGACTTTCCTTCTTTGGTCTTTTTATTTTTTAAGTTATATCATGAAGTCAGCTCTGTCTGCCAATCCCTTAAATATCAACTTCCCCCAAAATACAGTCCTCCACTAATTCTAATTCTACTTTGTCTCCCTGGACAACCTCATCCACTAACATAACTTTGATTCTTAATCATAGGATGGTGACTCTGTCTCCAGGATGCCTCTCCCCATTCCCATTCTGCATATCCAGCTTCCCAATGAATGTATTTACTGACTTGTTCCAGATCATCTTTAGCTCTAAATGCTCTCCCCACACTAACCCCTCTGTGTCCCTGATCTGCCAACCACTAGATTTTCCAAGGCAGACAAAAATAAACATTTTCAGGGAAGACAAATAGGTATTATCAAGTTACAAGTAAAATTTGAATAGAAAATCTGATAATGTAAGAGGTAAAATTAATTTATGCCTGTATAGCGATAGGATTCAGATCTGGCCCTGAGCTACCATGTAACACAAAAAAGAATATTGGATATAAGATTGAGCACTTTTTTGTAAGACTTTTTTCTCTTAGGAGAAAATAGGTACTTGTGACACTACATCTTAAGAGAAATCCTCAACCAACCAAAGTTACGTTGTGTAGTAGTGTCCTCAGACACAGTTTCATGACCAAATGTAGTCATTTGTCATGGCATTATGTCAAGGTGAAAGTCTCTAGTAAAAATTGATTACAAGTTGAGTCAAGGCTGTAGTCTGCTTGGTTCTCAAGTGAATCAGTTTCATCCAGGGATAAATTTAATATTTATGAAATACCCTATAAAATATTTTATATACTCTGCAACTGATATTCTATGAGTATTATCAAACTCCCAGTAAGACTTAGGCAGCAGCAAATTTCAGGATATATTTTTTTAGTAAGTGCCTACAATAGAGTTCTTTTTTATGGTTTAAATTAAGGACAGATTTATTGTCCTTGGTATGGAACTTGAAAAGTGGTAAGATTTTAAAGGACTTGAGTTTATATTTATATTTAATTTAAGAAGACAAATTGACTTGTATCTGAACAGATTACTTTTTAATTCCCAACAGAATTTGTCAAAGTGAGTACCTGAAGCCAAGGTCAATATTTCCCTCAGAAAACAGTTTGAGATTATTACAACATCCTAACTGATAAGCAAATATGTAAATTACTTAGGCCATAATATACAAGATGTGAATAATGGAAACAAGAAAGGTATAAATAGAATAAGATGATAACTGTAATAGTGACTTAAGCATGAAAAATCTAAAATTTATATGCTCAGTTTCCTATCTTTCTGCAGAAGTATTTTCATTCCTTCAAAATTTTGAAAATTCAACACATCTTGCTTATGCCTTGTCTTTTCTCTCTCATATTTCCTGAAAGAGAAATATATTGACTTTACCACAATCAGTTCAGTTTAGTCGCTCAGTCGTGTCTGACTCTTTGTGACCCCATGAATTACAGCACACCAGGCCTTCCTGTCCATCACCAACTCCCGGAGTTCACTCAAACTCACGTCCACAATTTTACTATATTCATACCAGAAATGAAATCATCAAAAAGATTAAACTTAATATTCTATGGTTTGCAAAAAAAAAAGAAACTATTTCTGTCTTCTTAATAGACAGCTAACCACAAAATTAACACATTGCTACTAAGCCATCAATAAATTTGAAGCACCATCAATACATTTACTTGCATAAATTTTGTTATAAAAACCAACATAGTGATAGCTAAGTCTTTGGAATTTGCTTAGATTACCAAACAAATATTGGGTAGTATTTAGTTTTGCATCTTTCTAGAGAGAAAAAGGAAAAAAAAATACACCTTTAAAAAAAAATCTGATCATCTGAGTGATTTCTGACTTAGTGTTTGTACATATTGATGATGAATATGGCCAACATGTCAAATCAGCATTACTACTCTAAACTGGAGGGAGGGGACATGGGTGTGGCTGATTCTTGCTGATGTCTGACAGAAAACTGCAAAATTCTGTACAGCAATTATCCTTCAATTAAAAATTTAAAAAAATGATTTTCCTAAATGTAACTTAAAGATTATGTTAACATTCATAAAAAGAAGGTAAGATTAAATTTAAGATTTTAAAATTTAAAAAAGAAAAAAAAAAGAATAAAATAAAATAAATTAAAAAAAAATTTGAAAGAACACCCCTAACTTACTACTGTATTTATTGGTTGGCCAATTAGTTCTTGTAGTCTGTTTTAGACTGTATTGAAAGGCCTCCAGCACACAGATTGAAAATATCACTGGCTTGTTTATTGGTCTAAATTGCCCTGTTATCTCTACATCAAAGATTTACTGTTGTGCTTACTATCTAAGTGGTGCTTGTTTCACCAGTCATACTAACGGGAGTTTGTTAAAAAGCTGCTTGCCCTCTGAGTCTTGTGTTACAATTTTTAAGAGTTACTCACCCTCTGCTACTAGCACTTTAAACAAAGTTCATGCCTATGACAGAAATAACTGATGGTTTGCAAATTACACCAGGCAATGGGTCCCCTGCATATTTGGCTCTCTGTCCTTGGAGTGATTTTCAGCATCATTAAGCAGAAAGCACATTTCCTAAGTAACAAGGAATGAAGCACACACAGAGATCCACTTGGCATCTTTTACATAAACTTTCTGTTTTAGATTTGCAGCATTTACATAATATTGGAACAAAACAATATTCAAACATATTTGTGGTGTCAGTTCAATTTCTCCACAGTGCCATTCTATGGTCAATCCTGCCAAAGGTTTGTCTGGCTGCTAAATTTTATGACAGGATTCTTTTAATACAGAAACATCCTTTTGCTTTTTAAAAAATGCATTGACTATTTTTAGAGGGCTGTTTCCTATATAATAAGATGCCTGTTTGGAAATTAGGATGATTGGAAATTATTTAGCATAATGGAAAATATTTTTATAAATTGCTTTGATAATCGGTAATTTTTGAAATATCCACAACTCTTCTACTACAAAATTAATCTCATAAAACTATATAAAGGAATTATGATTTATGTATATAGGAATTCTATATATACAAAGGTTTTTTAGCTTTTCCTTTGCAAGTGCAAACTCAAAGCTATATTTAAAGATTTGTTAGATTTTTTTTTCCTTTAGATCTCTAAAAGTATATGTCCTTTAAGATAGGTCAGATTGATTATCTTCCTAACTAAACAAAGTTCTCCTACCTCTGTGTAGCATTTGTTCATTGTCTTTGCTACTATGGAAAATGCACTTTAACCATGGAAGGATATTATTTTATTTATTACTTGTACAGACAACAGCAATATCTACTAAATAATATTTATAATTAAAACTGTGATCCTTTAGACAGTAAGAATGGATATAATAAAAATTTCTCTGCTTCCAAAAAAGGATTGCAAATAAAATGCAAACTCGCTTTGGTGAATGTCAGGAATCATCATATGGAATGGTGATATGTGTACGATCAGACCTGTGCTTGGTAACTTGGGTTGGTTTTCTCAGAAATCTCAAAGACAAAATTTGATTGCAAGTAGTTTATTTGGAAGCTGATTTTTGGAAACATTAGTAAGGGAGTAAGGAAGTGATGCTAAGAAGGGAGGATTGCTTATGCTGGTACCATAACTGGAGCACAGGTCCTCTGTGGTCTTCCAGGAGGCTATAGGTTCTGTGACTTAGAATCATCTCAATTGGAGGGCAAGGTGTTTTGAGTATTTGCTCATTTGTAGAGAGTGCATTAACTCTTGGGCATGTTTAGCCTTGTCCACAGCAAATGTTGTACATCCATGTTGGGAAGGAGAGTTGCAATAGGTTAGATTTTCTGGTGGTCTTATCTCCCAGCTCAGCCTGGAGCCCATGTGCAGGTTGCAAACTGTGCAAATCTGTATATCCCTTTGGCAGAACTGTTTCTCTCAGGATTTCCAAGCTTATATCCTCCTCCTCTCTCTGCACCATATTTTCCAGTCTTGGTGTGGTTGGTTTTGAACTAATGATCTTCTGGGCAATTACTGCTTCATGACACAGAGCAGCAATTTGGGGTGAGACTGAGAACCTGGTGAAGCATTTGGTGGCACCCTGAGATTTTTGGTGTATCTTATTTGGATGTATGGAATTTGAAGACAAAATTGGGCTGCTGCTGCTGCTGCTGCTAAGTGGCTTCAGTTGTGTCCGACTCCGTGTGACCCCATAGACGGCAGCCTACCAGGCTCCCCCGTCCCTGGGATTCTCCAGGCAAGAATACTGGAGTGGGCTGCCATTTCCTTCTCCAGTGTGTGAAAGTGAAAAGTGAAAGGGAAGTCGCTCAGTCGTGTCCGACTCTTAGCGACCCCATGGACTGCAGCCTACCAGGCTCCAGCGTCCATGGGATTTTCCAGGCAAGAGTACTGGAGTGGGGTGCCATCGCCATCATAAATAGTGGAAATGGTGTGCATAACACAATATAAGTATTTTCCTTCTTTCCAACCTTCTTTGGATTCACTGGAACATTTTACGTGCTGTCAGGCAAAAAATAGTTTTAAATAAAATTCTGAATTGTATATATTTTACCAATAGAGTATTGAAGGATGCCCCAAACTACATTGTCCTATTTGAAGTCTCTCCTTGAGTGTATCTTATATAGAATTACTTCAGGTCTCTTGCAAAAAGTTATTTTAAATTTCAGGCCACCTAGTATTCTGAGGACAAACGTACCATGACAAATGGGCTGACCCTTCAGTGCCAGTCACTGAAATGGTGAAACATCATGAGGAAGATTGTGCTCCCAATGGTGGGAAAAGGGAAAAAAACTGTCGAAAATCTGTGGTGTTCCCCCTGCTTTACACAAATCAGATTCTCCTTTGCAGTATTATTTACCAATAAGTAGTTGAAATACACTGCTGAGAGGCCTGGGCCTTTCCTGTCGAGAGCTGATAATAAATGAAGTCAAGACGAAACCCAACAGGCTGCAAACACCTCAGTGTATGACAGAAGCTCCAGACCCACGGGGTTCTTCACCCTTGTGACTTCCCTGACTCCCTGGATGCCTGGAGACACCTGTAGGGGGGCGCTGTTTGATGCTCGCCTCTGCAGGATTGGACAAAGGCGGCTGGCCGTCTGCAGCCGCTGCCCACAAGACACACAGAGGTCGTTACCCAGCATCCTTCACTCCTGGGAGGGCCTCTCCTGAGAGCACCAGCTCCACTCTGTAGCATGGAAAACTGACTTATACACACGACAGATTCCTAACACAGATGAAATCTGTTGCTTTGTGACTAAAACCACTGCCCATAACTGCTCCTATCTGTTTCTATAGAACTGCTCCAGAGCTCTGCCCTTTGACCCTGCACTAGACACCCAATCCTTGTCTTTAGTCCCACAGCTCAAGAAAGACCTGGCGGGTTGAATTGAACACTCTCAGTGAGGATTGTGAGACCTGGAGACAAAGCCAGAGTATCAGATGTAGCTTTTTTTTTTTTTTTAGTAAGAATTTCTGGGATTTTTCTTTCCTTTCTATCTGGCTTGTGAGTGTGGGTGGCCTTTCTTTCTGTGGTTGAAATCTAAAAGGATGGTGGAATCCAACTGTGTCACATCTTATTCGAGTTGGCATTTGTGGCAGCAGCAACATTCTCTGTTCATTCAGCTGCCCACAAGCTATTATTAGTGAGTTTCCAGAGGTTAGTCACTCAGAATAAACAACTTTCCTATTTTTCCTGCTCTGCTGCCTGGAAATCTCACAAAAAATCAAACTATCTCACTTTAGATTTGGGATCAATTTCTACAGTACCTTTTAAGGGTTTTTAAGGGATTTTATCATACCACTAATCTGGACTGTAGTAATTCTGTTATGGAAAGTTTGGTAAAATCAGTCATCACTGGCAATCTGAGACTCATCTGCTCACAACAAAGCATGCTCAGTGAGCTGTGTTAGTATGCAGAGTAGAAGACGAGATGCCTGTCTCTATACAGAAACATGCTGGCCTTGCACACAAACATAATTCAATGAAAGTTGTGACTTTAATGTCCTCCAATTTCTTTAAAATTTTACACAATTTTCTCCAAAACGTACCTTCCTTCATTATATTCAAAAGCATTCTTTGTTTTTATAAACATTTAGTTACCCAGGTTATAAAGAGCCATGAATGTCTGTTAAGACAGTTTATTATCTAACTTAGAATATTTGAAAATAAGTTTATAAATACTTCCATTAAATTTTTGAAAAGCTAAACCTTCATTAGTTCATAGTTGATTTTTAATTGGTGTTAATGGCTCCAAGTACCTAAAAAGAGTTTGAGGGAGTATATGGAGTTTGAGTTTACATAATTTCAGTCAGCATTATCAAATTCCTTTTGGATTTATTTTGTTTTCTGATTATCTTATGTGAGGATGCTGATGGTTTGGGAGAACTCTAAGTACTATTCCAAATATTTTGCAAAATGTTTCATGAAATAGTCTCAGTGTGGTATCATTAATATTTAAAACATAAAACAGGGTGTTATTAGAAGACAATCAAAGATTATAACCGATTTAAGAAACCAGAGAATTTCCTCAAGTTTCCTATCCGCAAGTTACAGCTAGAGTATTAATTTTATAGTTTGAACCAATTATCAGATGTTTGCATGGCATTGACTTCTGTGACAAAAGGTGTGTGTATGTGTGTGTGTGTGCGTGCATGTGTTAGTCATTCAGTCGTGTCCGACTCTTTGCGACTCCATAGACTATAGCCCGCCAGGCTCCTCTGCCTTCCAAATTCATCCCATTTTCTCTTGAAGGGGATTGTGAACAATCAGGCTATTGTTCACGTCTGACTATGAAGTTAGATCACAGAATCTGGATCATCACGTAGTGTACTGTCAGCATGTGGGCACCAGCAGTGTGAGCTGTGAGAAGCTCCAGTACTCAGACTGTATTTAGGTGCTGTGTTATCCACCACTCACAGACCTTTCAGCCTTGAGTTATAATCTCACCCTTCCAATTCATTCATTCACTTAACCCATACCTACAGGAGGTCTTCCAGACACTCTCCTAGGTGCTAAGTATAAAGCAGTGAACACAGACAGATGCAAACTCCATTTCTTATGGAGCTTCCACTCTATCAGGAGGCAGTGGACTAAAAGTAAAAAAGTAAATAAATATAAAATCTTAGGTCTTCACAAGTGCAGACAGGGTGGTGTGCAGAGAGTGGCTTGTTGGCAGAGGGGAGGCTGTCAAACAAAATAAGATAATTGGGTCGTGGAAAGTCTCTGACATAGGTCAAGTTGAGATGAACACTGAATGATGGGACAAGTTCAAACATGGAGAAGGGTCTTCCTGGGCAGGGAAATGAGGGCAAAGGATGAGAGCGAAGACTGAGGTCAGCCTGTCTGGAGATGGGAGGAGGGCAGTGGAGCTGGAGTGTGATGACAAGGGCACAGAGCAGGACACGAGAGTGAAGACGGGGGACCAGCTGTGTCGAGCTTGTGGGAACTCACGCCTAACTTCAGTTGAAATGCAAAGCGGTGGAGGGTTTCTGGTCACAGAGGAGCATGTTCTTTTTTCTAATATAAGTTCATGTATTTTAATTGGATCCTAGTTACTTTACAATATTGTATTGGTTTTGCTATACATTGACATGAATCCACCACAGGTGTATGTTCTGATGTAACTGGGAGCAGTCGCTTGGTAACCCACCTTGCAGGCTCTCCTGCGTTCCCTCACAACTGCTTCAAGCATCACAGTGCCTGTTCAGAAGGCTTACATGTCTCCTCAGTTCTGTCAGAACAAAATGACAATTTTCATAAACGGCATTCTCCACCTTCTGCCATGTCCGATTTGTGGAACACCTCAGATCTCACCAAGCACAGCCTTGCTCCATGCCCTCGGTGCCTCATTCTAGCTCTCGGGTCAGGATCTTCCGAAATGTATCATTTCCTTTCTAATCTTCACAACCCTGCCCCTCGCTCCCTCCTCCCCACCACTCCATCTCTCGTGTCTTCTTCCCCAGACTCTTCCCATTCTGTTCCTACTGTCTGGACGTTTGGATGACTGCCACAGATCCTACTTGAAGTAATGGCTACCTCCTTTACTCATTTGGCATTTAGTGAAGCCTGTCTCTGCATTATGGTGCATGAGACTGAATAAATCAACTAGAGTTTACTGATGAATGACTAGGATTTTATCTTTTTCTCTTCTCCCAACACTAGCATATAATCCATAGCATAATGGACACTCTTAAAGGCTTGAAAAAAGTGATGTAACTCCGCCATGATCAACCTGTGCTTATCTGTCAAAACTGTTGTTGTTAAACTTGAGCAGTAGGCACTCTTCTGAGATGGCTAGTAGGTCTAGGGGATAGTCCATGATCATGAAATCCAAAAAAAAAAAAAAAAATTAACATGTAAAGGGAATGAGCCAACAGCCTTGAACTCACTGGTGTTATTTTTAAGATTTCTAACAATTCTGGAATGTTCGATGTTTTTTTCTTTAGGGAAATGAAGAACAGCATCCGTGAAGGGACCTATTAATTTGTCTCAGATAGTTTCACCTCAAGCCCAAGAATTTAATAAATGAGCGGAATGAGTTCATTTTCCTCCCAGATATCTATTTGGAACACAAAGCAACCACTTGCTAGAGTTTAAAAATAAATCAACACAGTCAGCTGTGGCCTTTTCCAGCACTTTCTGTCAACATTAAGTCGATGAAACAGATTTAATTAGCTTGTTTTTCTTCAAAATAAACTACAGGAAAGTCTTCAACATTAATGACTTTACATCTTATGGAGAGCAACAAAAAATTGGTTTTGTTGGAATAGACAAGCAAAGAGTGAAAAGTTAGAATAGACTTAGATGTCATAGAAATGTAAACTCTCTGGTGCTAAATGTCAAACTGATAGCTGCTGAGGTTTTCATTTGCAATTTTAGGAAAAATAAAACAATTGTTAGTGTGTAGTTGCCCATTACAATAGTAGACAGCTATAATAATGTGGGAAAACTATGGTGCTACCTGGACATCAGAGAATTATACATGCTATTCACTGAAAGACAGTTTTTATCAGTGATGTTATGTAGATCAAAAATCATCCCAGGAAATAGAAAGACTTTTGAGACTAATTATGTGATCTCATAGAAGGCCAACACCTTTATATTTAGTGTAAATGTTTCTATTAATGAATCTCAAAATCACTTGAAATATGTAACTGAGAAAAGATCCTGGGTCCTGGTACAGGAGAAACACACATGCACATATGTGTACACAAGGGGGAAAAAATCTCATTCAATATCCTGCTTTGTTGTATTAATAATTTTTAACCTCTGCTTTTAAGAAGAGATTACAATATATTTAAGTGGGAGAAAAAGAAAGGGCTTATGATGCTGTGATTGAAATTTGTTACATGTTCCTCTAAACTATTTATACATGAAGGTAAATGAAAGGAAAATCTCTTCCCTCACAAATAAGTGACCATGAACATTTTCTTCATGCATATCACCAGAAGCAAGATGATGAAAAGCTGATTCAGCTCAGCTTCCAAATATTTATTTAGTGTTCATCTTCCTTGGGTCTTCTAAAGAAACTTCTGCCAAATTGGAGGAACATTTTTTTTTGCTGGAACTCAGGCTTCCTCAGCCAGATGTGAAATTGATGTTTATGAGAATGCACAGCCCAAATTATTCCATAAACAGTTTAATAGCACAAATGTTATTTTCTTTTTAAATGTCTATTTACTGTCACTAATATGGTATTTTAGGAAATAGTGATTTTAGCCTAGAGATTGGTTTGGTTGTTCTTGTTTCCACAGCTAAAGCGAGTGTCTAGTCTGAGTTTGGCTATGTCCAACTTCCTCCTGCCATGCCACTCTCTCATCATATGCGTACTCGTCTATGAATGATTCTTAGCAAGAGTGTGCAAAATTGCTGGAAGTTTTAAGCCCAAAAAATGTGCCTGTAATTACCACATCCAGTGAGCCCAAGGATGAATCAGGAAATAAACTCCTAGCTACACAGAACTAACTTTCCTACGTGAAATTCCTCAAGCTGAGCAAAAACATTTCTGCCTCATATACATAACTATTTGTCTTTTTCTGTTTTCTGAATATTAAAATTCTGCAGTGTAGTATAAAATCTAGCTGATTTGTTGAAAGAACCCATCATTTGTATGCATTGCATTAGCAGATTTTGTTATAACTTCCATAGCCCAAATACAACCAAAGATAAAAGCATGATGTTAAAGGGCAGAGGGGCTTCCCCAGTGGCTCAGTGGCAAAGAATCCGCCTGCTAGTACAGGAAATGCAAGAGCCCTGGGTCATCCCTGGGTTGGGCAGTTCCCCTAGAGCAGGAAATGGCAACCTGCTCCAGTATTCTTGCCTAGAAAATGCCATGGGCAGAGGAGCCTGGTGGGCTACTGTCCATGAGGTCGCAAAGAGGCAGACATGACTGAATGACTGAGCACGCACACAAAGGCAGAGGAAAATCCTCATCTTAGTGTTATTCGGACACTTTCCTAATTAATTTCACCTTGTAAATGCCTGAGGGAAATCAAGTGCATTCTCATTTCATATTGCCTAGAAGAGGACAACACGGAAGTATTATCTGGCTCTTTTTCACAGAAGGTGATGTTCTTTGGAATCCTATCAAGTAAATCAAAATATCAGTAATTAGGAGAGTAACAGAGCATTCACTCTGGTACACAGCAAATAAACATTTTTTCATAATATTATTAATACATATCTAACTCATCTAAGGGAATTTGAACCAAATACATTTCATAGTATTTCTTCCATAAAAATTAAAAGTGCTTCAAAATTTTGTGATGGTTACAACTACATTGTTTCTCAATACTCCAAATTTTTTTAAAAAATAGTAAAATATGGACATCTTTTAAAATGAAATTTTATTGGAAAGGAAATTATAAGTAAATGGCTAAGCATTTGGTGATCTGTTGCTTGTTCATTGAACTTTAGTATTTGCTACCTTGAATTATGAAAAATATCATAGACCATTATTTTGTTTTATGTTACCCTCTAAATTGGTTTCCCTAGTGGCTCAGCAGTAAAGAATCCACTTGCCAATGCAGGACATGCAGATTCAATCCTTGGGTTGAGAAGATCCCTGGAAAAGGAAATGGCAACTCATTCCAATATTCTTGCCTGAGAAATCCCATGGACAGAGGAGTCATCCAAGGAGTCACAAAGAGCTGGACACAACTGAGCAACTAAACAACAGCAACAGTGACAACCCGCTAAATTAGACTTCATCTGTTTCTTTAGTGGTAAGGATAAGGCCCGTCATGAAATATTCCTCTTAGAATCAATTGCTTATGGTGTTCAGAGTAAAAGCCCCTCTACTGGTTTGGTAGCCAGCAGATGTTCTCAGCAGGGTAAAACAAATCAGGGAACAGAGAATTCACACGTGGACTCTCACGGCAGCCCAGTTGAACCAAAGAAAGAACAACGAAATAGAGAGAAAGAGGTGGACTCAGAGCAAGAGAAGACATGGGGGCAAGAGAACAAAGGACTATGGTCAGTCTTAACAAATTTATGTCCAAGAAATAATTGACTATTCTTTTTGAAGCATAAAGCTGTCTATAATCAAATACTTAAGAAGCCAATCAAAATTTTAAGGATATTTTATTGTCAAAACTACCACCATCCTGGAACAAAAGAGACTATTACTTTTTAAGACCTAGAATTGTCTTTGGGATCCTAACCATCTCTGAGTAGGACACAGGCATATCCAATGCTTGATCTTAAGAGGGCACGTTTTCCAGTCCTTATTAAGGAAATGAAGAAAGAAAAAGAAGATAATAGAAAAGAAAATGTGTGGGTAGCGGTTAAACTACTGTAATGTCTAGCCAATCCTAGATAGCCAGTCTAGTACATTCTGGAGGGAAACAATCATAATAATTAAAAGAGAGAAAAGCATGGAGAGAGAATAAAATAGTAAAGATAAAAAAATAAAGGAATTAACTTACAGCTACAGTTATTGCACCCAACAATTGAAGAACTCACATATATACATTTTTTTAAAGCCCAAGTAGAATGTTAACAAAAGTTGACCAAGTGATGAAACATAAAGTCCTTCTAGATATGTTTCAAATGGGATATAAGACAAGACTCATAAAATTATGAAGAATTAATATACTTTCTCACAATACAAATATTGTAGAAATCAATACCAAAGATTATCCCTATGAAAGTTCTAAATATTTGGTAATTAAGAGATTTATTTCTAAAGAAAATGTGAATCAGGGAAAAATTATGAATGAGTTTAGAAATGTAAACAAGAGCAATAAAGATGAAATACATAAAAACTTGTGGAATGCAGAGAAAGCAGAACACATAGACAAATTCATGTCCAAAATGTTTATATTAGAATAGAAGGAAGGCTGAAAGCTAAGTAGCCAATCGCCATCTAAAGGCATTATGAGAACAAAAGCAGAACAAGCTCAAATAAAGAAGAAACAAGGAAAGAATAAAGATAAGAGAAAAACTAATGATGTAGAAAATAACTGTATATTAGGAAAGATACAAAGACAAAAGTTGATTCTTTGAAACGTTAAACTGACAAAACTCTGGCTTGACTCATTAATTTAAAAATAAAAGAAGGCACAAATGACATGAAGAAATGAGGATACAACTGTTGGTGCTGCAGACGTTAAATAGATGATAAAAGGATATTATGAAATAGTTCTTTGTCAATAATATTGAAAATTTCAGTGAAATGGACAAACTTCTTAAATTATATAACTTATTAAAAAGAAGCTATTTTTACGTTATCAAGGAATTTGAAACAGCAATTTACAATCTTCATACAATTAAAACTCCAGGCACAAACAACTTTTTTTAAATTAAAGTATAATTGACTCATACTATTACATTAGTTTCAGATGTACAAAATAGTGATTTAACATTTGTATAGGTTATAGTCTATGTAAAGTTATTTAAAAATATTGGCCCTATTCCCTGTGCTATACAATATATCTTTGTATCTTATTCATTTTATACATAACAGACCATACTATCTAACCCCTTACTCCATTTTCCCCCTTCTCCTGCTGTCTCCCCACCAGTAATCACTAATTTGTTCTCTCTATCTGTAAGCCCGTTTATGTTTTGTTATAGTCATTCATTTTTTTCTTAGATCACACATATAAGTGATACCATATAGTATTTGTCTTTCTCTGACTTCTCTCACTGAGCATTGTACCCTCTACCTCCATCCATGTTGTTGCAAATGAAAATATTTCATTCTTTTTTTTTAATGGCTGAGTAGTATTTATATTGTGTATGTGTATCACATCTTCCTTATCCATTCATCTGTTGATGGACGGCTTCCATATTTTGGCTATTGTAAATAATGCTGCTGTGAACACTGGGCTACATGTATTGATATTTTATCTTTCTGAATTAGTGTTTTCATTTTCTTTGGATATATACTTGGGAGTGAAATTGCTGGGTCATAAGGTAGTTCTATTTTTTTTTTTCTTTTTTAGGAACACCATACTGTTTTCCCAGAGAAAGCAATGCCACCGCACTCCAGTACTCTTGCCTGGAAAATCCCATGGACGGAGGAGCCTGGTAGGCTGCAGTCCATGGGGTCACTAAGAGTCGGACACGATTGAGTGACTTCACTTTCACTTTTCACTTTCGTGCATTGGAGAAGGAACTGGCAACCCACTCCAGTGTTCTTGCCTGGAGAATCCCAGGGACAGGGGAGCCTGGTGGGTTGCCATCTATGGGGTCGCACAGAGTCGGACACGACTGAGCAGCTTAGCAGCAGCAGCAACATACTATTTTCCATCATGGCTGTGCTAATTTATATTCCCACCAACACCCACATTTGTTGTTTGTGGTCTTTTTTGGTGACAACCATTCTGATCATGTGAGGAGCCATCTCATTGTGACTCTGATTTGCATTTCTCTGGTGATTAGCAATGTTGAGAATCTTTTCAACAGGCATAGCAACTTATTTAGCAAATTCTAACAAATGAGAAATACATAATTATGATGCTTCACAAACTATTCCAAAGCACAAAAAAAATGAAGAACAAATCTTCATCTAACTTTATAAGGCAAGTGTAACCTTGATACAAAAATTCACATGGATAAATGGAGAAGGAAAACTATAGATTGATCTCATCTCATGAACATAGAAACAAACATCCTGTAACTTTAGAAGATAATTGTATGTACTTTGTCACACAGATATTTTTAAAGCATATATATTATTATTGCATTAAATTCAAAACTAGAATTTTATAAAATCAAACATCAAATCATGATTTGTTTAATGTTTCAAAACTAGCAATTGAAAGAACCTTTTTAGTTTGATTAAAAAGTATCTACAAAAATCTTTAAATAGTAGACACCTTATTTCATTGTGAAACATTGAAATACTTTCTTTAAAATCTGAAACTAGACAAGGATGACCCCTAACTCCAATTCTAGTCACACGTTATACTTCAGGATCTATCCCCTACAGTAGAGCAATATGAAGAAATAATGTGAAAGCAAATTTCATCTTCCATCATCTTCATGGCATGGTTCTATTCATTCAAAATGTTTGTAAGTGAAAGCTGCTCAGTCATGTCCGACTCTTTGTGACCCCGTGGACGTAGCTCACCAGGCTTCTCTGTCCATGAAATTCTCCAGGCAAGAATTCTGGAGCAGGTAGCTATTTCTTTCTGGAGGGGATCTTCCTGACCCAGGGATTGAACCCTGATCTCCTGCACTACAGGCAGTTTCTTTACCATCTGAGATACTAGGGAAGCCCAGAACCTACAAATAAATATAGAAATTATACTCTGTATATTATGGGGTCGCACAGAGTCGGACACGACTGAAGTGACTTAGCATAGCATATTTAGGTTAGCAAAAGTTTAGCAAGTAAATTTTATTTATGCTGGCTAAAATCAATATGGAAAAATAAATTAAATATATAAATAAAATTGAATATAACCATAATATTTTAAAATAGATGTTTGCAAAAGTATCAGAAACAAAATAGTGTATATAACCATCAATGAAATAATTACAAAACTTTATTGAAAGAAATTGGAGATGTCCTAGATAAGCAGAAAAATACCCCATTTTGGATTGAAGACTATGTATTCTAAACATAACGTTTCTCTCCAAATTGAATTTTTGATACAATGTAAGCCAATCAAAATTGCAGTAGAATTTTCCTTGGGAAACTTAACAAACTTATTCTACAATTTTTATGAAATCATGAAAAGTCTGAGAATATCAAAAAAAATGAATGAAAGCAAATATTGAGATGAAGATATTTGCCCGCCCACCAGGCTCGTCTCTCCATGAGTTTCTCCAGGCAAGAGTACTGGAGTGGGTTGCCATTGCCTTCTCCAGGGCATTTTGCAAATCAGGGATCAAACTCGGTCTCAGTGATTTTGGGGGATGTAAATTGGTACAATTGAATAGCAAAATACTTTAGTATTTACCTATTTAAATTGAACTAAAGCAAATTGAATGTCAAAGCAGTTCTTCTTCTCTATATAGACATATTACACCAGGAACATACAAATATGTTTATAGAAAAATTACTCATAATTGCCCTAAACCAGAAGTAATGCCACAATGGAATGGTAAATACCTGTGCCATATTTATAACATGGAATACTCTGGGCCAGGAAAAGTGAAAGACCACAGTATCAACAGTGATGAATCTAAAATGTATCAACAGTAATCGATTTTAAAAATATAATGTTTAATGAAAGAAGCAGGTGCCAGTGAATATACATTTTATATAATATTGAAAATCAGGCAAAACTAAACAATGTATTATTTAATAGTGCATTCATTGACTAAAGCATTTTAAAAAATCAGTGGAATAATTACCACATGGTTTCATATAGTAGTTACATGATTGGTGGCCAAGAGAGAAATGCAAATAGGGACAGGCACCAAGAAAACTGAGATATGAGAGACTATCATCATTTCACTCCAAGTGAGAAATAATTTTTTACAGTTAAGTTTAACTAACTGGAATAACACAAGTATTAAAGAATAACAATTTTAAGAAAATAGAAATGATATAAAAAATAAGAATCTTAAAAAGAATCTTGAATTTAAAATTCTAGAAGATGTCAACAAGCACTAGAGTTAGAGGAGAAATCAATCCAGAGAAGCAAAACTGTGCAGAGTCTAATTTTATTTAGAGAAGAATTCACAGATTTTAATAATTCTCTACAGTGACAGAAATTACAGATTAAATATACTTGGTAAAAACATAATGGAGACCATAAGAATAGAAATATGCTGCAGAACTTTCAAATACCTAAATAATTAAAAGAAAGTAGTAAATCTGGGGGGGGATGAAAAGGGAAAAGGAAATTAAATAGAAAACAAATAAGATGGAATGAATAAAGTTAAATATAACAACAGAACATTTGTCAGTGTACAGAACATATCTAAAGAGTTAAATTTTTAATACTAATCTTTGTTCTTGATTATGTATTTTTGCAAAGGAGAATAATAGAGGCAACTTCTTCTGGTAGAGTCAAAATCTAATATTTTAATAATTAAAAGTGAAATAACCCATGGTGAACTCACCTAGCAACATACATTCATACTGCTCAACAGGAGACGGTATCGACATCTTTCTTACACATCTTTTTTTTTAGCAGCAGTTCCATGAAAGTGTGAAGCAAGACTGGAAAGCAGCACTCCCAGAACTTGGATGTTCAAAGGTGAAATTGCAAATGTGCTTAGTGCTTCCCCACATGATTGTGATTTGACAGTGTGTGTAAATTAGCTGGGAGGTTATTAAAAAAAAAAAAAAAAGAAAGTGGCATTCATTTTGCCAGATCCTCTCAAAGCTAAAGTTCTGGATTGAGTTAATCTGGCACATTTAGAAACCAATGATCTCTCTTCAAATTATGAAATAATAGCCAACTTTAAAACAGTGGGGAAGTACTGCACTCTTTCCTGAACCAGCATTTCACTCCTTTCCTTTTCCCTCCATCTCTAATGAAGGCATGCCCCTTTTCTTCAGACATTCGCGATGACTTTTGGCTCTAATTGAAACATGAATTTCCTTGCGGCGCTGTTGCTTCTGCTGTACCATCCAGGGAAAGATGGTCTTTCCTTCCCTCCACCCTGTCCTTGCCTCCAACAAATGTTAGACGGATCCCTGTGATTCATGCTACTTTCAGATCGGGAAGGCTCCACTCATTGTAAAAGCAGCTGCTTCTTAAGTGGTTTCTGCCTGCTGACTGTACCACTTTCTTTTCCGTTTGTCTCTGCCCTCAGCCTGCTCTCTGGTCCTGCTCCCTCAGTATTGAAAATACTCATCCTTGGTTCAGAATCTCCCTCTACACCAACCCCCACCATAACTCTGAGCCAGGATGTATGAAGACAGTTCCTCCAGCATCCTGGTTTCTTTGCTACTTGTCATTTATTGTATCAATATATTAATATGTAATCCGTTCCAGCTATTCCTCTCATGGGTACATCGCAGAATGTCTTATCGTTTAGAAATGTACCACCTGCGAAATAAAACTCCAAACTTCCTACTACCTGATCATTAACTTCAGTCTTTAAATATCACTTGCTTTGTCTTTCTCAGTGAGGTCCTTTTTCTTTTTATTGGCCATGCTGCATAGCATGTGGGATCTCAGTTCCCCAATCAAGGATCCAACGCAAGCCCCCTGCAGTGAAAGTGCAGAGTCCTAACCACTTGACTGCCAGGTAATTCCCAGTGAAGTTACTTCTTAAAGTCCTGAAGTTTCAGGACTTCAGTCCGTTACCCTTTACCCTTTCTCCATATCTACCTATCCATTCCTGACTGTACAGATTTTCTGATTTATCTAGAAAAGGATGAATACTCAAAGATTTATTTCCCTTTGATTAATAGTTTACAAACAATCTCAAACCATAGTTTAAATTCTTTTTATCCTGCTTTCTGTTGACAACATCAGGGAACACATATCCTATTTTTCACTCACTAATTCATAAATAGTATCATTGCCTACTTTTTTCAGTTTATTTCTATTGTATATTTAAGTTATATAGCATGATGATCTGATGCTCATGTACATAGTGAAATGATTTCTACAATCAAGTTAATTAACATACATCTCACACAGGAAAAGAAGTTTATTAATCCCCTATATACTTACAGAAAATTAAAGGTGATAACTCCTGAAAAACATTTTAAAATACTGCTAAGTATATTATTCCCTTCATTATTAATTTAATGAATATTTGTTGGCACTCTGGGCACTATGCATATGTCTGATAAACAAACAACAGAGATAATGTTTTGTACATATTACATCTGATGATTTAATTTAAAAAATTGAATCCATATAATCTTAAAAATAAATCCAGCATATATTTAAAATGAACTATAAATATCCTGCATGATGAAAAGAATTTAATATCTAGAAACTTCTGTTTTGTATAATTAGAATGTAAAATTTCTTAGTGGAGAGAGCCAAGAGAGGAACTACCTTGATTTAACATTGCTGGAACCTCCAGCATTTGGCTGATGACCAGTGGAACACAGTATTATAAACCTGGTCATTGAAAAGAACACTAAGATTCACTTGCTATTTTCCTTACATAAGCCAAGAATCCATATGTTACACAGAATCCAGAATAAATAATTAGGGTAAGATGACCCCAAAACAAATGCTGACATAATTTTCTCTATCTGTAATCAAAGTTTCAACTAAAGATTGGGAAGTAATAGAAGATATATCTTTGTAATCTGAGAAAGAACTGGAAGGGCCAATGACACTCAAGTTTTTCTACCTCAATTTTATGAAATTCATTAGATATGAAGGATCTAATATGAGGAATTATTATCTATTACAATATAGGATCACATACAATTTTATATATTAGTTATATAAAACATAAAAGAGTAAGATCATTATCTCATACTTGTTTTCAAAATGCTAACAATTAACATTAAGTCATTTTAGTAAAACTAAGACATTCTTATTATTTTCCATTTAAGGAGAAGTAGAATGTTTAACAGTTATGGTTTGGAAGATACGTGACACCTAGCAGTTGCTTGGCTTTGGAAGAAGTAAAACTTTGAAAATGTTTAGATAAATTTTTCTCTAAGTGTGGATTTTTGTTGTTTTCTTCACTTTCCATGACCTGTCAAATACTGAGAGAAGCTCGAAAACAAAATATATTGCCTTTTTCATCCTGCTCCTTGCCATTGGCAAAGTCTGCTCATTTTCATATGTTTCAAATTAGCTGAATTAACATGACTGGATTTGTTTAGCAATGACTTCAAATAACTGAGCCTTTTATCAGGCATATTTGTATACCAGCACTATTCCTGATATTATCGAAGAAGGAAAAACAATATTTTTGGTAAATGCTGAGCAAAATGGTAATGGGAGTGATGGCAACAGTAACAAACTAGTGAGAAAAGTTAAGAAAACAAAAATGAATGCTAAGACTAAATATGGGTTTTCAAAGAAAATGTTTCAAAGATGTACATGTGAATAAGTTTTTTTCAGAACTATTAATTAGTCATAGGTTAAATATTTTCTTTTCTACAATGCATTTAATACCTCCACATTATTCTATCATAATTATGAAATATAACATATTTATCTAATCCACAGGCATTTTGTTGATCTTCAAGGTTCTCACTGATCATGAATCACACATTTTTGCATGCATTTCTAATTATTCCAGAGAGTACATTCATTGAATTGTAATTGCAGGGTCCATGTCATTTGGAATCTTGAGAGCACGTTCCACATTGTAATTCCCCTCAGTCCCAAATAGGACCACCCTGCCACCTAAAGGTGAGATTGTGTAAGCTCCTCACTGAGGTTGACCAGATGTTGATTACAACTCAAACTTCTCTGAGCCCAGACTGATTTTAAAGGGCTTCCTAATCAAACACATCTTCTAGTAGCTGACCCACTCTGCCAGCTTCTTCAATAACTAGGATAATCAGTTACAATTAAAATAAAAAATAACTAATATAAGTATTTTCTACTTGCTTCAAAAAGGAAAAATTCTGACCTTGTGAAGCCTTAAAATCTTACTTGAATTTATTTACACTAAGTAGAATAATTTCATATTCTTGAGGAAGTACACTGAATTATTTATTTAGCAATTTGTATTTTCACGTCCTGAGTAGTAATATTGATTTCCATTTGAATGAATTTGAGTGTATTTGATTAGATTGTGGTTTTGCCTACTGTGTCTGAAAAATTCCTTTCCATGGGTAAATTGAGAAATTAATTAGAATATAGAATAATGGTTTACCTTAGCAAGTCAGTATTAAATGAAATTTAAAAATAACCACTTCCACTTCTAGATAATAGAATAAACACATACATTTGCCTTATCATCCTTCTGAAAACATATTAAATTAACTATGAAAAAAGTGCAAATTGAGGGTCTTCTCTAGTGGTCTAATGGTTAGAACTCTGCCCTTCCACTGAAGGGGGCAAAGGTTTGATTTCTGGTCAGGGAACTAAGATCCCGTAAGTGGGGCCGGGGCGAGGGTGTGGGGAAAGTACAACTAGATAAGAAAAACGAGAAATCGTAGCGATTTCCTTTTTTACAGTCAATCTCATCCTCAAGCTGCCACAAGTACCTGCTGCTGATTGGCTCACAGCTATGTTTCTCACAAGGAAACTGATTCTAAAATGAGATTTTGGATATGAATCAGTCCCCAGAAATCTGGCATTATGAAGGACTCCATTACCATTGGTGGATGGAGAACAGATAGCCCGTGACTGCTGTAATAATGCAGTTGTTAAAACATTTATCATTAGTGAACTGGGATGCAGTGGTGGTGGGATGGATTACATCAGCAGGAAAACATTTCTCCACTTGAGAAGCAGAAGGGAATAGACTGTTGAATCGCGTGTCTGTGACCAACTGCCATTCACCCAATGTCGGGAGATAACCACAAGCCCAAGATGATTCATCACCAGTTAAGGTCAAAATCTGAATGCCGGAGGGCTGCCTTGCCAGATTTTAAGGAAGCCCAGTCTGCTGCAAAAGGAGAGCCTACTGTATGGAGGACTGGGCTCAAGATGAACTTTCAGGAATGGAGACGTTTCAGAGAAGATGTAAATACAACAGGGTCAGAGAAGAAAAAGGACTAACAAAACTCTGCAGAGCATATTCATGTAATATGAATTTTAAATAATGGCCAAGAACACAGTGCAGAAGGAATGAGAGGGTATAAGGAGCATCAGGGCCCAAATGACTTCCAAGGTCAGCAACAGAGGGTTCACACGGGGCTGGCTTTGTCTCTGGCCTGAGCCTCCGAGATTTGCTCAGACTTGGCTCCTAGAAGTGTTCAGCAGTCACCACTCCTGCATAGTCACCTAGCCAGATCAGCTGCATAACCGGTTATGCCAGATGCGAGCCGTCAATAAACAAACCAGCCCGGGTCCCACCAGGGAGCTCGAAACTTTAAACAGTCTGTCATAAATCATGAGTTAGCCTACCACCTTATCTGGCCAAGAGTCAGTGCCGTACTTCCTCGTGTCCCCAGAGATAAGCACGGAACTGACACAGTCCATCTGTAAAATGACCATCCTACAAAATATTCAGTGCTTCGCTCCAGCAAGTCTCCTAACACTGAAGTCGATTCTTCGTAGAGAAAGAACGAGACCCTGAGAAGTGAGATGTGAATGTCTTAGTAGATGCAGTCTGAAACTTTGACCTCCGAATGCCCCAATCGTGCTGGCCTGCCAGGTCTGTTTTCTCAGGAGAAAAGCCTTATGGCATCACTGGGTGCCCCTTCATTTCATCCCCCTTTAACAAGTAGAATTCAGCATCCATTCACTAACCAAAGTGCCTTTGAGGGAGTTGAGAGATGGAACCCCAGATGCCATGGGACAGGGAGGAGGCTAGCCCACGTGTGCCTGGGGAACAGGCAGATAGACGTGGTGTGGGCCGCAGAACCGGCAGGAGCCTGGTCCCCGAGTGCCTACAGAAGGCTGACTCAGGCAGACCCCCGCGGACCAGAGAGCCTCTGGAGAGGTCCAGGTGTCAGAGGAGAAGCTCCAGCATGACGCTGGAGAGAAAAATACAAGTTTGGATGCGTTGGAGAGAATAAGAGGAACTTGGCCAGCATCACCCCTGCCCCCTACAGCCTAGAGCTACAGAGGCCAGTGGGTGAGTCCCACTTAGAAACAATGGAGAAATCAAAAGCCATGTAAGAACATCACAGTGCAAATATAAAGCTAATTAAAACCTGTCATAATTTCAGTAATAATTGAAGGACTGTGATTAAAAATTAGTTTAACCATGATCTCGGGACAGATTCTTTGAGACAATCCAGGGATGTTCATGTTGGATTCAAATAAAGAAAATGTAGTCCTGGCCATGCCTTAGCTCTCGAGACAGCAGCATTCACTCAGCCACAACCATTCAATGGTACTTTATTCATTTCCCACTGTTAAGATCAATCTATAGATAAAACACGAAGAAAGTATAGCTACAAACAAAACCAGCAAGTTGGTAATAAAGGAATAACTGACAGAATCTAGGAAGTAATTTTGGAAAAAGAGGGGAGGTTAGAAGGGTATGGCTGGAATGGGGAAATAGGGAGACATGACTTAAATCAATTGAAATAAAATTTAGAGGTTTAAATATACTTTTTAAAATTATCCTGTAAACAAAATACAAATAATAACTATCAAATATACCTGTAGGAAAGTGAAGGGAAATGATGGGGGTATGAAATTGAACAGATCCTTCTTTCCTGGAGCAGGGAATCAAATGTCTTGGAAATTGCATGAGCATTAAATGACCCCGTGAACTCATTCTTGGAATTTTTAAGTAATTATATAAAATTCTTTAAAGAACTTGTAACTACTTGTGTTTAAAATATTTTAATAATATCAACAGGTCTGAGCAAACATTCTGAGTATAGATAATTAATTGCACTGATAGATGTCAGATTGAGACACAGTTCAAGTTGCAAGAAAAAGAATGATTATTTTGTAATTGCATAAAATATTTTAAATTGCCAAAATATGTGTTGTCAATTATGTTAATAACTGTGGTGAAAACATGAATATTCTTAGGGAGGAGATGGAAACTACTGTAGGTATCGTCTGACCCATAGCTCACATTTTTAAAATCCTACCTTGGGCTTCCCAGGTGGCGCTAGTGGTAAAGAACCCTCCTGTCAATGCGGGAGATGTAAGAGACGCAGGTTTGACCCCTGGATCAGGAAGATCCCCTTGAGGAGGGTATGGCAACCCACTCCAGTATTCTTACCTGGAGAATCTCATGGACAGAGGAGCCTAGCAGGCTATAGTACATCGGGTTGCAGAGAGCTGGACACAACTGAAGCAACTTTGCACGCATGCACCTTGGGATCAAGGAGATTAAAAGTCATCTTGTGTGTTGATAAGATACATGGATAGTGAGAAGTCTGCGCAAAGCAGAGTTGAGTGGTTCTTTGAGGTTGTATCCTGGCTCTGTCCCTTACCAGTTTTGTGATCTTGTACTTAACCTTTTATCTCAGTTTCTTCACCTGTAAAAACAGAATATCAGCTCTTTCCTAATTGTTATATGGTAAAATAATTAGTTAGCATAAAATTACTCAAAGATGTCTTGATACATAATAAGCATGATTAGTTAGTTATTATCATACCAGAGAAGGAATGAGGTTTTACGAGTTTAACTTAGGGACAAAGTAAATGTATGAAGGTCAGTTGTCTGTGCCATGGCTACGACTGTAGTTATGTCAACCAGCTTGGAAACTAGCCCTCTGGATACAGGTATGTATCAGGAAGGAAGGGAGAGGAAGAAAGAGATTTATTTAAAAACTGAGTCATTTTTCTAAAATGTTAAAACAATGAGATACAAATAATACTGACGTGTTAAAGACAAGAAGTAAAAGCCATTCTCCATCCCTGTAGACCCACAGTTCTCCATATTCACCTGACCCTATACACATATTGGCATAGTACAGCCTCTAGGCATTGGCAATGAACTCCTGTACTCAGTGGAGTAAGAGAAATTAGTGTCTGACAGGTCATCTGAAGCGACATCAGGTCCAGCAAGGACAACACGTGAAACGGGGATGGGGTCCCCTGCGGGCAGACAGCCCCCTTCTCTGTCTCACTGAATCTACTCTGTCCCCGTGGCATCTCTCCAAAGCAAATACTCCTTCCAGTCACACTCTCTGCAGAAATGGAGGCCCCCAGTAGAATCATTGCTTCAGAAACTAAACATTAGAATTTCTTCTATAACGACAGCTCTCAAAGTTCCCAAAGTAGTTCACGAAAGTTAGAGGGTAAAAATGTTGTTCTCTTTCATCGTGAAATGCCCTCTCTAACACATCCATGAGTTAAAATCCATTTTATCCAACATAACTTACGTTCTGATATCACACAAGTCCAAAACAGAAATCTGTATGTTTCTAAATTTCAGTGTAACTATTTCCGGCATTCATAAAACCACTGGGAATTTTTATTGGTTACATTTTAATTTTTATTTTATTTTTATATAATGCATAATAAGTGTGTTATTATGTATTATGGGATTTAAATTTTATTTAGAAATATTTTTCTTATTAATTAAAAGGAAATAGTCAGTTTGAGAAATTTCAGAGCTAATTACTTTACTCCATAACTTTCTGCTCCAAACCTCATCTAATCACATTTACCAACTTCTAGACAATATAGATAAACTTTGTATTATGAAAAAATATTTAGGTAGTAAATTTTGATTAATATCTACAGAAAATTCTAATTATACCTCTAAACAAGAAGCCCACTTTCTTGATTAAATACAAATCAAATCAGCATATTTCTATCTTGGAAGTAAGTATCTTGGAGTCAGCTGAAAGTGATCATTTTTTTATGTTTCCTCACCATATTACAAAATTTGACCTGTACATGAGTAGAACAGTGATACTACAGAAATTAAATATAAAGAAACAGGATTCTCTCCTAGTTCATCTGTAATCTTTGGAGAGTTTCAGAATCTGTAATGTTTTGTTAATGCAATCTTTTGGGTAAGCTTCCTGTCATAGTTAAGTTTCAGCAGACTGTAGTCATGTAGAAACAAGCTTTAACTCCCCTGTCACTGAGCAGAGAACTGACCATCTGCACTCCTGCTTTGATTAAAAAAACTTTTAGAGGCCAGAAAAATCTTGGCAAGTAATAGAACATAGCTCCAATGGAACACAGAAATATTCTCAAAGATGTTACATTCAAACATAGTTTTATGAACAATGTGGACTTTGCACATGCACACACACTCACATACACACTCACATATACACAAGCACACACATACACTTGCACTTTCACACATGTGTGCACACGTGCACACTTTAAAATTCCAATTGAAGGCTTTGGATTTGATAATTAAGGATGATGATTTGAGTGACCATATAATTTATTGTTCTAATTGGGGCATCTTTTTTAAGTGTGAAAGGAAGTGCTCTTAATTATTATACTGGCAGCACTGTAAACCAGAAAAATCCCTGTCCCTAAGAACTGGATGATGTTCTCTTTGCTAAATAAATCCATGAAAAGATAAAATGTACTGATGGCTGACAATGAATTCAGTCATAGTGACATTTTTATATTACCTCTAAAAATAGTGTATTCCACTCTCACTGTAACTCTGATCTCATAATTTCATCTTTTATAAATTTTGACCAATTTTCCCAACCTGAAAATGGCCTCATGAAAAAGGTCACTTGCCAGGAGATTTCTCTGGATCCTGCTTGATGTGGTTGGACCAAATCCTTGCCAACCAGTCACCAGTGCAACTCCTGAGGCACAAGCGCCACATTTTCAAAAGTGAAGTATTATCTCCACAAGGTTGAAAACTTTTTAAAACTCAACATTTCAGGGGAACAAATTAATCCTGAGAAATCTTTCAAAAATCTTATTACTGATTTGGAATTTGGTCTCAGAGCTATAGAAAACTTGGAGGAATACAAAAATGATTTCCCAGTCTTCCACTGAAAAGAATCCACACAAGAAGGAAGCTGAAACTGTCCAAGAAGGGAGTGAGATGAGCTCTTTGCTTTGTGAAGACTGTGGAAGAGGACTGACCCAGAGAGGGAGTAAACCCTCAGAGAGAGAAAGAGGAGGATGGCAGGATCCAAGGGTGCTGACCTCAGGTGCCCTCTTGTAGGTCACAATCAGAAGAATAAACTTCCTTGAAAGGACAGGGCAGCAACAGTGTCTGAAATCTAAAGAATAATTACTATGAGAGTACAACCCTTGGAGAAATTCTCAGGGTCCACGTTAACGTGGAGGAATTGGAAACCATAGCTTTCCTCAAGAGAACAGTGTCTAGGCTGGGATATGTTGTGTCCACCACATACTTCTAAGTCTGTGTTGCTTGTTGTTCAGTTGCTCAGTTGGGTCTGACTCTCTGCAACCCCATGGACCATAGTACACCATACTTCCCTGTCCTTCAGTGTCTCCCAGAGTTTGCTCAAGCTCATGTCCATTGAGTCAGTGATGCCATTCAACCATCTCATCCTCTGTCATCCCCTTTTCCTCCTACAATTCAATCTTTCCCAGCATCAGGGTCTTTTTCAATGAGTCAGCTCTTTGCATCAGGTGCCCAAAGTATTGGAGCTTCAGCATCAGCATCTGTCCTTCCAATGAATGTTCAGGAATGATTTCCTTTAGGATTGGCTTGTTGGATCTTCTTGCTTTCCAAGGGACTCTCAAGAGTCTTCTCCAAAGCCACAGTTAGAAAGCATCAATTCTTCGGTGCTCAGCCTTCTAAAGAATAAATGCTCTAGCTCTCACACCCATACATGACTACTGGACAAATCATAGCTTTGACTATATGGACCTTTGTTGGTAAAAGGATGTCTCTGCTTTTTATTACACTGTCTAGGTTTGTCAGAGCTTTTCTTCCAAAGAGCAAGTGGAAGAAAAGGCTGAAGCCACCTTCATGGCTGCAGCCACCATCTGCAGTGATTTTGGAGCCCAAAAAAACAAAATCTGTTACTGTTTCCATTTTCCTCCCATCTATTTGCCATGAAGTGATGAGGCCAGATGCCCTGATCTTAGTTTTTTTTTGTTTGTTTGTTTTGTTTTGTTTTTTCCTATGTTCTGAGAGAGAACTATCGATTTTTTTTTTGTAATTTTATTTGTATTTTACACTGGGGTAGAGTTGATTATGAAACATTTTTATGGCTCTCGTTTGGGCCTAACGAGGACTTTGGGGACCTGTTCCCATCCAATGTTGAGTTTTAAGCCAGCTTTTTCACTCTTCTCTTTCAACTTCATTAAGAGGCTCTTTGGTTCCTCTTTGCTTTCTGCCATTTAGGGTGGTATCATCTGCATATCTGAGGTTACTGATATTTCTCCCAGCAATCTTGATTCCAGCAGAGCTTCATCCAGCCGAGCATTTTGCATGGTTTTCTGCATGTAAGTTAAATAAGCAAGATCTCAATATACAGCCTTGACATACTCCATACAGCAGTCCAGTCCTTATTACAGGCATAGTATCTAGCACTTCACTTTGGTTCCATTGGGCACCTGTTGCTCTTTGCTCTGGGGCATGGACCATGTTGGCACTCATGCGTGTACAGTTATGAAAGAATGAACAAGTTAGGAACCAAGCAGACCATCTTGATCAACAGGAGACAGAAGTCAGTGTTTACAGACACCTACAAATGACACAGCAGAATAGACCTATACACACACAGCGGACCAATATCAGTCTCCTTGTTTTTATGATATACCTTGATTACACAAAAATGTACCCTCTCTGTAGTATCCTTGTATCTTTCTATGAATTTATAATTATTTCAAAGTAAAACTTTGATGAAAGGATTCAAACGGAGGGTTCATTATGGCCACTTATTAAACTTTATCTCGAGTAAGAACTCATAAACACCTTGTTATTTTGATTTCTTCTACATGCTTAATACCTTTCACAGTGATCCTATTTCTCCCCAAACTGCTTCTTGATATAATGTAGTCTTCTTTTTGCTGCTTTACTATATCTGCAATAAAGTTTTTTTCCCCTAACTTTTCATTGTCTTAGGAGATGAACATTTTGCTCATTTCTGTCTTCTGGCATAAAATGTGCATTTTTCCAGCATTCAAGTTAATACAGAACAGGATCAATTCTTCTGGGATCAATTTTTTTAACAGTACTAAGCTACTAGCCCCTTTAAAGTTTGCCTCAATAAAATTATTTAAAAGAAACTATAGTAGTTAAATATATCTTAATACCTTTAATATTTAAACATTAAATTCTTTCTACATATATATATCTTCTATATGTATGTATATTAGCCAATGATAATGTATGCACATACACGTATACATATATATGTATATGCCCACTCATATATACAAATTAATGCAAATGTGGCCTGTAGAGAAATTAAGTCCTTTAACACTGAGAAAATACAAAGCAAAAGTGTTATCAGAAAAATTATGTTAATAAAAAATTTACTTTATTTGAGAAGTACATGGAGGTGCATGCCAGCATCTAACAGAGTCAAGTTATTGGTCGAGAGAAGAAAATTAGGATAAATTGTAAGTCATAATTCTAACATGTCAAACTCTTACTTCAAGAAAATCAATTCCACAATTAGTTCTATAATTAACTCCCTACCAAAGACAAGATTAAATTCTTTAAAAGCTAAAGCTCTAAAGCCCCTAGCCTTTCTCATATGGCATCATCATTTTTTGTCAGAAGTCCACTGAAATGTAACTTTGCGGGGATGACCCCAGATCCTCTGAATGGGGATCCATATATCACTCATCATGACTCCAACTTTGGTAACAAAAGGGAATTTTCTAACACAGTCACCCCAAAATACCGTTCTCTCCTTTAAAGTTTTCCACAACTGTTCTGTCAGTAAAGATAAATGGGATTAATTTTAAATTTTTGGAATGATGTATTGTCTCTAGCATTGCTTTGAAAGTCTCTTTGCCCCTAAATATTGAAGGTAATTTGAAGGTAATTGGAGGTAATTTGACTAATCTGAAATATTACATTCAGGAAAAAAACAAACCTTGAAAATATATCTCACCTGAATAGTACAAATCTTTCAACAATGAGAACAGAGTTAACTGAATTATGAAAACAGATACAGTCATGAAGGAAAAATGCAGGGGACTGGGAAACCAAGCACCATCTTAATAAAAATAAATGAAGACAGATTGGAGCACAGTACCTCATGAAAATTTATTTGGTTAATCATCACTATTAAAATGGATATACCTCTGTCAAAAAAAGAGGGGTGAATTCAATATGGAAAAATTATCTACACAATATGTTCTTTTAATGGTATTTTAGAACATAAAAATACATCAATTTTTCCTATTACAAACTCCTCAACCAAGACAAAACAATATAGTCTGGAGTCTAAACAACATGATGTTAACTAGAAGTTTAAACTCGCATACACAGTTTGCTATGTGCAAGGCAAATATATTGAAGATACAAAGATGAGTAGGACTCTTGTTTCTACATAATACCAATTGCCAAATACCTGGTTACCTGATTAACAAAGGAAAGAAACACAAATAATTGATGAATCAATAGAATTTCCTTGAATTTTATACCACCTATATCCTCCAGATGAATAGTTTTCTTTCTATATATTGAATTATGTGACCAAATCCTAAGTTTACTTCTGTTTGAAAAATGCAATAAAATATTGGTTACTTGCAATACATCCTGAACACATAGATAATATAGCTACAAAATATTACTCAGTTCCTTTTCAAATTATCTCTGTAGAACGTAGTCAGTTTGGTTCAGTCACTCAGTCGTGTCGGACTCTTTGTGAACCTATGAACTGCAGCATACCAGGCTTCCCTTTCTATCACCAACTCCCGGAGCTTGCTCCAACTCATGTCCATCAAGTCAGTGATGCCATCCAACCATCTCATTCTCTGTCATCCCCTTCTCCTGCCCTCAATCTTTCACAGCATCACGGTCTTTTCCAATGAGTCGGTTTTTCGCATCAGGTGGCCAAAGTGTTGGAGTTTCAGCTTTAGCATCAGTCCTTCCAATGAATATTCAGGACTGATTTCCTATAGGATTCACTGGTTGGATCTCCTTGCAGTCCAAGGGACTCTCGAGAGTCTTCTCCAACACCGCAGTTCAAAAGTATCAATTCTTCGGCGTCCAACTCTCACATCCATACATGACTACTGGAAACTATAGCTTTGAGTAGAAGGACCTTTGTCAGCAAAATATTACAAAATATTACGCAGTTTTTTTTTTTTTTTTTTTCAAATTATCTCTGTAGAGCATAAGGTTTCTTCAACTAGGCACAGTTGAAACTGAAAGGCACAGTGTTAAAGAGATCAATTTGCGTTTCTCAGCCTCTTTCAAAATGTGTGTGCTTTGAATTCTGCCCCGTTGACTCTCTGATCTCTTCTCTTACCATCTCCATTTTCCCTACTCTGGCCGCACTGCCTCTCTGGTTGTTTCTCCAACATGTTAAACATGATCACACCTTAGGGTCTTTACATAGCCTGTTTCCTCTGCTTAAAACGCTCTTCCCCAGGAAGCATCTCTGTTAAGTATCTGTTTAGATGTCACACTCAGTAAAGTGTGTCTGTCACCTTATTTAACAGTGCAGACATCCTCCACCAGCACCACACTGGTCATTCTCTGACCTATCTTTTTCCTTTTTCCATTTCAGTTGTCATTTATTCACATACCTTACAATCAACTCATTCATTAGATCTGTTTTTCATCTTTTTCACCTGTTTTTCATTTCCTCTGGTTGGAAACTCCACATTAAAGGGTCTTTATCTCTTTTATGCAGCAATATATCTCAGGGTTCCAGAAATTCCTGCTTCAGATCAGGCACCATAAAGATGTGCTGAGTCGACGACTGAGTGAATGCTGTGTGAATCTCTCGCTCATCCTGAGTCTTACTCAAAATCTTGGTAAAGATTAAAACGGAATGACTCTCAGTGGGCAACAAATGCTTTGGAATTCAAGTTGTTCCAATTTACTATTTTGAATAAAACGGAAGGATATGTTTTAAAAACTTTCAACCAATGCAGGAGACACACAAAAAGAACATTTTAAACACACACACACATACTTTAGAAGACAGCCTAAAGAAGTACATGGGAATATAGAAATTTTCCAGATTACTTCAGATTAAATAGACACCTGGCATAGGAAAGACCCTAGAAGGAAGCTAGAGAGGATACTAGCAAACTGCTTATCAGATCCATTTACTTATTTTTTTTCCTAAGAACTAGCTTGTTATGGTGATCATGTTACTGAGTCCCAGCCAGTAGAATATGGGAGAAACCAAATGCATCACTTCCAGAACTAGTCCTTAAAGCTCCTCCCCTGTAATTGCGATGTCCTCTGTCCTTGACGGGCTTGATGCAGAAAAGTGTGGGAACCCAGGAAGCCACTTGCTCAACAGTGTGGGTCTGCACGTTGAAGGAAGCCTGGGCCCTAGAATCACTGCTTGGAAAGAGGTGCCTTCCATCAGCTGTTCGTGTTGATGGAGCATCCAAATGAATACCTGCTTGGATGGTCCATCAACATGAAGTTCACATGCATCTCATTTTAAATTACTGAGCATTAGTGCTTCAAATAGTATTATAGTTAACATTAATTGAAATAATACAAGAATGTTCCCACTGTGCTAAGTAGGACATTTTTCCTTTCAGAGACTAAAATTCTAGCACAGTTAAACATGCAGCATCCAGATGTAGGTCTGAGAACCCAGAAGACATAAGAGTTGCTTACAATGCAAGATCACATCTGGTGAAGGCCTCCTCTCATCTTCAGAACTCAGCCAACATTTTTGTGACAGTACAGACAGCAGCTGGATTGTTTGAAAAACTTACCTCCAAAAGGGATGAGACAGGAAGCTGGTGGGGTAATTGTAAACATACTTATTGTACCTTCATGGGACTATTTCTTTAAAGATCCTATGGGGGGCGTTTGGGAAAATTTCTTCTTGAATCAGATTTGATTTTTAGAAATTGCTTGCTTAAGCCCAACCTCTAGAATTTAAGCTTCTAATCATTGTATAAATCAACTACATAAAGAAACCCTCAATGATTGTTTTTTCAATTGCAGTAAGTTTTAACTAGACAAATGACTAACAAGTCTTCGCTTAGTATAGGGAGATTTTGAAAATAGTAGATTGCAACGATAATACATTAATAAGTCTGGCTCATCTGAAGCTTTAGAAGAGTTTTAAACACGTGACCCTCCCCTCTACAAAGTCATAAATTCACATACCCTAGAATAAAACCATCTGTGAAGTACAATTATTTCCTTCATATGTGCTAGTATAAAACTAGGAAATGGTCAAGCAGCTTCAATGACCAGTTGCTTATGAGGATGTTAAAATGATATTCTTAATTGACATCTCCATCTGGAGACAATGTATAGTTTTGTCACCTAAAATAAGGATGACTATTTTAAATGGTGGCCTACAAGGTTACACATTTTTCTGTTATTTTCCCATGTTGTATGTCCTCATAATAGTTTATGTTTTATATCATGTGAAAGGATAATTGGTTCCCTAAAGAAGTAATGATTTATACCAACAGGAGCAAAAACACAAGAGAATGTCCCTAAATCTACAGGAACAGATACTGCCTCTGCCTCTAATATTCTTCCTCCCTTCTATTCACTGTCAGAAACTCAAGCACTGTCTCTTGTAATCATCCTTTCTCCATCTTTACACATAATCACTCCTTCTTTTGTATTCCCCGAGAGGTTAGTTTGTGCATTGATTTTAGCATCTAGATTATTGTATTATAATTCCTTACATATCTTACTTGTCTCACCAACTATAAATTCATATTTTTGTCTTCCTCGTGTCTTGGTGTCTTATGTACTGGCATATAAGTTAAAGCAGGGATTTTTGTTTCCTCAGTAAAATCATTTCATGCCATTGGACAAACTCATGTATAAAATTACGGGTGGATTCTTTACCATCTGAGCCACAAGGGAAGACCAGTGTATGAGATTAGAGTCTTCAAAATTATATTCTTCTGTATAATTAAAAGTATTCCGGAAAAACATATATTTCCTCATGGAAAAGTGTTTGTGTAACATTCAACAACAAATGACTGGGGTTGAATAGCTTTAGGATAAAATAGACTAGAGAGTTAATTTTACTGAATGCATCAAAGAATGAGTCTATAACTGGGATCAGAGCTGAGCCAAACGACCCAGAGAGCGGAGGCCATAAGAAAGTTGTCTTGACATAGTAGAATCCACAGCAAACACCATGCATATCCATATATCATGAAATTAAACAGAAACAATGAACAGGAGAGGAGAAAGTCACTCAGTGGAGCCAGGTCACTGAAAGCAAAGGCAGAGTAGAATGGAGTCATCAGCAAAGTGCAACAACAGTGGAACAGCATTTAAAGGAAGCGTGTAGACTTGCGTTGGGGAAAATGAGAGACTGGATGCTTATGTGGCAAGTCTGCACTCTTCCCTGGCTTTGGATGCTGCAGTGTTCCATGGAGAACACTGCATTAGACAGCTCTTCATGGATGAGAGAGCCTTGATGGGAGAGCAGTTTCCACAGAATAAGTGCCAGTGATTCACTGGAGCAAAAAATAGGAGTTTGGATACAATGACATTGTTAGTAAAAATGACGTAAGTTTGTATGTGTACTTGAAGTTTATTACTTCACTACAAAGACAACAGCACAAAACTTTAAAGAAAATGATCCAGATAACATGACACCACAAAGGACCACAATAACCTTCTAGTGACCAAACCCAAACACCTGGCGATCTACGATTAACCAGGTAAGACTGCAAAAAACCTGTTTGAAGGAAATTCAGTGATCCATAGGAAAACCCAACATAAGCAGAGAAAGGGGTCAAAGAATAGCACTATTAAAAAACTAATCAATTTACAAAGGAAGGCAGCAAGAGAAGAAGAACAAGAGAACCTCAAAACATCCAGCAAATAATTAACAATAGGCATTAGTAAGCCCTTACGTTTCAGTAGTTACCCTTAGTAGAAATGAATTCTCCAAGTAAAAGACACAGTGGATTGATGGATTAAATATCAAAAACAAAGCAAATAATAAATACCAAGAGCCAAGTCTATGCTGCCAACAAGACGCTCACTTCAGCTTAAAGGACGCACATAGGCTCAGAGTAAAGATGTGGCAAAAGGTACTTCATGCACATGAAAACCAAAGAAAATCAGAGTTAGCTACACCTTTATCAAACAGAAAATACCTTTGAGTGAAAAATGTAGTAGAAGACCTACTCGTAGATCCACTAGTAGAATGAGTAGATCTAATATAATGGTGAAGGGGCAATTCAGAACATGTGAGTAACTTTCCAAAGTCAGTCATATGAGAACAACCCAAACTTTTTAAATGGGAAGATGATTTGACAGTGATTATACTTCACAAATGACATTTGAATATCAAATAAGTACATGGAATGATGCTCAACATTATTTTTCGTAATGATTAATCATAATATGAGTTGTTATACATCTAAAAAATTAAATAATATTCAGTTGGCTAAAATGTTTACATATCACAATAACAAAATAGCAAAATACTGTTTTGTTGTATTCATTTTATTTATGAGAAAATAGAGTGTGAAGAGTCTTATCCAAGGCCAGGCAATTAGCAGAAATAGAGCCATGAACCACTAAATATATATAAAATACTTAACATCATACCTTTCCATAGTAAATGCTTACAAAATTTTAAAAAATAACTTAAAATTATTGTTTTTATACTCATATAGAAATCACTACTAAAATCTCATTTATTTGGATAAAACTTGAAAAAGATATTGCAGGTATCTCTTGACAGCATTATTTACAACAGCAAGTGAAAAAAAAGGATAGTATTTAACAGTGAATATTTTATAGTAAATCTGCTAGTTGACCTTAAAAGATCTGTGGGGAAAGCAGGAGAATATCCAGAGGCCAAGGAGAAAATAGGCCTTAATTAGAAAGGACAGAATTAAGTTCCTTGGTTCCAACAAGAATAGAGATTGGGATCCCACTGTGGTTACAAGACTGTGTGAGCCTTTGTTAAAGATGAAGAAGTAAATTGTGCATTTCTTCTTCTACATGCTTTTCTTCTATGCTTCTATTCATTTTTTATTTCTGAATTAAAATTACCAACTGAAACATGTTTGCTGGTATACTATCTTATTATTTTAACATTTATATTGTCTTCTCTGAATTTCCAGTGTAAATGTCATTCTAATCCCTAAATTTGTACCTCCAAATAATGAGAGATAGAGAAAACACTTCCTAATCTTTTCCATAATAATGATTTTGTAAATGTAAACAGCCCACTATGGACTTTTAGTGCTATAAATTAGCTTACTGGAGGAAAAGCTGGCTGGCTAACATCTAATTAGAGTGGCATCAGTAGTAACATTAACATCACCTCTGCTTTCTTGCACTCTTGCTCACCAGGTTGCTTCTATAACCTCATGTCCACAGACCATAGGTCACTGATCTGTAGTAACTACCATTAATTTAAAAGACTACAGCTTTGTTCTTAATCTTCATTAGAATAAGGTCTTAATTTTAATTGTCTTACATTTTTTGCACTAGATTAATTTTCCTTTTCTTTCAAAATATGGCAAAATTAAAGTTATAGCTTAGCAAAGAAAGTTCATCTGTAGCAGAAATTACTGGCTTGGACTGTTGAATGCTTCTTAAACCTATCTTATTACTCTGGTTCAGTTCAGTTCAGTTCAGTTGCTCAGTCATGTCCAACTCTTTGTGACCCCATGAATCGTGGCACACCAGTCCTCCCTGTCCATCACCAACTCCCAGAGTTCACTCAGACTCATGTCCATCGAGACAGTGATGCCATCTAGCCATCTCATTCTCTGTCATCCCCTTCTCCTCCTGCCCCCAATCCCTCCCAGCATCAGAGTCTTTTCCAATGAGTCAACTCTTCGCATGAGGTGGCCAAAGTACTGGAGTTTCAGCTTTAGCATCATTCCTTCCAAAGAAATCCCAGGGCTGATCTCCTTCAGAACGGACTGGGTGGATCTCCTTGCAGTCCAAGGGACTCTCAAGAGTCTTCTCCAACACCACAGTTCAAACACATCAATTCTTTGGTGCTCAGCCTTCTTCACAGTCCAACTCTCACATCCATACATGACCACAGAAAAAACCATAGCCTTGACTAGACGGACATTGCTTGGCAAAGTAATGTCTCTGCTTTTCAATATGCTGTCTAAGTTGGTCATAACTTTTCTTCCAAGGAGTAAGTGTCTTTTAATTTTATGGCTGCAGTCACCATCTGCAGTGATGTCGGAGCCCCAAAAAACAAACTCTGACACTGTTTCCACTGTTTCCCCATCTATTTCCCATGAAGTGATGGGACCAGATGCCATGATCTTCGTCTTCTGAATGTTGAGCTTAAGCCAACTTTTTCACTTTCCTCTTTTACTTTCATCAAGAGGCTTTTTAGTTCCTCTTCACTTTCTGCCATAAGGGTGGTATCATCTGCATATCTGAGGTTATTGAGATTTCTCCTGGAAATCTTGATTCCAGCTTGTGCTTCTTCCAGTCCAGCATTTCTCGTGATGTACTCTGCATAGAAGTTAAATAAGCAGGGTGACAATATACAGCCTTGATGTACTCCTTTTCCTATTTGGAGCCAGTCGGTTGTTCCATGTCCAGTTCTAACTGTTGCTTCCTGACCTGCATATAGGTTTCTCAAGAGGCAGGTCAGGTGGTCTGGTATTCCCATCTCTTTCAGAATTTTCCACAGTTTATTGTGATCCACACAGTCAAAGGCTTTGGCATAGTCAATAAAGCAGAAATAGATGTTTTTCTGGAACTCTCTTGCTTTCTCCATGATCCAGCGGATGTTGGCAATTTGATCTCTGGTTCCTCTGCTTTTTCTAAAACCAGCTTGAACATCTGGAAGATCACAGTTCACATATTGCTGAAGCCTGGCTTGAAGAATTTTGAGCATTACTTTACTAACATGTGAGATGAGTGCAATTGTGTGGTAGTTTGAGCATTCTTTGCAATTGCCTTTCTTTGGGATTGGAATGAAAACTGACCTTTTCCAGTCCTGTGGCCACTGCTGAGTTTTCCAAATTTGCTGACATATTGAGTGCAGCACTTTCACAGCATCATCTTTCAGGATTTGAAATCGCTCAACAGAAAATATCAACAAAGTATGAACAAAACTTACTTCTTTAAAGCGTATGTCATGTTAAATATGGTTTCAGTGATTCCTTTCTTTATTACACTCGTCAACTTCTATGCCAAATAGAAAAATAGGTCTCACTCTGGGTTTTAAGAGTTGTCAAGTATTAACATCTCCACATTTCCTCTTCCAAAAAGTCTAGTATTTCTTTGAAAAACATACACCTTGTGAAAGAAAAAATCTGCTTTTTGTTTAAAGCAGTGTCTGACTGGAAGCCTGTTATGCAGCACCAACCTACTTTCTGCCACCTATATCCTGCAAAAAGCTGGAAAGACATTTTTTTAATCACCATAGCATTTGCTTTTGAGGCAGCAAGAGTACTTGCTTAATCTCAGGAAGCAAAAGAGCTAAAAATGAGAGTGAGGAGAAGAGGGAATAAAAATGCTGATCACAAAAGGCAGATCAAGGAACACAGTCCTCACCAACCAGCCAAGGCATGAGGACAGAGTTTACTACAGAAGAAAATGCTGGAGGTTCAGGTCATCATGTATTCCTTATACCCAGAATAGCTGAATGGATGTCCTGAAGCAGTTTACTTAAATCTGTCCATAGGGAACATTCTTTCTCTTTATTTCTAAAAATGGAATTTTATTTTAATTTTTTTTTTTTTGGCTTTTCCAAGTGGCTTAAGTGCCATTTCCTTTTTTTTTTAATTTTATTTTTTTTATTTTTTAAATTTTAAAATCTTTAATTCTTACATGTGTTCCCAAACATGAACCCCCCTCCCACCTCCCTCCCCATAACATCTCTCTGGGTCATCCCCATGCACCAGCTCCAAGCATGCTGTATCCTGCATCAGACATAGACTGGCGATTCAATTCTTACATGATAGTATACATGTTAGAATGTCATTCTCCCAAATCATCCCACCCTCTCCCTCCCTCTGAGTCCAAAAGTCCATTATACACATCTGTGTCTCTTTCCCTGTCTTGCATACAGGGTCGTCATTGCCATCTTCCTAAATTCCATATATATGTGTTAGTATACTGTATTGGTGTTTTTCTTTCTGGCTTACTTCACTCTGTATAATCGGCTCCAGTTTCATCCATCTCATCAGAACTGATTCAAATGAATTCTTTTTTACGGCTGAGTAATACTCCATTGTGTATATGTACCACAGCTTTCTTATCCATTCATCTGCTGATGGACATCTAGGTTGTTTCCATGTCCTAGCTATTATAAACAGTGCTGCGATGAACATTGGGGTACATGTGTCTCTTTCAATTCTGGTTTCCTCAGTGTGTATGCCCAACAGTGGGATTGCTGGGTCATAAGGTAGTTCTATTTGCAATTTTTTAAGGAATCTCCACACTGTTCTCCATAGTGGCTGTACTAGTTTGCATTCCCACCAACAGTGTAGGAGGGTTCCCTTTTCTCCACACCCTCTCCAGCATTTATTGCTTGCAGATTTTTGGATCGCAGCCATTCTGACTGGTGTGAAGTGGTACCTCATTGTGGTTTTGATTTGCATTTCTCTAATAATGAGTGATGTTGAGCATCTTTTCATGTGTTTGTTAGCCATCCGTATGTCTTCTTTGGAGAAATGTCTATTTAGTTCTTTGGCCCATTTTTTGATTGGGTCGTTTATTTTTCTGGAATTGAGCTGCAGAAGTTGTTTGTATATTTTTGAGATTAGTTGTTTGTCAGTTGCTTCATTTGCTATTATTTTCTCCCATTCAGAACAAGATTTGTATGGAAATACAAAAAAACTCGAATAGCCAAAGCAATCTTGAGAAAAAAGAATGGAACTGGAGGAATCAACTTGCCTGACTGCAGGCTCTACTACAAAGCCACAGTCATCAAGACAGTATGGTACTGGCACAAAGACAGGCATATAGATCAATGGAACAAAATAGAGAGCCCAGAGATAAATCCACACACATATGGACACCTTATCTTTGACAAAGGAGGCAAGAATATACAATGGAGTAAAGACAATCTCTTTAACAAGTGGTGCTGGGAAAACTGGTCAACCACTTGTAAAAGAATGAAACTAGATCACTTTCTAACACCCCACACAAAAATAAACTCAAAATGGATTAAAGATCTAAATGTAAGACCAGAAACTATAAAACTCCTAGAGGAGAACATAGGCAAAACACTCTCAGACATAAATCACAGCAGGATCCTCTATGATCCACCTCCCAGAATTCTGGAAATAAAAGCAAAAATAAACAAATGGGATCTAATTAAAATTACAAGCTTCTGCACAACAAAGGAAAATAAAAATGGAATTTTAGGAAGACTTACATAGCCAGTGAATAATCTGAAGAACAATCTACACTGCCTGTCTCCTCTAAATACCTCACCTAACTACATGACTCTTAGATCAGAATTAATGAATAATAATAAAGTTATTTAAAGGCACCATGCAAAAATATTTCAGATCAAGGGAAAGATAAGTTGGATGACCTCACCAACTCGATGGACATGAGTTTGAACAAGCTCTGGGAGTTGGTGATGGACAGGGAAGCCTGGTGTGCTGCAGTCCATCAGGTCACAAAGAGTCGGACATGACTGAGCAACTGAACTAAACAACTAAATGACTCTTAGATCAGAAATTAGTGAATAACAATAAAATTATTTAAAGGGTACCATGAAAAAAAGATTTCAGATCAAGGGAAAGGTAAGCTTAGTTTCAAAAACAATGTGGAATTACTTAATGAGATGGTGGGGATATATTTTAATTGACTTGGTAATAAACACAAAGCCAAATATTCCATGCTTTTTTTAAGACCTTAAAATAGGTTTGTGCACCAAGATAGCAATGACATCTAATTGGCCATTTCAAAATACTATATGTATGGAATTTGAGGTTATAGCGTGAAGTGTCAGGTCACAATAGCCCATCTCTCCTGCTACATACAAGCAAAACTCCAGGAAAAAATCAAAGAACAACTACATACATGCACTGAAGATTAACCAGGTGAATTGTGGAGGCTTGGAATTGGGGCTTGGGAAGGTTTTTAAATAGGACACAAAAACTACTAACCATAAATGAAAAAAATTGCCTATTGGATTTTATTAAAATCATGACCCTCCAGGTTCACCGAAAGATGTCGTTAAGAGAGTGGAAAGGTATAAAGGGGTATACACATTTTATTTATATATAGTATGCATATACATGAAAGTGAAAGTGAAGTTGCTCAGTCGTGTCCTACTCTGCAACCCCATGGACTGTAGCCCACCAGGCTCCTCCCTCCATGGGATTTCCCAGGCAAGAGTACTGGAGTGGGTTGCCATTTACATATATGCATATCCATTATATATAACAAAAATCTACAAAGATTGTCTAATAGACAAATGGACAAAATATATGAACAGAAGAATATACTCACGAAAGAATATATTCAAGTGGCCCAGTATGCTTGATTATTAATCATCAAGGAAATGCAAATGAAACCCAGAATAGAATACCACGATATGCTCCTGAGCACACTAATGTGAAGCATACACGTGATAACAACAAGTAAGAATGAGGATTCGGAGCAACTAAAATAATGTGCATTGCTATTGAGAATCTGAGTTGGTAAAATATCTTAGGAAATGATTTTGGTTATCTAGTAGCCCTAAACTTTGATGCAACAATTTTACTCTTGGCAATACTCCCAAAAGATATGTAATATATTCTCATGGCAGCTTTATTTATGATAGCCATTTGAATAAGTGTCAAACCTAGAAAAATATTCTTAGGCGATGGAAATCAGAATAGTGATTGCTTTAGGTAGGAAGGAAATGATAAGAAGGGGCACAAGGAAAGTTTCTGTGGTGCTGATAACTTTCTGTATGTTGTGCTGAGTGGTGGTTAGGCAGTACATTTACTTAATTTCTTTTAGATCTATGCATGTTATGCAGTTATACTTCAGTAATAAAATTTGGCTAAAAAAATGAGACAGCTTATAACTGTCCTTAAAGAATTACATTTTAATTTATCAATATTTAATTTAGAACCCAACCCAATCTGAACCATAAGCCCTATGTGGCTGCACATGAAAGAGATCTAAGTTTGAAAATAGTTTATAAACTAATTAGTGAATTAGATAAATTCCAGTGAATATTTTTGAGAAGTAGTTTAATCATTCTGTGTTCAGTTCAGTTCAATTCAGTTACTCAGTCCTGTCTGACTCTTTGGGACCCCATGGACTGCAGCACTCCAGGCTTTCCTGTCCATCACCAACTCCCGGAGCTTGCTCAGACTCATGTCCGTCGAGTCCGTGATGCCATCCAGCCATCTCATCCTCTGTCGTCCCCTTCTCCTGCCTTCGATCTTTCCCAGCATCAGGGTCTTTTCAAATGAGTCAGTTCTTCACGTCAAGTGGCCCAAGTATTGGAACTTCAGCTGTAATTTCAAGTTAATAAGATAAAACACAACACATTCTATGCTGTATCTCATTAATTTGAAAAAATACAGCAGTTTCATGGTTAACTTTTATTAAGTAATGTTCATAGTTAAAATTTATTATTTTATTGACTTTTATTAGGCCTCTCATGTCCATACTGTGAACATACTCATATGGACACATTATATTAATCAACATATACCATTAACACCCAATAGAATCCACAAGTATGATAATTTTAAGAATTAGAATCGGCGAGAATAATGAAAATTTTCATTTTCATCACTAAACATCTGTTTAACTGAGCAAATCTTTACTCTCAGTAGGTGGCAGATATGATAGTGATCTAAGCTTAAGCCAGTCAGTCATAGGTGAACCATTAGTAATCTACAGGCTGTCATAGATGGTTCCTTGAGGTTTATTCTAAATCTAACACACCGTGAATCCATTTAGTAGGATTCCCTGAAAGAAAGTATCTCAACCAGTCTTTTTTTTTGCAGCCAGTCTAACATAAGAAATGCCTCATTTCTTCCATAATTTGCTTGAGTGATCAAATTATGAATTAATTGAAAACAGATGACTATTTCTGGCTTTCCCAGAATCAAATGTATCGACTTTCCTTTGTCTGGTTAAGTTCTGCTAAGTTCTCACTAAGCCATAATTAATAAGCTATGACTCAAATTTTCCCAGACGTGTTAATCGCATGGCAGATGTTTGCTGCCTAAAGGGATACTGTGTTGTAAAGGATAGCTGTAAATAGAAGAGTTAATTAAGCCTAAAATCCACTTGTTAGATTTACATGAAAGTGTGGACCTAATACTATTGTACAATCTAGCAGGACTTATTCTTTGACCATATTTTATTAAGTAAAGTTTAAAAACCTTCATTCGAAAAGGCAAATTATTTTTTGTTTTATAGTATTTGAATGATTTTCACTATATATTTCTGATATCTTTTAGAGTTATTCTCAGATTACAGTTTGACATAAATCAACAAAACATGTCACTGTCAGATGTACCATGAATTTGGGCAAAGGGAATATGTAATTTTAGAGAGAGGAAGACAGAGAATTCTAAGCAAATCAAATAATACACACAAAATCACAGGGACTCCAAAAGATTAAGTCAAATTTTATTAAAACAGACTAAGAGATACAGATAATGGGAGGTAAGCAGAAAAGACAGAGTTTGATGAGATCAGAAAGAGACTTTTATGATACATTCAGGCAAGTTTACTTTCCTAGAAATGGGTATTACGCCGGATCAGGAGAGGACTGACAGATGGAAACAGTACTTTAGGAAAATTTAATCTGGTAAAGTATTTGAAATTGTAGTGATAGAAGAGTTTTCTGAATTCCCAGTTTTAATTACCACTATGCATACTCTGATCATTCCCAAGTATTTATTTCTAATCCTTTAATACTCACTAACTGCGCAAAAATAAAAATACAAATGAATGGTTATCTGACAAGATTCTTAACTTCAAAGTATACAAAACACAAATTTTAAACTCAAACTCTTCTAACTATATTTTCTATTCTTCTTAGTGATACTACCATCCACATTGCCATAGATGCCTCACTCCACATCTAATAAATGTCCACTTTGGTGATTCTGCCTTTTAAATCCCCCGCGTGGCTGGCTGCTGTGGTCCGCATTCCCACTGCACTCCCCTAGGTCAAGACTGCATCCTTAAATTGACCTCTAGCTGATATTTCTTCTTCAAATACTTCCCATTTGTAGTTTATGCTACACCCTGCTGCCCTATAATTTTAAGAGTAAAAAATAAGTAAACAATTGAGTAAATAGGTAAATAAACAAAAGTTTAAGGTTAGATAATTCTTTCATGTCATTGTTCAAGTCTTTCAAGTCTCTTGAATCTAAAGGGCAAAATTCATGCATTTTATCTATCTCACAATAGGGTGATAGAAAACTTAACTAGTGCCCAGTGGTGGAGAAGGAAATGGCAACCCGCTCCAGTATTCCTACCTGGAGAATTCCATGGACAGAGGAACCTGGCAGGCTATAGTCCATGGGATCGCACAGAGCCAGACCAACTGAGCAACTAACACACACACAGTGCAAGATGGACACGGAACCATCTGCAGATTGCAAGTCGATTCAGAAAACAGGCTGCCTTTAAATAGCCAGTGCAGCTTAATGACATGAATCAGCTTTCACACGCCCTGAATACGAGGTCCTGCGTGATCTCACTCCTGCCTCCCCTTCAACTGGGGTGAGGCTGCTTCCACAGACCCACCTTGTACCCCAACACTGTGCAGGAGGTCTTGCTTTGGTTCTTGGAAAGTGCAGAGCTTCATAGCTCATCTTATGCCCCAACATTGGTAATTACGTGGCATATCTAGGCATGCATTTCAAAGCATGAATATTCTTCTTTATAATATCTTCATCTCATAAAGTCTTCATAATATCTCATTTTGTCCTTAATAATATATGGTAATCTTAAAATATATGTACATATATTTCTATTGTATATGAATCTATATATTTTATGATGTCTATATGATATGTAAGTATTTAGGATGTAAACATATATGTGTGTGGGTGTGTGTGTGTGATGCTGAAATGCCCCAAGCTCTTCTTCATTACACTCACTCTCCTGGAAGTCTCAACCTGTCCTATGGCTATAAATGCCACCACTATGCTGATGACTTCCTAATATATGTTTCCAACCCAGAATTCTCCCCTGAACATCAATAATGCATCTGTCATCTACATGCCATTTTCGCTTGCACGGCTAATAGATGTGTCATACCTAATCTCAGCATAACCAATCTCCTGATAAACCTCCATGCTCTTCTCCAATACAGCCTCACCCATCTCAGCTGATGGCAGCTCCACCTTCTAATTTGTTCAATCCAGGAATCCTAGAGTCATGCTGGACTCCTCTCTTTCTTCTCAACCTTTCACCTCTCAGACTCCTCACCATGATACACATCCATGAATACACCACACACACAAAATCCTTCAGATACAGGCCAAGTACTACCTTTTATTTGAGGCTTTTCAGGCCTTCAGAGAGATGAAATTGCTGTTTCTTCTCTAGTAACACTATAAGCTGTATGTATTTTAGTAGAGCTTAATGTATTTTATCTTTATGTTCTATTTAAATGCCTGTGTATGGGATATTTCTATTTAAACACATATCCTCAGATCATGAGATCCTAGAGAACAGAGTCCATATATTATGCATCTTTGAATAGCCAGACCTAAAACAATATAGATACTACTTAAATGTTTATTGAATTAGGAATTCATTGAATAAAGTGCTGGGAGAGAGAAGAAAACTGAGTCACATTCAGACTCAGCTTATAACTTGGTATTCTGCCAGTGCTGCCCATCAACCTCTAAAAGAGCCTAGCTTTCTGGAGGTCACACTCAGCACATCAAGGACCAGTGTCCTGAAATTTTGGCCACGCTCAAGCATGACCTTCAGCTGAGAGTTTCTTGGGTCCATTTCTGGGGGCGGCTCCATCTTCCTTTGTTGGTCTACAGTACCTGGTGCTCATGGTGATCTATGAAGATCGAATAGCTTTTGACTATAAGATGTGCCATCTATAGACGATGTATTAAAAATTCCCAAGACACTGAAGATGGGCCCAGGTTTTAAGAAATGCCTGAAGCTAAGCAAATAAGAAAAGCTGCTTTGAGCCACTGTCCTTAAACTGCATTGGTGAGTTAGTTAATATGCATGAAAGGCAGACTAATTATTTTAACAACAGTGTTTAATGATGGATTGTGTTCCTTCTTTGGTTGTCACTCTGTGACTTGCTTGCATTTAATTACTGAGGTAGAGTTTTCATAAACCAGCAGATCTGCATGACTGACATCTGCCATGAAGCCAAGGAGCACATGACCGGATGCATCTTTTTGAGCCTGTCTGGAAAGCCCTTGGTTAAGTTTCATTCTCAGTGGAAAGCTTGGTCTAGATTCCAAGAGTTTAAAATAAACATCTTAAAGGAAAGCTTGAATAAAATACTTGATTTTTCCAAAACAGCACCAGGAAAACAGCATCAACTTGACGCAAAAATCCCTGAAGAAAGGATTTTTTTAAGAAGTCTATTTTAAAAGTCCATTTTGATAAGTTCAATATAAAGTAAATACTGCTTGAGGTACTCAAATCTCACATATCCAATAAACCACAATGTTTGCCTTGCTTTTTAAAAGTGTTTATTTTAAACGTAATATCATGTCATTCCACAGTGCATTTAAGCCACACATGTGACAAACATGTTGAAAAAATGCATTTTGTTAGACTGTAAGCATTGCTTTTTTAAAAAGAATGCTCAAGATAATGACTCTTTTCTCAACAATTGAACACAATTTGGTTCAAAAATACTGTTAGTAAACTATATGTCTTGTATGTGACAAATATATCAAACTTTGTTTACTCTTATTTTTAAGGAATTGATATTTCCACCAAGAGGTAAACAAATAACTTTGGTTTGAATATGCGCAATATTTTAAATAAAATGTTGGCTTTCAAAAAGCAAGTATCAGTCAGGGTTCAGTTGCTGAAGCAGAACCTCTGTGAGACCCAGGCTAAGGATCAGCTGTAAACATTAGACCTCACACAACTGCAGGAGAAACTGAAGAAGGAGGAACAGTCAGGGGGTGGAAGGATCAAGTATGCAGTCACCCACCAGTGATCCAAGGAGTAAGAGTACATGCTATCATTTGGGAGTGAGGAGGATGCAAGCCCAGAGGGAGGTCTGTGGAGAGCTGTGCTTCCGCACTGCCACCATTCCTGTGGGCGGCTGTGGGACATCTGGAGGGGGGCTGGAACTGACCACGCTGGGACTGTCAGTGTGGTCAGTGGTCAGGAAGAAGAACTGGACAAGGAGGAGAGGAAGCGGGAACAAACTGGAACCTACTGTTTCCTCTGCGTCTGTCACCACATCCAACCACAATCAATTCACTAGAGATTAATTAGCGCCTCTTCACTGGGACCATCTCAGTCTTACACATATCCTGTTTCGTTGTTCAGTCACTCAGCTGTGTTGGACTCTTTGCAACACCATGGACTGCAGCACACCAGGCTTCCCTGTCCTTCACAATCTCCCAGAGCTTGCCATTTGACTCATGCCAGTTGTGTCAGTGATGCCATCCAAGCATCTTGTCCTCTGTCATCCCTGTCTCCTCCTGCCCTCAATATTTCCCAGTATCAGAGTCTATTCTAGTGAGTTGGCCTTTTGCATCAGGTGGCCAAAGTACTGGAGCTTTGGCTTCAGCATCAGCCCTTCCAATGAATGTTCATGATTGATTTCCTTTAGTATTGACTGGTTTGATCTCCTTGCTGTCCAAGGGACTCTCAAGAGTATTCTCCAACACCACAGTTCAAAAGCATCAATTCTTTGCCACTCAGCCTTCATTATGGTCCTACTCTCACATCCATACGTGACTACTGAACAAACCATAACTTTGACTAGATGGACCTTTGTCAGCCAAGTAATGTCTCTGCTTTTCAATAAGCTGTCTAGGTTTGTCAAAGCTTTTCTTCCAAGGAGCAAGAATCTTTTAATAACATGGCTGCAGTCACCATCTGCAGTGATTTTTGAAGATCAATAAAATAAAGTCCATCACACTTTCCATTAATTCCCCATCTACTTGCCATGAAGTGATGGGACTGGAATTCATTCTAATCCCAAAGAAAGGCAATGCCAAAGTATGCTCAAACTACTGCACAGTTGCACTCATCTCACACACTAATAAAGTAATGCTCAAAATTTTCCAAGCCAGGCTTCAGCAATACATGAACCATGAACTTCCAGATGTTCAAGCTGCTTTTAGAAAAAGCAGAAGAACCAGAGATCAAATTGCCAACATGCACTGGATCATGGAAAAAGCAAGACAGTTCCAGAAAAATATCTATTTCTACTTTATTGACTATGCCAAAGCCTTTGTCTGTGTGGATCACAATGAACTGTGGAAAATTCTGAAAGAGATGGGAATACCAGACCACCTGACCTGCTTCTTGAGAAACCTGTATGCAGGTCAGGAAATAACAGTTAGAACTGGACATGAAAGAACAGACTGGTTCCATATTGTCACCCTGCTTATTTAACTTCTATGCAGAGTACATCATGAGAAACGCTGGACTGGAAGAAGCACAAGCTGAAATGAAGATTGCCGGGAGAAATATCAATAACCTCAGATATGCAGATGACACCACCCTTATGGCAGAAAGTGAAGAAGAACTAAAGAGCCTCTTGATGAAAGTGAAAGAGAAGAGTGAAAAAGTTGGCTTAAAGCTCAACATTCAGAAAACGAAGATCATGGCATCTGGTCCCATCACTTCATGGCAAATAGATGGGGAAACAGTGGAAATAGTGTTAGACTTTATTTTGGGGGTCTCCAACATCACTGAAGATGGTGACTGCAGCCATGAAATTAAAAGATGCTTACTCCTTGGAAGGAAAGTTATGACCAACCTAGATAGCATATTGAAAAGCAGAGACATTACTTTGCCAACAAAGGTCTTAGTCAAGGCTATGGTTTTTTCAATGGAAATGTATGGATGTGAGAGTTGGACTGTGAAAAAAGCTGAGCGCAGAAGAATAGAGGAACTGTGGTGTTGGAGAAGACTCTTGAGTCCCTTGGACTGCAAGGAGATCCAACTATTCCATTCTAAAGGAGATCAGTCCTGGATGCTCTTTGGAAGGACTGATACTAAACCTGAAACTCCAATACTTTGGCCAACTCATGTGAAGAGTTGACTCATTGGAAAAGACTCTGATGCTGGGAGGGATTGGGGGCAGGAGGAGAAGGGGACGACAGAGGATGAGATGGCTGGATGGCATCACCGACTCAATGGACAAGAGTTTGAGTGAACTCTGGGAGTTGGTGATGTACAGGGAGGCCTGGCGTGCTGCAATTCATGGAGTCACAAAGAGTCAGACATGACTAAGCGACTGAACTGAACTGAACTGAACTGAACTGAAACTGATGGGACTGTATGCCATGATCTTTGTTCTTTGAATGTTGAGTTTTAAGCCAACTTTTTCACTCTCCTCTTTCACCTTTATTAGGAAGATTTTTAGTTTCTCTTGGAGAAGGAAATGGCAGTATTCTTGCCTGGAGAATCCCATGGACAGAGGAGCCTGGCGGGCTACAGTCCACGGGGTTTCAAAGAGTTGGACAGGAGTGAGCGACTTCACTTTCACTTAGTTTCTCTTCACATTCTGTCATTAGGGTGGTATCATCTGCATATCCGAGATTATTGATATTTCTCCCAGCAATGTTGATTCCAGCTAGTGCTTCATCCAGCCCACCATTTCACATGATGTACTCTGCCTAGGAGATAAATAAGTAGTGTGATAATATATAGCATTGACTTGCTCCTTTCCCAGTTTTGAATCAGTCCATTGTTCCATGTCCGATTCTAACTTTTGTTTCTTGACCTGCATACAGAATTCACAGGAGGTGGGTAAGGTGGTCTGGTATTGCCATCTCTTTAAGAATATTCCACAGTTTATTGTGATCCACACAATCAACTGCTTTGGCATAGTCAATAAAGCAGAAATAAATGTTTTTCTGGAATTCTCTTGCTTTTTCTATGATCCAATGAATGTTGCAAATTTGATCTCTGGTTCCTCTGCCTTCAGGCTTGTACATCTGAAAGTTCGTGGTTCATGTACTGTTGCAGCCTGGCAAGGAGATTTTTTAGCAGTACTTAGCTAGCATGTGAGATGAGTGCAATTATGCGGTAGTTGGAACATTCTTTGGCTTTGCCCTTCTTTGGGACTGGAGTGAAAACTGACCTTTTCCAGTCCTTTGGCCAAAAATTGGTGGCATATTGAGTGAAACACTTTAACAGCATCATCTTTTAGGATTTGAGATAGCTCAGCTGGAATTCCATCATCTCCAATAGCTTTGTTCCTAGTGATGCTTCCTTAAGGCCCACTTGACTTTACATTCCAGGATGTCTGGCTCTAGGTGAGTGATCACATGATCATGGTTATCTGAGTCATTAAGATCTTTTTTTGTATAGTTCTGTGAATTCTTGCCACCTCTTCTTAATATCTTCTGCCTCTGTTAGGTCCATACCATATCTGTCCTTAATTTTGCCCATCTTTGCATGAAATGTTCCCTTGGTATCTCTAATTTTCTTGAAGAGATCTCTAGTCTTCCCCATTCTGCAGTTTTCCTCTTTTTTTTATTGATCACTGAGGAAGGCTTTCTTATCTCTCCTTGCTATACTTTGGAACTCTGCATTCAGATGAGTATATTTTTCCTTTTCTCCTTTGCCTTTCACTTCTCTTCTTTTCTCAGCTATTTGTAAGGTCTTCTCAGACAACCATTTTGCCTTTTTGCATTTCTATTTTTTTAGAATGATTTTGATTCCTGCCTCCTGTGCAATGTCTATAGTTCTTCAGGCACTCTGTCAATCAGATCTAATCCCTTAAATCTATTTGTGTCTTCCACTGTATCAAACTAAGGGATTTGATTTAGGTCATAACTGAAAGGCTTAATGGTTTTCCCTACTTTCTTCAATTTAAATCTGAATTTGGCAATAAGGGGTTCAGGATCTGAGCCACAGTCTGCCCTGGTCTTGTTTTTGCTGACTGTATAGAGCTTCTCCATCTTCAGCTGCAAATAATATAATCAATCTGATTTCAGTATTGACCATCTGGTGATGCCCATCTGTAGAGTCATTTCTTGTGTTGTTGGAAGAGGGTGTTTGCTATGACCAGTATGTTCTCCTGGCAAAACTCTGTTAGCCTTTGCACTGCTTCATTTTGTACTCCAAGGCTAAACTTGCCTGTTACTCCATGTATCTCTTGACTTCCTACTTTTGCATTCCAGTCCTGAGTAATGAAAAGGACACCTTTTTTGGTGTTAGTTCTAGAAGGTCTTGTAGGTCTTCAGAATAGAACAGTTCAATTTTAGCTTCTTCAGCATTAATGGTTGGACCATAGACTTGGATTACTGGGATACTGAATGGTTTGCCTTGGAAATGAACAGAGATCATTCTGTTTTTTGTTTTTTTGAGATTGCACCCAAGTACTGCATTTTGGATTGTTTTGTTGAGTATGATGGCTACTCCATTTCTTCTAAGGAATTTTTGCCCACAGTAGTAGATATAATGGTCATCTGAATTAAGTTTGCCCATTCCAATCTGTTTTAGTTCACTGATCCCTAAAATGTCAATGTTCACTCTTGCTATCTTCTGTTTGACTGCTTCCAATTTACCTTGATTCATGGACCTAACGTTCCAGGTTCCTATGCAATGTTGTTCTTACAGCATCCGACCTTGCTTTCACCACCGGACACATCCGCATGGGCATTGTTTCCACTTTGACTCAGCCTCTTCATTCCTTCTGGAGTTATTTCTCTACTGATCTCCAGTAGCATATTGGGCATCTACTGACCTGGGGAGTTCATCTTTCAGTGTCACATCTTTTTGCTTTTTCATACTGTTTGTGGAGTTCTCAAGGCAAGAATGCTGAGGTGGTTTGCCATTCCCTTCTCCAGTGGACCACGTTTTGTCAGAACTCTTCACTACCATCTGCTTTTGGCCTACTCTAATCAAGAATCATGGTGAAGGACCATCCCACCCCTTCCAGTCAAATTCTCCTTCCTTTTTCTCCTGAAATATCAATAATAGCAACCACTTCACTTAGCACCTGAGTGTACTTAAAGTGAATACATGTGTCCAGCCTTACTACCAGATTACCTTTCCAACTACTCTGCTACTGGTCTTCTACATTTTTGAAAACCAGACTCTTCATCTAGCAGTTTCCATATGACTTCCTTGTCCCTTGCTCACCATTTCTTGTATTATATCCTATGGAAATTGCACCATGACATTTAGATAACAATAAGTCTCCTTCCTCTGCACCTAGAAAGTTCTTATTGTTGAAGCCAACCTTATGCATTCTGTAGATTGAGAGTTGGTGGACAAAGGTAGAAAATCAGTTTGGTATCCCAGCCTCAAAAAAGGTCCCAGTAGTTTCATAGGGTCTGCTGATTTTTCTCTTGTTAGCTCTCTTTTACAGGACTAACAAAGACTTTAAAAGACTGAGACTGGTCTTTGCATGGGGTTTCACATTTGCATCAGTTTTTCTTTCCCCACCAAACCCCATAGGGGCAAAACAGAAGTAAACCTAGGTGGAAGCTGTACATACAGTAGGTTTGCATCACAGATGAGATTAGGAAACCACAGTCCTTTTTAAGGGAATGCAAGCAACCGGGCCCAACATTTGCACTGGAAGGAGATATTATCTTTATTGTAATAATACTAATTTGCAAATAAATCAGCCTGTTTCAGAGGAAGACACTATCTCTGTCCTCTAAGGCTGCTTGCTCTACCAATATCTCTGAAAAGATAACCTGGAACCAGAGCTGTTGGGGTCATCCCTTTAAAAAAATATAGAGGTATACTTAAGCCAATAATACAAATAAAATGGAATCCTAAACAAAAATTTTGGGGGGCTCCAAAATCATTGCAGATGGTGACTGCAGCCATGAAATTAAAAGACTGCTCCTTGGAAAAAAAGCTATGAGAAACCTAGACAGCATATTAAAAAGCAGAGCCATTACTTTGCCAACAAATGTCCGTCTAGTCAAAGCTATGGGTTTTCCAGTAGTCATGTATGGATGTGAGGGTTGGACTATAAAGAAAGCCGAGCACCAAAGAATTGATGCTTTTGAACTGTGGTGTTGTAGAAAGCTCTTAAGAGTCTGTTGGACTGCAAGGAGATCCAACCAGTCAATCCTAAAGGAAATCAGTCCTGAATATTCATTGGAAGGACTGATGTTAAAGCTGAAGCTCCAGTACTTTGGCCACCTGATGCAAAGAACTGACTCACTGGAAAAGACCCTGATGCTGAGAAAGATCAAAGGCAGGAGGAAAAGGGGACGGCAGAGGATGAGATGGTTGGATGGCATTACCAACTCGATGGACATGAGTTTGGGTAAACTCCGGAGTTGGTGATGGACAGGGAGGCCTGGCATGCTACAGTCCGTGGGGTCACACAGATTCAGACATGACTGAGTGACTGAACTGAAACAAAATAATCAGTCATTCTAAAAGAAGGTTTAAAAGGAAGAAAAAGAACAAAAGTGGGCTAAATATGAAGCAAATTTCAACATGGAATTGTCTAATTCCATTGTCTAAATGGAATTATTGGTGTCTAAATAGATACCATTTTTTTTAAAATACAAAAAAAGAAAAATGCAGCTATAAAAATCCAGCTGTCTACCAGAAATCCATGTTAATTGGAAGCTACAGATACAGTAAAATAAATTCAGTGAAAGAACTATACCACACAAATCTAAGCATAAGAAACAGTGGCTGTACTAAAATCAAATGCAGGACACTTCCTAACGATAAAGGGCACAATCCATCCGTAAGATGCACCAATTCTAAGTGTGTATGCATCCAACACCAGAGCCTCAAAATACAGAAAGCAGACAATGACAAGGTTGAAAATAATCCTGTATTAATTATCTAGCAAGTCCAGAAAAAGCTACTAGAATGTAAAAATCGAATTTAGCAAGTTTGCAGAAGATAAGGTTAATACAAAATCTGATTGTGTTCTAATACGCTAGCACTTACTGTAAAGCTATTGCAATATAGACAGCATCATATTTTTATATGGACAGAAATACAAATTAATGGAACAGATGATATACTCGTAAGTAGCAAGTTTATTTTTGACAAAAATGCTAAGGTACTTCACGAGGAAGTACTTTTCAACATATGGAGCTACAACAACTAGGTCACCATTTGGGAAAACAAAATGAACTTTGACTATTATCTCATACTTTAACACAAAATTCCTTTAAAATTAACCATAGACATTAATATAAAATCTAAAGTATTAAAATTTATATAACAAAGCATAGGGAGCTTCTTCAGTATCTATTGTTTCTTAGATGGGACACCACAAGTCTAAAATAAAAGGGAAAAAATTGATAAATTGGACTTGGTAAGTTAAAATTTTCTGTTCCTCTGTATAGTATTGACAAAATAAAGAAAGTTCCTGCCACTACAAGCAAGAAAATGTTTACTAAACAAACAAAAGAATGGAACTGAATAAAGAAGTTTTACACATCAGCAATACGGGGGAAAGAATCTATGAATAATCTTATAGTTGAATATACCAAAAAGATAGCCGAATGGTCAGTAACCACATGCAAAGATGTATAACATCTTTAGTTGTGGGGGAAATGCAAAGTAAACCATAATGTGATACCCAAAACACAAACATCAGAATGGTTAAAAGTAATAAAACTTACTTTATTAGTCAGAGGTCTCCAGAGAAACACAGTGAATATTAAAAATATTATATTGAGTGGAAAAAAAGCCAGTTTCATGAGAATAAATATTGTAGAATTCCGTTTATGTGAATCTCTAGAAAGGCAACTATAATCTGTAGTGACAGAAGGTAGCAATGGTCGCCTTTGCTTGGGGCTAAAGTGGAAAAATTATTTGGAAAAGTCTCAAGGAATGTGATTGGAGCCATAGAAATGTTCTGTGTCTGAATGGTTTTAGTGGTTACCAAGGTGTGTATAAATCTGTCAAAATGTATACCAAAATAGATATATTTTATTGTATGTAAATTATATTCCACTAAAGTTGATTTTAGATAAATAGAAAGCACAAAAACTGTCAGAATTTAAGGCTGATTAAATTGCTTTGAATGGAAACAAGACCTGGAGACAAAGAATGATTGGTAGTAACAAAGAAAAGTGCGTACAATTTATTAGGACTTACTAGGTGCATTCTGCTAAGCCCTGGAATGCATTATTTTACTTTACATTTTTAAATTAACCCAAAGGGTATTACCATTAATCCCACTTTGCAGGTGAGGAAACTAATACCTGGACAGTTCACACTGCCAGACAACATGCTTGTTATCACACGCAGCAGCGTGGCAGTGCCCAGCCTTCACTGCAGCTGTGTGTGGCTCTAAACTAGTCTTCATTACAGGAATCAAACCCTCGAGAAAAAAAACCTGAGAAGGATTTTATATTTAGAAATAAGTGTGCAGTTGAGAAACTAAGATGACATTCCACATACTTTTAGTATTGCTTAAGTATTGCTAAGAGTTTGGAATCCTTTGCTAAACATTTGTGCTCTGTCCTAACTGACACAAACATGAGAAATACACAACACAAAGAAGTGTGATAGTACAAATTCCAGACCTCAGAGTTTCACAGGAAAGTGATTGACCAGAACGCTGTCCACAGTAGAAGAGAAAAGAGTGCTGTTGAGTGGTTCATTGTCAGCCAAGCCATGCCACAGATGCTCTCGTGGTTTGGGGACGGTAGTCTGAACTGCCATGAACCAGGTCGGCCTCAGCAGCTCAGCCCCAGTCGATTCTGAGTTATTCTTCAGGGGTTCTGTGGGGTCATGTACTGAACTAAACCCAAAGGCCTGAATTCTTTTGTTAACCCTGAAACCACTCCAACTTCCTCAAATTCCTTCAGATCAGTGAATGATCTAGAACAAAGTTTGACCTTCAAAGTTGTTTGGAACAAACTGGAATCTAAAATTAAGGTTTGTTTAATTTTAGCCTTACCTTTTTGCTATTTTTTTTAATCTAAGATCTAACATTTTGGTTATTATTCAGAAGATATATAAATGTATATATACCTTTTGTTGTTCACATTCTATTGCCATATTCTAAATGCAAAGATTTCATAAGTAATCTGATATCTCACTGAAGGAATAATGCTAGAATCTATTTACGTGAAGAACATATATTGTCTGTCATTAATTTTAAGTATCATTAATTGATATTAAACAAAAGAATTTAGGCCTCTACTATCAGACAATACTTTTCTATTAAAAATAGTAAGATATGAGGATTTTGTGGACTTTTTAAATATTTCTACAGGGAAAAAATCATTGTCCTTTCAGAAAAATTCTGGCTGATACTAAAGTTTAAAAAAAGCAACAGTTTTAAAACAGATTTAGTACTTTGAATCCAGCACTGGCTATTCAGAAAATTCTTCCTTCAGATCTTTAAGGCTTAAGTGCCCAGTGGTTCAGACCTTGGTCCTTTTCTCTACCTCTTCCATGGCGGTTTCACCTGTTCTCTTGCCTTTAAGGTTTACCCCTTCCTGTAGCCTTGCTGAATCCTATATTCTCCCCCTCATTTAACCTCTCCGCCAGCAGCTACAAATAAACATGATCTCACCAGCTCCACCCAAGCACATTCATCTGTCCTCTTCCCTCTCTAACTTGATTGCAACCCCATCCTCCAGTTAATCAAGCCAGAATCCTTGGAGTTATCTTTAACTCCTTACTTCCTTTCAAATTCCCATCCAATGCATCAGCAAAACCTCTTGGTTCTACTTTCAAAATATATCCCAGAATCCAACAGTGTTTCCTACCTTCACTGCTGTATTCTGATTCAATCTTCTCCTGCCTGAATTCTTCAGAAATCTTGTCTGATCCCTCTGCTTCTGCTCATGGCTCATGACAATCCATTCTACACGGAGTAGCCTCCTTGATCCACTGAAGGCAAAAGGAAGGTGTTGTCACTCTTCTGAAACCATTGATTGCCAGGGGCCAGCGTGAGGAATTCCGCCCATGGCAAAGGTCATGAGGAAGGAGGCTTGGCATACGCAAAGGCGTGATCAAGCCTCAGGAAACCCCCTGTTCCCGAGCATCTAACCCCAAAACCAGAGTCTGTTTTACACTCTCACCTACACCTCTGACTCTATGGGGGGCTCTCCCCCATAACCGTTTCTCTCGGAGAAGGAGTAAACGTGCAGCTCCAAGGCAATAAAAATTCCTGGGCGTGACAAGAGTGTTTCAGCTTACGGACTCCTCTGAAGGTTATCTAGCCCACCTGTATAGGTTCGTCCGGCCACATGTGATTGTTTACAGCCTCCCAACCTGAGAGGCATGAGATGTTTTAGACTTACTAAAGGCAAATTCTTTTGGGGAGTTAGAAATTATTAGTATAGTGTGTTGGTTAGGAATTATATTGGTGAAGGGTTCTTCATTTGTTGTGTCAATAATTGCTGCTAATTCCCTGCCCTGGGTGGGACAAGGGTGTCTCAGGTCAAACCTCTCTGCTGACAGACTAGCTTGTGTGACAGGATTATCCATACTGCTGCCACTAGGATTGTTTACTACCTCTCAACCGTAAGCAGCACAGAGAGTTTTGGAGTATTTTGAGAGTCTTAATTAGCATAGGACTTTTTCTTCTTGTTGAGTCAATGATTGCCGCCAGGCCTCCATATCCTTAGGCACCTGGGAATATATTAATCAATGTATTTGGAATATAGAAAAGGAAATATAGTAGTTTTTGATGTTAGCAATACTAGACTTTTTGAGTTAATGGATTTTCTCTTTTGTAATAGATCACTGTACTTTGTTATAAATCACTGTGTCCTTGCTATGTAAGAATGTAACTTTATCATATCTTAAGACTAAATAGATCTTAAGGGGAGCATTGGTGAAAGGATTTTCATTTGTTGGGCTGATGTTTGCTGCTAAATCTTCATGTTCCCTACTCTTATAATGAATATGACTAACATATAGGAGAAATAAGTATTAACCTTTAAGCATATAGGAAGAAATAAGTATTAACCTTTAAGACTAATCATGTTAACCTTGGGTTAAATAAATTCCTTTCTTGATTGTAACTCACTACACCCTCACCCTATAGGAATGTAACTTTACTTGGAGGGCGGTGCTTGGTTTAAGAAAAAACACCCTTGGAAAAAATAAGTTTTTTGGTTATCAGAAAGAAAGGATCATAAAATGTCAGCAGGTCTCACTCATGGCCAGAAGATGATGTAATATCCCTAAGACCTTTTTTATACATTTATGTGAAGCACCTGATTTTGACAAAGGTCAGGACTGCTGACTCCCACGTGACTCTGTATTCATCCCTATGTGTAACAAAAGGTATATAAGCAAACCCCAAAATAAAGAAATCGGATCAGTTTCCGGAAAGACTGATTCCCCCATGTCGCTTCTTTCTTGCTCCCGTTTTTCTGGCTGAATTCCCATCTGGAGCATGGATGCTATTCCACGTAATCCAAGTTATTCAGCCTCTTTTTCTCCACTAATCTTCCTACTACACTATCCATTTCTAATCTCTCTATGTCTGTGATTAAATATGTATTTTTCCAAAGACGCCGACTCCGTCCCCACCTTCGAATCACCCTGGATCCACCGGGGCTGGACCCCGGCAATTGATGGATCACCCAGCTCAGTCATTTTAAAAACCAAAGTAATGACTGTGGTCAAAAAATCCTACGTTATCTGACTTGTTCTTGCTGTTTCTTTGGCAGAAAAATTCTTTCTCTATATATCTGAATAACTAACACCATCACTTGCTTCAGTTCTCTCCCTGAATATAGCCTATTAAATAAGGTCTAAAGTGATCATTTATTAAAGTTGCAAATCACATTCCCCTGGCACACTTCATTTCTGTTTTCCTGCTCCATTGTTTTTCTTTAACACATATCTCCTTCTAAAACACTATGTAATTTATTATATTTCTGGTTTATTATTGGTTTTCCCACACTGGAAGGAAAGCTTCACACAAACAGGACTTTTTTCTTCTTTTTGTCTCTTTATCTTTTCTGTATCCAGTGAACTGAAGACAGTGCTTTATGCAAGATACATATCTTACTGAATAACTGAACAGATAAGATATGAGATATGGTATTTCCATTCATTCACTAGAGTATATTGAATGACTTCTATCTGCCAGTCCCTGTACTTACTCTTAGGATACAGTAGGAAGCAAACGATACATAGTCCCCCCTCTTATGGGGCTCACAGCCTATTGAGAAAACTGCCATTATAGAGATATCCATAGAAACAACAAGTGCCTAAATATAAACTGAGAAACATGCTATGCGGGGAAAGTTACAATATACCATAAAATAAGGTAACAGAACTACCTTAAACCCCAGATTCAGAGAAAAACCTCATTAAAGAAGTAACATAGATGAAAGGCTAAATAGCAATTGAGATGTTAAAAATATATACATGAAAGAAATACATGTGCAAAGTTCAAAAACTGAGAAAGGGGGAAAGATGGTCAGGGCTGTTGGAACATAGTTAACAGAAGAAGAACACAGATGTAGCTAATGTAGTCACCAGGGACCAGACATGCCAGGCTTAATTGACTGTGAAAGAATCCTAGATGCAAGAAGACTTTGAAGAGAATTAAGCAGGGTAACAATGTAATGAGATTTTGTAATTTGCGCTATCATTCTGCCTCTTGTGTGTTTCAGGATGACTTAAAATAGACAGAAGTGGAAGCAGAAAGGTCAGCCAGAATCCAGTGGTATCCCATGGACAGAGGAGCCTCGTGGGCTATGGTCCATGGGGTCGCGAGGAGTCGGACACAACTGAGCGACTTCGCTTTCATGCACTGGGGAAGGAAATGGCAACCCACTCCAGTGTTCTTGCCTGGAGAATCCCAGGGATGAAGGAGCCTGGTGGGCTGCCGTCTATGCCGTCTGTGGGCTGCAGTCATGTCCACAGAGTTGGACATGACTGACACGACTTAGCAGCAGCAGCAGCAGTACCAGTAAGAGAAGACAGTGTGACATACACATGTGACCTGAGTGGTGACTGTTGAGAAGGAAATAATGAGGTGAATACAAAGTATATTTCTATTAAAATGCCATGTATTAGGTATAGAAACAGATATGACTTCCTGGTTACTATCATACACAAATAGACAGATACAAGTAGATGTGAATGCTAGGATAAGAAACAGATAAACAATGAACCACTGACTGCCTTTACAGGGACACTGGGATCAGAAAGCAGGTGGTAGAAAAAAATTAGGCTCATTATTCAAATTTACTAGGGTTCAATTTTATGATCATTCCATAGTTTATATATTTTGTCTTACACTGTCCCAGAAGGCTCTGGAAGAATGCCTGAGTCCCACAGTTTTCCACAGAATGAACAGCAGGCTGGATATTTTGTGCACAAAAAAGGTATCAGGTGACGTGTCATGTGCACAGTGCTGAATATCGACTCTTTTGGTCTTTAGACTAATGAATGTGTAGGATCAGTCTTGTTCCTCAATTCTCATATCCAGGATCCCATTTGGGAAATAGCTCAATCTGCTTCTCTTTCCTGTATTTGACAGTTAGTTGTGATGTTCCTGGGGCTTGGGTAGAGCAGGTGAGACTAGGTAAGGAACAAGAATTTGGCCTAGAGCAAAGCCTGGGAAGAAATGCAATTACCCAGAGTCCTAGGAGAACAAAACCAAGAGCAAAGTGTGAATGTAGACGAGTTGTCAGTATGGCAAGCCTGGATATCCAGCAGGAGTGGGCGTTATGAAGATTCAAACCTAACAGCTGACCCACTCAGAAACACAGTGCAGGTATATAGTTATGAAAGGTACACACAAAACAGAAAAGCCACAGGCAGCAGTGATGGTGAAGTGTTCAGGTAAAAGTTACCATCTTTAAGCCAGTTTTGGAAACATGGGTTGAGAAGAACATGTGCTTTGGGAAATCAGTATTGTGAAGAGGTCTGTACAATGAAACAGAGCATCATTACAGACCAATTACATCTACCCAGTTTTCAGTACCCTTTCTGTACTATCGTGGAAGAAGTGACAGGTGTGGACCAGATGAAGCCAATTTAAGCCAGAGGCAATGGGAAATACAGACTGCTGATTACAGCGGAGAATGTTCCTTTGGTGAGCCCTCACTTGTACCTACTCGGTTGAGTAGCTTTCTGTTGCCCAAGTTCTATTATTAAGCTTGACAACCCAAAGGCTAATTATCTCATCACTCTCTTTTAGAGTTTTAAGACTCCACAAATGAATAGGTAACCCTCTTTGGTCCTTTCTTACCTTTAATCATAAAGTCATCTGAAAGAATGACTACTATATTCAAGCCTTAACAGAGTCATTAGTTAGAAATTGATATAAATGTAAAAACCCTTTCCAGTGAGAAAGAAGAACAAAGTTTTAAGTTTTTATTTCAAATTCTAAATATCTATTTCTTATTGACTTTGCCTGCTAGTTAATCACCGTATCTTAGGCATGATAGTACTGTTTAAGGAAGTATCATGTCTCACATCAGCTTTGATGTGTTTAACCACTGCATTATCACTCTGTTAAATTAGATAAGCTTTATTTATTTATTTATTTTTGGTATCTCAAGCTAGAAATAGTCAAATTCTTCTATGAATTCCAAAGAACATTGCGCAATACCAGATACCATGAGTGAGCTCCAAAGCCAAGAGCAAATGATGTGTGGAATTTAGGGTCCTGCCAGTTTTACACATCTTGAAATAATACAGCTCATAGCAACGTGGAGAGAGATTAGCACTCAAATTCTTCAAGTGGCAATTCAGTACATACAAGAATGTTGTTTTCACACATACTTATTTCTATCCTTAGTGTCTTGCCCTTATATGTTAATATTATGCTAGAAATATTGTCAATACATTTTCCTGTTTTTCAGACATTTCTTCTAAGGTAGCAACACATATATTTTAATATAATAAAAGTAATAATTTTCATTTTTAATATAATAAAAATAAAATTTTAACATAAAACATCCATGGTTTTGCTTAATTGTGAGATTTTTTTGTTCCAAGGATACAGAATAATATTAAAATTAAGGCAAAGGAATATAAATTAAAGGATTAAGATAAAACTAGGAATGAGGGACACACAGAATTCAATACCCTAGAGCCCAGTGCTCTCAAAACCACAGGTTTGGCATGAGCTTTTCTGGAAGCCAGTGAGAAAATGAGAGTGTAATCAGTTGTGTTATTTCTAAATATCTCCTTAGTGTTTACAAAACAAATACTCCTAAGATAAATATCTGTTAAGTGTTTATAAGATAAAAACAAATAGTAACTCAGGTTAGGCCCAGCTATTCCCACTAGTGAGTGAGTCAGGAGGGACAGATTTTCTTTCCATCCTCATAGATAGGGTGCTGCCTAATGTCGCAAACAAGCTGCTTATTAATATCCTCACCAGGACCATATTCACAAGCCTAGGAACTAGTCTCTCCCCACCTAGGCCCATTCCAATCTCTTCTCCATCCCTCAGGCAAAACCCCATCTTTTAAAGCTAAAGTCTAATGATGTTCTGATGCTTCAGTTCAGCTCAGTTCAGTCACTCAGTCATGTCTGACTCTTTGCGACCCCATAGATTGCACAGTGCCAGGCTTCCCTGTCCATCACCAACACCCAGAGCTTACTCAAACTCATGTTGATGGAGTTGGTGATGCCATCCAACCACCTTATCCTCTGTCATCCCCTTCTCCTCCTGCCTTTAGTCTTTCCCAGCATCAGGGTCTTTTCCAATGAGTCAGCTCTTCGCATCAGGGGGCCAGAGTATTGGAGTTTCAGCTTCAGCATCAGTCCTTCCAATGAATATTCAGGACTGATTTCCTTTAGGATTGACTGGTTGGATCTCTTTGTAGTCCAAGGGACTCTCAGGAGTCTTCTCCAACACCACAGTTCAAAAGCATCAATTCTTCAGTGTTCAGCTTTCTTTGTAGTCCAACTCTCACATCCATACATGACTACTGGAAAAACCATAGCTTTGATTAGATGGACCTTTGTTGGCAAAGTAAAGACTCTGCTTTTTAATATGCTGTCTAGGTTTCTCATAGCTTTTCTTCCAAGGAGCAAGTCTTTTAATTTCATGGCTTCAGTCACCATCTGCAGTGATTTTGGAGCCCAAGAAGATAAAGTCTGTCACTGTTTCCCTTGTTTCTTCATCTATTTGTCGTGACGTGGTTTGACCAGATGCCATGATCTTAGTCCCAATACTTAAATTCCTTAAAAACCTTTCCATTGCTTCTGGGGAAAAAAAGTCAAAATCCTTAATGGTCCCATCAAAGTCTTAGGTGTTCTGGTTCTGCCTACCTGTCTCTCCTGCATCTCAACTGAGTCCTGCATTAAAGCCATGCGTTTTTTGTTTTTGTTTTTTTATTTTGGACGAGACCTCACAGAACCAGGCATTTTTGCTCTACTACTTTGCTTTATTCATGTGATGACTTGGTTAATGTCTATCTCTACATTGTGGGCCTCAGAAGACTGGGTGTCTTAGTTTGGTTATCTTCCCTGTGCTAACCATACTTCTGTGTCAATAAAAATTTGAATTTCAGTAGATGGATAAATGAATGAATGAGCAAACACAGAGTGAGTGTTTTGTCCTTCAGTGATGTTTTAACCTAGGGATTGATTTGAATACTGATAGAAAAGGCAAGCCAATCTTTGGAAACTATTTTGATCACAATCAAAGTTTTAACTAGTATTGAACATCTGTGAATTTAGAATATAATTTCAAACATGTTTTCAATGTGTCAACATAAAAAAACTGCAATCTTTTAACATGTATTAAATATAAATTTTTGGGTTCTATCAATCACCTACCTTGGTGATTAACTGTGACTCTAGATTGACTTATTGGGAAACATCTCTATGCAAAGTTGCTTTGATTTAAATATCTCATCTGCATTATGGCAGGTGAGGACCAGGCTTACATGGAAAGAATTCTATGAAATTATGTTTCCGGAGTGTGGCTTATTACTTCAGAGGACATCATATAAAAAGCAATAATAAGTAATAATAATATAAATGACAGAAGTCCACTTGTGCTACATTGGTGCACAGACTTTTAGAAGCAGGATTTTATCTGACATATAATCTCAACTTGTGTGAACAGAAGTATCTGTTACGGTGGCCTGAGGGCAAATTTAACTTGAATACTTTTTCACTAACTGAAAACTTACCAAAAGATTTATAGTTCCATGTTTGGTTTCAACCTCAAAGTGCCTTTTCCTGGAAAGTTTTTCAACCGTTCTCAACTGTGTATGAATTATTATTGTAAGAAAAAAAATGTTGACATTTGTAATATTTGCCAGTCTTGGTGGCTTGAGAAATGTCCAAAAACAGTTGAAACCATTTCCAGTTAGCTTAAGACAGTCAACTGCTACTGCTAAGTCACTTCAGTCGTGTCTGACTCTGTGTGACCCCATAGATGGCAGCCCACCAGGCTCCCCCATCCCTGGGATTCTCCAGACAAGAATACCGGAGTGGGTTGCCATTTCCTTCTCCAATACATGAAAGTGAAAAGTGAAAGTGAAGTCACTTAGTTGTGTCCGACTCTTAGCGACCCCATGGACTGCAGCCCACCAGGCTCCTCCACCTATGGGATTTTCCAGGCAAGAGTACTGGAGTGGGGTGCCATTGCCTTCTCCGAAGACAGTCAAGGGAAGGCTCAAAAAGAAAAAGAAGGTACTTCATGCATTGCACACAGTAGGGATTCAGTGGAAGAACTCTGATGTTAGGTGGACTGGGTTGTGCTATTTCTGCATGTGATACTGTAGAGAAGTTGAAGATGTCTTGGCAGTTGGAGCATGATGCGGTAAGTGAAATGCTAGTATGTTTCCCACCCCAGATGGCTCACTGAGGCAGTACTACATTAACTGACAGTAGAGGGTGAGATATGTCCAGAAACTGTAGCTTTATTCATGGTTATCAAGTCTTCTGTGTGAGCTTGTGGAACAGGAGGAAAACTTATCTTACATCAGCTTAACCTTTCTGATGAAAAGTGAAGTATCAAGAAGGAATGAGTTATTTTAAAGGACAGCTCTTTTATCTCTTTTGCTTGGTTCTGTAAAAGGTAAAATAGAGGACTTGGGAAATTCCATGAAGATAAATATGTTCTCTGAAACAAACTTTTTATCATACCCTTAGCTCATTTATGCAACATGGCTAACTTAAGATAGTTTACACATAGCTGTGAGGTCATGGAAAGTAAGTTCCAGGTACATTGCTTTCCAATGACAAATATTAGAAAATCGAGGGAAATGCACAATCGAGAGATCCTGGATAATTTCCTAATATCATATATCTCAAATAGGCTTTCAGGAAGTCCTGGATTGTATTCAACACGTATTCGAATGGTCTGACATGAGACCCATATGCTCTAAATATCAGGCTGTCAGAAAGCAGAATTTCATTCCAGTGTATAGGTTTTGGCATTTGACAAATTACAGCTCCTGGGAGCTATCACACTTCCATCTGAGGTTGGCTACAGACCTTTTGAAAATAATTTAAAATATTTTTTCAAAAAGGGTCTTTGAAAGATACATGAACATTGATAAATTCCAACAGAGGCCCCAGAATTCTGAATTCATTTCAGTTCATTTCAGTTCAGTCACTCAGTGTGTCCAACTCTTTGCAACCCCATGAACCACAGCATGCCGGGCCTCCTTATCCATCACCAGCTCCCAGAGTTTACCCAAACTCATGCCCATTGAGTCAGTGATGCCATCCAACCATCTCATCCTCTGTCGTCCCCTTCTCCTCCTGCCTTCAATCTTTCCCAGCATCAGGGTATTTTGCAGTGAGTCAGCTCTTCTCATCAGGTGGCCAAAGTATTGGAGTTACAGCTTCAACATCAGTCCTTCCAATGAACACTCAGGACTGATCTCCTTTAGGATGGACTAGTTGGATCTCCTTGCAGTCCAAGGGACTCTGAAGAGTCTTCTCCAACACCACAATTCAAAGGCAGTAATTCTTTGAATTCATTTAAAGAAGAATTAATTTCATCTTGAAAAAATGTAGGACATTTTATTCTGTATCAATAGCAATCATTGCAGATTATACATCTAAATTCCTAAGCAAATCAATACAAAGAATTTTTAGAGAGCATTTCTAGGCTGATTAGTGGGCATATGGGAAACTCAGATGTATCTGCCTGCCTTCAAGGAACTTAACTTGGAATTCTTCCCCTCATAACCCCCACACCCTCCCATATCTGCCCCCTGAAACCATTTGACTAGAAAATCTACCTCTTCCAAAAGAGGGTTTACATTGATTGTAGATTATATTCTTTCTTTAAAAAGGCAAAATCGTCCAGTAAATTCACTAATCAGATGTTTCAAAATAACCAAGTAAGTTACCAGCTAGAATTATTTAAGAATTTCATTGAATTCCTACCGAATTTAATGGTAAACCCAAACTCTGGTTCTTCATTACCCTTCTGAAATCAGTTATAAGTACATGATCTTTTCTTCACTAGAGTTTTAATTCAAGTCCCTATGAAATCCAGAGCTGTTTTGGCTTTCTTGTCATCTCTTAAATTAATATACGTTGCACTGATGTAGAGTTGAAACTTACTCTCTCTTGCCTTGAAGACTCCTGACCAGAGAACACCCAGTATGTGTTTGTCTTTTTAATCTCTCCAACCTCTAGATCTGCTGCACAAGCTACTTGTGTTTGTTTTTAATTTTTGTGAGCCAGAGAAATGAAATATTTTCCCCAAAGCTTTCTGGATCTTGGATTAAAGGCAAGAAAGCGGACAAATTGACTGTTGTTCACACAGAGCTTCTTAAAAAGAACAATGCAAGTTTCTATTTTTTTTTTTTAGCTTCTCCTTGCTTACATGTTTTTATTGTCTGATTCCATTTTTTTACACCTATATATTCTTTTTCATATAATTTTTCATTCTGGTTTATCACAGGATGTTGAATATAGTTCCCTATGTTGTACAGTAGGACCTTTTTGTTTAAAAGTGAAGTGAAGTCGCTCAGTCATGGCTGACCCTTTGTGACCCTGTGGATTGTAGTCTACCAGGTTCCTCCATCCATAGGATTTTCCAGGCAAGAGTACTGGAGTGGGTTGCCATCCTTCTCCAGGGGATCTTCCCAATGCAGGGATCGAACCCAGGTCTCCTGCATAGCAGGTAGACACTTTACCATCTGAGCTACAGCTGGCTCACTATCTTGCTGTTTATCCAACCTGTATATAACAGTTTGCATCTGCTAATTCTAAACTACCAATCCATCCCTCCTTCACCCCCCACCCTTCTCCCTTGGCAACAACCAATCTGTTCTCTCTATGAATCTGTTTCTGTTTCATTGATATATTCATTTTTGTCATATTTTAGATTACATATCATACAGTATTTGTCCTTCTCTGTGTGACTTCTCCAAAATCACCACAGATGGTGACTGTAGTGATTAATTAAATTAAAAGAAATTAAAAGACACTTGCTCCTTGGAAGAAAAGCTATGACAAACCTAGACAGCATATTAAAAAGCAGAGATTATACTTTGCTGACAAAGGTCCATCTAGTCAAAGCTATGGTTTTTCCAGTAGTCATGTATGGATGTGAGAGTTGTACCATAAAGAAAGCTGAGCATTGAAGAACTGATGCTTTTGAATTGTGGAGTTGGAGAAGACTCTCGAGAGTCTGTTGGACTGCAAGGAGATCAAACCAGTCCATCCTAAAGAAAATCAGTCCTGAATATTCATTGGAAGGACTGATGCTGAAGCTGAAACTCCAATACTTTTGCCACCTGATGCGAAAAACTGACTCATTGAAAAAGACCCTGATCCTGGAAAGATTGAAGGCAGGAGGAGAAGGGGATGACAGAGGATGAGATGGTTGGATGGCATCACCGACTCCATCAACATGAGTCTGAGTAAGCTCTGGGAGTTGGTAATGAACAGGGAAGCCTGGCGTGCTGTAGTCCATAGACTTACAAACAGTCGGACACAACTGAGTGACTGAACTGAACTGGACTATTCCATTTTCATTCACATAAGGAAATTTATCCTAACAAATGTTGTAACTTATCCAAGATTAAAACTAGAAATTGCTTCTATGGATTAAATGCATCTGTTAAATTAAGTATATAAAGGGCATGGGGTATATTAACTAGTTTGTTTTTCCTATTATTTAAGTATAGTGAACTTCAAAGTACATTGCCTTGACACTTTCTACATTTATATGTAGAATTTCTAGAATTTACTAATTGACTATCTAACATTAATTTATTCCTTCCCTCCTTCCTTTTACAAACAATGACCTATAAAAATATTCCAGGCACTGTGTTTGTCACTAGAAATTTGCCAAAAGAAAAAAGAATGAGACCATAATAACTTTTGCCTTCAAAAAGATCAGGCAGATAGCCAAAGTGCTAAGGTTTTCTGCCATAAAAGGTGAAGTTGCAATTAGTATCCTCTTACATAGAAATTTTATAGGTTCTTTGGTTCAAAAGGAAATTACACATCAAGTTAGGTACTTTTCTTTTGCTCTATATGGCAGTTAGTTTTTACTGCAAAAAAAAAAAATAATGTGAAGGTAGAAGAGTAATGGGAAACACTTTTTATAGCTGACTCTGCTGAGCATTACATCACAATGTGATTAATATACCTAGTTAACATTTAAGTGTCTTAAGAGAAATATTTTTCTTGTTTACAGCCTGCATTTCTTCCTTCCCCCTAAGCTTAATTTAATGCAAAACTCCCACTGATATAATTGTTAATGCTTGAGAATTTTTGTTTCTATTCACAAAGCATGAGATACATTTTTATGCACTGTGTACTATATGTGTTGAAGCAGCAAAAACATTTCCCATAGCCTTGCAAAAATAAAACTAAACTAGTGTGTGATTTCAACAGCAGAAATTGTAGATTTAATTAATAACAAAGAGCTACTCTTCCGAAGATTAGGTGAAGATTTTATTTAAGTCCAAGTCAGCAAAGAAAATTGGGTTCTTGATTGTTATTTGGTGTCTGTCATGGATTCTTCATGACTTCATCATATTATCTGGTAGTGAAATTTTATTGAAGATAATTTTCTGATTGACTTGCATTCTATGACATATAAATTATTTAAAAGTAAAGTTTAATTTATCATGCTTTATTGTATGTAACCAACACTGTGCATATTCCAGCCTTTAGCAGCAAGGCTTAAGTGAAAAGATCATTCCTGCCAACTGTTTCTAACAGGTATCTAGATTCAACTTGTGTTTTGTACCTATGAGAAGTACACTACTTCATAAAAAAATAGGTTTGTTTGTGTAATGAATACAGAAGGTTAGCATGTTTGAAGGTTTTTGACAGACTCAAATTTATCAATTATAATAACTGCAATAAAAGGTTCATTTTTTATGGAAGAGTTGCATTCAGTCTTTATCTTTCTGATAAAGAACATTATGAATTCATTTTTAAAAATTTATACTTGCAGTCAGCTGAAATTAACTAATATTTACTAAACACATACTCTATATAAGGTTTTTAAATCTGTCTTCAAAATTACTAAAATGTATTCATGTAAGAAGATTCCTTGAAAATACTCAGGACAGCATCCTTACCTTTAAATAGTAATGCTATGATTAGATTAAATGAAGAAACAAAATATTGAAATGTAAAACATAATAATGAATATGAAACCTAGTAGTTTTTTGAATTTTTAAAGGAAGATGTTAGTTTAACTTTTGCATTGGAAAATTCTCTAGTCTCTATTTTATGAAGCAGCATTCCATATGTGGGTTTTAGGCTTCCCTGATAGCTCAGTTGGTAAAGAATCTGCCTGCAATGCAGGAGACCACAGTTTGATTCCTGGACCAGAAAGACCCACTGGAGATGGGATAGGCTACCCCCTCCAGTATTTTTGGGCTTCCCTGGTGGCTCAGCTGGTAAAGAATCTACCTGCCATGTGGGAGACCTTGGTTCAATCCCTTGGTTGGGAAGATCCCCTGGAGAAGGAAAAGACTACCCACTCCAGTATTCTGGCCTGGAGAATTCCATGGACTGTATAGTCCATGGGGTTGCAAAGAGGCAGACACGACTGAGTGACTTTCACATGCGGGTTTTAATTTTTCAAAAATTCAAATGGGAAAAGACCAAACAAGCTAAAGTTGCTTTTCCACTATTAGTTAATATTCTGACTAAAGTAAACTAGATATCTGCACTGAGACATCCAGCATACTATAGTCCTCATTTTATTTCTTTAAGGAGACAGCAGCTGTCAGGGAAGAAATAGATTATTTACACAATGTATAAACAAATATAAATATTCATTCAAAAATACATGCACACGCTCTACTCATTCTATACTTCTCTGTAATGAAAATAAGGGTGTCATTTTTGCACACTCATGTTCTCATGATGATCTCGATACTGTGCTGGGTGTTTTACATATACTATTTTGCTCTTTCTTTCACAAGCATAGTTATAAAGAATAGTTATCTTCACTTAATAGACAGAAAAATAGTGCACGCTAAGAGTTATGTGTTTAGAAACATAGATATGACGTCTGCAAATGGTTCAGATATCTGTTTGCACGTGTGTGTGTGTAAATTGTGAGGATGCAAGTGTCTGTTATAGTAGTATCAACTTTTCAGTAGTTTCATATTTTAATAATGGAGGTTTGGAGAAAAATGACAGATGTGAACACTGCCTGAATCCTGTTCTCTTTCTTTCCCACCCACAGCGTATGAATATTCACATTTGTCAATATAATGGGTGTTGAGAGATACCTCATTGTGGCTGTGATTGTATATTCCTACTCACAATGTGTTTGAGCATATGTTTATGTTTCTTAAAGATTTAGGGAAACAAATTAGAATAGTCATTTACTTTTGAGAACAACTTGTCAATTATATATTAAAATTTCAAATGTTCATATGTTATAACTGAGTGATCTCCCCGCTCAGTATTTACCCTAGGTAAAAAATTAATTCATGTCCACAAAAGGTATGAAACCTAGATTCTTGTGGCAGCATTGTTTGCAAGAGAAGAAAATCAGAGCCACTATCATGTCCATCAGTAATGGCATAGCAAAATATGAACACTTATTCTGTGAGTTCATGGCATGTTGCATCATTGTGGCAAAGACTGAGCTGACAACAAAATATACCGAGTAGTCCATAGTTTAAAGAAAGTCTAAGCCCGTGACGTCTACCGTCTCTCTTCAAGGCTTCTGGAGAAGGGTCAGAAACTGCCCTAATGCCTCTTCTGCTGGCCCATAGCTCTCCCTCCTTCCTATTGTAGGAATCTCCCCAGTAGATATAACTGATGTCTAAAGAAATGTACACAGTTTCCTTTATCAGGAGTATAGTGTTTCAGTCATCAGCTTTTCCTCACCAATGTGATAAAAATATGGGGGTTCCAGAAATTCAGTTCAGTTGAGTCACTCAGTTGTGTCCAACTCTTTGTGACCCCATGGACTGCAGCACACCAGGCCTCTCTGTCCATCACCAGCTCACAGAGCTTACTCAAACTCATGCCCATCGAGTCAGTGATGCCATCCAACTGTCTCATCCTCTGTCGTCCCCTTCTCCTCCCACCTTCAGTCTTTCCCAGCATCAGGATCTTTTCCAATGATCCAGTTATTCGCATCAGGTGGCCAAAGTATTGGAGTTTCAGCTTCAGCATCATTCCTTCCAAAGAACACTCAGGACCGACCTCCTTTAGAATGGACTGGTTGGATCTCCTTGCAGTCCAAGGGACTCTCAAGAGTCTTCTCCAACACCACAGTTCAAAAGCATCAATTCTTCGGTGCTTGGCTTCCTTTATATTCCAACTCTCACATCCATACATGACTACTGACAAAACCATAGCTTTGACTAGAAGGACCTTTGTTGGCGAAGTAATGTCTCTGCTTTTTAATATGCTATCTAGGTTGATCATAGCTTTTCTTCCAGGGAGCAAGCATCTTTTAATTTCATGGCTGTGGTCACTATCTGCAGTGATTTTGGATCCCCAAAAAATAGTCTGACACTGTTTCCACTGTTTCCCCATCTATTTCCCATGAAGTGATAGGACCGGATGCCATGATCTTGGTTTTTCAAATGTTGAGTTTTAAGCCAACTTTTTCACTCTGGGGGTTCCAGAAGAATCATATTTAAAGATAGAACATGTTTATTAAGAGAGAGAATTGGAATGTTGTGCTCTAGCTAGAATTTCCATAATCACAACATATGTGATAGTATTAGTCACTCAATCATAACTGACTTTTTGCAGGCCTGTGGACTGTCACCCACCAGGCCCCTCTGTCCATGGGATTCTCCAGGCAAGAATATTGGAGTGGGTTGCCATGTTCTTCTCCACAACATATGTGAAACTACCCTTAAACTTTGAAGAAGGGAAAGGAGAACTGGAGAGAAGTGGCCTGGTAAAATACCGGTGAGGACAGAGGAAGCCCAGACATTCCTGGAATTCCCAGAAGTGTCCCAGTATTCCCAGTTCTGAGGACTACAGAGAGGGGTGCATGCGCACAATGCCTGGAGCTGGTGGTGGGGGTCGGGGGTGAGGGCTCTTCCAGGACTGGCACAGCATGATGAAAAGAGGCAATTCCAGGAGAAGGATGCTGTGGATGCCACCTCCAGGACAGGTGGAAGTGGTGAGCAGATCTCACGTGCAAACACCAGTACCCAGAGGAGCTGCACTGAGCTGAGACCTCTTGGGAGCATGATGCCAGTAGGATGTCCAGGTTCAAGATTAGGAAGCAGTGCAGCCCACCAGCAAGAGAACTGCAGCTTCAGACAATCATTAATACAGAGGTGTTTGCTTGTTTCCCTTTTTCTTCTCCCCACTCAAAAAATCAAGAGCTAGCACATAGGCAAAGTGGAAACACCATCTGAGGTTCAAACCACAATGCTTCCAACTTTGGGATCTTAGGAAGGCTGTAGTATTGGGGTCAACTGATCTGCCTGGTGATCTGTGCATTTTATATTTTATATTTGGCTTCAGACTGATAAACTCAACTGGCTTCACAGCAAACTGGATCAGGTGCATACATAAACCACCAGGACCTGAAGAGACCAAGGCCCAATACTTCAATCTCACCTCCTCATATTTGTCTTTAAATCCTGAAAGTACAAGTCATTCATCTTAGAGAGAATACAAAGTCTGATTGCTTATTGTATTTAATTCCAAAAAGATTGAACTTCTCTGATTTTTCTGTTACCATAACTTTTGTTCCAGAAAATTGGCAGCAACATGAATAAAAACCTCTAATCTGGGAGCGAAAATGTCTAGCTTCTAATTCTGGCTATATCGTTTTGGGGAAAAATGTATTTTAAATTTCTTGGCCTCATAATCAATATTTTTATTTTTTAATATTTTTAAATATTAAGATTTGTCTAAATCAGTTATTCTTAAATATTTTGAATCTGAACTGCAATGAAAATAATTTGAATCTTTATCATTACATTCTTGGAAAATTGCAAACCTTCACACAATTATTATGCTCAGCCATAACAAACTGAACAACATTATATATTTGAGCAGGTTATGGACTCTCTGAAGCTGATTAGATTGAGAGTCCTTAGACAAATGCTAGTTTTTCTCATCTCCAGTTCACAAAATTTTTAACTTTTGAATCAATCAAAAGTTATTAGAGAAAAAAATTTTTTTCCATATAATGAAGAAATTCAATAATAAATCATTGAATAAAAGCATATGGTCAGCCCTCATCTTGAGTTTTGAGGTTTCTGTGGCTTAAGAATTATTGTAAGATTTGTTTCCAATGATCTTTTAGGTCAGGAGTCAGTGAAATTTATACAGATGTAAATATTTTAGGTTTTCCAAGTCATATAATCTTTGCTGAAGCTACTCAACTCAGCCATGGTAGCATGAGAACAGCCATATACAGTATGTAAACGCATGAGCTTGACTAAGTCCCAATAAAATTTACTTACAGAAAAACACAGTGGAGACGGTTGGCCCATAGATTACTGGTCTGTTTCTGTTTGTTTGTATTTTTTACTGATTTGGCTGCACCAGGTCTCAGTTGTGGCACTCAGGATCGTTAGTTGTGGCATATGAGATTTAGTTTCTGACCAGGGATCGAGCCTGGGTCTCCTGCACTGGGAGTGCAGAGTATTAGCCACTGGGCTAGTGGGGAGGTCCCTACTGGTCGGTAGTTTAGGGTCAAGGTAATTTTTATTTATTATTATTTTTTTGAGTTTTATTTATTTACTTATTTTCTTTACAACATTGTATTGGTTTTGCAATACATTGACGTGAATCCACCATGGGTATACATGTGTTCCGCATCCTGAACCCCCCTCCCTCCTCCCTCCCAATCCCATCCCTCTGGGTCATCCCAGTTCACCAGCCCTGAGCACTCTGTCTCATGCATTGAACCTGGACTGGTGATTCATTTCACATGTGATAATTTACATGTTTCAATGCCATTCTCCCATATCATCCCGCCCTTGCCCTCTCGCAGAGAGTCCAAAAGACTGTTCTATACATCTGCGTCTCTTTTGCTGTCTCACATACAGGGTTATTGTTACCATCTTTCTAAATTCCATATATGTGTGTTAGTATACTGTATTGGTGTTTTACTTTCTGGCTTACTTCACTCTGTATAATTGGCTCCAGTTCATCTACCTCATTAGAACTGATTCAAATGTATTCTTTTTAGTGGCTGAGTAATATTCCATTGTGTATATGTACCACAGCTTTCTTATCCATTCAACTGCTGATGGACATCTAGGTTGCTTCCATGTCCTGGCTATTATAAACAGTGATACAATGAACATTGGGGTACACATGTCTCTTTCAATTCTGGTTTCCTCAGTGTGTATGCTGAGCAGTGGGATTGCTGGGTTATAAGGCAGTTCTATTTCCAGTTTTTTAAGGACTCTCCACACTGTTCTCCATAGTGGCTGTACTAGTTTGCATTCCCACCAACAGTGTAAGAGGGTTCCCTTTTCTCCACACCCTCTCCAGCATTTATTGTTTGTAGACTTTTGGATAGCAGCCATTCTGACTGGCATAAAATGGTACTTCATTGTGGTTTTGATTTTCATTTCTCTGATAATGAGTGATGTTGAGCATCTTTTCATGTGTTTGTTAGCCATCTGTATGTCTTCTTTAGAGAAATGTCTATTTAGTTCTTTGGCCTACTTTTTGATTGGGTCATTTATTTTTTTGGAATTGAGCTGCAAGAGTTGCTTGTATATTTTTGAGATTGTTTGTCCATTTCTTCATTTGCTATTATTTTCTCCCATTCTGAAGGCTGTCTTTTCACCTTGCTTATAGTTTCCTTTGTTGTGCAGAAGCTTTTAAGTTTAATTTGGTTCCATTTGTTTATTTTTGCTTTTATTTCCAATATTCTGAGAGGTGGGTCATAGAGGATCCTGCTGTGGTTTATGTCGGAGAGTGCTTTGCCTATGTTTTCCTCTAGGAGTTTTATAGTTTCTGTTCTTACATTTACATCTTTAATCCATTTTGAGTTTATTTTTGTGTATGGTGTTAGAAAGTGTTCTAGTTTCATTCTTTTACAAGTGGTTGACCAGTTTTCCCAGCACCACTTGTTAAAGAGATTGTTTTTTCTCTATTGTATATTCTTGCCTCCTTTGTCAAAGATAAGGTGTCCACAGGTGTGTGGATTTATCTCTGGGCTTTCTATTTTATTCCATTGATCTATATTTCTGTCTTTATGCCAGTACCATACTGTCTTGATGACTGTGGCTTTGTAGTAGAGCCTGAAGTCAGGTGGGTTGGTTATTCCAGTTCCATTCTTCTTTCTCAGGATTGCTTTGGCTATTCAAGGTTTTTTTTGTAATTCCATACAAATTGTGAAATTATTTGTTCTAGTTCTCTGAACAATACCATTGGTAGCTTGATAGGGAATGCATTGAATCTATATATTGCTTTGGGTAGTATACTCGTTTTCACTATATTGATTCATTTTTAAACTTCTCATACAATTCTTCCTAACATTCTTTTTAATACTTCATAAAATTGAAGTACCACAATATTAATAGTCTAATGTTTTTTCTCCTAATATTGAGATCTAACAATATCTACAGTTTAAATTCCTTATTTCACTATGCAAGGGTATAGTTGAGAATAATGGCCAAAAGGATGCCTTTTTATTTAAAAATATATGGTACTTAGATATGTTAGAACTAAAGATTCCAAGAATTTAATAATTGAATCCAAATTATTTATATTTAAGATTACATCCAAATTTTATTTATTCTTTGCTTCATGAAAGTGTCTCAGATGTGTATGTATAACTGATTCACTTTGCTGTATGGCAGAATCTAACATAACATTATAAAGCAACTAGACTCCTATTTTTAAAAAGTTCTAAAATGTAAAAAAGAAAGAAAGAAGGTATGTTAGAATAGATCTTTACTTCAAGACATTGCTTTCAATTTGGTTCATTTAAATTCATAATTTTTTTAAAAATGGATAGTCACTGCAGAGTTTACAACCAGACATATGAGTAGTTATGAGGTCTGTTCTATTGCTTAGGCCTTTAAAAGTGTCAAGGAGACTTTCAGCAGCTTAGAGGAGAAAATAATCATTCAGGTAACCTTTTTATCTTTAAAATATTTTCCTTGGATTAAAGATAGATAATAAATGGAATCAATATTTTAAATGCACACCATTAAAAATCTTGCCAAATATCACTGTGCCTGCATTGGAGCCTGTAGCATCAATCCAGGAAGCTATTTTTCTGTTTCTGTGGCTTATTTTTAATAAGGTAGTGTAGTCACACATCTCCCCACTGTGTATACAAGCTTAATTTTTCATAATTCTGTCCTTAAGAAACACTGCATTCTTCTGAGAGCAAAGATGAATAACAGCATAAATTAGATTATTTCAGTTTTCAGGGGATTTCAGATTTAACATTCTATTCCAGTTCATGAAAAATCCAAGAATGATTTCTCGGGGTTAAAGAATTGATGTTCTTTTTATATAGTACTTTTATAATGTCAATTAATTCTTTTTATTTCATACGTTGTACTGAGATAGAGTTTGAATGCTAATTGAAACTCGGTTCTAGTTACTGCCAAGGAAAGCTTAAACATTCAACCTTCCTTTTCTTATATATAGTTTTTTGTAGTAGCAGTGTAAATAATATCTTATGAAAAGCATCTTGGCTGAGAAAATATACCCTTGGTCTACAGAAATTTTATACTCAATATTATTTTTCCAGATCTCACAAATCTGCTCAGTACTTTCCACTAACATTTTTCCTTTTCTACCTGCAAGAATTTAAACTGTGATTTCTTTAGGATCTTTGCCCAAAGCCCTAAATTTTACAATGTTATCTCTCTTCCTGTTACTTTCAAGTTTTGGATTTTTCTTTTTCTTTTTGTTACATTTTGCACCTCTGTTTCTGTCTGCAGTATTGATTACAAATAGAATGTAAACAAAAACCCAGGCAGCTAGTAGAGAAATTTATTGTCCTCCAATTTTAAAAAAATTTTTCTCTTTGCTTTATTATCTATTTTGTAAATGATCCTCATATTTCTTCTTCCATTTTAGGTTTAGCTAATTTGACATTTTCTTTTTCTCTGATCTGTAAAAGCTCATTACTAGGTTTCTGAGATTAGCATTTTCTCTATCTGCTACTAAAAATTACTTCTTACTGACTGTTGGTATCTGATTGGCCCCTCTGTTTCAAATTTGCGTTGCCTCACATTTGTCTGTGTCACAATATGGCAACTTATATCTAGACACTCAAAGTAACAGTCAGTGGCAATACCCTTACATATTAAAGGTGCAAAATACCAAATCACTACACTCAAAACTTAACACAGTATCCTAAAGCAACCATACTTCAGTCAAGTCACTTTTGAAAACTGAAGTATGGTTGCTTTAGGATACTGTGTTAACAGAAGATTAAAGTTCTGTTTTTTTTTCTATTCTGTTCTTTCAGTTCTTCTATTCATTGTTTAAAAGGTGGCAGAGTCACACCACAAATTTCATTCCACTTCTACCCTCTTTTAAAAGAGCTTATCTACCAAGCAGGAAGAGAATGCACATGTGCGTGCCACAGGTGCATCAGGTGATTTCAGGCACAATCTGATTTTCTGTTTCTGTATTACTTTCTCCATGTTACAGATAAGATCAAAGCTGAGTAGTTATTTCCCCAAGGTCATAAGTAGAGTAAGTAGTGGGTCTATTATTTATGCCCTTCTAGATCTGCCTTTAAAATTCCACACTGTATCTAGGGACTTACCTGGCAGTCCAGTGGTTAAGACTTCCCAGCACAAGGGTGAGAGTTCAGTTCCCCTGGTTGAGGAACTAAGATCCCACATGCCTTGTGGCCAGAAAACCAAACGTAAAACAGAAGCATTATTTTAACAAATTCAATAAAGACTTTAAAAAATAAATAAAATAAAATCCCACACTGTTTCTAAGAGGTCTCTGTTTCCTTAAAGAGAAAGATACTGCCTCACCCCTATTATAAGCATTTAGGAGAAAGGTTTCAATGCCTTATTTATTATAAAGTTTGAGGACTTCTAAATGAATATTGTTCATATTTTCTATTACACTATTTTCTTCTCCCCTCCCCCCAAAAGCCAACATAATAAACTTATAGTGATTTACTTATTTGTTGATCTGAGAAGCATTTATCAGACATCTACCTGCTAATAATACCTTGAAGATGCTGAGGAAACATAAGGATGAAATATGGGCTCTGACTTGAAAATATTGTTTTCCTTTGCCTCTTCCTCCAATTGATAATTTGTTTCCTCACCTGTTAAAAGAGCAGAATTGAGGTACTTGCCTCATTTACTTTTTTCCAGGTAGTTTTTATTATTATCCCCCCTTTTACTGATGAGAGAACTAGGCACAGAGAAGTTAAGTGACTTTCCGAGGTTATACAGCTGATCAGTGGTAGTACTGAGGTTTGAACTCAGGCAGTCTGGCTTTGCTTTGGGTTCTCAGCCACTGTGTTGAGCTGCCTGCATGAACATCTGTATACACCACCCTGCAAAGTGGGGTGACCCTGGCTTTTTTTAGTTCTGATGCATACAGGATACCACCTTTCTTGTTACTCTGTTAGTGAGTCTTGGAGTTGTTGGTGTCATACTTAAAAAAACAGGTGAAATGTCTTATGTGTTAGTCAAAGAAAACATACAGGGACCTGGAAAAGTCATCTTTCTCTTTAACCAGGTTTAAAGTGAAATAAATTTGCCTACTTTAAAAAAAATTCACAGTGATAACAATAAAGAACTCTGACTTTGCAGAGCTGTTTTGAGAATCACATTCGATAGTATAACCTCATAATGGCTTTATTAGAACAGAATAGATGCTTAGTAAATATTATGTGCTTTATAAAAAGAAAACTACAGAGACTTTTTATTTTACCTTTCCTGTTAGGAAAGACATGTTCATATCTCTAAAAATGAGGGAGAAAATAAATCTCATGATGTAAATTTGAAATAATTTGTTAAATCTCATTTAAACTGAAACTTACTGGGGACTAAGCTAAGAGAGCATGTCTCTGGTGTATGTTCTGCCCCCAGTCAGAAGACAGTGCCTAGATCATGGTACAACACTGGGTACAAGGAGGCAAGAAATACAGCCATGGTACTGAACAAACTTATAACTCAACCAATACTTTTATTAATTGGTTTTATTTGTAATTTTTGTTTTGAGATGCAGAGGATTAAAAAAAAATTCTAGAGAAAAGTATGTAAGGTTTATATCTTCGAATTCCTAATATGTGCTGTGTAACAAGCGAGGCATTCTCTCATGTGTAATGTTATTTCTTCTTTCTGTAACAACCCTAATGAATATTGTCCATAGGTACTAAGTCAAGCTTTTCCTAGAATTTGAAAATAAGGCAGACTGCATTGCCCTTGACGAGTCTTCTATGAAACCAGCACGTAAAGGATGACAGTAGAGAACCACTCACAATGACCTGCCAGGCCCCTAGGACTAGCCCGGTGCCGAGAGGATGCATGAATGAGCTTGGGGGTTTTGTGGAACTGGTGATGACAGTAGGAACTCCTACTTAGTGAGCACGTCCCCCGTGCCCAGCAGCACACTAAGCACTTTTCTTTCTGTTTCCAACACTGTGAGAAAGGGGCAGGCTTGGAGCCTGATGCCAAGCCTGCGTGACTCCAATGTCTATGCAACCGGAATCCCAGTTCCCATCCTACCACTGTCTACTTGGATGGGGTACCTACTGTGGCCTTGAGGAGTTCTGATGAATATTCACCACCTTTCTTTTTTTCTTTCTCTCTCTACCCACTATCTCACACTGTTTCTATGCTTGGGACATTCACACAGTATGTGTCCTAGCAAGAGGCCCAGACAAGCTGAGGCATCCACCTGGCCTGGAAGGCAAAGATGAGGAAGCAGAGAAGCAGAAACAGTGGGGCCACTGTTCAGGGCATAGAGCCGCTACAGCTCATGGAGTTCTGAGGGACCTCAGTGTCGGGGGGCCAGCTGGAGCCCTGGGCAGCATGATGCTGCTCCCCGAGTTTGTTAGCATGGCTTCAACAAGCCTCACTTCATTCCTGCTCACCTCTGATCCTCGCTCCCCATCCTTCCCATAACCCTGTGAGCTAACCAACAGCCTTTCCGTAAATTCTGATCCTTCTGTCATAACACTGACCAACACAGCATCATAGTCAAAAGAACTCCAGGAATCTCTGTGGGTATCGTTGAGCTCTTTTTGCCTGATTCACTAAAAATTTAGTCTTATAATTCCCACCCTTTGTTCTTCTCACCAAGACAACTTTTGATCACGATGCGGCTTCAGTCAGTTGAAAAACACTGAATTAGTTGGTTGTGCTGACGAGGGGGTTGCCATTCACCAGCATGGTTCTGCTTCGTGTGAACACATTGACCTCCTGGTTTTCTGACAGTGCTGGTGGTTTGGCTAGTGTGACTCTGCTTTTGAAAGCTAGATTCACTCTGATGTGCTTACAACTTGTCTGCCCAAGGATCAGAGAAAAAGGATTTTGGTGAATTCAATAAAAGTCCACCAGTGTAGCCTCTTTGGGGAAAAATTATCCATTTCCCAACATTGCTGTCAGCTCAGCCTTGCCTTTCTCTGAACTTTTCCATCATGGAAATGAATACAAACAGACTTGTGTGGAAGAAATATCAGGCATTATAACTGTCAAGAAAAAATGACTGTTGAAAGTTTCAGAATTTATAATTTGCACAACACCCAAGTGTTGGAAATTTACCAAATTGTTAAAAGTACCAGGAAATTCCAAGAGCAAAACTTTATTTTTAAAAAATGTAGGAAGATTGGATGGAGAGATCATCTCTGCATTCCTTCTGAAAGCATAAGGAGCCAGGGGTAAACTATAAAATCATGTCTGAATGTCCATGCTTAGAACCCAAGAGGACTCTTTAGTCGATTATAAGGCAAGAATGATCTGGGGGAAATCTGGGGAGAAGGAGCACAGCTGAAGGTTTTCAGAGAGCCACAAATAGAGAAAGGAACTTCAGTTCACATTGGTGGATAAAGGAGCTAGTCCATGGCAAATATTCTAGCTAAGCTTGTATCTGTTCCTGGAAACACATCATGTGTGTATACAGAAGTCAACTAATGCACTGAGAGTGAGTAGACAGCTACAGTGGAAACTCCGGAGATGAGGGGCCCAGCCTGGAGCCATGGACCACAACTATTAGGGAAGAGGTTTTAAAGCAAAGAGTTTCCCTGGTACCTCAGCTGGTAAAGAATCTGCCTGAGGTGAGGGAGACCTGAGTGCAATACCTGAGTTGGGAAGATTCCCTGGAGAAGGGAACAGCTACCCACTCCAGTATTCTTGCCTGGAGAATTCCATGGACAGAGGAGCTTGGCAGGCTACAGTCCCTGTAGTTGCAAAGAGTCTGAATATGACTGAGCAACATTCACACTTATAAAGGGAAAAAAGTGAGTTTTTTTTAGCTTCCGTGAATCTCAATCAGTGTTTGTAAAATTTGAGACCACTTCATACCATGTACAGTACCAACTCCTCAAATCACTCTTAGAAGTGTGTTTTAAAATCCCTAATCAGGAAAAAAGTCCTTTGACATGGGTCATAGCATGGTTTTACAGATATGACATCAAAAGTATAAGAAACAAAAGCAAAAATTAAAAAGGTAGGCTGCATCAAACTGAAAAGCTTCTGTAGTACAGGAGAGAAAATAACAAAATAAATAGCCTATAGAATGGAGGAAAATATTTGTAAACCACATATCTGATAACGGGTTAATATAAAAAAAGTAAGGAACTCTTACAACTCAATAACAAAAAAGCAAATATTCCAATTTAAAAATGGGCAAAGGACCTGATAGACATTTTTTCCAAAGAATATGTTCAAATGTCCAGGAGGTCCATGAAAAGGTGCTCAGCATAAATAGTCATCAGGGAAAGGCAGATCAAAATCACAGTGAGCCATCACCTCACATATGTCAGAATGACTGTGATCAAGTAGACAAAGGATAACAGCTGATGAGGATGGAGAGAGAAGGGAGCTCGTGTGCGTGGTTGATGGGAATGTAAACTAGTACAAACAGAATGGAGTTTCCTCAAAAACTTGAAAATGGAGCTACCATAAGATCCAGCAATCCCACTTCTGGGTATGTATCTGAAGGAAATTATATCACTATCTCAAAGATCCATTTCCACCCTCATGTTCCTAACAACATATATGGTAGCTAAGACAGGGGAATAACCTAAGTGATCCTTCATCACTGATGATGAATTAGATACAGATAATGTGGTATATGGAGAAGGCAATTGCACCCCACTCCAGTACTCTTGCCTGGGGAATCCCATGGACAGAGGAGCCTGGTAGGCTGCAGTCCGTGGGGTCGCTGAGAGTTGGACACGACTGAGCGACTTCACTTTGACTTTTCACTTTCATGCATTGAAGAAGGAAATGGCAACCCACTCCGGTGTTCTTGCCTGGAGAATCCCAGGGACGGCGGAGCCTGGTGGGCTGCCGTCTATGGGGTTGCACAGAGTCGGACATGACTGAAGCGACTTAGCAGCAGCAGCAGCAATGTGGTTTATATACAATGAAATATTATTTAGACATTAAAAAAATATGGAAATATTGCCATGAGTATACCTTGAGGGCCTAATGCTAAAAATAAGTTAGAGAAAGGTAAATACCATGTGATCTCATTTATATGTGGAATCTAACAATAGATGCCCTCATTGAAGCAGCGGCAGGAGGGAGGGTGAAAAGAATTAGGTTAAAGGTCATCAAAAGTGTGTGCTAAGTCACTTCAGTCATGTCTGACTCATTGTGACCCCATGGACTGTAGCCCGCCAGGCTCCTCAGTCCATGGAATTTCCCAGGCAAGAGTACTGGAGTCGGTTGTCATTCCCTTTTCCAGGGGATCTTCCCAACCCAGGGGTACAAACAGTCAATTATAACATGAATATGTTCTGGGGATGTAATATACAGCATGGGACTACAATTACCAAACTGTATCATATATTTGAAATTTGCTAAGGTAGCTGGATGGCATCACCGACTGGATGGACATGAGTTTGAGTGAACTCTGGGAGTTGGTGATGGACAGGGAAGCCTGGCATGCTGCAATTCATGGGGCTGCGAAGAGTCAGACACGACTGAGCAACTGAACTGGACTGAACTGAACTGAACTGAAGGTAGTAGACCTTAATTTTTTTACCGCAGCATCAAAAAAAGTAACTTTATTAGGTGTTGAATATTAACAAACCTTATTGTGATCATCATTTAGCAACATGTACATATATCAAATCATTGTTTTATACTTAAGCTTACACATGCTATACATCATTAATACCTCAGTGAAGCCGGGGGAAAATGAATTGCGACGACAACAGAATAAAGAAGTAAGATCCCCTAAGAGTTTTGTTCAAACTTACTGAAAATACGTGATATTTTGACTATTTGCTTAAATAGTCTTGAAATTTAAAGTACATTAAATAATCTGTTGATTCAGTCTTTTAGTGAAAATAAACTGATAATATAAATTCTCAGGTCCCCAAAAAAGACTTCTTCCATTCAACTGTCCAACTATGAATGCTAATTGAAAACCATTTTTATAGCTTCTTTTTTGTCCATGTTAAAAAGATTTCAAACATTTCATGTTTTGACTAAATTGTCATTGAGAAATGAGTTATTTTTTACCCATCTCAGAATTAAAAAAAAAAAAAATCCTCACAGGTTCAGCCCAAGGCTTATATCTTGTCTATTGTGTTTTGTTATTTAAAACAGCTCACCAAAAAACCCAATATTTTATACCAGTGCTTTTAAAAATGTATGAGAATCTACTCATGTAGTATTGTCACAGACTTTAAAACGTCATCCATCTGCAAGAATCATTCTCCTAAATCTGCACCTGTGCTCTCAGGTCATTTTAAAGCATGCGTTTTCAGATTCACAGCATCTTAAAAGCTTCCAAAGAGTTTAAGCTTTGAAAGCTTTTAAAATGGTTTATTGATCTACAGTGCCTATTGGATAGCTCTAATGTATGTTTCCCAGTTATGGGCGTATTGTCTGTAGTAATCTATATTCTTCTGAACTTTGAAAACTTTATTTTCCATTTTTACTTAATATCTTTACTTATTCCATCATTTCAGACATGTTCTATCAAAGCTATAAACCAAATAAATAAAAAGGGGAAGAGAGACACATTGTATACAGAAGTATAATTATTTCCTTTATTCTTGATTTTAACTGTTACACAAATTTTCTATCAAACATTGAGTCAGTGAGAAACTTCATTGAAGTTTTCCTAAAATCAAGTTTTTCTAAAATCTCAGTAGCTAATTAACAGTGAATTTGGCTTCAGATTAAAAAACTGAACTGAGTTTGAATAAGCTATTTTATTTCAAGAAAAGCAACAAGTGAAAACTAATTGTAGTCTATTTCTCCTAGGAGGTAAAAAACTATCATCAGGGTATAACTTAATGTCAGTGGATCCTACCCAAAGATTAGCCCTTATCTACTGTCCCATCCATGTAAATTAGATAAAGATAGAAATCAGTGACAACACAGGTCTTGCAATATAATAATAAATATGACTTCAAAGTTAATTATTTTTCTTTACCCATACTTTTCCTGTTAGAGATTCACTAGAACAGTGTTCTAGAACCTCTTTCTGATGGTTCTGTGCATTGAATAGCATTACAAATTTATCTTTAAGAGATGTCTGTCACCTGTGTGATAAAGCACACACAAGATACTCATGGAGCTTATGAAATATAAAGCCCAGGTACATGTGTTAAAATGTTGATTACTAGTATGAGGTTTTATGCTTTTCTCTATGTCTTATTTATAACACATCACAATTTACATGTATTTTGTTTCTGTTTTTATAGTGGTTGTTTATTAGCTCCATGAGATCACATTGATTTTCCTCCCCTGTTGTGGCTCATGGTGTCATGTGGCAGCTGACACAGGCTGGGTTCCCATTTATACCTTTCGAGTGAATGATAAAAAAGATCAGATGTTTGTCAGACATGTTTCTCGTTAAGTCAGTTGTGAAGCTACCCTATTAGAATGACATATCTGAAATACACCACAAGAGAAAATGTGTGAGAAAACCAAGGACTGGTGATCTCACAATGCTATTCCCACACTTCCCCCCAAGCACTGATCACTCTCTCTACCATTTTCACATATTCCCAGAAATATGTGGAGCTGGAAATGCTGCAAGAACACAAACAGTAAAATGAGAAATAATAACTAGAGTACAACCAGACTATGCCCACATGGTTAATCATCAAATTGTATTAACATGCTAAGAAACATGAATTGTTTACAATTCTAATCCCCATCCTTGAAATTAGTAGATTTTAACTGCTGTTATTTAATAAAATACTGATTATTCACTGGTTGTTTCCAGTTAAACTGCATGACATGACACCATGTCTGCAGAGCACCCTCCCACTAGTCCTGGGTGTGGCTTCTAAACTGTCTTCAGCAAAGAAATCCCCGTTGGCACTATCTGACTAGAGTTAGCACTGGAGTTGAAACCTATTTTCCATCCTTGTAAAAGTCACTCTCCACCTTATCATTTTATTATCAGCGCTGAGGAGACGTGTTCTTTCCACGACAGTAAAAAACTGTATAGCAGTGAGCTCAAATGCGTTTCAAGTACCAAGTGTGTCAGGAATTTGACAAAAGCAAATTTTAGAACCTTTTTCATAGTGTGGAAATTGGATAAAAATTGGACCAAAGCAAAATTTTATAATGTTTTTCATAATATGGAAATTGGACCAAATATTTCTAAGCTAACATATAACGTATATTAATCTTGAAATGAATGAAGAAATATTTTGGGAGGATTATAAAGAATATGCAGCAGAAAAAATATATTTCAGTGGTAATGACTTATTTAGCAAACTAATATTTTAGTGGTGAAAAATGTAAGTGTAACTACAAATGAGCTTATTTCTTTACCTGGAGTTTTAACAGGATTCCGGGAAGGTATACGGAAAAAGTACCACAGAGGAAATTCATTCAAGGCCCAATTATTAAAAACAGAAACTTCAATCAACTAATTAAAAACAGAAATTTCAATCAACTAATTAAAAGCTGAAAATTCCAGGATGTCTTTCATGTAGTTAGTGGTTTTTTTGTAATTTGTAAATGGGTCACAAAACTTTGTAATAATATGGAGAGGAACCATGAAACTTTTGCATGACACAAATTGGAACATTACTTTTCTATAAATATAAAACATGCAACTTAATTTTAGTTCTTCAAATGCTATGAATTTAATAAATATATGCTAGAAGAATGAATAATCACATTAACAAGTGGATTCTTCATATATTTGTAGAAAGTTACTATTCCAAGTCTGTAACAATTTTGGTAATATTAACTATCAATAGTAAGAGACTAATCCATGCCTTTTGCACTCAATTAAACTTTTCAAGAAGTTGAAGAGGTGGCAGGAATACATAGAAGAACTGTACAAAAAAGATCTTTACAACCTTCACCTAAGAAGAGGTGGCAGGAATACACAGAAGAACTGTGCAAAAAAGATCTTCACGACCAAGATAATCACGATGGTGTGATCATTCACCTAGAGCCAGGCATCCTGGAATGTGAAGTCAAGTGGGCCTTAGAAAGCATTACTATGAACAAAGCTAGTGGAGATGATGAAATTCCAGTTGAGCTATTTCAAATCTTGAAAGATGATGCTGTGAAAGTGCTGCACTCAATATGCCAGCAAATTTGGGAAACTTAGCAGTGGCCACAGGACTGGAAAAGTCAGTTTTCATTCCAATCCCAAAGAAACGTAATTCCAAAGAACGTTCAAACTACCGCACAATTGCACTCATCTCACATGCTAGTAAAGTAATGCTCAAAATCCTCCAAGCCAGGCTTCAGTAATACGTGAACCGTGAACTTCCTGATGTTCAAGCTGGTTTGAGAAAAGGCAGAGGAACCAGAGGTCAAATTACCAACATCTGCTGGATCATCGAAAAAGCAAGAGAGTTCCAGAAAAACATCTATCTCTGCTTTATTGACTATGCCAAAGCCTTTGACTGTATGGATCACAATAAACTGTGGAAAATTCTGAAAGAGATAGGAATACCAGACCACCTGACCTACTTCTTGAGAAACCTATATGCAGGTCAGGAAGCAACAGTTAGAACTGGACATGGAACAACAGACTGGTTCCAAATAGGAAAAGGAGTCTGTCAAGGCTGTATATTGTCACACTGCTTATTTAATTTATATGCAGAGTACATCATGAGAAACGCTGGGCTGGAAGAAGCACAAGCTGGAATCAAGATTGCCAGGAGAAATCTCAATAACCTCTGATATGCAGATGACACCACCCTTATGACAGAAAGTGAAGAGGAACTAAAAAGCCTCTTGATGAAAGTGAAAGAGAAGAGTGAAAAAGTTGGCTTAAAGCTCAACATTCAGAAAATGAAGATCATGGCATCTGGTCCCATCACTTCATGGGAAATAGATGGGGAAACAGTGGAAACAGTGTCAGACTTTATTTTGGGGGGCTCCAAAATCACTGCAGATGGTGACTGCAGCCATGAAATTAAAAGACGCTTAATCTTTGGAAGAAAAGTTATGACCAAGCTAGATAGCATATTGAAAAGCAGAGACATTACTTTGCCAACAAAGGTCCATCTAGTCAAGGCTATGGTTTTTCCTGTGGTCATGTATGGATGTGAGAGTTGGACTGTGAAGAAAGCTGAGCACCGAAGAACTGATGCTTTTGAACTGTGGTGTTGGAGAAGACTCTTGAGAGTCCCTTGGACTGCAAGGAGATCCAACCAGTCCATTCTGAAGGAGATCAGCCCTGGGATTTCTTTGGAAGGACTGATGCTAAAGCTGAAACTCCAGTACTTTGGCCACCTCATGTGAAGGGTTGACTCACTGGAAAAGACTCTGATGCTGGGAGGGATTAGGGGCAGGAGGAGAAGGGGACGACTGAGGATGAGATGGCTGGATGGCATCACGGACTCAATGGTCGTGAGTCTGAGTGAACTCCAGGAGTTGGTGATGGACAGGGAGGCCTGGCGTGCTGCGGTTCATGGGGTCGCAAAGAGCCGGACACGACTGAGCGACTGAACTGAACTGAACTGAACTGAAACTTCAAGGGCTTCCCCAGTGGCTCAGTGGTAAAGAATCCTCCTGCAATTCAGGAGCTGCAGGAGATATGAATTTGATCCCTGGGTCAGGAAGATCTCCTGGAGGAGGAGGGCATGGCAACCCACTCCAGAGTTCTTGCCTGGAGAACCCCATGGACAGAGGAGCCTGGCGGGCTACAACCTATGGGGTCGCAAAGAGTCAGAGACGAATGAGCACACCCACGAACTTTTCAAAGAAAAATATGACACTTCACAATAAGTTAGGCTATCACTGATTATTTTTTTAATTAATTATTACTGGAGTATAGTTGATTTTCAATGTGGTGTTAGTTTCTGCTGTACAGCAATGTGAATCGGCTATATGTATACATATATCCTCTCTTTTTTGGATTTCCTTCCCATTTAGGTCAACAAAGAGCACTGAATAGAGTTCCCTCTGTATACAGTAAGGTCTCATAGTTACCTATTTTATATAATAGTGAATATATATGTCAAGCCCAATCTCCCAATCCACCCCATCCCCTTTCCCCCTACCTTAGTAACCAATCATATGTCTGTTCTCTACAAATGTGACTCTATCTATAACTGATTGCTTTTAGAATATTATTATTTTTTAAGTTCAATCATTAAGTATTCTTTTTTGTTGAAAATAATATATCACCACTTTTATCCCATGATTATGTAGTTTGTAAGCTTCAGGGGAAGGTGAGGGAGGAGTATGAAAACTCTGCACAATATGCAATTTCTCTGAAAGTTTAAAAGATTTTCTTAAGGATGCTCATCACTTGTTTAGCATTTTTAGCCAATCTATACTAAGAAAATTTATCATGAGGAAAATCGATTTTGTTTAGAACTGTAGAGAGAATAGGTTAATGAAGAGCATTTCAAAAAGTGATTTAACAATGCACTGAACAATGCGAACCGTGTCTGGGTGTCAACAGCTGAAGTGCTTCTAGAAAGATCTCGACAGACAAATAAATGTTAACCGTTTTACTGAAACAGTGGACATGAAACCAGCCATGTGTGTATAAAAATGAAATAATTAATAGAGATAGCTAATGTTTATTGACTCCCATTTGCCAGGTACATTAAATCTCCCAGAAAGCTGATGAGTTAAATATCATATTTGACCTCTGCAAACAGTCAAATCATTTCCACAAGATTACATGACTCAGAGGTTGAACTGTGATTTTTTTTTTTTAACTCCTGAACTGTGACTTCAGCACAGACTGATGAAACTCCAAATGGTGCACTTGGCCACGAGGCAATGTGATATTTTAATCTCTGAGCTTTAAGTTTACTCTGTAGTGGAAATGCTAGGTTTTGCATTTTATCACTTTCTATGGCCAGGAATGGAGAGCTGCAGGCATCTATGAATAGAGAAGGGCCTCCAGTTTATGGTTGCAGAGCAGTTTTTCTCTTTGAGAAGCAGGGAATGATCACAACCTTGAGTTCATGGTAACCATACATTAACCCGCTCAGCTGAGTTAGTCAGAGGACTCTGATACCATAGGTGTGCTGGGACGGCACCTCAACCTGTCTGGGCAATGGGGCCCTCTCAAGCAGTTATAAACTCCATCAAGTATTAGAGGCTGCCGTGCTGAAAACATTAATACCAGCAGACTAGCGGCCATTTAGCAGACCACTTTCTGTGTTTCATTATTGTGTTATTTGGAGGTATGTTCCATGTATATAGAACCCTGAGTAATCCTGAATTTCCTGTCCCTGTAACTTGTGAAGTAGCATGTGAAGGTTTCTATACAGGCAGCCCATGACTGCTATCTTAGTGTTGTGCTTCAGCATAATTATTCAGTACATATTAAGGAGGAATCTGAGGGGAAAATACTTGGTCTGCATCACTACAGCAAGCAACATATAAAAATAGAGGTAAAAAAGAAGCAAGGCTGAATATTAACTAACTGTATCTTCTTCCCCTATTAGCAACATTAGCTTTCTTAGAGGTAAAATTTGCTGAATATGCCATGAGTGTTGAATAATAGTATCTTTTCAAACTAAAATGTTGACAGTTGTTTCATATTCATAAATTGAAAAGTAAGAGGGGGTTTCCAGTCTATAAATGATGGGGAAGGAAGAAATTAATGTGAGTACTTAGCCAAAGTGATCTGAGCATTCCTGACCCACTGAGCTAGAAAATCTTATGAGAACTAAGATAAGCAATACCTTGTGGTGACGGCCAGCCTGGAGAAGTCATAAGAGTTCTGAGCCAAATGTTAATTCCCCAATATTCCCGCTCTTTAAGTCTCTGATTGAGGGAGTGAAAGGGTCATTTCTCACTATAAAGGGACTTTTTTTCCTAGCAGTTTCTGCCAAAACTTGTAATAACTGTCACATGATTTCTGGTCAACATAATGAACTTGTGTGAACCTGAAAAAAAGAACATTGCCAAGTGTACTTCAGTTGTGATATTACTGAAAGTGATTTTTAAATAAGAAAATATTTTAAAGCCTATGGAAATACACAGTACTCATCTTTTCATTTGCTTTTATAAAAAGTAGGATATTTGAAGAGCTGTGGAGCTCAGTTAATTTGATCATAGTCTGTTTTCTTTGGCTTTTACTAAATCATTTGTGAAGATCATATCCCCACTTCCATCCCACCGCCACCCCATCCCTACCCCCAAGCCAGTGACTTTGACATCTCTGATTCAGTACTAAATATTTCCAATGCTAGTGGGCAAGTATCTTAACATCTTTTGCCTCTGATTTGTTATCTGTAAAATGAGAATTTGTGAGTAGATAAATTCTAATGTACAGTTCAGTTTTTTAAAAAGTGTGTATTTAAATTGCTTATTTACAGACAATAGGAATTGACATTTTAGTTTTGTGGGAATGTATTCCCTTACAATGTTTTATAAGTTTTGAACCTTGGCTTTATATTTCTTCTATCTGAAATGGTTAAAAAAATAATTCTATAAATACAAGAGAGTGGTGTTAATCAGTTTACCCACATCAAGAATTGCAGAAAGAAAAAGAAGTTTGACTCTCAAACCAAAAATTGGAAGTGCCAGGTGATATTAACTACTTCAGTGTGTCTAGCTGCCCAGTTTTGTACCATCTTATATGTTTAGAAAGACATGTCCTAAAGCTCTCTCATGAGCATTAAACATGTAATTAATGAAGTTTCATCAGAAAATAAGAGAAAAGAAGTAGAGGAAGTATTTTGTTTATAATTGAATCACAAAAGGTTATTCATTAACTGTTCCTTCTAATGGCTCAGATGGTAAAGCCCTTCTAATGGGGCTTCCCTGGTGGCTCAGATGGTAAATGTTCACCTACAATGAGGAAGATGTGGGTTCCATCCCTGGGTCGGGGAACCATGGAAGTTCTATCAGTGTGATGGCCTTTCACGCTTGGATATCTAATTGTATTCTCAGATTGAAGCTGTGCCTTCCCTACAGAATAGTTCATGTCTTTTCACCCTCCTAATGGTGTTCATTCCACTGATACTCTTTAAATCAGTCAGATGGTTATGCATGGAGTCATCTTGAATGTCAGTCTTTCCTCCATTGTTCACATCACTGCTCATCAAGCCCTCACACCTCTCCTCAGGATGGCCCCATGTCTTCTCCAGATTCCTTTTCCAGCCACCATGTGAGCTCAAATCCAAGAACCCATCAAGGTCCCGACACACCCGTATATTCATCAGTCGATGAATTATTGCTAGTAATACTTAACAGAACTAAGCAGAGGGACAGGTAAATTAAATTAACAGGCTAGTTGAAGAAATATAAAGAGAAAAGGGGAAAGATGGAGCTATAATGAAGGAGGGAAAGAGAAATAAAAATAGAGATGGGGTATATTGGGACACAGCTATGGTACAGATACAGATTGAGTAGAAGGTTTTTCAACAGCTTGGCACCTACAAAGTTTTAGCAAATATAGCTGATGTCAACTTTAAAAATAGTTGCAACCTAAAAGTTGAGGGTTATGTTTTATTCAGTAGAAATTTTGGGGACTTAAGTCTGGGAGGCAGCATCTCAACTAACTCTGAGAGGACTGCTCCTTTGCAACAGAGGGCAGGTGGTCTGAACATCCAAAGTATTTTTGTAAGTTAAAGAAAACCAGATATCTCAAGTTAAGGAATTTAGTGTTTTTCTATATATGGGAAGATGCAAGAGTCTGGGCTCACTGAAATCATTCTTTTCATGTGCCCCTCAGCTGTCTGGGGTGCAGTGTCCTGCGTTTTTTGCTGTCTGAGCTCCTCGGAGCTCATCGTAGGGAGTGGCTGCAGTCTGACGGCTGCCTGCTTACAGATACTGTTCTTCTTCCTGGGAGCCTGCAGGCACAGAAACTCACATTTCGAGGCCAGAATTGTTATGCCCAAGTCGCAAAATCTCCCAATGACCACCAGGGAGCCGATATCCAATGCAAAAGCAAGAGAGTTTTTATTACCAAGCTTGAGCTGGGGCTCCCACCATTACCGACACAGCGGCTAAGGAGAGGAGCCCCGAACTCTGGGATACATTGCTTATATAGGATATTCTCACGTGAAAAATTCGAAAAACGGGAGTTTCCGGGTTGGGAGACATCTAATTGATTACCTTCTGTGGAAGGGTTAGGTGTTGGGTTCTGATTGGTTTTCATTTCCCGGGCTTAATTCGAATTTCCCAGGCAGGTCATAAATCCTGACTGTAAAGTCAGGAGATCCTGATCTGGGATCTGATTGGCTCGCAGGTGGTGGGGTGAGGTCAGGGGATTTCCAAAGACTTTTTCCTCAGAACTCTAAAATGGAGTCTTTTTTTTTGTTTTTTGATTTTTGGGGTTTTTTTTTTGGCAAAATGGAGTGGCTTAGGCTCTTCAGAATCACTGATGGGTATGACAACTTTGCTTACTGATGTGGCAGGAAATACTCCATTTCTCACTGATAAGAGAAATCTTTATTCTTTCTAAGAAAGCATTAATAATGAGAGCTCAGAGGTGACTGAAGAAGGAACAGGTTTAAAAGGACCTCCAGACCTTCTGGAAGAGATCAAAACTGTCTTCTCTGAGTTTTCAGGTCGGCTGGGATGGATGGAGAAGGGCCTCTCCAAGACCTGGTAGAAGGAGGCAAGAAGGACGGTGAAGGACAGCAGATTCCCGCGATGGAGATAAAGGCTTGTGGCAGTAGAGTCAGGGCGGGCGTGATGGCCCCTAATCCTAGCCTGAGGTGGGAACACATGCTGTTTCTGGGTTAGTGGCACACTTGGCTGTGGCTCCAACTTGTGTCTCTGAGCTGCAGATTTTGAACCACTGAAAATGGCTGTGAGCAACTCCAACCACGGTGTCATAAAACGTGAGTCCTGGGAACCCCAGTCTTTTGGGCCTGGAGGGACAGTATGGTCAGTTTAACACCAGGAAAGAGGCATTCTTCTTTCCTGCTGAGGCCTACAGCCTGGCCCTCAGTGGAAGGCGGCTCCCCACCAGTCTGCGGGACAAGGCCAGGGCCACCCGGCCTCACCTGCCTCAGGGTACTGCAGGCCTGTGAGTCCTGACTGCGGGGGCAGGAGCCACCTCACCAAGCAGCCCGCTCAATGGGAAGATCCCTTCTTTTCTGTCTTCCTCTCCCTCCCTCCCTGCCTTCCTTCCTAACCATATGTTGTTAGTTAGTCTGTGAGTCATGTCCCACTCTTTTGCAACCCCATGGCTGCCAGGCTCCTCTGTCCATGGGATTATCCCAGGGAGAACACTGTAGTGGTTGCCATTTCCTCCTCTAGGAGATCTTCCCACCCCAGGGATCAAACCTGCGGCTCCTGCCTTAGCAGGCAGATTCTTTACCGCTGAGCCACCAGTGAAGCTCCTAACTGTATGAAACAATATTAATCAGAACTACTGCCTGGAGAGATCAGAGGAAGCTTTAGGTTATTAAGTTCACAGACTGTCTGCTCATAGAATAGGTGTTAGAGAACCTCAACTGTGTTTCAGTTCTTGTGTGTGTGCTAAGTCGCTTCAGTCGTGTCTGACTCTGTGTGACCCCATGGACTGTAGCCTGCCTGGCTCCTCCTGTCCATGGGATTCTCCAAGCAAGAGTACTGGAGTGAGTAGCCATTCCCTTCTCCAAGGGATCTTCCCAACCCAAGGATCAAACCCAGGTACCCTGCAGTACAAGCGGATTTTTTTTACCATGTGACCACTTCCTACCCAGCCTTTAAAATAAACCAGTTTACTTACAAAGAAAATGCAAAAATCCAGCTGGGAAAACTGTTTCCTGAAACAATGGGCACTTTGCAAATCCCCTGACTTTTCAGAGCTGTGGAAAATGTTCAAGTTGGAGGAACTGAGTCTCCTCTTGATTTTGAAAACTCTAATGAGTGGCCTGAAAGTTTGTGTCTGAAAGGGACAGACCCTAACCTGTGGCTCTGCTTTTTTTTTTTTTTTCTTTCTTAAGTCATTACCAGATGATTCTGGGGTTCTTTTTTTTATATATATATATATCTGCCTGATCAAGAAGACTTAGATATTTTCAGAAAACCTCCAAAGAAACAGGATACTCCCAGAAGTTTACTTGAACAAATGGCTTCAGCTGAGCATAATGATTTCTTACATATCAGTTTTAAATCCATGAGCAAGACAGCTCCATTCAGACTTGCCTGAGCAGTGTGGGCCTCTGTTGCTATTGTTTAACCAAATTCAAAGGCTGGTGTGATTAGTCTGGCGGGCCCACAGGTCAGGATGAGTTATTAACCTGGCTAGCAGTGCTGGCAACCGAAAATATCTATCTTTTTTGTGGTCTAAAAAGGTCTGCATAAAAACGGTTTTGCTTGTCATTCTCTCCTAGCCATTTTTTAAGATTAAATTTTATTGGAATTTAGGTGCTTTGAGACCTGGGTTCTATCCCTGGGTCAGAAAGATCCCCTGGAGAAGGGCATGCAACCCACTCCAGTATTCTTGCCTGGAGAATTCCGGAGCCTGGAGGGCTATAGTCCATGAGGTCACTCTGCGATGTTCTGTTAGTCTCTAGTGTACAGTGAAGTGAATCAGTTAGATATTTGTGTGTGTGTGTACATATATATATACATATATCCCCTTTTTTGTGTTTTCTTCCCTTTTAAATCACCACAGAGCGCTGAGTACAGTAGGTTCTCATTAGTTATCTATTTTATACATAGTATCAATAGTGTATACATGTTAATCCCAGTCTTCCAGCGCATCTCATAGCCCTCCTTGGTGTCCATATGCTTCTTTACTACATCTGCATCTCTATTTCTGCTTTGCAAATAAGATCATCTATACCATTTTCATTATATTTCACACACATGCATTAATATATGCTATTTGGTTTTCTCTTTCTGACTTACTTCACTTTGTAGGACAGTCTCTAGGTCTCTTAGGCATTTATGATAAACATGTATATGCCTTAAATTCTGTCTTTATAAAAAATTATAACTAATTTACTATATTGCTAAGTCACTTCAGTTGTGTCCGACTCTGTGTGACCCCATAGACAGCAGCCCACCAAGCTCCCCCGTGCCTGGGATCCCCCAGGCAAGAACGCTGGAGTGGGTTGCCATTTCCTTCTCCAATGCTCCAAAGTGAAAAGTGAAAGTGAAGTTGCTCAGTCATGTCCGACTTAGCAACCCCATGGACTGCAGCCTTCCAGGCTCCTCCATCCATGGGATTTTCCAGGCAAGAGTACTGGAGTGGGGTGCCACTGCCTTCTCCGAATTTACTATATATGTTAATCAAATTGAAGTCAATACAGTATGTAGGAGGAATAGAAAGTCAAGTTTTATGAAAGTTATGGCAAGAGTGAACTGTAGCCAAACAAAAAAATACGACTTTTTAGAAGAAATGGCCTCAGAAACAGTAATGCACGTCTGTGCAGGGCATTTCTTTTTTCATTACTGATACCCCTATTTGCAGTTCTTTCTCTATGTGAATATCAACAATGCTTAATATATTATTGCACACTTAAACTCACCTCTTTTATGAAATAAAGTCACAAAACCATCTGACATGTCACAAGCTGTGTTACACAGTGCAGTCAGCGATAGCTAGTCAGGCACTGAAATCCCCAAATGGCATGAGCTGTGTTGCATGGCACCGGGTCTGGGGTTTGGAAGCTACTTTTTGTTGTTGGTCTCTGGAGGTTGTGTTTCATGTAGTTCCTGCTTTTTACCCAGAATGTCGTTTTGCTTGGGTGATGGCCAGCAGGGAAGAGTGGCTCTGTGGAAGGAGTTCGTGGTTGTATGGTTTTCTTTGTAATTTGATCAATATCAGCAAACGGTTTGTCTGAAAGTTATTCCTGTAAAAATAAACAACTCTTCAGTAGCTCTTCTTCCAATGCTCAGAGAAGTGAACAGTGTATACTCAAGGGAGAAAGTGTATTGACTACCAAAAAAATGTTTAGACTAGTAAGAAATTTTCTCCCAATACACTGTCTTTCTGGAATTCCCCCTGCATCATAGCAAAGCATCAAAACAAGATTGACAGTGCAACAGTTGTCACCAATGATCTAAATAAAAGTGTAAAACTTGAGTTCATCACATGGAAAAATCAGGTGAAGATTAAAGCAGGATTTTTACTTGGGTTTAAGTTGGCAGGATGATCCAGGATGTAACTGCATGTCCTTGACAAGTAGTCCCAGACATTCACTCTGTGCCTGCCACTTCAACCTTGTTTGTCCCTGGATTCACATGTCATTCTCTGTCCTTGGTATGAGAAACTGTGGTTCATATTCGGCTTTTGATTTTCTTTCTCTGTACCTCATTCAACCATCAATTCTGATTTCACCTCCCATCTACTTTTCACCAGTATTTCTCCTTTTATCTCCTAGTTCAGGTCCCATCATCATTACTTGAACTACTTCAGTGGTCTCTTTACATCTTTTCCCTTCTAGAACCTCATCCTCCTCAAATTCATCTTCCAAAGGCACTAAATGACTAAAAACAAATGCTCCAATGCCAATGTACCCTTGTTTGAAACACCAAAATGACACTTGGGGATAAAACTTCTGTGATCTAGCCCATGTCTCTGTGTCTTGCTCCCTCTGTGTCTCAAACATGAATCAATTTGAAAATATTTAGCATTGTTCCATTCATTCTAGTAGCTCCAGCATTTAGCGTAATGCCTTCAATGTAAAAGGAGCTTAATAAATATTGTGTGTCCTAAATATTTCTTGAATAGATGGACCGCTGCCGCCATTCAGCCCAAGTCAGGACCCTGTCTGGACACTGTAGCAGCTTCCTCTTCTTCCAATTCCCAGCTCTTCCTACTTTCCTTTGTTAAATGCTACCAACCACTCAGGTCTCAGTTTAAACATTAATTTCTTCATGCAGCAGTCCCTGACCCTCTTGACGGGGTTAAATTATTTTTCCCTGCATCACCATAGTGTTGCTCCATAGCACTCATCACACTTGTAATTATGTGTTTAATGTCTGTAACTTCCTCAGAGAGGCTCTCCCTAATCCCCCTGACAAGGGAAGTATCAGTATTAAACGTTCTCCTAGGTCATCATGCTTCTCCTTAGCATGCATCACAGTTCAATAAGTATCTGTTGAGCTGAATTGAAAATGTATCTTCAGTCCTCAAGGAATGTTGAGGTTCAGCTCTAGCAGTTCCTGTATACCCCTAGCTAACTCTTTCTCATTTTTAAGTCTCAACTGTCAGCAATTCAAGGAGCCCTTGCTAATCAAAATTTACACCACTCTCAGCAAGATTGGATCCCTGTTCTCAGTACTTTCGTAATATATCATGAACATTTCCATCATTGCACTTACTAAGATGTATTACGGCTATTTATTTATGGATTCATCTTATTAGACAGTAGTTTGTTTGGGGGTGGCTTTGATGCCTTATTCATGTTTTATATTCCAAAGGTACAGGGGACCAACACACATACTCACTCAATGACTATTTATTGAATGAACGGATGGATGACTACATAGCAAATAAGAATTAGATGACCTCTAGCTGCTAAGTAATAAATCTTCTGTAATGGGGATGCAGGACTCCTCAGTGGCAAAGCTGTATGGACTAGAGAACTCTGGTCCTTGTGGTCACTCCTCACATACCCACACCCTAGACCTTGACATTCTATGGATGCAGTTCCAACCTGGCTGAAATTGTGTTTGAGACCCTTACTAAATCAGTGATCAAAAGATAATTTGAACTGAGTTATGAAGGATAAAGTTATATTTATTTTAATTCTAAATGTGTAGGCTGAGAATTATATCCATTAGATATAGACATAGGTGTTTAGATCTATACCATACCTGTGGCAGATAGAATAGTGGTCTTCCAATGGTGGTGACAACCTAACCCCCAGTCAATATGATACTGTTACAGCAAAAGGGACTTTGCAGATGTCGTTAAGGTAAGGATCTTGAGATGGGAGATTATCCTGAATTATCTGGGCAGACCCAGTGAAATCACAAGGATCCTTATGGAAGGGACTCAAGAGTGTCAGAATCAGGGATGATGGGAAGAGGCTACACAGCTGGCTTTGAAGATGGAGGAAGGGCCAGGAACCAGGGGAGCAAGAGGCCTTTATAAAAAGACAAGGAAGTAAGTCCTCCTGAGAGCCTGCAGAGAGAGCACAGCCTGCCTAAGGCCTCCATTTCAACCCAGTGACACCTCTGACCTATGAGCTATAAATGTGTATTGCCTTGAGGTGTACATTTTTGATAATTTGTCACTGCAACGATAAAATGTGTGCATGTATATGATATGTATATGATACAGACTGAGGTCTATATTGTACTTGCCAGCCCTCCAGCACTGTTGCCTGTCCTTTGAATAAAACTCTAGAGGAAGAGTGAGACAATTATACACATACACAAATCATCACATATTTATAACTGGTAGGTGCTGAGATGTATAGCCTTCTGTGCTTTAACACCCAGGCTTCCCTTGACTGTGTGGATCACAATAAACTGTGGAAAATTCTGAAAGAGATGGGAATACCAGACCACCTGACCTAACTCTTGAGAAACCTGTATGCAGGTCAGGAAGCAACAGTTATAACTGGACATAGAACAATAGACTGGTTTACCTATTTGATAAAGGAGTACATCAAGGCTGTATATAGTCACTCTGCTTATTTAACTTATATGCAGAATACATTATGAGAAATGCTGGGCTGGAGGAAGCACAAGCTGGAATCAAGATTGCTGGAAGAAATATGAATAACCTCAGATATGCAGAAAACACCACCCTTATGGCAGAAAGTGAAGAACTAAAGAGCCTCTTGATGAAAGTGAAAGAGGAGAATGAAAAAGTTGGCTTAAAGCTCAACATTCAGAAAACGAAGATCATGGCATCTTGTCCCATCACTTCATGGCAAATAGATGGGGAAACAGTGGGAACAGGTCAGTTCAGTTCAGTCGCTCAGTCGTGTCTGACTCTTTGTGACCCCATGAATCGCAGCACACCAGGCCTCCCTGTCCATCATCAACTCCCGGAGTTCACTCAAACTCATGTCCATTGAGTCAGTGATGCCATCCAGCCATCTCATCCTCTGTAATCCCTCCCAGCATTAGAGTCTTTTCCAATGAGTCAATTCTTCGCATGAGGTGGCCAAAGTACTGGAGTTTCAGTTTTAGCATCATTCCTTCCAAAGAAATCCCAGGGCTGATCTCCTTTAGAATGGACTGGGTGGATCTCCTTGTAGTCCAAGGGACTCTCAAGAGTCTTCTCTAACACCACAGTTCAAAAGCATCAATTCTTTGGCGCTCAGCCTTCTTCACAGTCCAACTCTCACATCCATACATGACCACAGGAAAAACCATAGCCTTGACTAGACGGACCTTAGTTGGCAAAGTAATGTCTCTGCTTTTCAATATGCTATCTAGGTCGGTCATAACTTTCCTTCCAAGGAGTAAGCATCTTTTAATTTCATGGCTGCAGTCACCATCTGCAGTGATGTTGGAGCCCAAAAAGATAAAGTCTGACACTGTTTCCACTGTTTCCCCATCTATTTCCCATGAAGTGATGGGACCAGATGCCATGGTCTTCGTCTTCTGAATGTTGAGCTTTAAGCCAACTTTTTCATTCTCCTCTTCACTTTCATCAAGAGGCTTTTTAGTTCCTCTTCACTTTCTGCCATGAGGGTGGTGTCATCTGCATATCAGAGGTTATTGAGATTTCTCCTGGCAATCTTGATTCCAGCTTGTGCTTCTTCCAGCCCAGCGTTTCTCATGATGTACTCTGCATATAAGTTAAATAAGCAGGGTGACAGTATACAGCCTTGATGTACTCCTTTTCCTATTTGGAACCAGTCTGTTGTTCCATGTCCAGTTCTAACTGTTGCATTCTGACCTGCATATAAGTTTCTCAAGAGGCAGGTCAGGTGGTCTGGTATTCCCATCTCTTTCAGAATTTTTCACAGTTTATTGTGATCCACACAGTCAAAGGCTTTGGCATAGTCAATTAAGTAAAAATAGATGTTTTTCTGGAACTCTCTTGCTTGTTCGATGATCCAGTGGATGTTGGTAATTTGACCTCTGGTTCCTCTGCCTTTTTTAAAACCAGCTTGAACATACGGAAGTTCATGGTTCACATACTGCTGAAGCTTAGCTTGGAGAATTTACAGTGGCTGACTTTATTTTCCTGGGCTCCAAAATCACTGCAGATGGTGACTGCAGCCATGAAATTAAAAGATGCTTACTGCTTGGAAGGAAAGTTATGACTAACCTAGACAACATATTAAAAAGCAGAGACATTACTTTGCCAACAAAGGTCTGTCTAGTCAAGGCTATGGTTTTTCCAGTGGTCATGTATGGATGTGAGAGTTAGACTGTAAAGAATGCTGAGCTCTGAAGAATTGATGCTTTTGAACTGTGGTGTTCGAGAAGACTCTTGAGAGTCCCTTGGACTGCAAGGAGATCCAACCAGTCCATACTAAATGAGATCAGTCCTGGGTGTTCATTGGAAGGCCTGATGTTGATGCTGAAACTCCAATACTTTGACTACCTGATGCGAAGAGCTGACTTATTGGAAAAAACCCTGATGCTGGGAAAGATTGAGGGCAGGAGGAGAAGGGGACAACAGAGATGGTTGGATGGCATCACCGACTTGATGGACATAGGTTTGGGTGGACTCTGGGAGTTGGTAAAGGACAGGGAACCATGGCGTGCTGTGGTTCATGGGGTCGAAAAGAGTCAGACACGACTGAGTGACTGAACTGAACAGAACTGAACTTCTCTTGTCAAGATACCAGGGACTAAGTTTATACACACACAGTTTTCCGAGTGGACCAAAGTTATAGATACAGAGTGGGTCATCTGTTTAGACTTCAAGAAGATTTGATTTTGTGTCATGTCTATACATCCAACAAATAATTGTCAAGAAGAGATGGAATAAGATGGGAATTTTTGCATGCACCACTTAGTCTATAACTTGTACCTGTTCCTGTCTATATTGTCCACGTAGAACCGGAGAGGATCCAAGCATATTTTCTAAAAAGCAAATTACTAACAGAGATTTCAAAAATAAATTTTCTTGACCAAGTAGAATAGTCTGAGATTTTAGTAAGCTGGAATATTTTCATATTTAACATGAAACATCTCCCAAATCCTAAATATTGGCCCCCATGTTAGAATACTTTGCTAATGAACACAGTTAATCTCCTTCCCATCTAAAATATTTTATTCTTAAATCATCAAAATAGTTGTGATTATGTCTTCCATAAGAGTTGAAAATACATTTCTTTACCTTCATATTTTAAGATAATATTGTTTCAAAAGCAACAGCTACCTTGGTATTTTCCTGTTATATCTGAACTATCATGATTGCTTATATTGTAAGAAATAAAACCACCTTCCTCACTAACAGCCAGTCACATTTTTCCAGAAAAAAAGATTACCCCCAATTCTGCATAATTATATGGTGCAGATTAAAGATAGCAAAGATAAGTATCTCAAATATTTTTGTAGCTGTTAGTTAGATGCACAAATAAAAAATGAAATACACTTAAAATCATAACCGATCTGCACTACTTGATCGTGGGTTGTAGGTTATTGTTGTTTTTATTGGCATAACTGATTCCTTGTTGTGTAACAAGAAATGTGCAGAAAATTGGTGTGAACAATTTATCATAACTTGCATCACATGTTATTTTTAATATACTCTTTCAGGAGTGTGGTGAAGGCCACAGAAGACACATACTAGAAATGGGTTTTTTTCCCATAGTTTTCTCAAAAAAGAAATTAGTATTTGAAATATTAGTCTTTTAAAATATGTTGGTATTTTAGGTCAGAAAGTCTGAAATTAATCTTCTTTCCCCTCCATGGGTTTATGATAAAAAGAGAGATAACTATCTTAATAATATTTTTGGTTTTATAACAACTGGATTTATATTCTAAAATTACATTAAGGGGGAAATAGCTTTTAAGGGGATTTAATCTAAGGAAATGAATTAAAAAACTGAAATTCAGCTTAAATAGTTGAGTTTCTAATTCTCCTTCTATTAATAACATAGGTCTCTCAAGGATAGGACCACATAAATAATTTTCACAATATTCCTTGCAGTGACTGTATTCAGTAGAATTACATGATTTGAGATATTCCCACGGTATTCTAAACAAAATATTAAAAGATATAACATTCCAGAAATGAAGAATATGTCAGCTTTCCCTAAAAGTGTTATATCTTATTAAACATCCTCGTTCAGTATTAGTAGATGATATTCAAATGTTTTCTGTCAAATATGTCTGGGAAATCCTCAATATAAAATATTGATTAGATGCTTTTACTACAGGACTTATCAGAGCCTTGACATGTTACTGAATGCAGTCAATTTCCAAAAACAAAGAAATAGAAGAGATGATAACATGCAGTGCTTCATCAGCTGAGAAAATCAGCCCCGTTCCCTTCATGCTATATTCCTGACCCTCATCGGGTAAGGGGTTCGAAAGTCTCAAGTTCTCTTGGGAGATCTGTTGGTTTGAGTCTGTCTTCCTACCAGGAGTTCTGGGTGTGTTGACTTGGGAATCAAAACCGAACTTAACTTTAGTGGCTTGTGGACCTACCCTCAGCATTCATTCATCCTTCTTAACCCCCGATTTTTGTGAGAATCGTCTTTCTTTAATCACTTCTCATTCACGTTGGTGAGAGAGGATCCCCACTCTTGCCTTTGGGGACGGCCAAACACAGGATACTGCCCCGAGGAGGTTTGGAACAGATTCTAGTCATGTGTGCACAGAGTCAGCGGGAGGAGGACGTGCAGGCCGCAGAGGCTGCACCTGGGAGCTGAGTGAACGCGGGACTGTGGGAAGCAGGCTTTGTGGCTTTGTCCTAATGAGGCAGTGGAGTGCCTCTCGTTCCCCGGAAGGAGGTGACAAGCTTGTTTAAATAATTCCACAGGTGGGTGGGGAACTGAACTCCACGACTCCGGGACCAGCAGGAACTGATCCCAGTCCTCTCGAGAGGACGACTGTTTAAATAGGTGGCCTTCCCTGCAGAGCAGAATGCGGATGGGATCTTGCGATCCAGTGACTCAAGGCCACCTGGTTCCAGACGCTTGGGCAGCATGTCGGGTTGGGTAGAATTTAGCCCTCGCACCTCGCCCCCTCCATCCACACTGGTGCACATGGTTTAGGCAAGGCCTATCCAACCACCGGCACCAGACAAAGCAAGTGACCAACCTTAAATTTATCACAGACCCCATCCCCAGAGATTAATTCAGGGATGAGATTATCACCCAGTTTGGACCAATGAAAAGTCAAGCTAAGGATTTTTTACTGGGACTTTGGGGAAAGAAATGTGCTGTTTTTGAATGCAACAGCTAGCCCTGATTGCGATGGGAGCCAGGTGGTTCAGGAACCTCAATGCAGAGCCGAAAAATGAAGCCAGCACAGACAAAGCAGGGTCTAGAAATAGTCTAGAAATAGGAATAAACAGTCTGCTGATCTCGCCTGACTTGCGTCCAGTTACACCTGACGCCTCTCTACTGCTGGCCTTTCCAGGCATGTGAATCATTCCTTTTCCATCTTTGATTAAGCAGATTCGAGTTGAATTTTGACACTTACAATCTTAATAGTTCTGATTGATATATAAACTAGTTTAAATTAGTGCCCGTACTGCTGTGCTGAATGGTTTTGGTAAGAAGCACTTTACAGTGTTACCTCTGACAGTATTTTAGAACTTGGCAATGTCCTCACTCATGACCCAAACTAAACCACGGCTCCCTTTCAAAGTTACCTCCTTAGATAGCTCTTCTGCAGTGTTACTGTTACATGAGATCGGTCAGCATTTCCACTATGATGCAAGAACTATCTCCAGTGACTATGTGCACAAGAGCAAGAACACAAAGAAAAAGAAATGAAGGGTGATCATCATTATGGCACGATTCTATATACGGCATACATTGATTTCATCAATCCTGAGTCCATTAGTAGATCTCAGTCTATTTATAATGTGGACAAATATTACAAAACCATTTAAAGAAACCTCATCTTAATAGTATGACATTAGAAATTCATTTTGGGTGGCACTTTCAGTTCACAAAGAAAGATATGTAAAAGTGAGAGCAAATAAATGTGATGACTATTGCTGGACGAATAACTTGGAAACATAAGTAAATCAAACATAAGAACTTGTGCCTGTAGCTTCTTATGTTTTCTCAAGGAAAACATTGGAGGAAATATCAACAACATTTACACACTCTTTGATATTTCCATCCAGATAAAGCCTACAGCTCATAGCCACTCAGCAGTGATTTGAAGCAGCAGAACTGCTCTTAACATTTACACTTGCTTGATGAGAAAATGTTGAAATACTCACAAGCACACTTATTAAGTAGAATAAATGATGGTGCACGCCGACTGTCAGCAAATGTTGACAAGGGTCACAGAGGTAAAGGAGACAAACACTTTCAAAATGCAAAATCGAATGTGGGGGGGGGAAGTGAAGCCAGGTTTCTAGTTGTTTCTTCATACATCCTCCTAATCTGCATTTGTTTATCACAAATATATTTCATAAATGTAAAAGGAAATATGCTATCAGAAAGCAATTGAGATTAATTTGTATTTAGAGACTCAGATTATCCATCACGGGGTGATTAGAAGCCCCAGGGCACGAATCAGTCATTCCTGACCATTCTCCTCTGGTGACTCCAGGTTTAGAGGCAGTAACGATGTGTGTAATGTATTTATCTGCTAATTTAGTCATTTACTTGATGGATATGAGGGAATTTCAAAGGAAGGTTGTAACGATCCTGGCATGTACATTTCCAATGTACCAGTAGATCTGTAATAAACAAAGCATCTAAAACTTTTAAAATACAATTAAAGTACCAGGAGATTAACTCATTAATAATACTATAAAAGTGTATCAAGCAGAAGAGGAGTATACCTTCTTAACACACCATGTTTAGGTACAATCAGCATGTTTAAGGTCATCCAAAAAGCCACAGTAAAAAGGAGATGACATTGAAATATTTGTAAGATGATATGTGTGTGTTAGTTGCTCAGTCATGTTCGACTCTTTGTGACACCGTCAACTGTAGCCTGTCAGGCTCCTCTGTCCATGGAATTCTCCAGGCAAGAATACTGGAGTGGGTAGCCATTCTTATCTCCAGGGGATCTTCCCGACCCAGGGATCGAAATAGGATCTCTTGCACTGCAGTCAGATTCTTTACCGTCTAAGCCACCAGGGAAGTCTTTATAAGATAATATGTAAAGTAAAAATGTCCCTGCTGCGTGAAGGTTAACTGGATTGTTTCAGGAATAGAGCTGTTGGGAAGGTATGCTTGGATCACCATATTTTTATTAAAACATGTGTACAGTGGGAAGGAGTCAGCATCTTGGTAGTCCTACTGCATTCCTTCAATTGCCCTGCAAACAGCTTACCTTTCTATTCTTATGATGAATAAGATTTACACACTTAATTCTCTTAGTTTAACTATTTTATTTTTCACAAGGTAAGCTACTGTCAACCTGGAATGAGAGCCCAGAGTCGTTCTATGTTTAAATGTAGAACAGTATTGCTGTGGTACAAATAAATGGCTTCCACCTGGCTTAATGATGTTCCAGCTGCAAAATCAATGTGTATACCGCATCTATGGATTTGCAAATACGAAGCAGGGGCTCCCTCTGCATAACCATCTGTGCATTGCTTTTGCCTTTTAGTTTTTATAATACAAATAATAAAGCCAAATTCTATTTAAAATCAGAGGTTGATCATTGGAACATGAGGCTGATTAATACCTTGATAATTCTTAGCCGCTTAGTAAAATTGAAATGACAGTAGTCACAGTAGTAAATGTATTTTTGAGAAAATAATCTACTGTTAGGCCACAATGAAAAGGATATATGAAAATATTAAATATTTTAAGTATAAATGAAAAAAATATAGGCCAAAGTGACTAAACTGAAGATACAATGGAAATATCACCAACTATGCAATCTTTGGGGCTTCCTGTGTGGCGCTAATGGTAAAGAACCTGTCTCCCAATGCAGGAGACATAAGAGACACAGGTTCTATCCCTAAGTTGGGAAGATCCTCTGGAGGAGGGCCTGACAATCCACTCCAGTATTCTTGCCTGGAGAATATCAGGTACAGAGGAACCTGGCGAGCTGCAGTCCAGTGGGTCACAAAAAGTTGGAGACAACTAAAGCGACTTAGCACGCACACACACATGCAGTCTTCATGTTGCATTTTGGACCATTGAAGATATTAACTGCAAGAAAGATTCTGAATGTGTTCTAAGAATAAGAAAGGTACATTAATTGCATCATGTACCTAATGTTACCACCAAGTGGATGACTTCTGTGGATGAATCACCCAACAGTGTAGCTGTCCGTGTGCTCATTGTCAACTCCAAAGGCAAATGTTTTCTTTTCACTTCTACAACCCACCCCTTGATCCCACTTTAAGACTGAGCATCCAAATCCTGCTTCGTTTCTAGCCTGCCTCCCTGCCCTGTGAATTTCGAACTCAACCCTGGGATACCAGTTCTCACCTTAGTGTCCAGCCTGCTGGCCTGAACTACATACTTGAGCCTTGCAAGACTTATAATTGCTTGGGTCAATTCCTTTACTTCTCTCTCTCTCACTGTCTTTCTCTCTCTTACCCTTTCTCTGTCTACTCAGGCACCTATAACAAAATAGCACAGGCCATGGCTTCAACAACAGAAATTTATTTCTCATAGTTTTAGAGGCTGGAAGTCCAACATCCAGGTCCTAACCAGGTTGATTCCTGGTGAAGACTCTCTTCCCGGGTTGCAGATGGCACCTACTTACTGTGATGGCATCTACTATTCCCATGATGGGAAGGAAGAGAGAGCAAGCTCTCTGGAGTTTATTCTTACAAGAGCACTAATCCCATCATGAGGGTCCTACCCTTAAGACTTCATTTAAACTTAATCACCTCCCAAAAGCCCCATCTCCAAATATCATTTCACTGGGGGTTAGGGCTTCAACATATGAACTGGGGCATGGAGGGGAACACAGTTCAATTCAGTCCATAGTGTTCACTCTCTTCCTATCTATTGATCAGATACATACAGATATATATATCCTCTATTCTCGCACTAATACATCTCACTGCTGCTGCTGCTAAGTCGCTTCAGTCGTGTCCAACTCTGTGCGACCCCATAGACGGCAGCCCACCAGGCTCCACCGTCCCTGGGATTCTCCAGGCAACAACACTGGAGTGGGTTGCCATTTCCTTCTCCAATGCATCAAAGTGAAAAGTGAAAATGAAGTTGCTCTGTCATGTCTGACTCTTTGCAACCCCATGGACTGAAGCCCACCAGGCTTTCCTATTCATGGGATTTTCTAGGCAACAGTACTGGAGTGGGGTGCCATTGCCTTCTCTAATACATCTCACTAGTACATCTTATTATCCCTGGAACATCTAAGCTCCAGAATAGCTCCCTCCCTCTGATCCAGTCATATTTCTAGATCACACATTTTCTCACTGTGGCTTCAGCTATCCTTCATTTACATGGAGACTTCCATCCCTAGGTCACTTTATTCTTACAAACCGTCAACTGCCTCCTAGCTTCATTTCAATTCTCATCTGAGCACTCAAACAAAAAGAACATGTAAGGATCGCTTATACTACAGGACGTATCTTCCATGAAGGTCATGGGTCTTTGTTTTATTTCACGGAGCACTCCCATGCCTAGGCCAGTTTATGGTTAGTAGTAAGTAGATGCTTTAATAAAATCTCATTAAATGAATAAGTCCTCTCATGAAGAAAAATTCTACACTAGCTAATGATGACAGTCATGGTCAGTCATAATAATGGGTTAATATCATTAAAGTAGGAAGTCAAATGTTGAGAACAAGATATTTAGTTAATGAAAATACTTCTTTTTCTCTTGGGTAAGTGACAGCAAAGAGTTCATTTAGCCCATGCTATACACTCCATTCTGTCCTACAGTTAAGACAAAGATTCATGAACTTTGCCATGGAATGAATTTGTAGTAAAAGTACAATCTCAAATTCTTTAAAATGCGTTCTCAATGAACACAGTATCTAAAGACACAGCCTGGCTCAGTGGAAAGCACACTGGACAGGGAGCAGCAGGCCTCAGTTGTAGCTCTGGTTTTGGCTAATATGCTGTGTTTTCTAAGAGAAGTTAGTTAACTTCCTTAAAATTCAATGTCATTATGAGTGAAGGGATTGGATTCGATTATTTCTAAGGTCTCTTTGAGGCTGAAATTTCTATTCTAGTCTGATGAGATTTAAATTTTTAAAGGTCTTGCTTCTTACTCACTATTTTTTAAATGTAAAAGTTACCATGCAGCACTTTTCCTTGCCATAAAAGAAAAAAAGTTTCTTTGTCAGCATTTTAGGATGCTTAGACATAAACCTTTCTATATTCTAACACCAAAAAGTGCTAATTTTTCAGTCATTATAATGTTTTTAGACTTCATAAATACCATGTTATTAATTTTAGTGGGTCTAGTAATAAAATAAATTTTTAGAGTCCATATGTATTTTCCCTGTTTTTTCCACTTACATTGGATGTTATAATATATTTTTTAAATTTTTTATTTATTTACTTTACAGTACTGTATTGGTTTTGCCATACATTGACATGAATCCGCCACAGGTGTACATGAGTTCCCAACCCTGAACCCCCCTCCCACCACTCTCCCCATACCATCTCTCTGGGTCATCCCAGGGCACCAGCCCCAAGCATCCTGTATCCTGCATCAAACCTAGACAGGCGATTCGTGTCTTACCTGATAGTACACATGTGTCAATGCCACTCTCCCAAACCATCCCACCCTCGCCCTCTCCCACAGAGACCAAAAGTCTGTTTTTTAAATCTGTGTCTCTTTTGCTGTCTCACATACAGGGTTATCATTACCATCTTTCTAAATTCCATATATATGCGTTAGTATACTGTGTTGGTGTTTTTCTTTCTGGCTTACTTCACTCTGTATTATCGGCTCCAGTTTTATCCACCTCATTAGAACTGATTCAAATGCATTCTTTTTAATGGCTGAGTAATACTCCATTGTGTATATGTACCACAGCTTTCTTACCCATTCGTCTGCTGATAGACATCTAGGTTGCTTCCATGTTCTGGCTATTATAAACAGTGCTGCGATGAACATTGGGGTACACGTGTCTTTCAGTTCTGGTTTCCTTGGTGTGTATGCCCAGCAGTGGGATTGATGGGTCATAAGACAGTTCTATTTGCAATTTTTTAAGGAATCTCCACACTGTTCTCCATAGTGGCTGTACTAGTTTGCATTGCCACCAACAGTGTAAGAGGGTTCCCTTTTCTCCACACCCTCTCCAGCATTTATTGCTTGTAGACTTTTGGATCGCAGCCATTCAGACTGGTGTGAAATGGTACCTCATTGTGGTCTTGATTTGCATTTCTTTGATAATGAGTGATGTTGAGCACCTTTTCATGTGTTTGTTAGCCTGGATGTTATAATATTTTATGACAGATTATATCAAACTAAGCAATGTAAATGCAGATATGTAATAGCTACTAGCATCTTGTATTTATAAGATCATTTTAAACTTATGTGGAGAATGATATCCATTTACTTTGCTATTCTGATATTCTCAAATGAGGATTACTGTGTTACTACCACTAATAAATGGTGCAATTGAGCAGTTCCTGTCAGATTTATGGAATAACACACAATCAAATAATTCCCAATACAAAAAAGAGCATTTCTAATTCTTAATCACATATTTCTTATAGATAATACTTACTGTAGTTGTATTATGCAAGTATATTGAAATTAACTTTTTAAAAGTCAGAACAGGCCAACATAAAAATGAGAAAAAAATTAATAGGTAATCCAATGATAATATAATGTCCAATAAATATATGAAAAGATACTCAAACTCATTTCTAAGTAGGGAAATGAGAAAGATCACAAAATATTAGTTCATACCCATTAAACTGACAAAATTGAAAGTGCATAATGATATTAAACGTTGGTAAGGTTGTGGAAAAATAAGGACCTCTCACGTACTTCCAGAGGTGTAAAGTTATACAAACACCCTGGAGGGCAATGGGACACCGACCTGGTAAAGTTGTAGATATAATACAAACATTTAAATGTTTAAGTAGGTGCTCTTCCAGAGAAATCCTAGCACATGTGTCAAGCATACATATGGTGGCACATTTCTGTTTATCACAGTGAAAGACTGGGCACAGGCCTAGCTGCTCATTGGATAAATTGTGATGCACCCCATCAAGAGCATAACATACAGGACCTAAAAATGAATCATTCAGGAATGTATGTATTAATGTAGTGAAAATTCAAAAACAGAATACTAAAAATAAACGCAAGGTAAATAATGATAGTCTCAAAACTGTTTGTATAAAGACAGAACATGTGTAAAATATGACATAGTGTGTAAGGATAGGTACTTGTGCAGTAATAATATAAGTGAATCCTCAAAATTGACAAGCAGTCTAGTAAACAGGATATGAATGGAGGGAGGCAGGCAGTCTGGGAAACGTAGCCAAGTACTGCGATTCTTTCTGTGATCTCTCATTTCTATAACAAAAAACAAAAAACTCAATTTATCAAATTGTTACACATTTGATAAAACTTAAGTGGTGTCTCCTTGTGTGATGACTGTAGTGTCTCCATAGTTTTCTGTGTGCTTAAAAAAAATGCTGAGAAGTGGAGTTTTTACCATGTTCATTGAAGACAGAATGATAATATAGCCCAAACTAGCATAATTATCACAGTAAGTACAGATGCAGGACAAAATACTTGAGTTTAAAAAAGAAGAGGAAAGGAAAGAACAGAAAAGGAGTTACAGCAAGCCCCATACAACTTTCCTCTTGTGTGTCTATAAAATGCCACCTTTGACTGACAAGAAGGTTGCACTGGAGTGAAGCGCAGCTGCCTGATAAACTGATCAGTAAATAGAGGATAAAGACAGTCAGTTCCATTGTGTGCTCAGGAAGTAAATTTCCTGTCAAAAATAAATCTTCTTGTCCAAAACTAAAATAATAAAATAATATGGCCTTACTAATAATATGGCTAATGACTGAATGAATCTAACAGCAAAGATCAGAAACATTCCTCTGAAATTTATGAATTACCAAAATTAGGTCTGTGATGTAAAGTTATGTTTAAATAGGAAGCATAGACTTCATTTTTTTAAGAGTGAAAATTTAAAAGTTAAAAATTGAGTTATCCTATAAAGAGCATAATACTTTAAACAAATAATCTCTAAGGACTTAAATAGATGATCACCATGATTTCAATTTAACAAATCATTTATTTCACAGGGACTTGTTTATTTTCTGTAGATTTCCAGTTGCACTGTCAGCCACATAAGTTCTGATATTAGCAAGTGCCAACATTCCATCTATTTATAAAATCCCATGTACCCTGTTGCCATTTAGCACAGCGAATACCCATTTGTAAACAAAATGGTGATACATTATGATAGCCAAAGGGCAGAACTTTACCTGGACAGAGATTCATCATTTTTTAATGTGGCACAGCTTGATGTTTGCACTGTCATCAACCACTCTGAAAGGTGCTTGCAGAGATTGATGACCTAAGCGATTATTTTATTGAAACTTAATAATAGCATCAGCAACTGCAGGTTAATACGGCTCACAACAGAAATAGTACATTCAATGTCATCAGTGCTTATTGTTGGCCAGGTTATATTAATATTATGACCAGAGAAAATGTTAAAAAAATTGCAATCTTATTCTGTATTAGTAGTTATATGATATTTTGATATGATACTGCTGCTGCTGCTGCTAAGTTGCTTCAGTCGTCTCCAACTCTGTGCGACCCCTTAGATGGCAGCCCACCAGACTCCCCCGTCCCTGGGATTCTTCAGGCAAGAACACTGGAGTGGGTTGCCATTTCCTTCTCCAATGCATGAAAGTGAAAAGTGAAAGTGAAGTCACTCAGTCGTGTCTGACTCTTAGCGACCCCATGGACTGCAGCCCACCAGACTCCTCTGTCCATGGGATTTTCCAGGCAAGAGTACTGGAGTGGGTTGATATTGATATGATACTAGTAAGTACTATCTCAAAAATAATTCCCTTGCATATATGCCCAGAAGTGGGATTGCTGGATCATGTGATACTGCTATTTTTAACATTTTTAGGAATTGCAATACTTTTTTCCATAGCAACTGTACCACTTTATATTCCCACCAAGAGTGTGCAAAGGTTCTAGTCTCTCCACATCCTAAAATTAAAATCAAGATCTTGAAGAAATATCTGCATCTCCATGTTCATAGCAGCATTATTTACAGTATCCAAGACATGGAAACAACCTATATATCCATTGACAGATGAATGGATAAAGAAAATATGTTAGATCCGTACAATGGGATATTATTTAGTCTTCAATAAGAAGGAAGGCCTCCTGTATGCAACATGGATGAGCCTGAAGAACATGAAGCCAAGTGAAATAAGCCAGTTGCAGAAGGACAAAGACTGCATGATTCTGACTCTCTAAAGAATCCAAAATAGTCAAACTCATAACAGCCCACCCCACTATTCTTGCCTGGAGAATTCCACAGACAGAGGAGCCTGGTGGGCTACAGTCCATGGGGTCACAAAGAGTTGGGCACAACTGAATGACTAACGCTTTCGCTTTCATGGAAGCAGAGAGTAGAATGGTGGTTAGCAGGGGCTGGGGGTAGGGGAAAAGGGGAGTTGCTGTTCTACAGATATGAAGTGTCATGTATACAAAATAAATAAGTTCCAGAGATCGGGCTTCCCAGGTGGAGCAATGGTAAAGAATCCACCTGCCAAGGCAGGAGTAGCAAGAGACGTGGGTCTGACCCTTGGGTTGGGAAGATTCTCTGGAGGAAGGCATGGCAACCCACTTCAGTATTCTCGCCTGGAAAATCCCACGGACAGAGGAGCCTGGCAGGTTACAGTCCATAGAGTCGCAAAGAGTTGGACACGACTGAGCATCTGAGCCAGCCAGAGATCTGCCATGGGGCCTATGAGTGGCAACACTGGATTGTGTCTTCTTAAGGGGGTGGGTTTCATGTTAAGTGTTCCTGTGTGTTAGTCAGTCGTATCTGACTCTTTGCGAACCCATGGACTGTAGCCCACGAGGTTCCTCTGTCTATGGAATTTTCCAGGTCAGAATACTGGAGTGGGTTTCCATTCCCTTCTCCAGGGAATCTTCCCCATCCAGGGATCAAACCAAGGTCTCCTGCATGGCAGGCAGATTGAGCCACCAGGGAAGCCCCCAAGTGTTCTTAACAGGTTTGAGTAACTGTAACATCATGCAATAAAATATAAATGGGTTTATCAAGACAGCCTTTTACTGACTAGATGTCACATGAGAAGCACCAAATGGAAGCTAGAAAGGAAACACCATCATCCTGGTCACACATGTGTCTAATATCAGGCATATCCCAGAAGCCCGTCCTGCAGTTCATGCATGCCCCCTGCAGCATACATCTATGAGATAAATGGATCAAAGATGATCCAAAGATGATCAACAACTTCCTGTTGTTGATTTGAGAGTCTGATGAAAGTATATTTTGCCAGAAAGTACCTCAGTTTGGAGCAAAGAAGATTTTTCTATGTATATAATTTAGCCAACTTTAATCATTTCACTGAGAACCTCAGAAATGACGGCATGACCCATGAGCAAAGCCACAGGTAAAGAGGTAGAGACACAGCTTCTGTAATATTCTAAAAGTAGCTGAGTTGCCGATTTTAACACCACAGTTGATTCACACTCATTTTATAGCTTGCTATTTATATTCTTTTTAGAGTTCTTTGCATATATAAAAAATTCAAGAATAAAATACAAATCAGCCAGTGGATTTTTAGTTTAAATTTTGTTGTAAGCATTTTCAACAGAGACAGGCCGTTAAAAAGGCTGTCTCTCTACCAGTGAATTAATGATAGAAGGACAACTCGTGTAAACTATTCTGCCGACAGGCCAATAATGAGAACACAGTTAAGGCAGCAAAGCTTGCCAACCACTGATGAGACTCGGGAGAAATTCCTCAACAGATGTTTCCCTGAGCAAATATATACTTTGCCTGCTCTGATTATGATGGTCTTGAGAATTCCTGACTCGATTCAACATGCAGCTACTCTTCAGCAGGCTCATAAAAATATGATTCTTACAAAGAGTATATTCTAAATTTTCCTTTCCTAAGAACCAATCTATAACATATTTATGGTACTCAGTCCCATATGGCGGAGCCCAACAGCACTGTTCATAACACTATAATTAAAGTTGTGTCAGCATTTTATTATGCACAAAAGGAGGCAAAGCCTTTTTGTTTTGTTTTTTTCATTTTATAAGCTTTCTTTCATCTCTGCAATAATCTACTCTGACCTCCCATCTGCCTCCTGCTAAGAATTTCTGATGTCTTACTCTTGGCTGAATGATTTGTGTACAAACAGCTTTAAAAAGCTCGTTTTTGAAAACCAGGAGATGGTTCCTGACAGACAGTTCCACCTTTCAGGTTCCTGGCTAATCGTTCTAATATTCCGAAGACTTGCTTCTGGAATGAGCATTAGCAGGAAATAGCTGGCAGTTTGTAGGAGCAATAAGACAAAATACACAGATAGTGGTGCCTCACAATTACTGTGGAGAAGGAAATGGCAGCCCACTCCAGCGTTCTTGCCTAGAGAATCCCATGGACGGAGGAGCCTGGTGGGCTATTGTCTATGGGGTCGCACAGAGTCGAACATGACTAAAGCGACTTAGCAGCAGCAGCAGCACAATTACTGAGCCCATTATGATGTCTGTCACTGGTAAATCTGTGGTTTTACTGATAGTCATTTGTGTGTATTGAAGCCTAATTATTTTAATTATTTCTTTCTAAAAATTTTCATTTTCTAAATTTTTAATTGGGTGAGAAATACCAAAATATACACTTGGTAGTTGTATGACATTGGGCAGTTAAATAACTGTAGCTCAACCACAGATTCCCTGAGTATTGGGTGGGTAGAAAGAACATTTACTTCCTCAAACAACGTGAGGATCAAATTGGATAATCCCCATGGGGGCTGAACATCATGCCCAGACCTAGAATGCCTTACCTAGAATGCCTCCAGCCTACTTACTACCATACGAGCCTCACTCTGCACTTGCTTGAAATAATCTGTGGGGCTCTAACTTCCTACCCCAAACTTTTAAAAAATTTAAATGCAAGCAACAAATTAACCAAATCAACAACTACTGTAAGATTAATAATTATCTTCTAGGGTTCCATGAAGGGGGAAGTTTATGTCTATTTCATTTTATTTTTGTAATTGGAGGATAATTGCTTTACAGTGTTATGTCAGTTCCTGCTGTACAGCATCCTGAATCAGCTATAAGTGTTCGTATATCCCCTCTCTCGAGCCTCCTTCTCACTCCCCATCCAGAGCACTGAGCAGAGCTCCCCATATCATGCAGCAGCTTCCTGCAAGCTGTCTGTTTTACCCGTGGTAATGTATGTATGTCAGTGCTTTTCTCTCAGCATAGTCCTTGCCTATGCAGAGGTATGTGCTACCTAAAATACTAGTCTTCAGAGCTGTTAAAAAGTTATGATCTTATGTCTAGTTGTACAACTACTTCAGTGAAAAAAACATTTCTGAAGCTGTGGATTCAATGTCTGATGTGGCTGGTAGGTGAAAAAGACGGCCTTGGACCCTGATCTGGTATTCTTTTATTACCACATGAATCTAGTATTAGACCAGTATTAACTCACATTTTAAACAAGAGGCTTTAAGCTGAAACTGAAAGATATCATGTTATCAAGGAGCACTGAGCAAGCTGCCCTGGCACAGTGATTGGCATGGAGCCAAAACCCCTCAGAAGTCCTGGGGCAAAGAGGGGTCCATACACTTCCTTACACCCCCTTGTCATGGCCTGAAAATGTTGTTTATTTGTGCCTCTTGATGATAAACCACAGTTGTCCCCAGCATCTCAAATCCACATGTGCAGAATTCCCAGTATTTCAGGAGCATCTCTTATCCAACCCCACTTAGAAGAATAATTCCATCTGTGCATCACTAGAAAGAAGAAGGATCTGGCTAATAATATTCCCCCTCTTGTCTTTTGAGTATTATGTGTTTTTAGGTCACCTTAAAATATGAAGTGTACAGTTTAGTGAGAGCCCAGTGATCATTCAGCTGTATCAAAAGTTTATCAACTGTAAATTAACCACAAGGGCCACCTTTCATCACAACAGCAGAATCACCTGCCCATATCCTGAGCTATATTGGTAGGTTTCTTTTCATTGGCATTTTCACAGTTGACAAGGTGCAGATTCCATAATACAGCCTTAAAACAACAACAACAACAAAAAAATGGTCTTAATGCCTTCTTATCACCATCGAAGTACTTCACATGTTCTGATAGGCAAGAGCATTCACATCTTAGAAGGACTTCCCTGTTATCAAAAGAGAAGTCATATGTGCCACCTTCCCCTGCCGTTTGTGACATTCTCGGCGACGGAAAGCTGCTAGACCCATTACTGACCGCATGCGGCCATGTCGTTTCTCTCGCTCTCTAGTTACCCGCCAGCCCCCGCCGTCTTTCCCAGCCCCTCTGCCCCCTTCTCTGCAGCCCATCAGGGTCCCTGGTTCCTGGCCTTTCTTCTGCGGCCTGACAGGCTGCTACTTTGCCATTGTCCTCCAGGAGGCGCTGCTGGACCGCGAGCCTGCTCGCTCGTGTAGCGCTGGGTTCCTGCCCGCCTCCTGCCAGCCACAAGCAGAAACGCTCTGTAAGAGCAATAGCGCCGTTTTTAACCACTGCTATAAGCCACGGTTTTGTCTGATTCCGAAAGACAGTTTGTTGATACGAATGAGATACAAACACTCAGCACCCTAAAGGTAGCTAGGTTTTTTTTCTAGGTGATGGTTTTGCAAAAAAAACATGCACTCTCTCTGCAAAAGTCTTAGTAGTTCATTATACAGGCCAGTATAGGGTTTCTGTTTACTGAATTCCACGAAAACACTGGCATTTTTTTGCCTTTTAATTCGTTATATTTAAGCCATGAATTAAATAATAAACCTGAGTCTGTTAATCCTATTATAGAATAATGTATTAATAACTATAATAGTTTATAATGATATTATAACTGCCTTATAATTACATATTGCTGCATCAGTATTCCTTATAGAAAATATTGTCTAAATATTTACATATATTAATGTTAACATGTGCTTAACCTACAAGGAGCACTATAGCTCATTGTAACTTTAATCAACAATACTATAAAGCACTTAATATTTCTGTCACATCTCTTCTGTTTCATAATAACATATACAGATGTTCTAAATTTGCTATATATATATATCACATTTATTTGTGTTAAAACACATCTTCTTTCAGAAACAGTTTTAAACACAGTTTCAAAAGCATCTTCTACATGGTGTCTGTGATACAAGTGAACTAGCTGAAATCATGGAGAAAACATCTGTTAAAAGGAATAAATACCGTGTCACAGTTCAGTTCAGTTCAGTCGCTCAGTCGTGTCCGACTCTTTGCGACCCCATGAATTGCAGCACGCCAGGCCTCCCTGTCCATCACCAACTCCCGGAGTTCACCCAAACTCATGTGCATCGAGTCGGTGATGCCATCCAGCCATCTCATCCTCTGTTGTCCCCTTCTCCTCCTGCCCCCAATCCCTCCCAGCATCAGAGTCTTTTCCAATGAGTCAACTCTTTGCATGAGGTGGCCAAAGTACTGGAGTTTTAGCTTTAGCATCATTCCTTCCAAAGAAATCCTAGGACTGATCTCCTTTAGAATGGACTGATTGGCTCTCCTTTGAACCACAGTTCAAAGGCATCAATTCTTCGGGGCTCAGCTTTCTTCACAGTCCAAATGTCATATCCATACGTGACCACTGGAAAAACCATAGCCTTGACTAGATGGCCCTTTGTTGGCAAAGTAATGTCTCTGCCTTTTAATATGCTATCTAGGTTGGTCAGTGCTCTATTAATCATCATGACATTTATTGCCATAAAAGTATAAAAGAAGAATGAGTGATATTTATAACACATAAATAGGATAATGTCACATCTCTGCTAAAATCATAGAGTCACTTCCTATTGAAATAAAAATGCAGAAGTTAGGCTCCAAATCCTGACATGACCTCCTTCCTCTTGTCTGCCCTACTCCCAGCTCCTAAGCTCACATCACAGTGCCCTTCTCTTGCTTCTCTGAACAGCAAGCATGCCCACATGGCCTTACCCCTCACTCAGAATTCCCCTTATTGAGAATGCCTCCTGCTCTTTGCCTGACTCAGTGCTACTCTCCTGTCCAGCGTCAGCTTGCATGTCATTTTCTGAGCCCAACCCTGCCTCTCACTCCGTCACACTCTCCCACAACACCCTCTGCTGTGATCTTCCTGGCATTTGTTAGATTTGTAATTTTTGATAGACTTTGCATGATTATGCGGAGAAGGCAATGGCACCCCACTCCAGTACTCTTGCCTGGAAAATCCCATGGACGGAGGAGCCTGGTAGGCTGCAGTCCATGAGGTTGCTGAGTCGGACATGACTGAGTGACTTCACTTTCACTTTTCACTTTCATGCACTGGAGAAGGAAATGGCAACCCACTCCAGTGTTCTTGCCTGGAGAATCCCAGGGATGGGAGAGCCTGGTGGGCTGCCATCTATGGGGTCACACAGAGTCAGACACAACTGAAGTGACTTAGCAGCAGCAGCAGCAGCAGCAGCAGCATGATTATACATCTTTAGATTCAGCTACAGTTGGAGTAGGGGGTCTTCACTTGCTGGCTAACAACATGGCTAGCCAGTTGTGATCCCAGCTTTGCCATGTACAACCTCTGTGATTCGTATTTCTCATATGTAAAATGTGGTGAGGATTCAATAAGTAAAAGGCCAATGCATGCGTGCAGGCTAAGTCATGTCAGTCGTGTCCAGCTCTTTGCAACCCTTTGGACCGTAGACTGCCAGGCCCTGTCCATGGATTCTCCAGGCAAGAACACTGGAGGGGGTTGCCTAAAGGCCCATGGTAATTACTATATAAGTACTTATACAGTACTTTCTTTTTCACTTTATATCCAATGGCTAACATATAATATTGAAAAGTATTCACCATCTGAATTAGTGAATGAAAATCTTTTCCTTGTCCCCATAGAAAACTATATATCAAAGGAAGGAACTCTTCCAGTTCATGGGGACATGGATCTTAATTTTCTTCAGTGTCTTAGGGGAAAGAATGAGGATGAGAACTAGGAGGAGCAAGGGAGCATGTGACCGACATTAAGATCGCTTTCCATTCTACGTTACCATCGCTCCTACACTCCAGGCTTTCGAGTGCACCTGGTGTATGGAAAGGCTATGATGCATGGTAGCTATTTAATTCATAAGGCATTTTTTCGAGCACCTACTATGCTGTAGGCATTATTCTGACTGTCAAGGATATAGAAGAGAAGCACACAAACAAAAACTCCTCCTTTATGGAACGTGCCTTCTGTCACCATAGGAAACCTTCTGGTTTATCTCCAACTCTCTGTGGATTTCTAAAGTAAATGTGATGAAATGTTTGGTACTCTCTCTCCACCCACCCACGAGAATTCCAGATCTATTTACTCAGGTTTCCTTGAGCACTTGTGGAATCTCAGAGCTGATCTGGGGCTTTTCTAGAAAAAGCCATAAGAAAATCTAGGTAAATTAATAAAGTGTTTCTCAGTGTACACTGCAGTAATGGTTGTTACTCAAAAGCATAATCTTTGGACAGATTTGTATGAAGAGGAGTAGTTTTTTGAAAATCTTTAAAATTATCATTACTGTAGCTTTTCTTGCTTTGTTCTGTTTCATCTTGTGTTGACTGTGGGACCTTCTTACTAATGTATCTGCTTAATACCAGATCAGACTTTTTCTACTTTGCAGACCTGGGCAAATTTGTGTGTCAGTTTCCACATCTGTAAAGTGGGGATAATAACAATTATTGCTTCATAAAATTACTGAGGATTAATGAGTCAATACATGTAACTTGTATAGTTCTGAATTAATGTTAGTTTTCTTCTTATTATTGTGATATGCCTCCTGATGGACCAAGAGAGTCTTTATTCCAGGAATTGATTTCTGTACAATGCACTAGGGAGATATTAGACTTCTTCAAGACATTGAACATGCTGAAAATGCCAATTAAGTTCACTCTGGCAACTTCAAAAGGAGCTGTGGGTCAGCAGGCACAGTCAAATCAGACTTCATAAGAAAGACAAGGAGATAAAAACCAGTCATTCATGCCACGGGAGCACTGCAGGTCAGTAGAGGGACAGGAGAATCCTGTTTCAACTGAGACAGCCTCGGCGATGTTACAGGAAAATGGGATGTGCATGTTCTGCGTGGTGAATGGTGGCTCAGCCTGGCTGTACTTAAAGTTAAAAGCTCTCGTATTACCAATAAGATCTCTTAGGTCTCCCTGTACACACAAAATTGTGAACATAAAAATGAGAAATGCAGATAGAATCTTATCACACAGTGTACGCCATCTAACCAAAAGCTCTTTTCTGTATACAGTTGATAACTTTACACTGGATGCCCTGTAGTTAAATATCATGGAAGGCAATTATGCTCATGCCTTCCTCCCAAACAAGTCATTTAAAATTCTTTATCCACAAATCCCCATCCTGTCAACTTAACCCGCCAAATGAACCAGCAAATATCATTAATATAAAAACAGTCTTGCAGACAGAAAAATTGTCAAGTTTTCTGTCCTTGATCTTATTTTCTCTACCAAGCCCTTCACTAGGCTGATGAGCAATGTTGATGGGGAAATGCAGTCAAGGGAAGTCAGTGATTTCAAGAACATAAGTCAGATGAGCAATCAGGAATTTGGATACCGATATATGAGGAAACAAGAAAAGAGAAGTAAAAATTCAAAAATGGTAGAGGTGGGGGCTTGGTTATGTGTGCTTATAGGGTTTGTAAAGCAGGCTCAGCTGATAGTTTGCACCTGGTTTAAGCTAGTTATCCCTACCGACTTGCCTGCATGAGGTGCGGTTATCAAAGTCCCCTGATGCTGAGATAGCTCATATGTGTCTTGGTGATTCACGTCCAGAGATGAGGTGCATCCTGTGAGACTAAGGAGGGATGCTGAGGGACTGTGCCTGCACGGATTCAGGAGTCTCTGTGGTTGGTGGTTGCCTGTGAAGTCTTCTGTCTACCACACCCTTTACATGTATTAAAGCCTCACACGCGTGCATCCAGTGGGTACATGTCACCCTTTCAAATATGCAACCCAGAGTCATCACAGCACTGACTCAGCTGAAGCATTTCTTCTCAAGGCTCATTTCAAGGGTGAGATATGATGGTCTTCCAGCCCTGGAATACCATTTATACTTACACGTCACGTGGATCTAAATTCTGCTGTGACAAACCCAGCTACCTCTTCTTATTCTGTAAAATGATATTTGTTACATGTCATCTTCTGTATCTGTAGTTGGGGTCAGAATTTTGATTTTTGTGATACAGCTGAAGATACTGATTTTCAGCAAATTAAAAAATACCATGTGGAGGAATGTTTAAAATTTTGCTGAGGAGGGACGTCCAAAGAACCATCTGTATAGCTCAGAGAGATTTGGAGAGCAGAGTGAATCTTCTAGACACTCAGTCAGAAGTAAAGTTGTGTTTTTCCCCTGTGACACCATTGGTATTTGCAACCCCAGCATGGACAGATTGCTTCAAAGCAGTCAGAGGCCTTTGCCTTAGAAAGGTGTTCTTAAGTGTCAACTACTCCTACACAAAAGGCCAGATAATAATTGAAACTGGACTCTAATATGTAGCCACCTTACTGTATTAAAGAAGATTCTTTTCATAACAGAGCTTGGGGAATAAATATGTTTAGGCAAAAATGACAAAGGTGAATGTATTAACTAATAAAAGTTTGCAAGCACAAGTGTAAAATGCAACAAAATAATTTACCACAAATTTAAAACCTTCAAACAAGATATCAGAAAGACACTTTTAAAAAAGTTTCTTCTCTTACTTAGTCTTTTTTCCCCCTTTCAATGAATTCTTTTTCAAATAATAAGTCCTTGCTTCAAAGAGATAAACAAGTATAAATAAAACAAACACAATGGAAGTTAGTTTATGTCTCTGCACCTCTGCCTCAGATAGCTTCGGGAGCCAATTGAGCTTTCTCCTGCGGTTTCCTTGTGGTCGATACTGTTCATGCTGTGTATGTGCGTTTATCTCTCAGCTGAATCTTCCATAATAGATTGAATCCCCCAGAGCTTCAAAGCCAATTAGCCTACAGTTGTATTTTTTCTTTTTTCCCTATGAATTTCTACTTTAGTTTAAAATACAGTTACTGATAAAAACAGCAAAAATGACATAGAGGATATGTTTACATCAGACCTATATCAACACATGCATCAAACAAGGAGAGCCTTTAGTTAGCAGTCAAGAGGCTATCACACGCTCAGCACACCCAGGTTGGCCCAGCTGCCCCTGTGAGGAGATAAGACTCTTCTTACCTCGGGGTGGACTGGACCTTCCATACCATGCCATTGAAAGATAAGGCGGGTCTTGCTCGACAGAAGTGCAAATATATTCGTTGCAGTTTATGTTAATTAATTGAAAATATATTAAATGCAATAAATGCAATTATTGGTTGATTGACTTCAATATAATCAAGGCTTTATTAGAAAATACAAATGCATTGCCATTAAGTGTAACACAAAATCAAAATCCCTCTATCCATGAGCTGGGTGCCATTTATTTTCATAATTTAAGAATATTAAACAAGGAAAAGAGGTGTCCTAGGTGTCAGTCTGGGGGAATGGGCATCATCTGTTTTATGAGTCTCGTGACATACGGTTTATATGTACATTCTGTGAGAATTGAATCAAGTATCTGCTGCTTACCACTCTCATTAAAAATAGATAAATGGGTTTTGATTGCAAATCTAAGTGTGGCAGTTCTCAATCGATGGTGGTCCACGCTAAATAAACACTGTGGTTGGCTTGACACTTCAGCCTAGATCCCACCCTATCTCTGAGATGTGGGAAAACAGGAAACAGCATTGATCCATGTTATCTAGGGTTCTGGCTGCATATCAGGTTCCTCAGATTAAATGTACTTGAGTGAGCTTTGTAAAGTGAAAATGAGGTCAAAACCATGTTTTCCTGACAAAACAATGGCATGGAAATTGAAGATTTTCTGCCTCGGTAACTGCCCCTTTTCCTGCTTCTTTCGTCTCCATCGAAGTTGCATCGGAGGCCGTGCGGAGTCAGCCTCACGGGATGGCATCACTGGTCCCTGCACCACGACCAGCCTCAGATCCCGTGTTTGTTCCCGAGAATTGGTCCCCGGGGATCTGCCCTCGATTGTGGGAGTGTTTCTGGTGCCTCAACTAGAATCTGTCCCTCCAGTCTTCCTTAAGGTAAGCCTGTAGTTCTCTGTGTTCATCTTCTCCTCACCAAAATATTTGGGGTGGATCATTTTTACATTGGGTTCTGACTGATACGGGCTTTCCTGGTGGTTCAGACGGTAAAGCATCTGTCTGCAATGCAGGAGACCCGGGTTCGATCCCTGGGTTGGGAAGGTCCGCTGGAGAAGGAAATGGAAGCCCACTCCAGTATTCTTGCCTGGAAAATCCCATGGACGGCGGAGCCTGGTAGGCTACCGTCTGTGGGGTCACAAAGAGTCAGACACGACTCAGCGACTTGACTTTCACTTTCACTTTCTGACTGATACAGTGTCTATAGTGGAAGCAGTTGCAAGCAGAAGTCCTCAGGGGTGGGCGGTCGGGAGTAATTGTGAGACCTGTCTGGGTGTGGAGCAAAGTTGATGCCCCAAACCATTAACGAATGGAAAGCAAATGCATGCTAACAGCACCCAGTTAGTCATAGTATCAATCAGTCACTTGGAATGAAGGGCCGACTGGAGGGAAAGCTTTGAGAGACCAGATGCCTGTTGGGATAAACCACTTAGAGGGAATAAAGAAAACGGAACCCCAGCTACTTCTAATTACACTGGAGAGTTTAAAGAAGACAGAGAAAGAAAAAGGACCCACTCTCTGAGTTTTAAATTCTCAGCCCAAGACATGGTTAGAAAATTAAGGAACATTTAGCATGATCTCTTGCAGCCACAGAGCTGACATAGCTAGAGATCAGACACAGAATCGGTTCCAATAATTTGCTAAATTGCAACATAAATTGAATACAAAGCCTTGCTATGGCTCATACATCAAAGCAGGAACATTCATTAAGAGAAAGTAGAATCCTAAGGGACATTTTGGTGGATTCAATGCACTTGACCACTCTGTATTCCCAAAGACCAGTGAAAGTGCCTCTGCCAGCAGGCCCCCGCTCTAATCAAACAAGCCCTGACCGTGTGGATCCTCTGGCACTTCATCGCTCAAAGGGAGGACAGCACCTCGTCTTCACCTCTGCCTCTCCTGTACCTTGTAGACACTACACCTGTGACAAGAGTGGGCTCCCAGGTTGTCCCAGCAAGATCCATCCAGATGGATCCATGACGCTGCTAATATTTATTGAAGGAAATCTAAAGACTATATGTGAGGATAGGTTCTCAGAGGGCTAAACATAGGAAAAATAAATATAACTATTGATTAGGCCAAGTATGTCAACATGGGTGTATCTACCAGGGATTATATGCTCAAGGTGCCAATGCAAACTTCCCAATATGGTATTAGATATTGGCTTGGTTCGTCGGTGGCCTGCACTAAATGAAGGTGAGATGCCTGACATTATCAGGGTGATATGAAAAAAGAATTCTACAACTTACATGTGCCACTAAATCACTCAATCTATAAGAGTTTCTCTTGAAGGTGCCTAAAGGAGTCTCCTGTTACCTAGCATTTAGGAATAAATTGGTTATAAACCACTGGAGGAAACAATGGGAAAATGAGTCCACACCAAAATATATTAAATATATAAATTAAGTGCGTGTGCTTAGTTGCTCAGCTGTATCCAACTCTTTGCAACCCCATGAACTGCAGCCTGCCAGGCTCCTCTGTCTATGGGGATTCTCCAGGCAAGAATATGGAGTGGGTTGCCATGCCCTCCTCCAGGGGATCTTTCCAACCTAGGGATAAAATCCCGGTCTCCCACATTGCAGGAGGATTCTTTACCATTTGAGCCACCAGGGAAGACCAAATCAATTAAGTATATATAAGTATATATATACACACACCTTCATATATATATATATATATTTATTTATTGGTATAGACATACCGAAAACATACAGTGTTACCTATGAAACATAAATATTTATACTAATATATATAAAAGAAAGAAGGAAAGAAAGCAAAAGGGACAAGTGCCCTTGCTTTAGGAGAACACCAAGTGTTGATTGGTAAGTGTGAGAGAGTGCTGGAATTATAGTAAATATCGGTTATAGTAAATATTGATACAGGCAAGAATCATCAATTGATGCTGAAACCAGAGGGACAGATTTTGATAAGAAGCAAAATATTTGTGTGATCTTAAATTGTCTCTGTAGATTGTTTAGTCACTGCAACATATGGTGAAGAAATCAGTCAACACGTTCTCGGGGTGATAAAGATGTAACTTGACACTGCATGTCTCTGGAGTTGATGCCCTGAGAAGGATGTCAGATCGCAGTGTCCTTTGTGTAGTGTTCTGGCTGGGAATTCATGCCCTAAGTTTAATCATGAGGAAACATCAAACGAACACAAGACAGGAACATTTCCTTCTGTTTTATGAAAGGTAGGGGAGGTTTGTATTCTGCATGAATGCTGATAGTAGTAAATAGTAGAAACATTAAGACAAGAAGGGCTTTAGACATGTTCTAATGAGTCTCAAAAAACATGACAACTGAATGTAATGTCGAACCCTTAACTGCATTTTATGCAAACAAATTCAACACGACATTACTGGGTCAACAGACCAAAGAAAAAATGTATGATAGATAAAACAAAAGTACGAAATTTATGTTAAACTTACTGAAGATGATAACATAACAGTTGTTACATGATAATATGTATTTTTGCATAGGATTTTAAATTTTAGTGGCAAAAGACCCCGAGGTAGGCAACTTACTTCCTAGTGTTGCAGGGGAGAATCCATTGATAAAGCAAATGGCATAAAACACAAACAATAAGTGAACCAGGTGCAGGGGCATTTATTGTTCTTCATATAGGCTTATTTTTGTACCTTTGCTGTAAGTTTGAAATTATTTCCAAATTTAAAAATTAATATGTATTTTATTTTAGAAATACACCCACCACTTTGAAAGATATCCCCTGCAGGCCTTATATAAGAAAGTGGAAATGCAGCCATTGATATAGGCTCACTGATTTCCATGAGGAGGATTGGATCCCAGAGAGGAAAAGACCAAGTGGCTGCAATGAACTGCTAGAAATAAGGTGCTCATGATCACAAAAATAGGCAGTGGGGGCAGAAAGATAATCAGGATAATCTGTGCCATAGAGATCTATAGTAGCTTCTGACTTACCAGGGGCCCTCTTGGACTGAAATGGTTGGGCAGACAGTTCGAGTCCATCTTGGTCTGAGTCAGCTTACAAATCTCCAGTGTCATAATCAAAAGCCTGACTTGACACCATACAGGAGTAGAAGGCCATCCCATCTAATTCTTAGGTGTAAATCACTTCTCAAAACCAGGAGTGAGAGGAAATAAGGAAGACAGGTTCCCTTAAGGAAGGACCTGTGACTGCCGATTCCCTTTCTGGTCTTTCGCAAAAGGACATAGGACTGCTTGTCATGCTACTGGACTGGGAAATTCCCAGACCTTTCAGGTCTCAGCTTAGACTCATATGGAGCTTGGATTAATACATAGGTTTGTAAGGGTCCTATTATATTTTAATGGCAACCCACTCCAGTATTCTTGCCTGGAAAATCCCATGGACAGAGGAGCCTGGTGGGCTACAGTCCATGGGGTCGCAAAGAGTCGGACACGACTGAGCGACTTCATTCACTTCCCTTCACTTATTATATTTTACCTCTATCTTCCCTACCTGAGTTCAGAATCATTCAAGGTTTAGACAGTCAAAGGAGATCTAAATATATATTTATTTTATTTTTCTAAATTTAAATTTATTTATTTTAATTGGAGGCTAATTACTTTACAGTATTGTATTGGTTTTGCCATATATCAACACGAATCCACCAGGGGTGTACATGTGTTCCCCATCCTGAAGCCCCCTCTCACCTCCCTCCCCGTACCATCCCTCTGGGTCATCCTAGTGCACCAGCCCCAAGCATCCTGTGTCCTGCATTGAACCTGGACTGGCGATTCGTTTCTTATATGATATTATACATGTTTCAATGCCATTCTCTCAAATCATCCCACCCTCTCCTTCTCTCACAGAATCCAAAAGACTGTTCTATACATCTGTGTCTCTTTTGTTCTCTTGCATACAGGGTTATTGTTACCTTCTTTCTAAATTCCATATATATGTGTTAGTATACTGTATTGGTGTTTTTCTTTCTGGCTTACTTCACTCTGTATAATAAGCTCCAGTTTCATCCACCTCATTAGAACTGATTCAAATACATTCTTTTTAATGGCTGAGTAATACTCCATTGTGTATATGTACCACGTCTTTCTTACCCATTCATCTGCTAATGGACATCTAGGTTGTTTCCATGTCCTGGCTATTATAAACAGTGCTGCAATGAACATTGGGGTACACGTGTCTCTTTCAATTCTGGTTTCCTCGGTGTGTATGCCCAGCAATGGGATTGCTGGGTCATAAGACAATTTGTATGGAAATACAAAAAACCTCCAATAGCCAAAGCAATCTTGAGAAAGAAGAATGGAACTGGAGGAATCAACTTGCCTGACTTCAGGCTCTACTACAAAGCCACAGTCATCAAGACAGTATGGTACTGGCACAAAGACAGAAATATAGATCAATGGAACAAAATAGAAAGCCCAGAGATAAATCCATGCACCTATGGACACCTTATCTTTGACGAAGGAGGCAAGAATATACAATGGAGGAAAGACAATCTCTTTAACAAGTGGTTCTGGGAAAGCTGGTCAACCACTTGTAAAAGAATGAAACTAGAATACTTTCTAACACCATACACAAAAATAAACTCCAAACACATGTACACCCATGGTGGATTCATGTCAATGTATGGCAAAACCAATACAGTATTGTAAAGTAAAATAAAGTAAAAATAAAAATTAAAAACAAACAAACAAACAAAAAAACAGATTAAAGATCTAAATGTAAGACCAGAAACTATAAATATATTTTTAATACTAACAAATATATTGAAAAAGTTTTTCAGATTTGGTCAGGTAGGTTAGGTAATATATCAGTCATCCCAGGCTCCCAACCATGGACCTACCCAGACCTTTATGTTGGGACAGAACATAACCTCCACCCGCACACATATGTTATGACATTAGAGTTGCCTAATAAACAGCCTCAATGGAGGCTACTACTTCAGTTGTCAGTGTTTGAGGCTAAACTGAATTGACTATTTTATGACCTGCTTGGCCATTTGATCCTTTCTCTACAAGCCACTAAGTGGATGAATTGTAAGAACATGGCATCTTAACCATTTGAATGGTTCCCTGAATTAATAAAAACAAGGTATAGAATTGCTATTCAGGCAGCAAAGAAGCAATACACCTATGGAAGGTTTCAAATTATCTTTCATTTTCAGACCAGGAAATACGTGAGGAGCTATGAATCATGTCAAAGATATAAAGGGATTACTGTTAATGCAAATTTTTTTCAATGTAGCAGCTGTGCAGAAAAATTTTCATAATAATGATTGCATTTAATTACATAAAGAGCAGTAAGGTCTCTTTTCATTTTATCTCAGTAATGAAGCTTTGATTCTGAAGATAATCCTGGCCTTTCTTTGTCAAGGCCAGCATGTGAGCAACAGTAAATTCAACTCCATTTCAGCTATCCTGAGAGGATAAAACAAGAATAATTTTCCACATATGTTATGAAGATGAAAACTATTAACTGTTGGGCATATGTTCTTTAATATACTCTAAGTATATATAGATAGATAAATAGACAGATGTCCAGAAAGAGGAAGAATTAGCCCCTGAATCATTTCTCGAGTTAACAATAACACCATTCAACAAAAATTAAATACCATGAGAGTCTTTAAAAAATAGCAGTAGTTTATTACGTCTTCTAGTACCCTTGCCTCTTTGTGTGAGATTTAGCAGTGGCTCTGATGGCTTACTGCACCTCTCACCTATTGTTTCTGAGAAGATCACTAGTTTCCTGAAAATAATTAGAGAACCCAGCTCTGCCACATGAACTAGAGTCTTGAGGTTAATTAAAATGGAACGAACACTGCACACATGTGGACTACCAGGAAAACCTGACCAGCAGGTGCACAGAATTGTGTCATCTGCTGAGAATACAAGTGAAGAAAGATAGTATAGTAAATTAACTGGGGACCTTCGTGTTTACACCATTCATTACAATCTTCCATGGACACTGACATCTGACACAATACAAGCATAGAATTTATAGTTGATTTGACACATGGTGTCCAGACATTTCCAAAATATTTCTGTGTGTTTTTATTGAGGAATGAACATTTCTCCTATATGTAGTAAAAGACAAATGGATGGAGACATTTTTAAATAGGCTCCCTGATTTCAGTGAAAAATCAGATGTCAGTCAACTTATTTAATTAGGCACCTCCAACAAAAATTCTCTTTCAAAAATTAATCATCTCCAAAAGTCATTCAAAAAGATGGTGGCAGTTCCAAAAAAAAAAAATCGGTTCAAGTGGCCAAGTTCTATGAGAGGTTAGAATTAGAAGACCTAGGTTTAGAGCCAGAATCTGTTTCTTCAAAGGAAAGTGACTTCAGCAGGTCTCAGACTTTCTGAGATTGGCTTTTTCAGTATGAAACAGATACAACAAGCCATACCTTGTTGACTTTATGAAGTTCTTATGAGGACAAAATAAGAAATAGGAATGCACTTTTTACTATAAAGCGTGGCATACATGCTAGAATGTCATTATAGAAATGTACACCTAGTTTTCTTTATATTTTTTTTAAATATTATTTTATCATTTTGGAGAAGGCAATGGCACCCCACTCCAATACTCTCGCCTGGGAACTCCCGTGGACAGAGGAGCCTGGTAGGGTACAGTCCATGGGGTCGCGAAGAGTCGGACACGACTGAGTGACTTTACTTTCACTTTTAATTTTCATGCATTGCAGAAGGAAATGGCAACCCACTCCAGTATTCTTGCCTGGAAAATCCCAGAGATGAGGGAGCCGGGTGGGCTGCCGTCTATGGGGTCGCACAGAGTTGGACACGACTGAAGCGACTTGGCAGCAGCAACAGCGCTAGATCTTCCAGCTGCATGTGGCCTTACTCTAGTTGCAGCGAGCTGGGGCTGCTCTTTGTTGCAGTGAGCAGGCTTCTCACTGCAGTGGCTTCTCTTGTGGAGGAGCACGGGCTTTAGACACACGGGCTCAGAAGTTGTGGTGCACAGGCTTAGTTGCTTCACCATGTGCGGAACCTTCCCGGGCCAGGAATCGAAACTGTGTTCTCTACATTGACTGGCAGATTCCTATACACTGTGCCACTCGGGAAGTCCCCCTTTTTCCCTTTGGCCAAAGAAGTTTTCTATCCTTAGTTCATTACATGAGAACAGTTTGGTGGAGGATAGGGAGTTGTCTCCTCACAAATTCAGGAAGGACGGACCCCTGCCAGGTAGTTAAAAGCTCACAAGAATGGACAGAAAAAAAATAATGCATGAAATTTCATAGATTAACCAATAATAGAAAGTAATAACAAGTCAGAGATGGATGAGGGTGTAGAATGTCTATCCAAAGTGTTATTTGATTTGTGCCAATCATAAAATTACTTAAAAGCTTTCAGAAGATATGCAGTCCAACTAAAAAGAACGTTAGTTTGCAGCAGGCTTTGCAGTTGTTAACGAAGCTAATGTAGCATCAACGGGAGTCTGCAGAGTGTCACTCTGCACTTGGGAGCCCTGAGAATTTTCCTGTGTGGCAGTGAAAATGCAATTCACAAGTTGGGATGTTAAAATAAAGAAATAGGGTAAAATAGCTGCAAGATAACCTTGCATTTTTACCCATTTTGAAACAAGCATTGAGGGAGGAACTTAGGGTTCTTAATGAAATTCAGAAGCCTGAACTTTAGAGAATGGATTTGTAGTGTCTTTACTGAGGTCAGAGGTGTTTCTCTTCTTTTTCCTAGTCTGATATGTTCTGAATGATATCTAGTTAAATGTAACCCATACCTTCTATGTTCACACAGAACACATAAATACACAGCACTCTTGCTTCTTCATCAGACAGGAAACTTACATTGATTTCACGGTTGAATTCACTCTGCTCTCCAAGTGGTTTCTTCTCATTCAAGTTCAAGCCCAAATAGTTATGTCCAAGATGATGTTAACATCAGGTTACGTTAATCCCTGTCTGAGTTATCATATAATTTCATTCAAGACTTCCAAGGTCATTTGAGAAAACTCATTCTAAACAAATTTTTAATAATGCAATCTAGCTCATTAATAGAACAGATTTACAATCTGAATGAATCTGGATATTTTGACAGCAAATATCAGAAGACACAGTTAATGGCCTGAACCACAATGTGTTTTATCAGACAACAAGGAAACTGGAGGTGGGTACTTCTGAGGTCAAGGCGCCAGCCCAGCAGTGACAGAAGCTTGGGCCAGCATCACTGTGAGCTGTTTGGTCTTCCAGGCATGCTTAAAAAGGGACGGCTAAGGATTCAAAAGTGTGTCGTCAGCGCATAACTGTGTCCCAAGGAAGAAAGGCGGGAAAGCAGCAGCTATTTTCCTTTGTTCGCTTTCACAGTAAGATCCTTCCCAGATAGCTCCCTGAATATTTTGATTTCCATTTCATCTTCCAGGAATAAATCACACATCTACCCCAGACAGGTTTCTAGTAGAGTCGACTGGGATTGCCCAGACTGGCTTTGACATATCACATTTCATCCATAGCTGCTAAGTCACTTCAGTCGTGTCCGACTCTGTGTGACTCCATAGACGGCAGCCCACCAGGCTCCCCCGTCCCTGGGATTCTCCAGGCAAGAACACTGGAGTGGGTGCCATTTCCTTCTCCAATGCATGAAATTGAAAGTGAAAGTGAAGGCGCTCAGCCGTGGCCGACTCTTAGCAACCCCATGGACTGCAGCCCACCAGACTCCCCGGTCCCTGGGATTATCCAGGCAAGAACAAGAGTGGGTTGCCATTTCCTTCTCCAATGCAGGAAAGTGAAAAGTGAATGGGAAGTCGCTCAGTCGTGTTGCAACATCCCTAGAGGTGGGTACAAAATAGTAGTTCTGTTACCAAGAAGGAAGACAAATGACTTTGAGTAGGCAGTGACCAGGGTCTCCCTCCCTGGATAACCTCACTCTGCAAAGCGGTCTGAGTCCTCGCTCAGTTCAATTCAGTTCAGTCGCTCAGTTGTGTCCGACTCTTTGCGACCCCATGAATCGCAGCATGCCAGGCCTCCCTGTCCATCACCAACTCCCGGAGTTCACTTAGATTCACGTCCATTCAGTCAGTGATGCCATTCAGCCATCTCATCCTCTGTCGTCCCCTTCTCCTCCTGCCCCTAATCCCTCCCAGCATCAGGGTCTTTTCCAATGAATCAACTCTTCACATGAGGTGGCCAAAGTATTGGAGTTTCAGCTTCAGCATCATTCCTTCCAGAGAAATCCCAGGGCTGATCTTAGAATGGACTGGTTGGATCTCCTTGCAGTCCAAGGGACTCTCAAGAGTCTTCTCCAACACCACAGTTCAAAAGCATCAATTCTTCAGTGCTCAGCTTTCTTCACAGTCCAACTCACATTCATACATGACCACAGGAAAAACCATAGCCTTGACTAGATGGACCTTTGTTGGCAAAGTAATGTCTCTGCTTTTCAATATGCTATCTAGGTTGGTCATAACTTTCCTTCCAAGGAGTAAGTGTTTTTAATTTCATGGCTGCAGTCACCATCTGCAGTGATTTTGGAGCCCCCCAAAATAAAGTCTGACACTGTTTCCACTGTTTCCCCATCTATTTCCCATGAAGTGATTTGGACCAGATGCCATGATCTTCGCTTTCTGAATGTTGAGCTTCAGGCCAACATATTCACTCTCTTCTTTCACTTTCATCAAGAGGGTCTTTAGTTCCTCTTCACTTTCTGCCATAAGGGTGGTGTCATCTGTATATCTGAGGTTGTTGATATTTCTTCCAGCAATCTTGATTCCAGCTTGTGCTTCATCCAGCCCAGCATTTCTCATGATGTACTCTGCATATAAGTTAAATAAGCAGGGTGACAATATATAGCCTTGACATACTCCTTTTCCTATCTGGAACCAGTCTGTTGTTCCATGTCCAGTTCTAACTGTTGCTTCCTGACCTGCATACAGATTTCTCAAGAGGCAGGTCAGGTGGTCTGGTATTCCCATCTCTTTCAGAATTTTCCAGTTTATTGTGATCCACACAGTCAGAGGCTTTGGCATAGTCAATAAAGCAGAAATAGATGTTTTTCTGGAACTTTCTTGCTTTCTCCGTGATCCAGTGAATGTTGACACTTTGATCTCTGGTTCCTCTGCCTTTTCTAAAATCAGCTTGAACATCTGGAAGTTCATGATTCACATACTATTAAAGGCTGGCTTGGAGAAATTTGAGCATTACTTTACTAGCATGTGAGATGAGTGCAATTGTGTGGTAGTTTGAGCATTCTTCGGCATTGCCTTGCTTTGGGATTGGAATGAAAACTGACCTTTTCCAGTACTGTGGCCACTGCTGAGTTTTCCAAATCTGCTAGCATATTGAGTGCCGCACTTTCACAGCCTCATCTTTTAGGATTTGAAATAGCTCCACTGGAATTCCATCACCTCCAGTAGCTTTGTTCGTAGTTATGCTTTCTAAGGCCCACTTGACTTCACATTCCAGGATGTCTGGCTCTAGGTGAGTGATCACACCATCGTGATTATCTGGGTCATGAAGATCTTTTTTGTACAGTTCTTCTGTGTATTCTTGCCTTCTCTTCTTAATATCTTCTGCTTCTGTTAGGTCCAGACCATTTCTGTCCTTTATTGAGCCCATCTTTGCATGAAATGGTCCCTTGGTATCTCTGATTTTCTTGAAGAGATCTCTAGTCTTTCCCATTCTGTTGTTTTCCTCTATTTCTTTGCATTGATCACTGAGTAAGGCTTTCTTATCTCTCCTTGCTATTCTTTGGAACTCTGCATTCAGATGCTTATTATCTTTCCTTTTCTCCTTTGCTTTTTGCTTCTCTTCTTTTCACAGCTATTTGTAAGGCCTCCTCAGACAGCCATTTTGCTTTTTTGCATTTCTTTTTCTTGGGAATGGTCTTGATCCCTGTCTCCTGTACAATGTCATGAACCTCCGTCCATAGTTCATCAGGCACTCTGTCTATCAGATCTAGTCCCTTAAATCTATTTCTCATTTCCACTGTATAATCATAAGGGATTTGATTTAGGTCATTCCTGAATGGTCTAGTGGTTTTCCCTACTTTCATCGATTTAAATCTGAATTTGGCAATAAAGAGTTCATGATCTGAGCCACAATCAGCTCCCGGTCTCATTTTTGCTGACTGTATAGAGCTTCTCCATCTTTGGCTGCAAAGAATATAATCAATCTGATATCAATGTTGACCATCTGGTGATGTCCATGTGTTGAGTCTTCTCTTGTGTTGTTGGACGAGGGTGTTTGCTATGACTAGTGCGTTCTCTTGGCAAAGCTTTATTAGCATTTGCCCTGCTTCATTCCGTACTCAAAGGCCAAATTTGCCTGTTACTCCAGGTGTTTCTTGACTCCTACTTTTGCATTCCAGTCCCCTATAATGAAAAGGACATCTTTTTTGGGTGTTAGTTGTAAAAGATCTTGTAGGTCTTCATAGAACCGTTCAAGTTCAGCTTCTTCAGCACTAAAGCATGTCTAAAAACCAGGTGTATATTTAAGAATAAAGACTCATCTGAAGTTGTTTTTCTTTAAAGAGACAGGTGGTAAATATTTTAGACTTTGTGGGTCATAGAGTTTCCATCCCATATTCTTTCTTGTTATTTTTAAAACCCGTTAAAAATATAGAAACATTCTCAGCTTGGAGGACATATGAAAACAGGCTGTGGGCCAAATTGGACCCCAGTGTGCTTACCCCTGGCTGGACACATAGGTGTATAATTTAATGATCTTCCTGTCAACAAAACCGTATTGGATGTTTAATATAATAGGTCATCCGACAAAGTGTGCAGGATATAGCTGTGACGATAGAGAGCGTATTCCCTAGCAAAGCTCCTAATCTGATTGGGTGGCCACAGTAAACAAACCTGGATTTAAACGCATCCTTCATATTACCAAAATCATTATCCTGAAAAGATATTTCTGCAGCTTTATAGAGTATAAATTTTATCTGTGACAGATAAAAATAGTCATGACATTACTTATAAGCTTTTAACTAAACTGGGAAAATCGTATCGTTTCTAAAGGATTGCACATGTTTGACCACTGCCATCTTACCTACGAGGGATATAGGAGAGATGCACAGCAGGCGGAGGGCTGCAGAACAGGCCAGCCTGAAGTCCACCACTTTAGCGTGTTGGTTCCTGGGAGCTGTAGGCACTTGGAAAACAGCAATTCAAGGAGAGGCTTTCTCTGAACTCCCTTATCTGCCTCAAGACAGATGCTCCAAAAGCAACCAGTTGTCATAAATCTCCTCCCAGGAGTTTCATCAAGCAGGGAAGGTGGACTTCTGTCACCGGAGAGGAGTCTAGAAGGAGTCGCCATACCCAGACATGGTTTGTCACCTACTAGCACACCTCCTAAGGACTCTCCTAAGGGCCCTTCATTTTCCTAAAAATCATTTCCTCTCCCCTAAGAGGTCCATGTATCCTCTCTCCCTATTAAGATGGTATTGAAGCCTGAGCTCTAAGCCACCTTGCTGCTGTTGCTGCTAAGTCGCTTCAGTTGTGTCCGACTCTGTGCAACCCCATAGATGGTAGCCTACCAGGCTCCCCCGCCCTTGGGATTCTCCAGGCAAGAACACTGGAGTGGGTTGTCATTTCCTTCTCCAATGCAGGAAAGTGAAAAGTGAAAGTGAAGAAGCTCAGTCACGTCCGACTCTTTGCAACCCCATGGACTGCAGCCTACCAGGCTCCTCCCTCCATGGGATTCTCCAGGCAAGAATACTGGAGTGGGTTGCCATTTCCTTCTCCAGGGGATCTTCCTGACCCAGGGATCAAACCCCGGTCTCCCGCATTCCAGGCAGACGCTTTTAACCTCTGAACCACTGGGTGGTGTAAACTGTATACAGATGTCCTCAAATATTGATGCCTTTGCTGGTTCCAGTGCCAAATGGGTTGTCATGCCCTTCTCCAGGGGATCTTCCCAGCCCAGGGATCAAACCCACATCTTATGTCTCTTGCATTGGCTGACAGGTTCTTCACCATTAGCACCATCTGGGAAGCCCCATTATAAATTCCTTGCCTAAAAATAAATAAGTACACGTATGTGTATATACATATGTGTGTGTGTGTGCCCAGCCACTCAGTCGTGTCTGACTCTGTGACCCTAAGGACTGTGGCCCACCAGGTTACTCTGTTCATGGAATCTTCAAGGCAAAAAATACAGGAGTGGGTTGCCATTTCCTACTCCAGAGTATCTTCTCTACCCAGGGTTTGAACCCATTCATCCTGTGTCTGCTGCATTGGCAAGCATATTCTTCACCACTGGGCCACCTGGGAAACCTGTATATACAGATACTAACACCTAATAGCACAGATTTAGAAAAGAATCAGTAATTTTTATAACAGTAGTTGTCAGAAGAAAAAAAATCATATACCAAATGTAATAAAAGCCAAGACTGGCTGCTGTAAGTAAATTTAATCCAATTCTTAATGTAAGACATTAACATCGTATTACTCAGATCTCAGTATTTTTAAAGAGATTTCTTAAGAACATTGCAGAAAATAAACATTCTCAAGGAAAAAAGAAAACATTTAATCTGAATCAATCTGACTGGGTCAGAGTTCGATGAGTATTTTCGCCTGATTTGAAAGTCTTTACCAGCATCACCTAGAGAACCTGTTTGTGTTTAAGTCCTCAGTCCGCTGCCTTGAGGCTGACAGGGGATCACTCAGTTGCTTGTTCTTTTCCTTTACATGTTGACTAAAGAGGCACACCAAGCAGCCCTTCTAAGCGAAACAAAACAACAAAAAATAATCACCCTGGCATTTCTGAAAAAGAATAAAACTGTCCTTTGAAAAACTGAAATTGCACTCGGGAACTGCATGTTCTATGTTTAAATGCAGTCAACAAAATTGTTGATCTCTTAGAAATGGTTTGTTTGTGATAAGTGAGCTTGCTTTCTATAGACAGAGCCCCCAAAGACAGTTTCCCTCACCAACACTTTCTTGGCTTAGACCTAGAAAATCAGTGTGCAGACACCACACTTCCCCAAGCAGCACAGAACTGCTCCTAACCTCATGGACCTTGTGGACAGCTTTGGGAAACAGTATGCCCCAAAACTCCTGGGGAGTGCCCTGGAATGTTTATGGGGACCTTAATCCTCTACAGACATGCATGAAAAGTTTGTGGCAAAGTTTCTCAACTGGCCTTCCTGGTGCTTTTGTGCTGAGGAAATGTAATGCTGGTTCATGATTCCAAACACCCTAAGAGTGCTAGAGACCAAAGTATGAAATATTCATAATACAGCCTGCTGAAAATAATGTGACTTGATAGGTCAGGTTTAAAAATTTGTACAGCTTTAATAATTTGCCAGAAGCAGCAGCCTGGAGTCATTGAAAAGATCATGACTCTAGGTCTGGTTTAGGGCTTAGGGCTGTCACCTTGTGACCTTGTGAAATACCCCTTAATTAAGCTGTCTGGTCCTTTCTTTCCTCATCTGTCTAATGGGGATAGCACTATGAGTGTCTAATATGACCATCCTTTCGTTCATTCTCTCGTTTGGTGAATGTTTATTTGAGTCGGGGACTATGTGCCAGGCTCTATACTAGAGTCTAGGAACACATGGGATCCAATCCTGCTGTAGGGCAGGAGAAGATCTTGAACACGGAAAAGCAATCCACACAAGCTGGTGACTCTCCTAAGGAGAGGATGCACTGCATTGGAGGCGGGTAGCAATGCCCAATTCCTTTTCTGGTAATCTGTAACAAAAGTCATGATTCAGCACTGGGCCGATTAAAGGAGAAACACGTGCACACCCCGGACTAGAGTTTTCTTTCACTATATGAGGTCCCTCAGATAAAGCACATTTCTAGGAAATCATAAATAAATTAACTTGGTTCTTCCTGTCAGAGTCTGATTGGTCCTTTCTGTTTTGGCTCCTGAGTACACAGTTGTAAGCCACAGTCCAGACCCTGGTCTTACGGGCAGTGAAATTCGAATGTGGTTTAAAGAGCCCAGTGCTGAATTTCAAGTATGCATCAAATTAGGGTGCAGATGGTATATTAAAAAAAAAAGAAAGAAACTCAAGGAAATGGTTTAACAAAACTTAGTATTCATATACCAAATATGTTTTATTTCTACCAAAGACACGTATGTATTTGTACCAAACAGCAAAAGGACAGTTTCTCTTCTAAAGCCATGTAGAGCTATTTTTGTCTTAATTAAACTTTTTTTTAATTGAAGTGTGGTTGATTTATAGTGTTGTGTTAATTTCTGCTGTACAGCAGAGAGATTCGGTTATACACACATACACATCCTTTTTTATATTCTTTTCCATTATGGCTTATCCCAGGATACAGAACACACTTCCCTGTGCTGTGCAATAGACCCTTGTTTATCCATTCTGTATGTAGTGATTGGCATCCACTAACCCCAAACTCCAAGTCCGTCTCTCCCCGCCACCCTCCCCCTTGGCAATCACAAGTCTATTCTCTACGTCTGTGAGTCCATTTCTGATTCGTAGATAGGTTCACTTGTTCCATAGTTTAGATCCCGCGTATAAGTTATACTGTATGGTATTTGTCGTTCTCTTTCTGACTTACTTCACTTAGTATGATATTTTGCTGCAAAGGGCATTATCTCATTCTTTTCCGTGGCTGAGTAGTATTCCTTTGCATAAATAGACCACATCTCCTTTATCCATTCATCTGTCAGTAGACATTTAGGTTGTTGCTGCTGCTGCTGCTAAGTCACTTCAGTCGTGTCCAACTCTGTGTAACCCCATAGATGGCAGCCCACCAGGCTCCCCTGTCCCTGGGGTTCTCCAGGCAAGAACACTGGAGTGACTTGCCATTTCCTTCTCCAATGCATCAAAGTGAAAAGTGAAAGTGAAGTCGCTCAGTCATGTCTGACTCTTCACGACCCCATGGACTGTAGCCTACCAGGCTCCTCCATCCATGGGATTTTCCAGGCAAGAGTACCAGAGTGAGTTGCCATTTCCCTCTCCATTAGGTTGCTACTATGAGAGGTGGCAAGAATACGCAGAAGAACTGTACAAAAAAGATCTTTATGACCCAGATAATCACGATGGTGTGATCACTCATCTAGAGCCAGACATCCTGGAATGGGAAGTCAAGTGGGCCTTAGGAAGCATCACTACGAACCAAGCTAGTGGAGGTGATGGCATTCCAGTGGAGCTATTTCAAATCCTAAAAGATGAGGCTGTGAAAGTGCTGCACTCAATATGCCAGCAAATTTGGAAAACTCAGCAGTGGCCACAGGACTGGAAAAGGTCAGTTTTCCTTCCAATCCCAAAGAAAGGCAATGCCAAAGAATGCTCAAACTACCACACAATTGCACTCATCTCACATGCTAGTAAAGTAATGCTCAAAATTTTCCAAACCAGGCTTCAGCAATACATGAACCATGAACTTCCAGATTTTCAAGCTGATTTTAGAGAAGGCAGAGGAACCAGAGGTCAAATTGCCAACATCCACTGGATCATGGAGAAAGCAAGAGAGTTCCAGAAAAACATCTATTTCTGCTTTATTGACTATGCCAAAGCCTCTGACTGTGTGGATCACAATAAACTGAGGAAAATTCTGAGAGGGATGGGAATACCGGACCACCTGACCTGCCTCTTGAGAAACCTATATGCAGGTCAGGAAGCAACAGTTAGAACTGGACATGGAACAACAGACTGGTTCCAAAAAGGAAAAGGAGTACATCAAGTCTGTATATTGTCACCCTGCTTATTTAACTTATATGCAGAGTACATCATGAGAAATGCTGGACTGGAAGAAACACAAGCTGGAATCAAGATTGCTGGGAGAAATATCAATAACCTCAGATATGCAGATGACACTACCCTTATGGCAGAAAGTGAAGAGGAACTAAAAAGCCTCTTGATGAAAGTGAAAGAGGAAAGTGAAAATGTTGGCTTAAAGCTCAACATTCAGAAAACAAAGATCATGGCATCCGGTCCCATCACTTCATGGGAAATAGATGGGGAAACAGGGGAAACAATATCAGACTTTATTTTGGGGGGCTCCAAAATCACTGCAGATGGTGACTGCAGCCATGAAATTAAAAGACGCTTACTGCTTGGAAGAAAAGTTATGACCAACCTAGATAGCATATTCAAAAGCAGAGACATTACTTTGCCGACTATGGTCCGTCTAGTCAAGGCTGTGGTTTTTGCAGTAGTCATGTATGGATGTGAGAGTTGGACTGTGAAGAAGGCTGAGCGCCGAAGAATTGATGCTTTGAACTGTGGTGTTCGAGAAGACTCTTGAGAGTCCCTTGGACTGCAAGGAGATCCAACCAGTCCATTCTGAAGATCAGCCCTGGGATTTCCTTGGAAGGAATAATGCTGAAGCTGAAACTCCAGTACTTTGGCCACCTCATGCGAAGAGTTGACTCATTGAAAAAGACTCTGACGCTGGGAGGGATTGGGGGCAGGAGGAGAAGGGGACGACAGAGGATGAGATGGCTAGATGGCATCACTGACTCGATGGAAGTGAATCTGAGTGAATTCCAGGAGTTGGTGATGGACTGGGAGGCCTGGTGTGCTGCGATTCATGGGGTCACAAAATGTCGGGCATGACTGAGCGACTGAACTGAACTGATGTCTTGGCTATTGTGAATATTGCTGCTATGAACATAAAGGTGCATGTACGTTATTTTGAATTATACTTTCATTTGATCTATGCCCAGGTGCCAGATTGCTGGATTGTATGGTAATTCTGTGTTTAGTTTTGTGAGTGGCTGTACTGATTTATATTCCCATCAGCAGTGTAGGAGTGTTCTCTTTTCTCCACACCCTCTCCAGCATTTGTTGTTTGTAGAGTTTTTAATGATGGCCATTCTGTCTGGTGTGGTAGCTCATTACAGGCTGGATTTGCACATCTCTACCTAATTTAAATCTTATAGATTATATTTCAAAAAAATATAAATAATACAGAATCTATTTTCAAAATTAAATCTTAGAATTTCAGACCATAGTGGAAACTGAGCTTGAACCTCAATTGAGCAAAATGCTAGTAATTTCATATTTTACTCAATTACTATGGGTAATTCTAATGGTTGCTCATTTTCTTTCAAATGAGTTAAAAATTGTATTAGGATTCTGTGAGTTAAAAATATGCCAAAAACCTGATGTTTAATTTTCATGTTTTATAGACAGCTGTTACTGTTTTATTATTCCTTTACATTTAGTTCCAAAGTTCTTTGTATATGTTTGTTTTTATGCAAGGCTTCTTTCCTGCAATTGATCTGTTTATTTCAAAAGTATATTTACATCTTCTATTATATTTTATTTTAGTCTCGATCAGCTTAGACTGTATAGCTGATCATTTTCTTCTGCTAACCATATAATCGTAGGGAAGTACATGGGCCAGAATATTACATTATTATATCATCGTGTTTCTTAAAGTCAATGCTTGAATATCAAGACAGTATGAGGCTAATGAAAATGCTCTAAAAAGCTGCAGACATGGTGTATCTCATGTTATCAGATGGGAAATGTGGGTTCAAGGTCAGAGAGTGTAGGGTAAGAAACAGGAGAGGTGAATGCTACACCTTTGAGCTTTAGTCTCTGATATAAACACTTAAGGGCTTCCCTAGTAGCTAAGTTCCTAAAGAATCTACCTGCAATGCAGGAGACCAGGGTTTGATCCCTGGGTCTGGGAGATCCTCTGGAGAAGGAAATGGCAACCCATTCTTGCCTGGAAAATCCCATGGACAGAGGAGCCTGGCAGGTTATACTACATGGGGTTGCAAAGAGTCAGACACGACTTAGCAGCGAAACCACCACCACGAACAGTCTCCATTACTGAGAACTGCAGGAAAGAACAGCATCTTTATAGCAAAATCTGTAAAGAAGGAGACATGCAAAAATAAAGGTCTTCAAGATTCCTTTTTAAGTTATGACAGAGCTTAAAATCATCCCAGATGAAATGATTAGATAGAGGGAAAACCGTGATACCTGTGAAACAGAAGGCACGATTAGACTCAATAGCAACCACAATGTGCAGATGCGGGCTCTTACTGAATCGTTATTTAAGTGAGCAGGAGCCTCGAGCTCTAACAAGTGCAGACTCTGGGAAAAGAAGGATGATACTGAAAAGCCATCTGCAACTGTCAAATACAGAGGCGAGAGGGAGGTTCTAACACATACGCGGGAAATAAATGTGCAGTTAGTACCACTCAGAGATAATGCAGGAGGAGAATGAGGCTGATGTGAATGAGGATGAAAATTATGAAATCGCTTGAACAAAAGTAAGAAAGCGCGAGTCAAATATAGCATCGCCAGAAACTGCTGCTCAATGAAAGAAGAGTTAAATTAAGAGCAAGGATAAACTCTGAGGAATACTATCACCATGATGGAGAACTCATAAAGTCAGGAAATGGAATAAAATGTAAATATGTACAGGGGAAATAAAGCACAATAAACAGGAACAGAGAGTAATTCTAGTTCTGCTACATTAAATGTGCACAGTACCTAATATACCCTGAAGAAAAGACTATGCCCTATTTCTGAATTCTCTTAGACTTCTAAAGTCACTTCACTTACCTCGTAAAAGCACCTGTTCCTCCTCATGCAGGGTAACTGCTGACATCAGCAGAGGCGAGTAAGGACCCTTCAGTTTAGGTTAAACCCACTTCACTAGTGAAGGGTGGGTTTATGACCTCTTAGTAAAATATTTTCACTTTCAAGCATTGGAGAAGGAAATGGCAACCCACTCCAGTGTTCTTGCCTGGAGAATCCCAGGGACGGGGAGCCTGGTGGGCTGCTGTCTGTGGGGTCGCACAGAGTCGGACATGACTGAAGTGACTTAGCAGCAGCAGCAGCAGCAGTGAAATATTATGATTCTTCTTAAAGGACAATATACTGGAATTGAAAGGTAATTAAATAGGACCCAGGTTCAAGTTCCATTTTGATCTTTTACCAGCTTACATGACTTTGGACAACTCATCTAAACTCTTAGAATCAGCTGCTTCATCTACAAAATGTGTACTGATTATGCCTTCAGAGGAATAACTGGAGAATGAAGTATAAAGTATTTATTTTTATTTTTTAAAAAAATTTAGTATAGTTGATTTACAATGTTGTATTAGTTTCAAGTGTACAGCAAAGTGAATCAGTTCTACGTTATGTATATATCCATTCTTTTTTAGATTCTTGTCCCATATAGGCTGTTACAGAGTACTGAATAGAGTTCCTGGTACTACACAGTAGGCCCCTATTAGTTACCTATTCTACGTATAGTAGTGTGTAAGACTGTCCCCAGAACTGATCAATATTAGCTCTTTTACCTCCGAATCCCAAAGGTTCTGGCCAACCTTGAAGTCAGTTATGCCATCGCTGAGCTCTGTAACAAAGAAAGTAGTACCTGCCGATTGACTTGTTGAGAACATTCATTAATGATGAAGAAATTTAGCCAAAAAGCTGGTAGTGTCACTGTTTCATCAGATTCCTTTAGGGAGTGTCCACAGTATGAAAAGTTTCAACTCTAGGTAAGCTGACAGCAGTGGACAGTATTGCTAGCAATCAGAACTCAGCTCACTGCGAGCACAACATCTAATGATTTGGAAGCAGAAATAGGACAGTAAACACTTTGCACAGTGCAGGGCCATGCCCCCGTGGGCACTCAAAAATATAATCCACGGTGATTATGACAATGATGAACAGGCCCGGGCCCCGCAATCAGCTTCTACAGCCATTAGCAACGCCGACTGCTCAGGAAAGGAGGCTGCCGCCTCTGTGGCCTCTGAGTCTATCTCCACGCGCCTGCCTGGGTTACAGGGCAGTGACTGAAGAGGCACGGGGCTTTGGAAGGACAGGAAATGGCCTGTTTTCTGACCCAGATAAAATGCTGACAGTCTGTCACGAAACCATTTTCTGCCCTGAAATTTTATTTACATGTTTTTTCCCTTGAAGGTTCTGTCTTCGTGATACTAAATTCTCAGTGGTGGGGAGGCAGAGTGGGGAGGGTGGGGGTAGGATGTTATTTGTATCAGGGAGCTATCCACTTAAGGATAGAGCTTCAAAGGTGCTTTAACTCTCTGACGTAAGGCCACCATGACGGTCTCTTCTTTCAAATAAGGTATTGATCAGGAGACAGAAGCCGAAAGACTAAATAAAGGAATAAGTAAATGGAACAAAAAGAGTGGACAAATGCCTCTGTTTTTTTCTGATTTTTCTAGAGTAGGCATATGGCAGAAACTGCTTGTCACTTGCCACGGTCTGGTTTCCCTTCCTTCTTGCTAACAGAACTCCAGTTTTGCTGGAGATGATCATCGGTGTTTCCTGCTTAATATATAAATTCACTTCCTCTAAATAACTTTGCATCTTGGGAAAGCTCTGTTACCTAGTTCTTGCCAATAAGATACAGGCAGACGTGTCTGGGGAAAGCATCCCTTCTCAAGATAAAGCAAAGCCTTATGAGAAAGGCTTCTGGATCTTTCCATTTCTTCCCATGTGGGATCAAAATGTGATGCCTGGAAAGGGAGCAGCCATTATGCAATCATGAGGGTGAAGGCCACATGCTGAGGAGGGCAGAATAGGAAATAGGAGTTTGAATCCTTGATGGTCTTGCAGGGCTTCAACCATAGCAGCCTTGGACTCCCTATCTACACAATGTCTTACATATGAGAAAAATGTATATGAGCCCTTTCTGTGCTTAAGCCATGGTGTTTCAAGTTTTCTCTGGCTCAAAGTCAAACATAATGTTATGTAGAGCATGTGTTATTGGTGGAATTGTTTTTAAATATATAACTTTTATGTAGACGGGGAAACCAAAACAACTGGTGTGACTCACTTTATTGTGATATTCACTTTTTTACCATGGTCTGGAACCAAAGTGGCATATCTTTGAGATATGCCTGTATTTATCAATTTATATAGTCATATCTGGGCTTTCCCAATGGATACAGGAGATACAAGTTTGATCCCTGGTTTGGGAAGATCCCCTGGAGGAGGGCATGGCAATTCACTCCAGTATTCTTGCCTGAAAAATCCCATGGATGGAGGAGCCTGATGGGCGTCAGTCCAAAGGGTCATATAGAGTCGGACATGACTGAGCTACTAAGCATGCATGCATATATATATATATATATGTATATATATATATATATACACACACATATACACCCATGTACATATGTATATATATAGTTATGTACATATACAGCTGGATGTTTGCTAGATACTTCCATACAATAGCTTGGTATATTTATTTAATTTGTTCTCACAATCAAGAGATATTTTTAAATGGATATGAAAAGAATACTGTATTGTGAGTAGTACAAATCTGAAATCTTAAATATAAGTGTCAGGAAACTATAGATCCCTAGTAACAAATGAATTGTAGGGCAAGGGAGATGGACATTTTCAGGCCGATTTTCTCTCCTGATTTTCATTCAGGCTCTGTGTCAGCAGACACATGTCAGTGGGTTCTCCAGACTCAGGACTCCTCCCCTGTGTCACAGGCTCCCTGCATGTGTCAGCCTCTATTTGGGTCCTTTGTGTCACCTCCATGGGACTTGAGAACAAGAGGAGCAGATGCAAGCATGGTGGCTCTCGTGTTGCTTTGCTGCCTGTGAGCAGCAAAGTCCTTTGTCTCTGACCCAAGAGTCTCATGTCTTCTTCCAGGACCTATGAAACAGAAACAGGTTAATTTATCAACCTGTAAGTCAGATTAGACCAACTGCCAGGCAAGATAACAGCCTCATAGAAAAACTTTGGAATTGTTAACTCCTTTTCTGTTTCATGTGAAATTATCTACAGGATTTGTGTTATTTCCTTTTTAAAAGCTTGATAGAATTCACCACTAAAGCCATTTGAGACTCACGTTTTACTTGTGGGGAGATCCTGATGATAGATTCAATTCCATTTTTAAGTGACTACACAGATTTTTTTATTTTGTCAGTTTTGGTGACTTGTTTTACAAGGGATTTGTTCACCTCATCTAAATTGTCATATACGTTGCCATATACTTGTTCCTATGGACTTCTCAGGAGACACAGTGGTAAAGAATCTGCCTGCCAATGCTGGAGATACAAAAGACACAGGTTTGATTCCTGGCTCAGGAAGAGACCCTGAAAGAGGAAATGGCAACCCACTCCAGTATTCCTGCCTGAAAAATCTCATGGACAGAGGAGCCTGGCAGGCTACAGTCCATGAGGTCACAAAGAGTCGGATACAACTGAGCACACACACACACTTGTTCATATTTCCTTATTATTCCTTTAATATGTGTAATATATGGAAAAAGCCAAACTCTCGTGTATTCCTGGAAGAAATAGTTTTGGTTTTCATTTTAACTTTCTTGTCTTTATCAAAAGAAATAGTTTGTTACTCTTCAGAGGACTTACTTTCAGTTTTGTTAATTTCCTTTATTTTATATTTATTGATCTCTACTCTTATGTCTATTATTTTTGTCCTTTTGTACTTTGGGTTTAAATTGCTTGTCTCTGTCTAAATTCTTATGGTGGAAATTTAGAGTGATCTCAAGTCTTTTTTCTTTCCTAATTTAAGAATTTTCCTTTAAGTACTGCTATAGAAACATCCCATAAAATTTCATAGGCTATATTTTCATAATTTTTTTCAAATAAAGTTTTCATTTTCTTTGTGATTTTTTCACACATTTTTATGATCTCTTTGATATTTAGAAGGGAGCTCTTCAGTTTCCAAATGTCTAGATTTATTTAGATATGTTATTGATTTATAATCTAAGTCTGTTATTGTCAGCTAACTTCCTTACAAGTCAAGCCTTTTAAGTTTATTGAATATGTTTTCTTCCCAACATATAGTTTATCTTGGAGATTTTGCTATATGCACCTGATAAGGGGTGCTAAAATCTCCATTGGATTGCCGTATTGTTCTTCCAATGTTTACTTTGGGTTTTTTTGTTATCAACATAGTTTATCCCTTAAGTCTTAGCTCTCAGGGCCGGCCCACACAAAGAATGATGTCAAGCTTGCTTTTGGTTTCGTATCCAGGTTGACAGTCTAATACGCCTCCCTAGCCTCTCTGCATGGACGGGTGGTTGGGTGGTTGTGGTTGCTGTTGTGGTTGTTTTGGAGTCCTGTGGAGGAAGGTACTCGAGCAACAAACTTATAGAATGTCATTCTTCCACTCTGCATCAAAGCTATGTTGAACAAAACCTACTTCTAATCCAGCAAAATAAGGGCAAGAGGGCACAGTATACACAATAGCAGTTAGCATGTCATGGCAGTGCCAGCTCCAAAAGGACCCTGGTCAATATCTTGAAGCAACATGTGTCTCAGCTTGCTGCTCACCTAGCCAAAATCCATTCTCTCCTTTATTTTTATTAAAAGAACCCTTGTTTTCAGCTTTTATTGGCAATGCAGCCAAAAAACAAACAAACAAACAAAAAAACCCCAAACAAACAAGCCCTACCATTTTTCAAATTCCATGACAGCAAAGGCTGCCTACAGCACATGGCTTTGTCGCTGAGATAAACTGAAACCTAACCAGGAATTCTTATGTAGTTTCATTTTTCTGGCATGGGTGTCAGCCCTTCTTCCTCATCTTATTCTTCCTGCTTGGAATGCGGAAGGGAGACTAGTGGTATCTTGCGACCATGCAGTAACCATAAGGGTGGAGGAACAAAAAGACAAAATAAATCCAGGGTATTGATGCTATCATGAGGCTACTGCACCAATGTCACCTGCCTATGTCCAGACTTGATATATAAGGACAAGAAAGAACAGCCTAATTCGGTTAACATAATTGTGTTTATATGCAGCGGAACCTAATCCCTGCTGCTGCTGCTGCTGCTAAGTCGCTTCAGTCATGTCCAATTCTGTGCAACCCCATGGACTGCAGCCTACCAGGCTCCTCTGTCCATGGGAGTTTCCAGGCAAGAGTACTGGAGTGGGGTGCCATTGCCTTCTCCAAACCTAATCCCTAACTAACCCCAAAAGAGAAATTTATTAAGAGACACGTGACTCTATCAGAAGCCAAGTTCAAACTTTGGCCTGAGAGTTACACTTCCACACTTTCTACTCTTCTTGAAAAATTTCCATAAAAAGTAAACTTCAAAACTTTCTATGTTATTATGCAAAGAACTCAGTGCAGGCTTTCACCCATTTTGCATCATTTCGGTAATCAGAAGTCCTCCAAATAGTGGTTTTCTCTCTCCTTGAAATATCACTTCTTTTTCTGAAATGAAATATTAAGCCCAGGCCATACCGAGGAAGATTGTTGACTGCCCTTCTGTAGAATAATTTGACTTCTTACACAGTTTGAAAGACATTACATGGTGAAATTTGTACAAAATTATTTTCTTATCTGGGACCTCAGCAAATGTGTTTCTATAACTGCCTTGGCCTTTTCTCTCTTGAATTGACATCACGTTAAATCCTTTTCTTTTTGGGAGTGCTGAATTCTCAGTGTGCAGTACAAATCCCTTTTGCATTAGCAGTGAACCTCAGATGAAATTTCTTACATGCTTGTGCTGGGGAATTAATCGACCCGTTTACAATCAAGCTGTCACATGAGTATCTACTGATGCAAACTTCTACATCTGAAAAAGATACCAATTCCAATTGACATTTAGGATAAGGCTCTGAAGGCCCAGGTCGAGAGTTAGTACATGAGTAGAATGCAGTGCTTCTCAGCTCTGTTAACCTAAATTTGAATATTCTGTGAAGTTGAGTGCTTAGTCCTGAAAGACTGTGAAACTTGTATCTGTGCATGCACAGGGGCATGCATGCGCACACACACACACACACACACACACACACACACACACACACACACCCTAGCATTTTCCAATTGCTTCATGAATGAAAATAAAGGAACAGGAAAAAAAAAAGCTGGAGTCAATATTTAACAAGTAAGCAAAAAGTGCAGAATTCTAGATATCTAACAGCTTTGAGTCTTATAAACTTTTCAAGACTAAGAGATTAATAATGGAAAATAGAGCCTATTGTGAATTAATCACTAGTCCAAATTGGGTCCAAGCCAATAACAATGAGATCAGAAATGTCAAAGAATCCTTCTTGAAGCTTGACAGATAAACTCTGAACCCTGTCTGCATGATATGAACAATATGAAAATATTGTTCTTAGTTTTTTTTGTATAAGTTTCAAGACAGCTACAAATTACTTAAGACTGAGTTTTTTGTTGTTGGTGACTTGAGCAGCTGATTAAAATTACATGAGCTAAATGTTTGACAAAAACTGATCTTATATTTGTCTGTTGAACTGGAACTTTGTTCTGCTAGGAATATAAATCTATTTTACTTTATTATGACCATTGTGTTCTTATTAAAACCTCAAAATACAATAGATTGGACTAAATCATCTTCTTGGGACTTTTGTTTGTTCTATTACGTAGATAGAGGTGGATACACATAGAGCTGATGAGTTATTGCCAGGTAGATAAATGTGATTAAGAAGGCTAGAGCATGCTGAACCTTCTTAAACAAGCTCACTATATTTATATCTGACCTTTAGTTGATGGTGTAACCTGCTTCTCTATGGTCTGTCAAGCTCAGGATTGAGTATTTTTCTGTAAACTGCACACACCTTTGATTGCTTCATGCTAGCGAGGTCCATCTGTTGCTGTCATTTCACAGCCATCAGTTTTAATGTTGCTGCTGCTGCTGCTGCTATGTTGCTGCTGCTGCTAAGTCGCTTCAGCCGTGTCCGACTCTGTGCGACCCCAGAGACAGCAGCCCACGAGGCTCCCCCGTCCCTGGGATTCTCCAGGCAACAACACTGGAGTGGGTTGCCATTTCCTTCTCCAATGCATGAAAGTAAAAAGTGAAAGTGAAGTCGCTCAGTCGTGTCCGACTCTTTGCAACCCCATGGACCGCAGCCTACCAGGCTCCTCCATCCATGGGATTTGCCAGGCAAGAGTGCTGGAGTGGGTGCCATTGCCTTCTCCGAGTTTCACTGTTACCTAACTTCAAATCATGCCTCAGCGCCGTCCAGCCACTTTCAGAATGTCCACAAAGTAGATACCACCGAATAATGACAGGATCCAGGCACTTCTGCTTTCAGCGCCAGGTCCATTCTCAGCTTCAGGATAATTTCTGGCGTTCTCTTCTTCTCTGTCATGGCCAGAAATACTTTGCTTAATCTCTGCTCCTATTGCCTGCTGTCCCCTCCCTCTGTTTTGCTTCCACTTCTCCAAATGACTTGCATTTCCTAAAACAACACACAGGCTGCTGACGCCCTAAGAATTTTCCAGTAACTCTTTATGTGAAACTGGCAGGGATGTAAAATAAAAACAATGAATTTGCAAGTAGGAAGATTTCAAACCTCTTATAGTTTTGATCTTTGGTCTAAAATGACCAAGTGCCTGCCTGGGTTGCTACCTGAAAGCTGTTAAGAGTTCTGTTCTCAACTTTTGTTTCTTAAGAATAGTGCCTCACTAAGCCCTTCCCCACATTCTGACCCAGTCAAGGCAGGTAATATATTGTTGCCCATCCATGTGCCTCAAGTGGAAATGCCACATTTTTAGTATTTCAAGTGTACAACATGATGATTCTTTTCCTTTTTAAAACTGAAATATAGTTGATTTACAATGTTGTGTTAGATGCAGATGTACAGCAAAGTCAATCAAATATATATACACACACACATACTCATACATACATTTTTTTCAGATTCTTTTACCTTATAGGTTATTACAGAATATTGAGTGCAACTCACTGTGCAATGCCACAGTTTTGAAGGATATCCTTGATATAATTTCTCACTAGAACAAATGTGGTCTTCACCAGAAATCTAATGTTTATAGTAATTACCTTCTGAGAACTGGTTCCGTTTTGTCTTTCAGTTTGCCCAATAAAACTTAGTGTACATTGATGTAGTTATTTTAATTCTTTTCATAAGTAATTTGACAGCAATTGTGGGGAAACTATCTTGGAAAATGGTTGGTAACTGAATGACAATGCCATGAAGCAAATATACAAAAGTACTACTGTTCTTGAAAAGTGGAAAGTGAAAGTTAATCGCTCATTTGTGTCCGACTCTTTGCAACTGTATAGTCCATGGACTTCTCTAGGCCAGAATACTGGAGTGGGTAGCCTTTCCCTTCTCCAGGGAATCTTCCCAAACCAGGGATTGAACCCAGGTCTCCCACATTGCAGGTGGATTCTTTACCAGCTGAGCCACAAGGGAAGCCCAAGAATACTGGAGTGTGTAGCCTATCCCTTCTCCAGGGGAGTCTTCCAGACACCCCCCATACCAGGGTCTCCTGAGCTGCAGGTGGATTTTTTACCAACTGAGCTATAAGCTCTTAATCTTTTCCAAAATTGCCAAATACCACATATTTCAAAATTGTACTATGAAACTTTAAAGCTCACTTATGATGAATTGCAGGAAATATTTACCTGACTAAATAAAATTTCTCTAGAAAATGCCATAGTACAGTTTTGGTATCCTTTTTTCTTCTTAGGTAACTAAATACTTTGAAGTTAGTTGAAACATGGTCCTTTAGAGGTTAAATGAAACTTTAAAAAACAGATAATTTTATCATATAAAATCATTTCCAGAAAAAAATGACTGCACAAGTCATTTTATGAGCTTAATATCTTGATATTAAAATTATATAAGGATAATACAAAACAAACAGGATACAGTCTACTTCTGAACACAGATAAGAAAATACTAAATAAAATGTTAGCCAAATACTGTCTATTAAGGACAATGTAGTGTGAATTTGTAGGAATAATCTCAGGAATGGTATAGCAGTTTACTGATCAAAACTCTTGTCAGTGTAATTCATCGTAGAGTGGACTAAAAAAAATATTATCACCTCGGTAGATAAAGAAAGATATTTAATAAATTTTATATTTATTTAACGGTAAAACAAAAGAAACTAAGAAAACTGAGAGCAAATATGATGTCTTTAACTTAATAAAAGTATTCATTTAAAAGGTTCAGTTAGACAGTGTTTATTGACAAAAATTTGAACACAATAAAGCAAGGATATCTTTTATCACCACTACCATTCAGTATAGTACTGAAGGCCCTAACCAACACAATAAGACAAGGAAAATAATTAACAATGATAAGAATTTGAAAGGAAGAGATAAAACTGTCATTATTTGTCACTGATAAGATTACATAGAAAACCCAACAGAATGAACAAATTAATGTATCTAATAAAAGAGTTAAGTGAAATTGCCAGGTATAAGGTTAACGTTAAAGATTAATAGCATTTTTCTATACTTCTAGTGTCAAAATATTGGTTCTCTAAAAGTTGATAAATAAAACTTTTTTAAAACATATGATTCTTATCTTTGTAAAGCAAACCAACTCATTTTATGAGCCTAATATAACCCCAATATTTATTTATAAACTGCAGTTATGTACTTTACAAACAACATAGTGTAGAGACTAAAAGCAAGACTGCCTTGGGGTCACACCTGTGTGAACTTAAGCAAGTTATATGATCATTCTGCCTCATTTGTCTTGCCTATAAAATGAGAAGAAAAAAACTTCCACTTAGGGTATTGTGAGGATTAAGTGAGTTAATACGTAGAAAGCATTTGTATAGCACAAAGTTGGTGTCATATAAAAGTCAGCTATTATTATTCTAGAACTAATATATTAATACATTAGTTACTATTAACCTAAAAATTAAAATGTTAAAATAAAAATAAATATTTACAGATGTTCTAATATTTTCTTCTTTTCCTCAATTGAGTGTACATAATTTACATTGGAGTCTATCACTTTAACAGTAAAAACTAACTAAAAATAGAAGATAATATTCCACTTAAAATATCAACCCAAAATATGAAATCCTAGGAATTAGACCAATACAAGATTTCTAAAATTAATCAAATGAGACCTTAATAAAATAAGGCATGTTGACATTTTTAAAGCTATTGATAGTTTCCCAAGTTTATCTAAAACTCAGTGTGTGTGAGTATCTATCTATCTATCTATATCTATATCTATCTCAATATAATCAATAGCTCAGTAGAATTTGCAGGAGAACATGAAACTGATTTTAAATATAATAAGGTTTACACATTCATACAAAGCTAATATAATTTTGAGAAGGAAGACTTAAGTAGGAACTCATGCACTATTAAGACATATAATAACACGATACTAAGAAACAGTATAGAATTGGTATAGGAACAGATAGACCAACAAAACAGAATAAAGAGACTGAGCAGAATTATATCTGAAGGCTAACTGCATATAACAATGATGGCGTCACAGATGTGCGTGTGCTAAGTCACTTCAGTCACATGCAACTGTTTGCCACCCTGTGGACTGTAGCCCACCAGACTCCTCTGCCCATGGGATTCTCTAGGCAAGGATACTGGAGTGGGTTGCCATGCCATTCTCCAGGGGTCTTTCCAAACCAGGGATCAAACCCTCATCTCCTGTGGCTCCTGCAGTGCAGGGGGATTCTTTACTGATAAGACATGGGGAAAGCCCAATGGCATCATAGGTAAGAGGCCTAAATGTAAACATAAATTTATCCAGGGTATGCTGCATGACAAGCCAACCTAAAGTCTCACTGGCTTCTGACAATAGACTTTTTATTTCTTACTTGCAAGTTTATGATCAGATAAGAGAAGGTGCATTCAGTCAGCCAAAGGTGTCCAATGGTTGGGCCTGTCAATGATGTTGTGAAGTCTATTCCTTTGCAGGGACACATGGCAGGAATGGGTTAATAACAGTGATGTGAAGGAGTGAATGGGTAACTGTGAATAACCACCAATCATCATAATAAAACTATAAACAACATTAATAGAAAAAATGTGGGGAGGTATTTTTATGACATTAAAATACCTTGGACTTGGGGATACAAATTATAATGTAAAATACTGATAAGTTCAAATAAATAAAAACTAAGACTGAAGATAGAAAAGTTAGTCTATGTATGATGAATTGGGAAAGGCAGTTAGCATGATGTGGGCATTACTTCCTGGAATACAATAAGAACTCATGCATACATAAAAGAAAGGAAAACACTATATGTTTCAAGAGAACAGAAATTTTTCTCTGCCCTGATCGCTGTTGTATCCCCAGAGCTCAGATGAGCGCCTGGCAATACTGACCCCTCCTCCTAGCGTTTAATCTGCCTCAAGATTCACGTCCCATCTGTCCTAGTCTCCAAGACAGACATATAAATTTCCTGTTGCTGCTGTAAGTAGTACATGTTTAGGGGCTTAAAATGACACACATTTATTCTCTAACTGTTCTGAAGGTTAGAGTTCAGAATCAGTCTCCCTGGCCAGGAGGTCAGCAGGGCTAGCTCCTTCTGCAGGTTCGCCTGCGTTCCTTTGGTGCCTGTCTCCCTCCTCCATTTTCAAAGGTGTCATCACGTCTCCTTCACTGACTGCATCTGTACTCACACTACCTTTTTTGTTTTTGACCCTCATGCCTCTTCTTATCAGACCCTCATGATTACGTTGAGCACACTCAGATAATTCAGGATCATCTTATTTCACACTCTTTAATCACAGCTGTCAAATCCCTTTTGCCACTTAAGGAAACTTGTTCACAAATTCCATGGATCAGATCATGAACGTATTGGTGGGGGGAGCATTATTCAGCTCTCTCCCTGCACCCCAGGCTTTCTCAACCTTGGCACAATTAGCGCTTTTGAATGGATAATTAATTATTTGTTCTGGTGGCTTGTCCTGAACCATATAGAATATTTAGTAGCATCTTTTCCCTGGATCCATTAGATCCTAGAACTGTCTCTTCCCCCTGGATGTGACCAAATGTTATGGATCAAGACCCACTGCTTCATGCCCTTCTGGGGATCACTTAATAAAGCATATCTAAACATGTTAATCTGCTGCACAGAATCCTGTTTGTCCCCCTATTCCTTTCAACAGAATCTCCTACCCTCTCTAATAGAAAGAACCCCTCACACTTAGCATACCATTCAATTTTCCGTAACCTGGCTTCTCTGATTTCTCCCGGCCCCATCTGCCCCTACTCCCCGTCCTCTTGTCCTTCAGATATTCTTGTAGTTCCCCAGATATGAGATTATGAGATTCTCTCATACCTCCTGGCATTGTAAATATGCTTCCCCCATCTGCCTAAAATTCCCCGTTTCCTTTTTCTTTATGCAATGAACTCGTACTTATATGTCCTCAGAATTTAGCTGAGATGCCTGGGACCAAGGTCTCCTCCCTGTGTCTGCTGGGAGCACCTGAGGTTACCTCTGTTTGCATGCTGGTGTTTATTTCTTATTCTCTCTGCACTGGTTGGTGAGCTGTCTAGATCTCTGACTTTTATCCATTTCCATGGATCTAGCCATCTTCCTGCAACAAACTCAGGGCCCAATAATTTCACTGCTTTTCAAATGAATGAGGAAATGGCCTCATTCAAATAAATGAGGAAATGGCCTCAAGTTCATGCCTCAACTTGAGAGTGCTCTCCAGTAGCTGAAACAGAGAGGAATGTTGCTTCAAGGTATTTACAAAAATAATACACTTTTCTATTCCAGAACAGAAAATAAATTCATTGTCCTACCCTTTCTCATAGAAACAACCCCCCACAAAGAGAGTATCTGTGCTGTTTTGTGTTTATGAACTGCTTATTGTTTGTCCCAAATTAAGTTCATGCTCAGAAACTATCTTGGCTTACTAAATATGCTTAAATTAAGAAATAAATCAGAAAAATCCTTCTCATGGAGGATCTGGCAAAATTGAAGTGCCCTGTCCTAGACTTCACATCATTGTGAAAAGGTCAGATGTGTCAGAGCAGTTCTGTGGGCCACCTCGGAGCCCACAGTTGGCTCTGCAATTTCGATTTTGACTTTGTAAGAAGAAAACTGTGAGCTGGCACTTCCAGCCTTCACAATGAAACAAAATCCGCTGCTTTGCAAAGCCTCAGCATTTGGTATTTGCTCCAGATAATAGATGTGTCAAAAATGGTTTCTGTTGCTATGCATTTTATGCTTCTTCTTATAGCCTAACATTAAAAGTTTCTCTTAATGGGCAGAAACTGGAGACTCTTTAGTAAATATCACTGAAAACACCTGCATGTGATGTTCACTAATGACTATTTCCTCTATTCAGAGCTCAAATTAAGAGGGTGTTCAGAGAGGATGGGTGTTCTATCTCTACTTGGTAAATATATTCAGGTAATTTATGTAAAACAGAAATTAAAAGAAATTTCCCCCATACTACATTTTTATCATTCAAGCTAAAAATCTGTCCACAGACATTGTAAAGAGAAGAGTAAAAGCAAAGTTTCATTACACAAAATGTGTCAATGCTTAATATGCTAAAGGTGGCTCAGCGGTAGACAGTCCACCTGCCAGCGCAGGAGCCATAGGAGATCTGGCTTCAATCCTGGGTCGGGAAGGTCCCCCGGAGGAGGGAATGGCAACCCACTCCAGTGTTCTTGCCTGGGAAATCCCGTGGACAGAGGAGACTAGCGAGTTACAGTCCATGGGGTCATGAAAGAGTTGGACACCACTTAATGACTAAACAAGAACAGCAGATAAGCTAAAGGAAGCTTTTGAGATTGTCTTTAATTCCCACATGAGGCTGACTAAGATGTATGTTTCCTCTAAACAACCATTTCATAAGTTGTTGCTAAATATATTTGATTGTGGATAGTGTCATATAAGTGATGTTGCTGAAAACATTTGCCTAAGACCTTGGCTGGCCTGGTTGAATCCCAAGTCTGTTACCTTGAACATGTTACATAACCTCTCTGAGCCCTAGTTCTTACATTTGTAAAATGTATCTGTAAAGTTTCTTAGAGGATATGCATTCAGCTAGGATTTAATGGCATCCCACTCCAGTACTCTTGCCTGGAAAATCCTATGGACGGAGGAGCCTGGTAGGCTGCAGTCCATGGGGTCGCTGAGGGTCAGACATGACTGAGCTACTTCACTTTCACTTTGCACTTTCATGCATTGGAGAAGGAAATGGCAAACCACTCCAGTGTTCTTGCCTGGAGAACCCCAGGGGTGGGGGAGCCTCGTGGGCTGCCGTCTCTGGGGTTGCACAGAGTCGGACATGACTGAAGTGACCTAGCAGTAGCAGCAGGATTTAAGATTGGGAGAATTTCAGGAAACTGGGATGAAGACAAAGTTAACAAATCCTGATAATCATAAACTTTCTCAAACTTAATTGTCTGAAAGTCTCATAAAATCAACCTATTTACCTTAAGTCAATTAATAGAATTTTGATAGGGGGTCTTCCTGTGCCAAGGGTATGTATAATTGTGAAAGTAAAGCCTCACAAAGTGAAAAAAAAAAAAAAGAAATAAGAAAACGTGAGAATTATAGCATGAGCCAAGAAACAGAAAGTACAGAGAACAGCAAATAGGATTTATCCTAATTCCTTGAATTTGTAGTGTTTTACAGTTTTTGAAGTGCTTTCCTATATCTTATCTTAATTGTGAATCGAAGCAAAAAACATCATGTGGAGGTTTATAAGAAAAGTATGTTTTATTTTACATAAGAAAAAAGTGCGTTCTAGAGAAAATGAATGGCTTTTATAAAGTCATCAAATAATAAATAATGCTTAAGAAGAAATAGAGTCTAAAGCAGAGTAGGTTTACTTGCAATGGTGACATGACTCTTTATAAACACTGAAGATGCACAGTTGCATACAAGTTTGCTCCTCATTGCATGTAAGGAGGGATAACAGAGAAATATGCAAAGACTCAAAGGCTAGTCACAGTGAAACAAAATCTGTCTTGGCCTCGAGGGGCACATTAGTGACATCTCGCAATGTCTTCAGTGTTACTCCCCAGCTCTTAACTCAGCTCTCTGGAGGATGGTAAACGTAATTCTAATTAAAGATTTTATTTGATCCAAATGTGCACCAGTACACAACAGCTAAAGAGAATAAGTCCATGACAAATCAGTCAGATGACTGAAAACTGTGATGGTTATAAAATATGTTCACAAATTATTTGATTCTTCTCGCTTCTAGGGATAAAGCTAAATTCCCCTCGCTTCCCCTCTGGGGGCTGTTCAGAATGACTGGATTCTAATGAACAGAAGTGAGGGTATGGGTGTGACGCTGCGGAGACAAGGAGTAAAGACCATTACAGCTTTCTCCTTGCCTTGTCGCTTGGATCACACACTCTGGGATGTCACCTGCCACATCAGGAAAACAGCTGAGCACCCCTCTGCTGAGACCCATAATGGAGAAGCCAAGGCCTCCTGCCAATAGCTGTGCAAGAGAGCCTTCTCTTATATGGGTATTCTAGCTACAATCAAGCATTTAGACTGAAACTGCTTGACAAGCACTGATCTAGAACCACTCAGCCCAACCCCTACAAATTCTTGACCTGCAGAAACTTTGAAATATGAAATGAAGTAATTGGTTAGGTAGCAAAAAGTAAATAAATAAATAAAAAGGTAAACCTGAATAAACTGTATGAAGACTCAGTATCAGTTAAGTAGCTCAGTCATGTCCGACTCTCTGCGACCCCATGAAGCACAGTAGGCCAGGCCTCCCTGTCTATCACCAACTCCCGGAGTTTACCCAAACGCATGTCCATTGAGTCGGTGATGCTGTCTAACCATCTCATCCTCCGTCGTCCCCTTCTTCTCCTGCCTTCAATCTTTCCCAACATAAGGGTCTTTCAAAAGAGTCAGCTCTTCTTATCAGGTGGCCAAAATATTGGAGTTTCAGCTTTAACATCAGTCCTTCCAAACAACACCCAGGACTGACTTCCTTTAGGATGGACTGGATGGATCTCCTTGCAGTCCAAGGGACTCTCAAGAGTCTCCTCCAACACCACAGTTAAAAGCATCAATTCTGTGCTCAGCTTTCTTTAAGGTCCAACCCACACAACCATACATGACCACTGGAAAAACCATAGCCTTGACTAGATGGACCTTTGTGGACAAAGTAATATCTCTGTTTTTCAATATGCTATCTAGGTTGGTCATAACTTTTCTTCCAAGGAGTAAGCATCTTTTAATTTCATGGCTGCAATCACCATCTGTACTGATTTTGGAGCCCAACAAAATAAAGTTAGCCACTGTTTCCACTGTTTCTCCATCCATCTGCGATGAAGTGATGGGACCAGGTGCCATGGTCTTGTTTTCTGAATGTTGAGCTTTAATCCAACTTTTTACCTGTCCTCTTTCACTTTTATCAAGAGGCTCTTTAGTTCTTCACTTTCTGCCATAAGGGTGGTGTCATCTGCATATCTGAGGTTATTGATATTTCTCCCGGCAATCTTGATTCCAGTTTGTGTTTCTTCCAGTCCACCGTTTCTCATGATGTACTCTGCATAGAAGTTAAATAAGTAGGGTGACAATATACAGCCTTGACATACTCCTTTTCCTATCTGGAACCAGTCTGTTGTTCCATGTCCAGTTCTAACTGTTGCTTCCTGACCTGCATACAGGTTTCTCAAGAGGCAGGTCAGGTGGTCTGGTATTCCCATCTCTTTCAGAATTTTCCACAGTTTATTGTGATCCACACAGTCAAAGGCTCTGGCATAGTCAATAAAGCAGAAAGAGATGTTTTTCTGGAACTCTGTTGCTTTTTTGATGATCCAGAGGATGTTGGCAATTTGATCTCTGGTTCCTCTTCCTTTTCTAAACCCAGCTTGAACATCTGGAAGTTCACAGTTCACATTTTGCTGAAGTCTGGCCTGGAGAATTTTGAGCATTACTTTGCTATCATGTGAGATGAGTGCAATTTTGCAGTAGTTTGAGCATTCTTTGGCATTGTGTTTCTTTGGGATTGGAAGGAAAACTGACCTTTTCCAGTCCTGTGGCCACTGTTGAGTTTTCCAAATTTGCTAGCATGTTGAGTGCAGCACTTTCACAGCATCATCTTTCAGGATTTGAAATAGCTCCACTGGAATTCCATCACCTCCACTAGCTTTGTTAGTAGTGATGCTTCCTAAGGCCCACTTGACTTCACATTCCAGGATGTCTGGTTCTAAGTGAATGATCACACCATCGTGATTATCTTGGTCGTGAAGATCTGTTTTGTACAGTTCTTCTGTGTATTCTTGCCACCTCTTCTTAATATCTTCTGCTTCTGTTAGGTCCAGACCATTTCTGTCCTTTATCAAGCCCATCTTTGAATGAAATGTTCCCTTGGTGTCTCTAATATTCTTGAAGAGATCTCTAATCTTTCCCATTCTATTGTTTTCCTCTATTTATTTGTATTGATTGCTGAGGAAGGCTTTGTTATCTTCCTTGCTATTCTTTGGAACTCTGCATTCCGATGGGTATATCCTTCCTTTTCTCCTTTGCTTTTTGCTTCTCTTCTTTTCACAGCTTTTTGTAAGGCCTCCTCAGACAGCCATTTTGCTTTTTTGCATTTCTTTTTCTTGGGGATTGTCTTGATCCCTGTCTCTTGTACAATATCACGAACCTCTGTCCATAGTTCATCAGGCACTCTGTCTAGCAGAACTAATCCCTTAAATCTATTTCTCACTTCCACTGTATAATCATAAGGGATTTGATTTAGGTCTTACCTGAATGGTCTAGTGGTTTTCTCCTCTTTCTTCAATTTCAGTCTGAATTTGGCAATAAAGAGTTCATGGTCTGAGCCACACTCAGCTCCCAGGCTTGTTTTTGTTGACTGTATAGAGCTTCTCCATCTTTGGCTGCAAAGAATATAATCAATCTGATTTCGGTGTTGACCATCTGGTGATGTCCATGTGTAGAATCTTCTCATGTGTTGATGGAAGAAGGTGTTTTCTATGACCAGTGGGTTCTCTTGGCAAAACTCTATTAGCCTTTGACCTGCTTCATTCTGTATTGCAAGGCCAAATTTGCCTGTTACTCCTGGTATTTCTTGGCTTCCTACTTTTGCACTCCAGTCCCCTTTAATGAAAAGGACATTTTTTGGGGGGTGTTAGTTCTAAAAGGTCTTGGAGTCTTCATAGAACCATTCAACTTCAGCTTCTTTAGTGTTACTGGTCAGGGTATAGAATTGGATTACTGTGATATTGAATGGTTTACCTTGGAAATGAACAGAGATCACTCTGTTGTTTTTGAGATTGCATCCAAGTACTGCATTTCAGACTCTTTTGTTGACTATGATGGCTACTCCATTTCTTCTAAGGGATTCAGAAAAATATCGATTTCTGCTTTATTGACTATGCCAAAGCCTTTGACTGTGTGGATCACAATAAACTGAGGAAAATTCTGAGAGAGACGGGCATACCAGACCACCTGACCTGCCTCTTAAGAAACCTATATGCAGGTCAGGAAGCAACAGTTAGAACTGGACATGGAACAACAGACTGGTTTCAGATAGGAAAAGGAGTACATCCAGTCTGTGTATTGCCACCCTGCTTATTTAACTTCTATGCAGAGTACATATGCAGAGAAATGCTGGACTGGAAGAAACACAAACTGGAATCAAGATTGCCGGGAGAAATATCAATAACCTCAGATATGCAGATGACACCTCTCTTATGGCAGAAAGTGAAGAGGAACTAAAAAGCCTCTTGATGAAAGTGAAAGAGGAGAGTGAAAAAGTTGGTTTAAAGCTCAACATTCAGAAAACGAAGATCATGGCATCCGGTCCCATCACTTCATGGGAAATAGATGGGGAAACAGTGGAAACAGTGTCAGACTTTATTTTGGGGGGCTCCAAAATCACTGCAGATGGTGACTGCAGCCATGAAATTAAAAGACGCTTCCTCCTTGGAAGAAAAGTTATGACCAACCTAGATAGCATATTCAAAAGCAGAGACATTACTTTGCCAACTAAGATCCGTCCAGTCAAGGCTATGGTTTTTCCAGGGGTCATGTATGGATGTGAGAGTTGGACTGTGAAGAAGGCTGAGCGCTGAAGAATTGATGCTTTGAACTGTGGTGTTGGAGAAGACTCTTGAGAGTCCCTTGGACTACAAGGAGATCCAACCAGTCCATTCTAAAGGAGATCAGCCCTGGGATTTTTTTGGAAGGAATGATGCTAAAGCTGAAACTCCAGTACTTTGGCCACCTCATGCAAAGAGTTGACTCACTGGAAAAGACTCTGACGCTGGGAGGGATTGGGGGCAGGAGGAGAAGGGGACGACAGAGGATGAGATGGCTGGATGGCATCACTGACTCGATGGACGTGAGTCTGAGTGAACTCCGGGAGTTGGTGATGGACAGGGAGGCCTGGCGTGCTGCAATTCACAGGGTCGCAAAGAGTCAGACATGACTGAGCGACTGAACTGAACTGAACTGAACTGCCCACAGTAGTAGATATAATGGTCATCTGAGTTAAATTTACCCATTCCAGTCCATCTTAGTTCTCTGATTCCTAGAATGTCAACATTCACTCTTGCCATCTCCTGTTTGACCACTTCCAATTTGCCTTGATTCGTGGATATAACATTCCAGGTTCCTATGCAATATTGCTCTTTACAGCATCTGTCCTTGCTTCTATCACCAGTCCCATCTACAACTGGGTGTTGTTTTGTTTTGGCCCTATCCCTTCATTCTTTCTGGAATTATTTTTCCACTGATCTCCAGTAGCATATTGGGCACCTACCAACCTGGGGAGTTCATCTTTCAGTGTCCTATCGTTTGCCTTTTTATACAGTTCATGGGGTTCTCAAGGCAAGAATACTGAAGTGGTTTGCCATTCCCTTCTCCAGTGGACCACTTCTTCAGACCTCTCCACCATGACCCATCCATCTTGGGTGGCCCCACAGGGCATGGCTTAGTTTCATTGAGTTAGACAAGGCTGTGGTCCATGTGATCAGATTGGCTAGTTGTCTGTGATTTTGGTTTCAGACTGTCTGCCCTCTGATGCCCTCTCTCAGCACCTACCGTCTTCCCTGGGTTTCTGTTACCTTTGACATGGGGTATCTCTTCGTGGCTGCTCCAGCAAAGCACAGCTGGTGCTCCTTACCTTGGATGTGGGATAGCTCCTCTCAGCCATGGCCCCTGAGCTTGGGCATATGAAGACTGTCTTCCATCAAAGGGCAGAAATCATGACTGAATTTGGGTTGTTAGGGAATAGGATTCTTCCTTGACTATTTTGTAACCTGACCTAGAAGCGTAAACAGTAATTAAACTAGGAAGTACAAAGAATCCTGAGCCTGATCCAGCTAACTTTTTATGACTAATCTCTCCCTACAGAGAGAAAGACATTATTTTCCCAATTTTTAAATTTAAATCATTAGTATATATATTCTTCTGGTTTAATGATGGCCGTGATATGCTTACTAAATTTTTGATAAATTGACATTGTGTTTTAATGTGCTATATTTTAATTTTCAAAAAGGATTAGATTTTTCATTATTTAAAAAGATGTATGGAGTCATTATATATTTTCATATGTGCAACATTATGTAAATTCGAAAAACTATGTATTGCCTCAAATTTATATAGAGCCCTGCCTTTTTGCAAAACAATTTCAAATGGTACTCATCTCGGACATCCCAAAACAGAATATTTGTATGAATTTTTGTAGAATCTTGCTTAGCTCAGGTATCAAAAAATGAAGTGGATTTTAACATAGACACTAAGATATACTTGGCATATTAGGCCACGTTTTCTAAGACATGCTAAACCTATAGGTGAAGTGAAGTCGCTCAGTCGTGTCGGACTATTTGCCACCCCATGGACTGTAGCCTAACCAGGCTCCTCTGTCCATGGGATTTTCCAGGCAATAGTACTGGAGTGGATTGCCATTTCCTTCTCCAGGGGATCTTCCCGACCCAGGGATCGAACCCAGGTCTCCCACATTGTAGAAAGACGCTTTACCGTCTGAAACCTATAGGAGAAAAGTAAAAGCTGCTTGTTGTAAAAACCTTCCGGAGTCCCTCTGCGCCCACCCAAGCCTGAGGAGGGCCTGCAGAAACCTGAGGCCTGCCAGGCCACCTCGGACTTTGGGAAGAGTAAGAGAATCAGGTCACAAAACGTGCGTGTACCGTTCAGCTCAACGACAAGGGCAGAACTTCAAAGCAAAGGAAACAAAATTAGAGTTTCTGAGGATATACAGATCGGCCCCCAGAGGAAGGTGGTGAGTGAGAAGCAACAATTCTCTCCTTTCTATTGCACCCCCGCGTCTGTGCCCGAAGGCTGGGCCACTGCGCCTGCGCCGAGAAGCCGGCCCGGGGAGGTGGGGAGGGTGCGGCTGGAGAGGCGGGGCCGGGGCGGGGCCAGGAGCGCGCGAGATTTGAACTTCTAGGAGGAGCTAAGTATCTCCGCTGAGGTGAAGTTACGCGGCAGTTTTCTCAGCTGGCTTTGCAACTTAGTGGGGCGCAGCGCGGGCCCGGGCGATGGTGGAAGGCCCGGGTTGTACTCGAAATGGAGAGAAGATCCGGGCGCGTGTGCGCCCGGGCCAGGCGGTGACTGACGTGCGGGGCCGCGCGCTGCAGGGCCTGGGGGGGCCCGGCTCGCCGCCCGCCGCCTCCAGGCCTGCGGGCCCCTCACAGGTGAGCAGCTTCCGTGTCTCGCTAGGGGATCAGCAGTGGGAGATAGAACAGAAAGCTCATCGGGTTTCCAGGGTCCAAAGTGCCTTAGCTCTGGTCAAGGCTTCCTGCTGCTGCTGCTAAGTCACTTCAGGCGTGTCCGACTCTGTGCGACCCCGTGGACAGCAGCCCACCAGGCTCCTCGGTCCACTGGAGTGCCCAGGCAAGAATACTGAAGTGGGTTGTCACTTCCTTCTCCACAAGGCTTCCTGGGGCCTCGCCTTGCCTAACACGTACCTTGACCTCACCTGAGGGAGAATGCCCTACTGGTGCGCCTGCGCGGTTGAGGGTTGGTTGCTGGACCGCCGAGTTAAGGCCACATTGGAGATGCCCAGGTGGGAAGTGATGGAAGGTGTTTTATTCCATGCCACCTTGCTTAGCTTCTTTACAACCCAGCAAAAGATGGTTTCCTTCTATCCATAGCCGCATTTTCTGCCGTTAATATTTTCAGTACTCCAGTACTCTTGCCTGGAAAATCCCATGGACGGAGGAGCCTGGTAGGCTGCAGTCCATGGGGTCGCTGAGAGTTGGACACGACTCAGTGACTTCACTTCCACTTTTCACTTTCATGCATTGGAGAAGGAAATGGCAACCCACTCCAGTGTTCTTGCCTGGAGAATCCCAGGGACGGGGGAGCCTGGTGGACTGCCGTCTCTGGGGTCGCACAGAGTTGGACACGACTGAAGCGACTTAGCAGCAGCAGCAGCAGCTGCTGTTGATATTATCAGATGCCTGAAACCTCTGTTTGTTTTTTTTTTTTTTTTCTGTTTTTCACGTTTTAAAAACAGTAAGCTTGTAGAATAAAATTCTAGCTTCTCGCCTGCCTAATATTCTCCAACTGAAAGTGTATTATAACTAATATATAATCCTAAAATTTCCCACAGAAGGTTTGGCACCACCCTGTCCACTCAACTCAATATTGCCATCTAATGAAGGGGCAGAACCATTTTGGATCCCTTAAGTGAATTTATTTCTTTTTAAAGGAAGTTGTAGCACAGCTTCTTGCCACTCAGGCATGCATTGCAGGTGGTGTGATTTTCATTTGGTAAGAACTTAGAACTTGTACTGAAAATATTCTGATTAAACCTCGTGCCTTAAAAGCCCTTCAGATGTACGGATGATTGTATTTCATGAATGCATGCATTATTGCGCTGTACTTCAATTTCTCCTGCAAAGCTTCATCATAGCCTTTGGTCTTGGAAGAAAAAGTTGCTTGCTATGAAATTAGCATATGCTTACAAGTTGAAACAAATGAAGTTCTAAGTCTGAGTAAATACATTTTCAAACTTGGACAAAGAGTAATTTTTGCATCTCCTTCCAATTGCCCTTGTGTTTTATTTATTTTGACTATATGTCAGTTAGTACTCTGTACCTGTTCTTTTATTATAGTATTTCTCTCAAAATCATTTCAGGATACCACAGAGGTGAATCCTGAGTAGTCTCTTAAGAGTATTAATGTTTATAGAAAAATCACTCATTCAACAGAATTTTGAATACTCAAGGAACCTCAGTAACAATCTAACACTTCCCCTTGTGGAGGCTATTCTTTAGTTGGGAAGGTACATAGACATTCATTAGGTGAAAACAGAAAGAAATATAAGTTGATTAAATTCTCTAAAGTAAAGATACATGGTTCCATGAGAACTTACAGGAAGTTCAGGGATGGCTTTGCTGAGAAAGTAACAATTAAGCTGAGGTGTGAAGGGTGAGGAGATACCTAGATCTGAACTGAAGGTGGAACACTGCAGGCAATAGCAAAGGAAGAGCAATTGAAAGAAATCTGGTGTGGCTGGAAAGGGGATGATGAGATACAGGGAACGTGGTTTGAAATAAGACAAAATTGAGATTGCTGGTCGAAGTCAGATCCTGAGAATCTTTGCAGAACTTTGTAGGGACTCGACTCATTCTGGAATAATGGGGGTCTTTGAAGGGTGTTAAGATCCAGTGACACTTTGAAAGATCATTCTCCTTGCAAAGGAAAATTATAAGACTGGCAGAAAGCCAGGGTACATGCTGCCTTCTCAGGTGAGATTACAGGAATCTGAGAAGGCTACCTGGAGCACAGAGGAGGGGGCTGGTGACAAATGAAGAGAAGGGAACAGAATTGCTATTTTGGAAGTAAGGGAGTAGGGTGTGGTAATGGACATGGCATGAATATGTTACGGATATCATAATTTACATCATTAAACAATAATATATTCTGTATTAAGTTTTAAGCTATTACTAGCTCCCGAGGATACGAGTCAGATAAACTTACTTCCTTGAGAATCCCATTTAATGTTTTAAATAGACATTACCTCATTGGTCTTCAGGCCAGACCAGCATGAACATTTCCTTTCCATTTACGATTATCTTCAGTTCCAAGGCATAAAGTGCTTTTGAAGAACTGTTATATATCATTTCATTATAAAAAATAATAACCCCATGATAAAGGATTAACCTGATTCTACAGATAAGGAATGTGAAGCTTGAAGTGAGTTTAAATAATTAAGTTGCCCGGTATCACATGCCTAGGAAGGGCTGAACCAGGTGTAATCTTTCTTCTTTCAAACTCCAAAGCCTACACTTTTAACCATAGTTCCCCTCAGTTATAAAAGGTTCAGTAGGAAAATGACTGATTCATTTTGGCAAGAATACCATACTGCTCAGCATATAGTGGTGACTACTTATTAATCAGAGAAGTAAGATGTTAAGTTTTTGGCTGTGTCTGCCACCATTTTTACTTTTGTTCAGTTTAGCCAGTTGGCTTACCTACTTTGGTAATGCTAATGGCTTCCATTCCCATATTCACAGTGCAGCCTGATAATATAATGTAGATGCTTCATCAGTGGTTAGGAAATTAATAATATCACTTGGAAAGCAATCACTGAACATTATTATATTTAATACTTTGACATAAAGAGGTATTAAAAGTTGGAATAGGTCTTTATGATTTGGAATCAAGAATCTTGTTCTATGGGAACTGGCTTTGAAAATCAATATGAAATGAATAACCCCTTTGTGAAAAATCAATATGGAATTAATAATCCCTTTATCATTGGGAATATTCTAAATATTTTGCCATAGCTTCACTTTATGGGCCCTTGATCTAAAGAAATAATAATCTTTGTAAACATGAAGGGTCTTTGCATTTTAGAGGAGCATTGAATCCATAGTGTTAGTTACTCAATCGTGTCTGACTTTTTTGAGGTCCTGCCAGGCTCCTCTGTCCATGGAATTCTCCAGGCAAGAATACTAGAATGGGTAGCCATTCCCTTTTCCAGGGGATCTTCCCAACCCAGGGTCTGAACCCGGGTCCCCCACACTGTGGGCAGGTTCTTTACCGATTGAACCACCAGGGAAGCCCTATAGTAAATTTCATCAAAATGTGGTAGGTTGTCACAGATCTCTGGCATGATCACTACTTAAATAGGTGATCCCATGCTTCCTAGACCTTTATGCCTGAGCATTAAAGCTATTCAAAGGTTTCTGCTACTGACTTGAAATCATTAGTTTTCACAAGGCAGCAGCTGAAAAATAATAACTGCATGTGATCTTCTTTATATTGCAATAAACATGAAAAAGTACAAGGGAGAGTTAAATAAATACTGATTGGGCATATAAAATAAATGAGTTAAACTCCAGATAATCATTGTACCAAAAAGAAGAACCCCACCTGTGTAGCTACTGTTGTAATGAATCAGCTACTGTGGCCTGTAATCGTCCTCTTGGCTCAAGTTTGAAGTTCATGGAGAACATGTTCTAAGGCATGTCTCCTTGTGACAAGTGACCCCCATTTTGAAGAAGAAAGCCTAGCCATAGAAGCCCAGCATTTGCTAGTCGTGCATGCACTATATTACTTCTGAGTTTTGATCCACTGTCTTGTCAGCATAAAATTATGCAATTCTGTAAGCACATCGCATAAAACTCTGCTGGAGCTTTTGGAACCTTATGGTAAGAAACAGCACTGGAATATAAATGAACATGTCTGCTTAATGAGCTGTGAAGAGTCAATCCTTCGATTTTAATTGTTGGGTGGATACAATATTTTGGTGAAATCGGTGTGTAATCTGCATATGTTTTCAGTTTCCTTTCACAAAACAGAATATGAAACAGTTTATAAGCATTCATTTCATTTGAAACATGATCCTCTGGCTACTCTCTCTCTCCTTAAGATTTGATATATGTATGTAATATGCTAGCTATTCTTCCTCATCTTGATATGCCCTTCACAGTGTCTCAGAGTTATTTAGTAAACATTTGAATGGATCGAGAAGAGCAAAGTTTTAAATAGTGCAAAAATAGTTTTGATGAAAGATTTAAAAATAAATTCAATTTGGAATCTTTCTCCATGAGTGTGTATTTTGTTATGCATGTTAAATGGAAATTTCTATTACAAGAAAATAATGAAGCCACATAATAAAAGTTTTCCTCCCTCCTTTCTCTTTATGGTGGAGGAAGTGGAAATCATAATTCATTTGATTGCCGTTATATGAAGGAATGAGCTAATCCACAGAGATTAATTTTCTAGCTAAATGAAGCTTATTCATTTAAATCTAAAAAGAGGTTTTTTAACTTGTATAGAACATGCATAATAGTATTACATTATTCCATGGATCTGGGTAATGGTTTCATCTTAATGACTCAGGATCATTACTACCAGCATTCAGCATTACATGGAGTCATGGAGCAAGAGTGAACAGAGAACGGTTAAGGAAACTCAGGGAGATGATTCTCCACAGCCATTGGAGCTTTTAGTGAACCCTAAAGTGTTGGGGATGACGTAGAGAGAACATCTGATCATCTTGATTTTTGAATTCCAGCTCCTTTGTTGCTTATATTCACATCTTTGCCTATTTGGTTAGAATCAGATTATAGGACACATAAAACTCTTAGCTTAGTGCCACAGTAGTAGTGTTAGTCACTCAGTTGTGTCCGACTCTGTGACTCCGTGGGCTGTAGCCTGCCTGCCAGGCTCCTCCATCCATGGGATTCTCCAGGCAAGAATACTGGAGTGCACTGCCATTCCCTTCTCCAGGGATCTTCCCAACCCAGGGATCGAACCTGGGTCTCCTACATTGCAGGCAGACTCTTTACTGTCTGAGCTGCAGTAAAAGTCCTGGTAATTGTTCCTTTTTCTCCCAGATCAGGGCTTTCTCACCAGACCCACCTATCTGATGATGACTTTATGAAGGGGTGTAATCTTCTGGTGTAATCATATTGTGTATAAAACATTTAGCCTCTGAGTAAGTGCTTATAGCCTCTGCTCTTACAAAATTGTAAGACCTCTTGTAGGGGGCTTAGAGACCATTTTAAAGTTAGGTTTTTTTGATAGTTTAAATGGATAGATAAGTGGCTTGTGATTACTAAAAGTATTGTTGTATTGGGGTTAAAAAGCATGTGGGGGACAAAAAGAGACTGTGATTGTAAATATGGTATATTTTTCCTCTCTAGGGGAAATATGTAACTGAACTAGAGGTGAACCATTTATCTGTGGAAAAGCCTTACTCTGTTCTTAAAAGTTCATCTTCCTTGTTCACCCATGGATAGGCAGGATAAATGGTAATCAGCACAATAAATCATGTGCTGTCTCCAAAGATATATGTTGTTTTGATGATTTCCTATTATTAAGCCACTTGAAAATGGGAAGGTGAACCCTTCTGAATCATACTTAAAATTGTGGCAAAGGATATTTTCTTCTCTTATTTCAGGGGAAAGAAAAAAGAATGAAAAGTTCAGATAATACAGTAACAAGTTTATAAGGGTCAAAATGAGAAAGTCAGGTATATATTGGACAATTGTATATAGTTACAGCAAAGATAATAAATAGGCTTGTAGAAATTAATTTTTGAATTTGCATGGGCTGCTGAATCTTGTATGAAGAGGTGATAACCCCGGGTTCTACAGTAGGACAAATGAATCTCTTGTAGTTCTTAGGTTTATTGCAAAAGCCTTGCCTTGTTTGTACATAAGAGCTCTCAAAATAAATGGAACAAACCATCACTGGTACATAAGAATTTCTCCCTCAAATGGTGTTTTAAAAGAAAAAAAAAACAGTTAAAAATGTATGCAGGTGCTTGAGATGATCAGTTATAAGTTGAAATTTTTATTTTGCCTGGAGTATATTCTCTAGAGCAGATTATTTTAGAAATGATAGTGTGCTAGGGATCAGGTGATTTAGGTCAAGTGCCCACATGATAAACAATTTGTATCATCTCCCTCAAAACCCAAATAAGGTATTAGAATAGGTGTTTTTAAAGCAGTCATTTAAATGCTAAGTAAACATCTTAAGTAAAAACCAGGGCAGGCTGGGACTGGTTGCTGAAATCCTAAACCTTCCCGTAAAGTTCTTTTTACTTAATGGGAAATTCTGATTAACTATAATATTTTACATACATCTAGCTTTTGGTAGTAACTTGGTACTCCTATATTTAAGCCTCATTTCTTTGAAGACAATTAGAAAATAAGAGACTAGGATGTTAATAATTCTCAAAGCAGCTGAAACAGTTGGTGGAACAGAAGTGTTTGCCAAGAAACCTTGGGAAAGGTATAGCAAGATGGGCATGATGGGTGGGGAATACCAAGAGGGAAGGAGGAAGGGATCTGGTTCATCCCACAGATGTTTCCTGAGCTCCAGGCATTGTGTGAAGTGCCCAGGGATAAGGAAACACCATAGTTGCTGTCCACAGGGAGCTCACAGACAACTAAGGGAGAAACACGAGCCACAGACACTTGTTCAGTTGGTAAGTGCCAGCACAGCGGTTGTAGAAAGCCCTGTGCTGGGTTTGGCAGGTAGAAAGCCTCAAGATGATTCTTCTTCCCAGGCAGGGAAATTCTAGTCCCAGCGAGTGTACTGGAGTGTATAGCGAGTGACAAACTGTGTATGTGAGCAGGGAAGAGGTTATGCTAACATGTCTTTTTAATTCCCAAGCACCTCATCAAGTATTAAAAAACTAATTCTGACACACAGTTGAGCCAAGGGCTCGCGGCATCTGTAGCTGGAGCAGGCTGTGCCACAGAAGTCATCCGATGGTGTCAGGTCTGTGTGTTTCCGCAGCTCCGGCCTCTCCATGTGTGATCGTTCCCCACCTGCCCTCTGCTGATGTCTGTATTGTCATAGTCACCTTCACCTTCATCAGGCCCAAAACATCTTTTTTCAGTATTTGTAGAGACTTTAATATCATCCCTTTCCACATTCTGTTTTTGGTGTCCTGTTCTGTGTTATTTTTGATTATAGAGACTTGAGTACAAAACCAGGACACCTGTGAAGATTTGGCTTCTGGTTCCTTGAGCCTCTGTCCATCAGGATACCATGGTTCACTTCTCGTGGACAGTTGTTTGAAGAGACTTACTGGTGTCATGCATTTCAAGTATGTTGGCATTTGTGTTTTTTGACTCATCCTCCTATGTACAAGCAATTTATGTTTAAGGGCACATGCTCCTTTTTGTCTTGTTAATAAGTGGTCCGGGAACCCTAACATTTGGGAGGGCCTTCTGCTGAATCCTCCTTTGGCTGGAGAGACATTTCCCATGGTCAGATCCATTAGACTTCCTAAAACCTCTGATGGTTGGCAGTAATTGGACAGCATGTAGATGCATACTCCAGGACAGCCTGTGGTGTCTTAACAGATTAATGCTGTATGGAAAAGCTCTTTTTTTAACCTGCCCCTCAATCTTCATCTAGTGGGCATTTCAGCTGTGCTCTCCGTTAGCTACATGTGGAACCAAACTCCCTCAGGACTGTAGGAACTAATAGGAATATTTAGCACAGAGTTAGAAATTTCCCAGGGAAAATCTAGGATAAAAATCAGGATAAGCTAGATTTGGATTTCTTCCTAGACATACAGATTATTAGGAACCCTGGCATTTAACTTTGACCAAGAAAAAGTAGAGCCTTTCATTAAGAACCCATACTTCCCCCCTCCCCAGGGTTTTATGGTTTCTTTTAATTTATACCTTCTGAAATGGATGTTACAGTGGTTTAAGAATAAGTGGCACAAAAATTTTCGATATGAATTGTACTCAGAGATTTTGTTTAGCTAATTATAACAAAACTCAATGATGTGTTACTGTTGATTTACGTCTGGGTGTTTTGATAATGGGGCAGTTTTAGATGGCCCAGTCTAGTCATTGAACAGTGAGCAGTTATCCTTACAGAGTGGGAAACTTCCCCAGAAAATGATCTGGCTTTCAGATATCTAGAATAAGGCCTCGCAATGTCTCACATGTAGTAGAAAGTCAACAAGCTTTTCTAAAATGATTAAATCCAGTTGAACAGCCCTGAATGATACATTTTTTATGTGGAGGGTATGTGTCCAGATGTCACCTGCTATCTTTATCTTTAGAGGATGTCAAAGTCGTGGACACAGCCAAGTGAGTGGCATGAACTGTGGTAGCTGTTGGCTGAGAATTTTAAACTAAATGGTGTTAAGTTCTTGCAAAATGGTTAATTTAGTGCTGTGAGCAGACTTCCAGGGAGACATTAGGGACCCATTTACTATTTTATTAGATATGGTGACACCGCTGTCTATTTCAAGGTTATCGTCTCTGTCTCTGCCATGAGCCATCACAGAACTTGGTAAAGCCAGATCAAGGAAAGAAAAGGAGATCTGGACACTGGGGTCACGGTGCACACAGGTGCTTAGGGAAACGTAGGGATGTGCACTCAACCTGGAACAGGGAGAGACTCCCTCACAAGGGAATCAAGCACAGGCTGTGAGGGTTCTGTATGTCCCAGAAAGGAAGTATCCTAGGTTCAAGGCAGGGCAAAGGGTGTGTGGACTGGCATGGTGACCTTTTCCTGCATATTGGATAGATGATGGGTTTTAGATTTAACTTGTAAAGCTTAAAGGAAGATGCAAACGTTGGGGTGACAGTCAGCACATTTTCTCCTAACCAAAAAGTGGGGGATGCTGCTGTGGTGTCCAGGGCTGTGTGTGTGAACCAGGGCCAGATTCCCACCCGGCCTTCACCGGGAACCCTAATAAAATTCAGAGGACTTCAGAGGACATGGTTAAAACCAGTTGCTAGTAAAGGATACTGGGAGGGATAAGAGGCTGTTGGCTCTAGAGTGACAGAGACACAGGCCCCCAAACCATTGATTTAGAAAAGGAAGGTTTAAAAGGTCATAAGACATTATGGCCAAAATGCTGAAAAATATAAAACCTAGTCTATGTTGAAGCAAAGGTTATTCAAAACTGGTCTATATCTGCTCTATTAATCATCATCTTCAAAGTCTCTGGGCTAATATATGAGAATTTTCAACTACTAATTGGTTGTCATGGAAACCCACCTCAAAACTGCTATCTTAATCTGCAATTGGTTTGAAGTATATGCAAGAGACAGCAAAAAGTCTTGTTCAGAAAAATATCAAATTCTTGGTGCTTCTCAGTTTAGGGCTCTAATTGATTCATTTATAAAAATAAGGCAAATATGAAAGAATGTTTTTCCCTCACTGAGTACTCAGGTTTGTTGTGCCAGTACTTGATAACCACTGATTGGTGCTAGAGTTCATCCAACTCTTTGTGATCCCATGGAATGCAGCACCCCAGGCTTCCCTGTCCGTCACCAACTCCTGGAACTTGTTCAGACTCATGTCTGTTGAGTTAGTGATGACATCCAAACGTCTCATCCTGTCATCCCCTTCTCCTGCCTTCAATCTTTCCCAGCATCAGGGTCTTTTCAAATGAGTCAGGTGGCCAAAGTATTGGAGTTTCAGCTTCAACATCAGTCTTGCCAATGAATATTCAGGATTGATTTCTTTTAGGATGGAGTGGTTGGATCTCCTTGCTGTCCAAGGGACTCTCAAGAGTCTTCTCCAACACCACAGTTCAAAAGCATCAGTTCTTCAGCACTCAGCTTTCTTTTTGGTCCGGGTCTCACATGCATACATGATTACTGGAAATACCATAGATTTGACTAGATGAACTTTGTTACAAAGTAATGTCTCTGCTTTTTAATATGCTGTCTAGGTTGCTCATAACTTTTCTTCCAAGAAGCAGGTGTCTTTTAATTTTATTGCTGCAGTCACCATCTGCAGTGATTTTGGAGCCCAAGAAAATAGTCTGTCACTGTTGCCATTGTTTCCCAATCTGTTTGCCATGAAGTGATGGAACTGGATGCCATGATGTTAGTTCTGTGAATGTTGAGTTTTAAGCCAGCTTTTTCACTCTCCTCTTTCAAATTCATCAAGAGGCTCTTCAGTTCCTCTTCTCTTTCTGCCACTAGAGTGGTATTGTCTGCATATCTGAGGTTATTGATATTTCTCCCACAGTCTTGATTCCAGCTTATACTTCATCCAGCCCAGCATTTCACATGATGTACTCTGCATAGAAATTGAATAAGCAGGGTGACAATATACAGCCTTGACATACTCCTTTCCCAATTTGGAACCAGTCCGTTGTTCCATGTCTGGTTCTAACTGTTGTTTCTTAACCTACTACAGATTTATCAGGAGTCAGGTAAAGTGGTCTGGTATCGCCATCTCTTTAAGAATGTCCACAATTTGTCGTGATCCACACAATCAGAGGCTTTGGCATAGTCAATAAAGCAGAAGTAGATGTTTTTCTGGAACTCTCTTGCTTTTTCTATGATCCAAAGGATGTTGGCAGGCAATTTGATCTCTTGTTCCTCTTGCTTTTCTAAGGAAGTTTGAACATCTGGAAGTTCTCGGTTCACGTGTTGCTGAAGCCTGGCTTGGAGAACTTTGAGCATTACTTTGCTAGTATGTGAGATGAGTGCAATTGTGTATGAGCATTCTTTGGCATTGCCTTTCTTTGTGATTGGAATGAAACTGAGCTTTTCCAGTCCTGGGGCCACTGGTGAGTTTTCCAAGTTTGCTGGCATATTGAATGTAGCACTTTGACAGCATCATCTTTTAGGATTTGAAATAGCTCAGCTGGAATTCCATCACCTCTACTAGCTTTGTTCATAGTGATGCTTCCTAAGTGCCACTTGACGTGAGACTCCAGGATATCTGGCTCTAGGTGAGTGATCACACCATTGTGGTTATATAGGTCATTAAGATCTTTTTTGTATAGTTCTTCTGTGTATTCTTGCTACCTTTCCTTAATATCTTCTGCTTCTGATAGGTCCATACTGCTTCTGTTCTTTATTGTGCCCATCTTTGCATGAAGTGTTCCCTTGGTATCTGTTAATTTTCTTGAAAAGATCTCTAGTCTTTCCCATTCGGTTGTTTTCCTCTATTTCTTTGCATTGATCACTGAGGAAGGCTTTCTTATCTCTCCTTGCTGTTCTTTGGAACTCTGCATTCGGATGGGTGTATCTTTCCTTTGCTTCTTTGTCTTTAGCTTCTCTTCTTTTCTCAGATATTTGTAAGGCCTCCTCAGTCAACCATTTTGCCTTTTTTCATTTCTTTTTCTTGGGGATGGTCTTGATCCCTGCCTTCTGTACAAGGTCATGAACCTCTGGCCATAGTTCTTCAGGCACTCTGTCTATCAGATCTAATCTCTTGAATCTATTTGTCACCTGCACTGTATAATCGTAAGGGTTTTGATTTAGGTAATACCTGAATGGTCTAGTGATTTCCCCTACTTTCTTCAATTTAAGTCTGAATTTGACAATAAGGAGTTCATGATCTGAGCCACAGTCAGCTCCCAGTCTTATTTTTACTGACTGTATAGAGCTTCTTCATCTTTGGCTGCAAAGAATATAATCAATCTGATTTTGGTATTGACCATCTGGTCATGATGTCTACGTGTAGAGTTGTCTTTTGTTTTGTTGGAAGAGGATGTTTGCTATGACCAGTGTGTTCTCTTGGCAAAACTCTAGTAGCCTTTCCTCTGCTTCATTTTGTACTCCATGGCCAAACTTATCTGTTACTCCAGGTATCTCTTGACTTCCTACTTTTGCATTCCAATCCCCTATAATGAAAAGGTCATCTTCTTTTGGTGTTAATTCTAGAAGGCCTTGTCGATCATCATAGAACCGTTCAACTTCAGCTTCTTCAGCATTATTGGTTGGGGCATAGCCTTGGATTACTGTGTTATTGAATGGTTTGCCTTGGAAAACAAAGAGATCATTTTGTTGTTTTTTGAGAGTGCACCTAAGTACTGCATTTTGGACTCTTGTTGACTATGAGGGCTACTCTATTTCTTCTGAGGGATTCTTGCCTACCATAGTAGATATACTGGCCATCTGAATTAAATTCACCCATTCAAGTCCATTTTATTTCACTGATTCCTAAAATGTCCAGGTTCGTGCTTGCCGTCTTCTGTTAGATCACTTCCATTTACCTTGATTCATGGACCTAACATTCCAGATTCCTGTGCAACATTGTTCTTTACAACATCGGACTTTACTTCCATCACCAGTCACATCCACAACTGGGCGTGATTTTTGTTTTGTCTCTGTCTCCATTGTTTCTGGAGTTATTTCTCCACTCTTCTCTAGTGGCATACTGTCTCCTTTTGTTCGTGAAAGTGAAGTCGCTCAGTCATGTCCAACTCTTTGCAACCCCATAGACTGCAGCCTACCAGGCTCTTCCATCCATGGGATTTTCCAGGCAAGAATACTGGAGTGGGTTGTTTGTTCGTAGACAGTATCTAAACTGTTTTATAGTTTTATAATCACAGCATACATACTGCTTGGCTTCTGAAAAAAGCTTTATTTCTGTCATCATTTTCTCTGTCATTATGCATTTTTACTTTGAAGGCTAGTCAGTTTATTTCTTTAAAAAAGAAAATGGCTACTTGGCATGGCTTCTCAGGTATTTGTAAACTCAATGCATTCCTTCCCTTCACCCGCAGGAGTCCTGATATTTTATGTCTGTAATTACCTTGGTCCTTTTTATAATGTTCAGTATATATGTTGTATATGTTGTTTGGTGTCCATGCTGATGGGGGAAGGTGTACTGGGTTTCTTTTTCCTTTATTCTGAACATTACAGTTGGGGAGTGGGAGAGGAGCAGCCTTGCAGTCAGAATCCCCTCCCCAGAGGGACCCGGGCTCCGCCTCTGACCCTCTGTATCCCACAGAGCCATGAAAACTGGAGGTCTCATGTCTTAATGTCCAGTAAATGCCTTTCTGATAAAATCTGGCTCCTTACCTTTGGGGTTCTCTCATTTCACTTGGCTTTTGCCCTCTTTTTCTTTCTTACTGGTTTGTGAGTTCATCAAAGGTCAAAATTTATTCTTTACCAAAATATACTATTTACCTATATTCTTTACCTATTTTATTCTTTACCACAGTTAGATGTTTTTATCTGAATGCTCTTCCAGGGACCTTGGCTGTACTTTGGAAACGAAAGACTCTGTGCCCTAGTTTTTAACTTTAAAACAGTCATGTCATTTCCCTGTGCCTTATTTTCACATGCACAGAACAGTATAGTCCTGGGAGAAATTCATTTTGATTCTGTGCCAGTGACTTTTTTTTCCACTTAATTTTTTTTTTTTTTGGCCTCTCTCTTTAAATAACTGCCTAGTAATTTAACAAAATATATGTAAACAGCTGTTTACATTATTCCACTTATTGGAGATGATTCTTCTCATTGGGATGCACCTGAGCATGGAGTAATATAAAAATGTTAAGATTTAAATTATGATTTTTGTTTCAAGTTTGTGTGTTTACACATGTGTATTTTCTCCTAGGCTGCTGCACTGACTAATAATCAAAATTCCAGTCAGGATTTCTTGAGACTGTTTAATGGACATGTTTACAGTGGTGTGGAAACTTTGGGGAAGGAGCTCTTCATGTACTTTGGGCCAAAAGCTTTACGGTAAGATAAACCTGTACAATACATCTGACCTGTCTATCTTTAAAGATCTGCAGAAGGCTTTTCTTGCAGTTTGCTACATGTCACATTTAATCACAGAGAACGTACTCCATTTTTAAGAGAGCTCTACTACAAGAGGTTGAAATTTTTGAAATTATTGTGGAAAGCAGCAAGTAGAAGAATAAAAGTATGATGTCATCATTACTTGGAGAGCTAGTCAATTTATTTCTTAAAAAAAGAAGAAAAGATAGTCTGGCAAGGTTTCCCAAAGGTTGTTAGAACAATGCATCTCTGTTTCACTCATCTGCAAACTCCCCTGGTGCCCTTTCCCTTTCTTGTTTTTACCAAATGTTTATTGCATTAGTGACTTCATTTTCCTTATGACACCTCCTAGTTTGATTTGAATGTCTCTCCAGATTTGTATATTTTTCTCTCTTCCTTCTTTCTCCAAAGCCTTGTACAGAAGTGGAAGCTTACCTGTACGTTTCAAAAACTTTCCACAGAAGTAACTGGTTCTCTGCTGTTTTACAGTGCTTATGGAAATCAGTTGCTAACTTACAGGTTGACTTAGTGATGAAGGTGTTGAAATGTATGTAGTCACCTATCTGATTTTTTGCAAACAATAAGAAAAAGTCCTATGAAATAATATGTCTGTCAATTTTGTTTTCTTGGAGTTTAGCCTAAGCTATCACAAACTGTAAACTTTAAAATTTTTTAAATTTTTCTTTTAGATGTTAAACAGTTTTCATCTTCTTGAAAGTTCTGCTGTTGGACCCCGTGAAGATGAATAGTGTCATAGATAATATGACTACGTAATTGTTATTTATTGCATCTTAGCTTTTGCTTGTTTTGAGTACTTCAGAGTTTACCTAGCTGCTTTTCCTTTGACGTGTTGTTCTCTCATTGTCAGCAGCTGCTGTCCTTGGAGCGCACTGTCCCTTCATGGTTTTTCTTTGTCTGGAATTGATTACATCACATAACCTCCCAGTTCATGTAGGAGCAGGCTGCATTGTTGTGGTAGTAGATTGATTGATGTGATTGAAAATTCTTTGTTGTGAACAGAGAAGAACACAATGGGATCCATGTGAGATAGTTGAAAACATTGATATATTATTGATTCTCTGGTGTGAGGTGCAGATTTATTTCTGTAGAATGAGAGGGACGTTTTTATCATGTCTTCTCCCCCAGACTGATAAGGGGAATCATTTCTCAGTGAAAGGCTGTCTGTAGGTGTCCACTGAAGTTCTCAACCAGCGCAGTTGTTTCCTCAAACTCAGCGACATAGTACCATCCCTGGCAGGTATGCATCTCAGCTTATGGATGAGGAGCAGCGTGGTCCCTATTTCTTTCCAGTTTCTGCAGCCGCAAATACTATTTGATATGACATTTCAAGGTCATTGGCAGATCAGCTGTTTGAATATGAAGTAAGCAACCTAAAATCAACTGTATTCCCTTTCACAGTTTAACACAAAATACAGAAATGCTTTCCTGACCTAAGCTGCTCAGGAGGATGGATGACTGTGTCAGAGAAATGGGATCCTGTGTGAGGCTGCAGGTCTGTGAGTGTGAGATAGGAATGTTGTCTTCACTTCTGACCTGTTTTCTCTTCACCAGGCTGGTCTCTTTCGAAAGCCCATAGCCAGAAACATGCTTAATGATCACTCACAGTATTCCCTCCATAGGCAGCATCTCACAATTAAAACTGCCCTTGGATTTTGGTCCATTTTATAAGTCAGGCTGTGAGTCTTCCTGGGAGTCATTTGTTATCAAAGTTAAATACAGGCCTAGCCCTCTGGAGGAGAACCTGCCATGTAAAATCCAAGCTTCAGAAAGGTACAAATTAGATACTGACTATTTCTGTTGCTAAAAGATGTATCTAAGTGCTCAAGCACTTGGAACAGTACCAGAAAATAATAAAAATGATTTAACATATATTTATTTTAGGAGCACAGTTGTGGTGTTATGTGTTTTTAATACCTATATTGTTTCTAAACACTTTTTAGAAGCTTTTAATATGTAACAAAAAAAGTCATGTTTAACTTTTTGTTAAATATGTATCAAATACTCATTAAAGCAAACTGCTGCTGCTGCTGCTGCTAAGTCACTTCAGTCTTGTCCGACTCTGTGCGACCCCATAGACGGCGGCCCACCAGGCTCCCCCATCCCTGGGATTCTCCAGGCAAGAACACGGGAGTGGGTTGCCATTTCCTTCTCCAATGCGTGAAAGTGAAAAGTGAAAGGGAAGTCACTCAGTCGTGTCCAACCCTTAGCATGGACTGCAGCCTACCAGGCTCTTCTGTCCATGGGATTTTCCAGGCAAGAGTACTGGAGTGGGGTGCCACTGCCTTCTCCCACTACTGAATAGAATATCTACTAACTGTGGGTGCATATATTGCCGATGTTATGTGTGTGTATATCCGTAAATCTGTTCACCCACCCTTCAAGCCACTATTTTCGATCAAAATGACACAGCTTATGTTGTGGATTAACCAGTATGTAAATATATTTTTTAATAAGTTATCTTTTCCAAAAAGAATTTGCTATTTTTAACTTGTGGTTTACATGAATAATTATTACATACATCCATACAATAATAGTTACATACATACAATAATAGTTACATACATACTCAGAGGCCAAAAGCTGTATCTGAAATATTTTGGGTTTTGCCATTTTAGTGAAGCATTACGCATTATCAGTTTTGTAATTTAGTTATTTATTGGAGAAATGCAAAAGATAATGTGACAGTTTGTTTAGCTTGCTGGAAAATCTTTAAGGAATCCATGATATGCTGCATATAAGAGGGTTTTACAGCTTAAACGTAGCTTTGTAATCTGTCACATAACATGTTAGGAAAAGTTGGAATGTGATCAGTACTCCAACTTTTACACTCCAAAGTAGTAAATGCCTACTGTTTGTCCAGTCTGCCCCCTTAACTTCTGGGGACAGCATTTCTTCTGGAAACTGGTTATCTGATCACAGGAACTGGAGAGTTCAAGTTGAATTTAGCATTTCTTTCCTAACACAACCTATTGGGTCAGTCTGAGTTCTTTTGTGAACTTTCTCAGCTGGAGCTGAAGAGAGTTAGTCTCTCTGTGATGGAAGGAAGCTGGGATGTGAGGTCTTAGACCTTGTATGTGGCCACTAGCTTGTCCAAAAAGACAAGGTGATGGAAGATACAGCCAGTCTCCGTGAAACAGAGAGCGTCCCCAAGGCATCTTCGTTCCTTATTCCCTCTGTCCCTGAGATCCAGCTTTCCTGCACTTTGATTCTTCAGCCTTCCTAAGAGCCATGAAAGTAAAAAAGTGAAAGAAAGTTGCTCAGTCATATCCGACTCTGCAACCCCATGGACTGTAGCCTACCAGGCTCCTCCATCCATTGGATTTTCCAGGCAAGAGTACTGGAGTGGGTAGCCATTTTCTTCTCCAGGATATCTTCCCAACCCAGGGATTGAACCCAGGTCTCCCACATTGTAGGCAGACGCTTTACTGTCTGAACCACCTGGGAAGACCCATGAGCTACCAAATATCCCTTAATGCCTAAACTTTTTGAGTTGAGTCTCTGTCACTTGCAATCTAAGAAACCTGATCAGTAAAGTGTCTGTGGGCTGTTGTTCAGTTGCCAAGTTGTGTCCGGCTCTGCAATCCCATTGACTTACAGCAAGCCAAGCTTCCCTATCCTTCACTATCTCCCAAAGTTTGCTCAAACTCATGTGCATTGAGTCAGTGATGCCATCCAACCATCTCATCCTCTGTTAATCCCCTTCTCCTCCTGCCCTCAGTATTCCCCAGCATCAAGGTCATTTCCAGTGAGTCAGCTATTCCCATCAGGTGGTCAAAGTATTGGAGTTTCAGCTTCAGGATCAGTCCTTCCAGTGAATATTCAGGGTTGATTTCCTTTAGGATGGACTGGTTTGATCTCCTTGCAGTCCAAGGCACTCTCAAGAGTCTTCTCCAACACTGCAGTTTGAAAGCATTAATTCTTTGGCACTCAGCCTTCTTTATGGTCCAGCTCTTACATCCATACACATGATTATTGGAAAAACCATCGCTTTGACTGTATGGATCTTTGATGGCAAAGTGATGTCTCTGCTTTTTAATATGCTGCGTAGGTTTAAGCATCTTTTGATTTCATGGTGCAATCACTGTCTGCAGTGATTTAAGAACCCCCCAAATAAAATTTTCCACTATTTCCATTATTCCCCTTTCTATTTGCCATGAAGTGATAGAACCAGATTCCATGATCTTAGTTTTTTGATTGTTGAGTTTTAACCCAGCCTTTTCACTCTCCTCTTTAACCTTCAGGAGCTTCTTAATTCCTTTTCACTTTCTGCCATTAGGGTGGTATCATCTGCATATTTGAAGTTGTTGATATTTCTCCCAGCAATCTTGATTCCAGCTTGTGAGTCATAACAGCCCAGCATTTCACATGATGTATTCTGAATGTAAGTTAAATAAGCAGGATGACAGTATACAGCCTTGATGTACCCCTTTCTCCATTTTGAACCAGTCAGTTGTTCCATGTCCAATTCTAGCTGTTGCTTCTTGACGTGCATACAGGTTTCTCAGGAGGCAGATCAGGTGGTCTGGTATTCTTATCTCTTTAAGAATTTTCCATAGTTTGTTGTGATCCACACAGTCAGAGGCTTTAGCATAGTCAATGAAGCAGAAATAGATGTTTTTCTGAAATTATCTTTCTTTTTCTATAATCCAACGAATGTTGGCAATTTGATCTCTAGCTCTTCTGCCTTTTCTAAATCCAGCTTGTACATCTGCAAGTTCTTAATTCATGAAAAATTAGGTTTTGAAGCAGTAACTTATTTTCTATTTTGGTTACCATAATGGTTTATGTGTAACTGGAAAAATATACAATTTTCTTACTATCACTTCAGCTTTTAGTTTGGACAGAATTTTCATATTAAAATTTTGGTTGTAAGTTGCAGAAGCTCAACTTAAACAATTTTAATAATTATCTGTTATAAGAATATGAGTGTCTTTTAATACCTAAAGATAATGGAATCAGCCTTCAGGTACAACTGGAAGCAAAGACTAAATGCTATGAAGACTCTGCATTCCTTGATTCTCTTCCTCTGAAATTCTCTACAATCTGTGTCTCTGCAGACAGGCCTCCTTTGGCTTTTCTGGTGCCCAGTGCCCTGTCGGTAATATCATAGACTGCTCCCAGCTCCCAGGTCTCCCAGTCTTAACAAGAAACTGATCTCTCTCTGTCCCAAATAAGTTTGTCAGGAGAACTCTGATGAATGCAGCTTGACTCAGGTGTCCATTCCTGAATCAACTGTGTCAAAAGTGTGGGATCAGAGGAAGGGACAGAAACCGCCCCGGGTGCGGCTTGGAGCCCACTGTGGGCAGGCAGTCATGTTATGCACAGTGAATGAGCCCAAGAAACCAGTTGGATTGGGGTGGAGGGAACATGAGATGTCAAGAAATAAGGATCTAATCAAATTTTCCTGATCTGGGTTGATAACAATGAGGAATCTTGAAAACAAATCTGACTCTTGAATGCAAATACAATAAGGGTATATGTCCTAGTTTATAAGACATCAGTATGACGATTGTAGTAACAGTACAGGTCTTTACTATGCCTTGAAAATTTTCATGATACTGTTAAGTTTTTCATAGTTTTAGACAAAGAGTATGTAACGATAAACAAAATTTGTTTTGTTGGGGTGTGGTTATCACAACAGTTTGCTATTTCATAAAAATTAACTAAACTTTGTTAATTATAAGAGGTTATTTTTATGCACATTTCTCCCTAAATAGATTCGTAAGACCAAAAAAAGGTATATGTATGTGTATTTGATCCAGGGTTCTTACTGAGACTACTCCTGCCTTTGAGTTGGGTCTTAACCTTTGAGATTTTATATGTGGATGCAGTTTCATTATAGAAAATGATTTAGAATCCACTTTATGAGCCATGCAGCTGAAAAGATTTTAGGTATGATGGCTTCTGGGCATGACAGTTGTACACCTTTCACTGGGGTTGAACCTCCATAAGCTAAATTACAGAGTACTTACAGGCACACATTTTTCCTGTCAAGAACTATGGGGCATGTAAAATGCATATATGATTGATAGTAGGGCACACAGAGTTTAAAACCCACATTTTTAAAGTTAGACTGGTTAACCTTGTACAAAACTATAACATGGTGCTTTGGAATTAGAAGCATAGAGCAGTAACATTTGCTGCCAAAAAAGCCATATTTATTAACTCAACAAAGCTATAAGGAGAAGGATTTGAAAGGCAGAACACAATATTTCATCTTGAGAATCATTTCTGATCTTCATCATCAGAAGTCTCATAGAACCACTTTTTTTCTTTATTTTTTAACTGGACATGCTAATCAATCCTATAAAAACTGAAAGGCTATGAATTTTTCATCACTGCACTGTGGCTTTCAAGTTAACTGTAAATATTTATAAATCCCCTCTTCCCAATACATATGAAGGTAGAAGGAAACTAAAAGAATTGAAGACAATGGTATTTTGACTTGTTCTCTTTTCTTTTGATCTGAAAGATTTTGTAAAAAATTGTTTCATTGTGTTATCCCAAAGCAGGGGAGGGGGTAAAAAAGAATAAGTGTCTTAAGCTATAGATCTCATTTTGGAATGGGTACATTTCCAGTCCACTGTGGCTAGAAGTAAGAAATGTGAGTGTTCGTGGCTTTGTAGAATTCATAAAAACACCAACTGTAGGCAATTTAAATTTAGCCTTATCTCACCCCAAGCCTTTGAATCTCAGAAAAGGCTGAGAAGACAGTAGACTGTTGTGTGAATAAAAGATACTTCATCTGACAAGAACAGGGAGATGTTTTCTTGGGATTATTGTCAGGGCCTTATTATTTCTCTAGGAACTTATTTTATTTGTGGGTTGAAAAATGATTGCCATATCTTGTTTTATAAGGATGCAAAGCCATTAACCAAAAAAAAATGTGATATTAGCTATCATTTTGTGCCCTTGAGTGTTTATTGTGACTGGTATTTGTTTGCTTATATTTCAATAAATGAAGAAACAAAAATTTAACACACAATATACTTTCTGTTGCTCAAAGATGGGTTTGATTTTGTTCCAGGATTCATTTTGGAATGAAAGGCTCCCTCATAATTAATCCAGTTGAGTCTAAAAATAAGAATGGAGTTTCTCCTGATTTTGAAGTACAGCTCACCAAAGATCTGATTTGTTTCTTTGACTCATCAGTAGAAATCAGGTAAAAAATTAAGTTAGAAAATGCTTCTGCTGCAAAACTGCAAAGTTGGCTCTGCAGTTGGGTTTGGGATGTCACATGTGGAAATGAAAAAATAAACACAAAATTTTTAAAAGTGGTTTATAATTGATAAAAAACAGTTATTTAAAAGAGTCTTCAAATAACATAGTTTGATAGGATCTTCATTGTTTGGCTATATAGCTTTTATATGCTGGTTAACATAAAGGGTTTATATCAAAGCTCATTTAAAATGACACTCTGTGGATTGTAACCAGGTCCATGATTAATGTATTGTCTATTCCTTTCTTTAGAAACTCAACAGAAAGCCAGCAGAGAATAAGAGTGATGGAAGAATTAGATGTATGTTCACCTAGATTTAGTTTCTCCAGAGCAGAAAGTGAAGTGAAAAAGCAGAAAGGACGGATGCTATGTGACGTGTTAATGGATCAGAAAGTGTTGCCTGGGGTGGGAAACATCATCAAAAATGAAGCTCTCTTTGACAGTGGTCTCCATCCCTCTGTCAAAGTAGGTTTTAAATATTTTTAAAATGATTTCTATATTTTTAAATATTGTGAAGGGCTCAACGAGGAACACTTAAATTTGGCCTGACATGTTTGGAGAGAATGTCAGTAGCACACTCTCCCTAACAGACTTCAGGGGGTGTTTGCCCATGTCATTTTCTCTATGAGGCCAACCCTGGCCACTCTTTTTAAAGTTGGGTGTGCCCACTTCATCCCCCCAGTCTTCTATAACTTGCTCTGCTTTTTTGTTTCTCCGTACGACTGATCACTTTCAAATACAGCCTGATGTTTACTTGTTACATACATAGTATGTAAGATCTGTTCTCTGCTAGAATACAGTCTCTTAGGAGGAAAGTGTCTGTTTGGTTCAGTGACATATCTGAATGTCTAAATGTAGTGTTTGGCACATGGAAGGCATTAAAGAAATATCTGGTGAATGTATAAAGGGACTAAGGTCACCAATTTCTCTTAGTATCTGGCATATTAAATTCATACTCTGCACTCACTCACTATAGCTATTTGTGACATTAGAAAATGCTGTTTTGATGGAATGGTAAGACTGGAAGTCAAGATGCAAAGACTAAGTGATTGGTGAGGAAATGGAAGCAAAATTTAGAGTAATTGTTAAGGTAGCTTAGATTGGAGCAAAGGGAAAATATTCGACTGCCAGAGGGAGAAGTTGGGATAAGAACTGGATCTTTAGGTGTTTTGTTTTTTTTTTTCTTGTTCTTCAACTGAAGTGATGTGAACTTATTTATATGTTGGCGAGGGGGTGGAACTGGCAGAGCGGGAGAGGTTAAAAAAAAAAGAAAATGGTGATTAATAGGGCCAAGTTGTAAGGAGGTCACAGAGGTTAGAACTAAGGATACATCATTTTAGTTTCTAGGGAAGAAAGTTACATTAGGGCTTTTATCCAGACCCAAGTAGTGTCTATTAACTAAACCATCTTTTACATATCTCCAAAGATAACTATTTATTTTATGTGATTTCTTCCCAGGTAGGTTTTATGCAATCTAAATCAGTAGGAAATAAGTTTTCAGAGAAACTAGTTAATAATTGTTATAGATTCAGTTTGTTTTTTGACCCTTGGAACAAGCTAGTCAAATTTCGTAATTCAGAATAACAAAACAGAATTATAACAGGAATGAGTTTATGAGCTTTTTAAAATCACCTTGACCTCTATGGAAAATATTTTTGAAAAAAGAACTGAGTATTGTTACCCAGAGCATTGTTATTATCTTTGATAAACTGGCAACTTACTTTTTATCACTGTATCCAGCCAGCCATTCATCTGATAGGAGATCATTTGCCCATAATGCCTGCAGGTTAAAAATTAATGGTAAGCTATTAGCCCCCTAAAAGCATATGTATAATGATTGAAAAAGTATAGCATAGCATTTTAAGATATGACTGAACATAGTACGTAAGATGTGGTAAAAAATAAATGAGTTTGAGAAGTATAATACATATGTTTTAAACTTTAAATAAATGAAAAAATAGATAATATTTAGTTTTAGAAGGATTTTGTTGTTTAAACAGTTTTAGATTTTAGGCACTGATGAATCTATTTCCATTGTGTAAAAATGTGTTCATTACATACAACAAAAGTGAGTCATCAGGAAGAATTTGTTCTGGAATTGCTGTTGAAACTGCATGTGCCAAATGATAACTAATTCTACAAGGGGAACCCGGAGATTTATATTAGGCGGTGTCCAAAAAAAAAATCTTCAGTAAAGTCTGTTTCTGAGTTCTTCCATGTATTAACAAGTACTTTAGTATTAATGCATGTCTATAAATTCATATCTTTTTAAAACTTGACAGTGACCTTGGTGGTCATCTACTCCTGTGCTTGTTTTTCCCTCCCCTCTTTCTTTGTGGTCTTTTTTATTCTTTTCCTCTTTATCCTCTGCAAAACTTTTCAAGGTGGCTGTGAAAGGCAATGTTGGGGCTTTGAAGATGTCCAGAGTACAAAGTAGATATTCAGTAAATACTTGAATTTAGGATTAAAGTTTTTAAATAAGAATGGTATTTTTTCTTTTTCTTTTAATTTTCACTTTTTCTAAAGTTGAGGTATAGTTAATTTACAATGCTGTGTTAGTCTCACGTGTACAGTCAAGTGATTCCGTTATGTTGTTATTCAGTCGCCAGTCGTGTCTGACTCCTTGCAGCCCTGTGGACTGCAGCGCACCAGATCTCCCTGTCCCTCACCACCTCCTGGAGTTGGCCCAAGTTCATATCCGTTGTATCGGTGATGCCGTTCAGCCATCTCATCCGCTGACACCCTCTTCTCCTTCTACCCTCGATCTTTCCCAGCATCAGGGATTTTTCCAGTGAGTCATCAGTTCACATCAGATGACCAAAAGACTGAAGCTTCAGCTTCAGCATTAGTCCTTCCAGTGAATATTCAGGGTTGATTTCCTTTAGTATTGACTGTTGTGGTTTCCTTGCTGTCCAAGGGACTTTCAGGAGTCGTCTTCAACACCACAGTATAAAGGCATCAATTCTTTGGCATTCTGCTTTCTTTACGGTTCAGATTTCACAACAGTACATGACCGCTGGGAAGACCGTAGCCTTGACTATACGGACCTTTGTCAGCGGAGTAATGTCTCTGCTTTTCAACACCCTGTCTAGGTTTATCATCACTTTCCTCCCAAGAAGCAGTCATCTTCTGATTTCCTGGCTGCAGTCACTGTCTGCAGTGATTTTGGAGCCCAAGAAGGGGAAATTTGTCGCTACTTCCACCTTTTCCCTATTTGCCATGCAGTAATGGGGCTGGATGCCCTGATCTTAGGTTTTTTAGTATTTAGTCTTAAGCCAGCTCTTTCACTCTCTTCCTTTACCCTCATCAAGAGGCTCTTTAGTTCCTCTTTGCTTTCTACCATTAGAGTGGTGTCATCTGCACATGTGAGGTTGTTGATGTTTCTCCTTCCTAACTTGATTCCAGCTTGTAACTCATCCAGGCTGGCATGTCTCATGATGTGCTCAGCATACAGATTAAACAAGCAAGTGAGAGCAGACAGCCCTGTCATAGTCCTTTCTCAATCTTGAACCAATCAGTTGTTCCATACAGGTTCTAACCATTGCTTCTTGACCTGCATACAGGTTTCTCAGGAGGCAGGTAAGATGGTCTGCTATTACCATCTCTTTAAGAGCTTTCCATGGTTTGTCATGATCCATACAGTCAAAGTCTTTAGCATAGTCAATGATACAAAGATAGATGTTTTTCTGAAATTCCCTTGCTTTCTCTATAATCCAGCGTATGCTTGCAATTTGATCTCTAGTTCCTCTTCCTTTTCTAAACCCAGCTTGGACATCTGGAAGCTCTTGGTTCACATAATGTTGAAGCCTGGCATGCAAGATTTTAAGCATGACCTTACTATCATGGGAGATGAGTGCAATTGTCCGATGGCTGGCACATTCTTTGTTACTACCCTTCTTAGGAATTGGGGTGAGGATTGACCTTTTCCAGTCCTGTGGCCACTGCTGAGTCTTCCAGATTTGCTGACATAATGAATGCAAAACCTTGATAGCATCCTCCTTTAGGGATCTGAATAGTTCTGCTAGAATGTCATTGAATTTAGTAGCTTTATTGCACCAGTGCTTCTTAAGGCCCACTTGGCTTTGCACTCTAGAACATCTGACTTTGGGTGACTAACCACATACATCATGACAGTAATCCGGTTCATTAAGATTTTTTTATACAGTTCTTCCATGTATTCTTTCCATCTCTTCTTGATCTCTTCAGCATCTACTAGGTCTTTACCATTTTTATCCTTTATTGTGCCCATCTTTGGGTTGAATATTCCCTTGATGTTTCCAGTTTTCCTGAAGAGATCTCTAGTCTTTCCCTTTTTGTTGTTTTTTTCTGTTATTGAGCACTGTTCCTTGAAGAAGGCCTTCTTGTCTCTTCTAGCTATTCTTTGAAACTCTGCATTTAATTGGATGTACCTGTCCCTCTCTCCCTCGCTTTTCACGTCTCTTCATTCTGCTATTTGTAAAGTCTCCTCAGATAACCACTTTGCCTTCTTGCTTTTCTTTTTCTTTGGGATGGTTCTGTTTGCCATCTCCTGTACAATGTTGCAGAACTGTGTCCATAGTTCTTCTAGATCTGGCCCCTTAAATCTATTTGTTACCTCTACTGTGAGTGCATATGGGATTTGATTTAAGTCATACCTGACTGACCTGGTGTTTTTCCTGGTTTTCTTTAGTTTAAGCCTGAATTTTGCTATGAGAAGCTGATGATCTGAGCCGCAGTCAACTCCAGGTCATGTTTTTGCTGACTGTATACAGTTTCTCCATCTTTGACTGCAAAGAATGTAATAAATCCGATTTCGGTATTGATCATTTGGTGATGTCCATGTGTAAAGTTGCCTCTTGTGTTGTTAAAAAAGGGTATTTGCTATGACTAGTGCATTCTCTTGGCAGAATTCAGTTAGCCTTTGCCCTGTTTCATTTTGTTTTCCAAGGCCAAATTTGCCTGTTACTCTAGGTATATCTTGACTTCCTACTTTTGGATTCCAATCCCTGATGATGAATAAAACATCTTTCTTAGGTTTTAGTTCTGGAGGTCTTCTATGTCTTCATAGCAGTGATCAGCTTCAGCTTCTTTGGCATCTGTGGTTGGGGCCTGGATTACTTACTGGATTACATAGACCTGGATTACTGTGATGTTGAATGGTTTGCCTTGGAAATGAACCGAGATCATTCTGTCATTTTTGAGGCTGCACCTAAGTACTGTATTTCAGACTCTTTTGTTGATTATGATGGTTACTCCATTTCTTCTATGGGATTTTTGCCCAGAGTAGTAGATAAAATGGTCATTTGAATTAAATTCGCCCATTCCTGTCCGTTTTAGTTTGCTGATTCCTAGGATGTCGATGTTTATTTTGACCATCTCCTGCTTGATCAGGTCCAGTTATACACGCATATATGTGCATATTCTTCTTCAACATCTTTTCCATTATAGATTATTACAGGATACTGAATATAGTTCTGTGTGCTATACAGCAGGACCTTATTGTCTATTGCACATACAGTAGTGTGTATCAGTTAATCCTAAACTCCTAATTTATCTCCCCCACCCCACCACTAGCGGTTTCCTTTGTGCCTGCAGTGCAAGAGACCCTAGTTCGATCCCTGGATCAGGAAGATCCCCTGGAAAAAGTAATGGCAACCCACTCCAGTATCCTGCTTGGGAAATCCCACGGACAGAGGAGCCTGGTGGGATACAGTCCATGGGATCGCAGAGAGTCAGATGCAACTGAGTGACTAACACTTTCACTTTCACCCCTGCTGCTATACCCCTTTGGTTTGTTTTCTATGTCTGTGAGTTCATTTCTGTTTTGTAAATAAGTTCAAGAATGGTATCTATTTATCTGCGCTTGAAATGGTCAACGCTGTTAAGAACACTAAATAGATATATGAGTTTTAGAAGAGATGCATATATTTCAAATCTATTTATAGCACTCTTAGAACTGGCAAGTGGTACTACTGTCTATAGTAATGAACAAATTATGAAACTGTCCTGAGTAATTTTTCTGTTTTAAGGTTTGTCAGTTAACAGATGAACAGATCCATCACCTTGTGAAAATGATACGTGATTTCAGCATTCTTTTTTACAGGGTAAGAGCAAACATTTTTCAACTATGCAACATGTTGCTTATTTCCCTTTAATTGCACCAAAAATGTTAAGGCTCTGTGTAGTCATCTAAGGGTGAGAGTGTAGAGGCACAGTGGGAAGAGGTGACATGTTGTGGGCATAATTAACATCTTAAAATTTTAGGTCAAAGGTCAGTCCAAACTAACATAATTATGTTAAATTATGTTTATAGTAAGTTGGGGGACAGGTATGTTGGCATGTTACTTAGACTCATGTTCTAATTTTGGGCATACAAAAGTAAAAGATAGTCTAGAGAGAGAGTCATACTTTGGGATAAATATAGACTTTGGTGCAATCACATTTAGCCACTTACCATTTCTGTGGTTAATAGTATTTAGGTTACTTAATTTAGGTTTATTTTATCTATAAAATAGAATAATATTTGTCATAACACAGAGGCTGTTTTGAGAATAAGTCCTAACTAAACTGTAGATTTTGAAAGTTGTGTATATAGGTATGGTCTTCTCTGGTAGCTCACCTGTCAAGAATTTGCCTGACAATGCAGAAGACATGGATTCAATCCCTGGGTCAGGAAAATCCCCTGGAGAAGGAAATGGCAACCCTTTGCAATGGCAATCCCAGTGCCTGGGAAATCCCATGAAGAGAGGAGCCTGGTGGGCTACAGTCTATGGGGTTGCAAAGAGTCAAACATGACTGAGCAACTAAGCAGAAACATACTTTATCTTTAAACAAATTATCATAAATATGTCCTTTTTTCTCTACATTCCATTTTCTGTGTTCAAAATGTTTATTTTTGCTATTGTTAGAAAGTCAGGTTTGTAGGATTCTTCATTAGTTGGCCTAAAGTGTTAATGAATCTTTAGCTTTATATACCTGTCCTAAGTATCTGTGGCTGTTTTAATATTATTTATGCCCACTTGTGCTTTTAGGGAAAGATGGTTCCAAATAACCACCCATTTTCTGCCCAGATTAAGATGTGTATTTCAATACTTGGCTTAAATTATTATGGGTTTTTTAAAAAAATTTTTCAGCTTGTACTATTATTCGCTGTATTTCTGAGCTTTTAAATTTTCACACTGCTGATATAAATCCCAAACATTGTCTTTGGAGGAGTGTTATGTGTATGTGAGTAGAATAAAACTGTGACAGAGAATAATCAATGTCTTTTGAAATAAACTTATGCCAAATGGAACATGTTTGCTGCTAGGATGGCATTTGAATTTTTCTTCTCTTTCAGTGAAACTGTAAGATTAAAAACAACTGTCCCTTTTCACATCAGCAAAGAAGATGATCTTATTAAGCTTTACCCTGTAGAAATAAATTTTTTGGCTATTGAAACAAAGTGAGCAGCTTCAGTGTTCTAAAAATAATCAGATTTAAAGCTAATCTAGTCTTTTTCTTATAACCACATAATTATGTTTAATTGTAAAAACCTTAAAAGCATGAAAGAGATTTTAAATTATAGTACTTTTGTATCCTTTTTAGATAAAAGGGTAAAAAGCTATGCAAAGAGCAATTTTAAATACTAATAAGTTATAAAATAATGGCTTTATTATTTCACACAAATCTTACTTGACAAATGTTGCTGAATCTTGTCAATACCTTTTTCTCAGATGAAAGAAAGATTATGAGGATATATGTGTAAACATATGTACATTTTTAACAAATCATTTTTAGGAATGACTTTCAAGAATATATCAACACTGTTTTGTATATAACATAATGTTTGTTTGTTTGTTTTTAGTGCTGCAAAGTGGGATCTGCTCTCTCTCAACACTATAAGGTTTACAAGCGTCCTAATTGTGGTCAGTGTTGCTGCAAAATAACTGTGTGTCGCTTAGGAGAGAATAACAGAATGACATATTTCTGTCCTCACTGTCAGAAGGAAAATCCTCAGCATGTTGACATATGGTGAGAAATCTAATTTAAAATGTACTGTTTGCCCCAATTCTCTTAGCAAAAGGGCTATTAATAAGAAAACATAGCTGAAGAGCTATCAGGCTATTAAGAACAGAACATAACTCATTTGAGGGCTTGGAAGAAAATAGTAAATAATATCCTCCAAAAACCAGAATGATCTGGAGATGATTTATGAGGCTTTTTTGATTCTGCAGAAAATCTGGAAGTTTGATGTTAATATCCAGGCTTTGGCTTTTGTCTCATTTATAAAATGATTACCGGGAAGTGTAGTTTTGTCAATAATTGGAAAAATGCAACTACTTTCCAAAGTTCTTAATTAATAGTAGAAAGCATTAGCAAACTCTCTTTACAGAATTGCTGTCTTCCTGGTGAAGCATCCAACTACTTATTAAACATAGACGCAGTGATTCAGCCAGTGGCTGAGTCAGTCTGTTCCCATTCTGCGTTCCAGAGCAGGGAACTCACCACTGGGTGGGTTCAAGGACACACTGGCTCCACTGTGAGAATCGAGCTAAAACTGTGTTGATCTCCTGACCTGCACAAGCCCCTGCTCTGACCGGTGGAGCACAGTGGTACTTCGGGCCTCCTGAAGTATGTATCAGTTCAGAACTAAGGTCCTGTAGTTTGCAAAATGTTTGCTGATTTCTCCTTCCCCAGTGTACATTTACCCTGGTAAGATGCCTTAGGTCTCTTTGGGGAAGGCTGGGTGAAATATTAACCATGTAAAGGAGCTGCAGGATTTGTGATCTTAAGTCAGAATAATCAGTACAGACATGAAGCATATTAAGTGCTACAAGAGTGCAGGGACATTAGCTCTTTATAGGTACACAAAAGCTTGGGAAAATTTGATGTTTCTTTTAGAGATATAATTTTGGCTAAGTAAATGAGCAAGCAGACATTATTTAATTGGAAAAGCATTGCCACAAACCTCAAATCATTGATGGTAACACTGGCCAAGCCACGTGAAGACTGCAAGCTGTTAAATAGGAAAAGCTAGTTTTACAGTTAGGGTGGAGTTAACTGGTCAGAATCAGTAGTACTAGGAATGGTTCATGTCTCACCTAAATCAGTAGATTAAAGACTTTTTGAGAGAAACACGCATGAAGCTTGTGTAGTATAATGGGCAAGAGATGGTTACTAGGCCTGAGGTCAAGACACTGGAAATGGAGGAAAGAATAGTCACCTAAAGCCAGCAAGAATTATGACAGATTTGATATGTGGGCTAATGCAAAAAGTTCCAAGCCCCAAAACAGAAATTTTCACTTTACAGGACTGGGAAAGATGGGTGGAATGGAAGAGATAAATCAAGTTTTGGATATGTGGACCAGATCCATATATGATGGATAATGAAGGGTTGATGGTTACACCTGTGTTGTTGGTGGAAGTATTAACACAGGATTGATTCACTGGGAAAGTATAGAGAAAAGAAGCAAGGTCTGAGCTTTGGAGAGTATCCCTAACTACACAGTAGGAGGGAAAGAGGCAGAAAGGGAACAGGATTCGGTGGTTGGAGATAGGAGGGCAAGCAGGGAAATACACGTCTGTGAGGAGGCCTGGGAGGGCGGAGGCACCGTTTTGTCTGGGGAGCTCAGGGCCCTGGGACGGGAGTGATGTGGTCCAGATCCCCATTACGTCTCCATCAGTAAGTATGTCTGCAGCTGTCTTGTTTTTTCTTCCTTCTTTGTTCCTATGTTTCATTTTCTTCATCACCTTTCGTTAACAATTACTTTTCTCTAAACCATGCCATATCCCCTGTTTTTTTCAGCTTCCTCACCCCATTTTACTATCAGAGATCTGAAATATGGTTAGATAATGTTATATTACACAAATTTAGGGGTTTCTTATTTTTAATATTACATTTATTCTATCAAAGATGTATAAGAGTTTCTGGCAGAAGACATTCAATATATATTCGTCTACTGAATAAGTGATTAATATTCCGTATGTATTTGTTTTCTATGAATTGATAGCTTTTGAAATTTTTAAAAATTCATACTTTTACAGATTGTCAAATAAGCAAAGGTCTTTTGAAACTAGGATTCAAAGCCTCAGGTGTTCCTCGAAAGAGTCTTGGAAGTCACCTGTAAGCTGTAGAGGCATGGATATGTCCTAGGCCCTCAAGTCCCTCCCTCCTAACCTGGTTCTGTTTTATATGTTTGCACCCAGCTGAAGACTTATTGCAGAATAAGTGTGTACTTAATAAAGCATTTGAAAACAAGTAATATTTGCCCCACTCTTTGAGATTTCTACAAGTAAGTGTATTCTAGTCATTGTCTGGATGAGCATTTGAGCACTTTTTATATTGACTAAAATTTTTCATTTTAAAGTCATTTCAAATTCAAATGAAATATTAAAAATCCCCATCATAATGATCTAAATTCTTGTGTTCCTTCAGTCACTAAAAATTTACTTCAGTCCTTCCTGAAGTCCTACCCAGGTTTTCTAGCCCATTGGTCACGCCATACTTTGCATCCAGGTTTTCTAGCCCATTGGTCACACCATACTTTGCACCCAGGTTTTCTAGCCCATTGGTCACGCCATACTTTGCACCCAGGTTTTCTAGCCCATTGGTCACGCCGTACTTTGCATCCAGGTTTTCTAGCCCATTGGTCACGCCGTACTTTGCACCCAGGTTTTCTAGCCCATTGGTCACGCCGTACTTTGCACCCAGGTTTTCTAGCCCATTGGTCACGCCGTACTTTGCACCCAGGTTTTCTAGCCCATTGGTCACGCCGTACTTTGCACCCAGGTTTTCTAGCCCATTGGTCACGCCATACTTTGCACCCAGGTTTTCTAGCCCATTGGTCACGCCATACTTTGCACCCAGGTTTTCTAGCCCATTGGTCACGCCATACTTTGCATGCCTGCACTGTGTACTGTTGGCTCTTCTTGCATGCTAGCTAGCAAAATCTGTATGTGTGAGTATTGTTTCCATGAAGGGAAACTGCATTATTCCTTGACTTTACTGGAGTCTTTATAATTTCTTTCTCACTTTTTCATTTTTTCTGCTGTTGACTTTATTAGGGTCTGCAATACATCAAGTGCTGGGATAGCACAGAGAAAATAGAATAGTGACTCTCTGACTAATACGTTCCCACATGGTGCTGCTGCTCAGTCCTTTCTCTGAGGACCACCAGCTCTTAGGTCTCCCTCAGCTTCCCCTCTACCAGCCTGTTCCTGGGTTGCTGGTGGATGGTGCATGTTTGAATGGACTCAGGGCCCTGGTCATGACATCCCCTAAGCTAGGAATGGAGTGGCATCTCTTGAATTGGACATTTGAGACAGTCCACCTGCTCCCTGACATCACCAGGGCATGTGGTCCCTGGGCACCGAGCAGGTGCACGGTGGTGCTGGCAGCATGTGGGCCTTGCCCAGAGAGAACCCCAGGCCTGACACCATGGACAGCGCCCTCCACCTGGTGCTGCTGGAATGACTGCTTCCATCCTCCACCCTCCCCTACCCCTCCACAGAGGACCACACAGCAAGCCACGGAAGCTTGCTGAGTGTCTGGCAGATTTGCCTCTGCAGCAGGGCCTACAGGATGTGTTGACAGACTGGGTATGAGGCAAAAGTGTTACAGACAGCTCCCAGGTTTCTTGCCTCATCAGCTGAGTGCATGGTGATGCCATTTACCGAGATGTGACAAACCAGCAGGACTGCGGATTGGGGGCAGGGGTCCGGACTTTTATCTGGACAAGTTTCCTGTGGCTGCTGTAACAGGTTACCAGCAACCAGATAGCTTAAAGCAGCAGCAGTTTATTCTCTCATGGTTCTGCATGCTAGCAGTTCAGCATTATTCTCACTGGGCCAGAGTCACAGTGTGGGCAGGCTGTGCACCCCTAGCCCAGCGACTCTAGCGGGGAATCCACTCCTTGCCTTTTCCAGCTTATGGTCATTCTAATATCCTTCGCTTGTGGCTACATGATCCCAGTCTCTGCCTTTCCCTTCTGCATGTATCAAATCTCTCTCTGCCTCTCTCTCTCTTAAGGATACTTGTGTTTGGATTAAGAGATCACTCTGATAATCTTTTGTAGGTCATTATTCAGCCTACTGCAGACATGTTAAGGTTGAAATTCTGGTGAACTGTCCAACTGGAGAATGAAAATAATTTATTACTAGATTGTTAAGACATGGAGCAGTTAGGAGAAAATGCTTCCAAAGCTTCTGTATGTAACAATAAATATCCTCTTATGGTAAATTTGTAGGATAGAAAATGAAAATGGTGAAAAGTTAGAGCACATTAAAAATCTGAAGGTTATTTAAATTTTTTGTGCTTAATTATGAATAAATGCATGATGCTGCTGCCTCTCATAGTAAGTCAGTAGAGGGCAAGGATTAGGTCAAGTAAATTCTTTAGAAGATCTGGTATTGCATAGGAATAAGAAATATTTTTTAAAATTTATTAAACTATAGTTGATTTAGAGGGATAAGAAATATTGAATAGCATTAAAAGTCAAGGTAAGTAAAGCTAAAAGAACCGTAATGAGATGTGTCTTACTTTCAGATTTTCTTATGCTATTTATGATTTTACCAGACAAGTCTGAATTTAAAGCCTGTTATAATTATATGTAGGGAGCAAAACATTACAGAAGACAAGACTACCTTTGAAAGTCAAAGAAGTCATGTTCTGAAATGTAAGGTAGAAAGCCTTTACGGGAAGAGTTTTTTTTCAGTATTAATGTTTGGACATATGAAAGGAATCCATGACACTGCCTTGGTTGCTAAGCCATGTGATGTGCTCTATAGACTCAGAAATGTGCTACAGAGCAGGACTATATCAGAGCTTAGAAAGGCACTTCCTTTAACAATACAGAGTCAATTAGGAGTTCAGGGTAGAGAATCATAGTTTACGTCTGTGCCAAAAATTAGGGTTGGTTTTGCTGTTTGCTTACTAATCTATTAGTTAGATATCAACATGAGAGAGTTTTACATGAAGGGAAATAACGTTGAGTATAGATATCTTTCTCATCATAGTAGATTGTAGCTCAACTAATTGCCACAGTGCTGAGTAGATGTTGAGAAATTCCGGAAGCACACAAAGTAAATGTGAAGCTTTTCTCATCTTAACGGTCATTGCTTTAATTTCTACATAACTTTTTTCCTCCCTAATTTGGTTGAATAAAGATAATTTTGCTTCAGGAAGAGTCCCACTTACTTTAAAAATTAGTTCAGAAATGTTCCCTAGTGGTTAGGTCAACTGCTTTTAGTTGGTTTAAAAGCACACATACACAGCTCTTTGACTGTAAGACTTTTGTTAGTTCTGTCTTTAACAGCAATCTTCAGGACCCAAGTGAAAACATTCTGAGACATAGAACTTCTAACCAATAGTAAATGTGTAGCATTTGGGTATTAGTGGTTCTGTAATTGTTTCTGGGGTACTCAGAATGTATAAGAACAAGGCCATAATAAAAGTGTTAATGATTAACTTCAGGACACATTCTCTTCTAGCATGCTGCCAGTTAGAAACACCACAGTCAGTTGGCCTTCTAGCAGAGAGGGTCATCTTATAGACTGTGTGGCCCAGAAATCTGAAGAGCAGTGGACATGTGAGGTCTGTACTCTAATAAATAAGCCATCTTCTAAGACATGTGATGCTTGCCTGACTTCAAGGCCTGCAGGTAAGACTGAATTTTGATTCTGAGTTCCTGCCATTTCAAACAGAATAAATTATACAAAGTCAAGTATATATCTTGTTCCATTTTGATATTTCACAACTAACTAAAATGCCTTCTTTCTGAAAGGTTTAAAAGAATTGCCAGCCTTTGCGTGTAAACCAAGCTAATATTCTGTTGAGCGCTTTTTTTTTGTTTTTAAACAGGGAGGGAAGACATGGTGTGTGCCTTTGTATCTCAAAAAACTGAGATGATCACATCTGTTCTCTGTTTCTAATGAATTATTCAATAAAGCATTGTTTTATGCAGATTTCAGCAACTTTTGAGTTTGTTATTCAGTCCAAGTGGTTCATAATTTGAAAGGGAGGATTTCTGTAAGAATATCTTTGCAGGTGGAATAGAAAAATGCTGAATTTATTCCTCTTTCTTTATCCCTCCTACCCCTTGTTATTAAAATCTTTACCCAGACAATTGTACTGATTTCATTCAAATCCTTCAAAATAACTCTTCATAGCTCACAATTTCATGCGTTCAGAGAATGTAAAACCTCAGAGGAAACCTGTGATTAAGAACCATCTCATTGATGTGGCTTCTATTGTGTTCTCAGAGTGTTCTTTCTTTCTTCAATTAGAGAGGAGAAAGTCCGTTCTTGACTTCTGGACCCCACATTGTGTGAGCTGTCATATTGTGTTTTGTTCTCTGGGCCAGAGAGGCAGGCATCACCCGTTACACAGCTTCACTGGGAGCAGAAGGAACTGTGTCTCCTATTTCTGGCCCTCCCTTCTTCAGTATCATTCAACAGAGAGCCCTCAGAAAATCACAGTCTTAGATTTCCACATTTATTTTGACATTCTGAAATGCGTTTACACATCTTAATTATTTTCTTATTTTTTCTGAATATGAAAGGCATATATATCTCAAGAGCAATTTAGAATAAATTACAGTACAGATTCTAAGATGCTTTCTTGAAACATATTTAATAAATGTAAATCTTTGTAATTCATCTTTACTTTTTTGTAATAAGCCTTTTACTTGGTCTTGTCATTCACAGACACATTCCTGATGATCTAGATACAGGCTCTAACTGCTGATCTAAAGCTTTGTGGGATGTCCCCTCTTAACTACACTGCATTAATATTTGGTCTGACAATTGCAAAATTGATAGCTCAATAACCTTTAAATGCTAAAACACAATATAAAGCATAATAAATATAAATCTTTATTAAACCCACCTCTGAGTCCCTGGAAGTTGTTGAAATTTTGCACTTCATGTAATACTTTATTTCCTAATCAGAAGGTGGCTAATTCTGGATTCCTCAAGCTAACTTTGTATTATTAGTTATATATATTAAGTCACTGTAATAAATGAACTGAATGTTTTAATCAGATGAAAAGATGTTTCAAATAGTCAGTGTATTTAAGGGAATACTATAGAATTACTTGTCTCTTTTTCCAGATTCAGTATTCAGGAATGAAGGAAATCCTGCTGTCTTTAACAACTTAGTGAAATACCCTTGTAACAGCTTTGGAAAACCGAAGGCAAAAGTGAAGATCAACAGGAAAACTGCATTTGGAACTACAACTCTTGTTTTGACAGATTTCAGCAATAAATACAGTGCTTTGGAAAGAGAAGAAAGCCACAATCATATACCAGATGGGGAGTTTCCAAGCCCTCCTCCTAACATGTGTGGTAGTGATACACTGAACACCTCCAAGGAGAGAACAAACTATAGAAGTCAACCGTCTAACAAAATAAATATATCACCTATAGTCTACTCTCAGTATAAATTATTTAGTCCAGCACATAAAAAATTAAAAACAACCTACTACTCATCACCGGATCTTAAAAGTTGCAACCCTGGATTTTCTAACAGGTATGATGCTTCTCACCTTGGTCTTTAAGGTATTTGCATTAAGTTTTAAGGATGAAGAAGAATCATCCATTGCTAAGGAAGGCTGATTGATCTTGGAAATGTAAATCAAACCCAGAAAGACTTGTACAGTATTCAATAATTTGCATCCCTTTCTTCCTCTAGCTTATAATACTACAGAAGGGAAGGGAATGAAAAACAGAATTTCCTCCATCCGTAGAAAACTTGGTTTTGGTTTTTCTGACAACTTATATACATGCTTAATACAGAATGTTTGGAAATATTGGAAATTATGAATATAAATAATTAAATCCCCCCCCCCCCCCAGTCATACTGGTTATCAGTCTCCACTGTTACCAGTGTTCTGTTTTATTTTTTTTAACTTTTCTTTCAATGAAAGGTAGTTCTTCTAACAGGGAAACTGTTCATTTAGTAAATGTCCTCTGTTCTGAAGGAAAGGGATCTGAGACATTTTTAGTGACATTTCTGCTAAAGAAAGTGACTGTATTTCAAACAGCCAAGGAGAGTGGCAGGCATTGTTTCAACCAAAAAGGCTTGAAGAGCATGTGTACTACTTTTGGATATGAAATTAAAAGGTTGTAATTTCAGTTAATGAATACTACCAGACCACATATGTTTTTAAGAGACTACTAGGAGAAGGCAATGGCACCCCACTCCAATACTCTTGCCTGGAAAATCCCATGGGCAGCCTGGTAGGCTGCAGTCCATGGGGTCGCGAAGAGTCATACACGACTGAGCGACTTCACTTTGACTTTTCACTTTCATGCATTGGAGAAGGAAATGGCAACCAATTCCAGTGTTCTTGCCTGGAGAATCCCAAGGATGGGGGAGCCTGGTGGGCTGCCGTCTCTGGGGTCACACAGAGTTGGACACCACTGAAGTGACTTAGCAGCAGCAGCAGCTATACATTCAGGAGAAGACACCAATTGCTGTCACCAGAGATACAGTGACTTTAGTAAACAGTGTCATCCTTGTTCCTTAATGATTATTGGCAGCTCTTCCTAATGTTCTTCTCCAGCCTTATTTAATATTTTGTCTGGGGCTCCTGATGACCATATCTCCATCAGGGAGAGACTTCTCTCCGCAATTTTCTTTTCCTTCAGAAAGCAGACATTGTGTATCCAGCATCTTTACATGAAGTGAAGAATATTTTAAATGAAGTGAAGGTGGGTCTTCTTGCCAGTGGGAGATGAGCAGGGGAAGAGCTGCTGTGGGTGGGCTCTGAAGTAATCTCAGGAGGGATTCTGGTTTCCACCCTCTCCTCTGATGAGCTGTGTCTTTGCTGATGGAAAGATTATTCTTCTGGGTAGTGAGGCTAAGGACCACTTGTGCACACACCTAGAGTAACCTCTGGGAATTCTTGTAACTTATTTCATAACAGAATTCTGAGATGATTTTTGGTCAGTAGATGCTTTAATCTCAAGTTCCCCATACTAGTTCTAAATTTATCATCAGTTTATCTTGATTAATTATTCTTGGCTAATTTTTTGTTGTTCTTCCTAATCACTTAGTATAACTTGTTTGACTTTTGTCTGTAATATTCATAAAATAGAGACATTTGAGTTAAGTTATGGAGGGGAGACTTTTAACTACTCGATCAGTATACCCTCTCTTCACTTAACGCTAATTAGCATTTCATGATAAAAGTTCATGAAGGAGCTAGTTAAGAGGGCCCGAGTTGGGAGGCTTTCCTGAAAGAATATCGTTTTTGAACAGCCTTTTTTGTTGTGTCCCGTAAGTGGAAAGAAGCAGATGTGATTGTTTAAAAATACTGTGGCTGTTTTTGTACTCAGATGAAGTATCTTGGCATATTTTTATTTCCTTAGTGCTTTGTAGAAAATCTCAGACAATTTAACTAATGAATTAGGGATTTAAAAAACATTAATGTAACCTTAAATTTAAATGATTTCTTCATAAGCCATTAGTAATAGGGTCATATGATTAATCACACGCACACAGCATTACTTAGAAACACTGCTGCATGCGAATGTGTTGAATGTAAGAACCCCAGGAATGCGGCTCTGAAATCAATCAAGATCAACTAGCAGAATAAATGTCAAGTGATGAAATAAATTCACCCAGCAGCCCTTCTGCACCCAGCTACTTTACAAGGAATAAATTGCAAATTACTGTCATTTATTTCATTTTTCTCCTTGTCTGACAGCTATAGTGTTCATCTCATGGACAAGATGCTGAGCAGAAGCTCACAACATAATAGGATTAAAGCAGGTGGGCCACTCAGAGAAGTGATAGCCAGTTCATTTTTTCTTTAATAATTATATGGTAATTAATTTGCCTTTTGTTCTCTTAATTACTGATCTCATCACCACATGATACATGCTATGTTGACAGGGCATATTTTCAGATTGGTCTTTAGACAGATTTGAATTGAATCCAGCTACTGGATTATAAATTAGATAATTGAACCAATTTTTAAGCAGTTAAGAATGACTGTTAGACAGTTTTAAGTCTTTGACCCAATTATTATAAATACAGAGCAAAACACAGTGATACCACTTCAAAGAAATCATACATGTGTTTTAGGTTGAAGTTTTTCCTGAGCTGATACAAAGGCTCATGTAGATCAGAGAAATGAGATAAAATCAGTCTGCTACCATCAGGGTTGCCAAATTCTACCTCTAATCACCAGTGAAGCACTGACACCTTGTACATGCTCCTGGGTCACCTTTTAGGGTTTTCAGTCCCCGAGAATGTCAGAGCCACCTGGGACCATCCAGGATGAGTCATTTAACCTCTGTTTGTTTGTTTGCTGTGACCCTTGAAATATTACTGAACTACAAAATATACATTCAGTGAGACTGATTAATTTTTAAAAAGTAGATAATATTTTTATTATAATCACCTGATCTGTATAGTAAGTTAAATCATGATAAATTGGTCATTGAAAAAAATCCCCACTTTAAAATTAAAAACCTGTGCTTGGTAATGTCCTCCTTCTTGATAATAGCTTTTGTCTGATCTGTTTAATATTATTTGAACAATGCTTATTGAACATGTTCAGTGTTTATTATTAAGTATTTATTGAGAACCTATTGTGCATTATAAGCATTACTCTTGATTCTAATGACTTTTACCTCAGCAAACTACAGTGAGCAGCGCTAAAGACAGCCCACCCCCAGTTTTAATAAGTAAAGTTTTACGGAGACAGTCCCGTTTCTGGTTGGTTTACATATTCTCTCTGGCTACTTTTCATGATAAAACAGCAGACTTGAATATTTTGCAACAGAAACCAAAAAAACCATGAGCCTAAACGTATGTCCCTTCTGAAAAAATTCACCAACCCCGATCTATTATATTGACCATTTATGCCATGCTTAGTCATAGAGTTGTGTTGTGACCACATGGACTGTAGCTCTCCAGGTTCCTCTGTCCTTGGAGTGGGTTGCCATGCCCTCCTCCACTGACCATTTGTAATCCAATATTAATATTTAAGATAACAGTCCTAGTTATCAAAATAAGTTAAAACTATTCCATATGCTGTTTACCCAAGAAAACACTTTGCTACATTATTGAGAGTTTTTAAAGTAATGATGGAAACAAAGAGGAACCAGAATGTCCTCAGTTAATCAGAACATTTAATTATTCTGGGTAATGTTTGTTATCATGAAATGAAGATTTGCGTTGTGTCTTTGGAGCCTGTGTGTTCTTGGTCACAGTAACTCGGTACTGTGACACGTACTGTGTGCATATTCAGTCTCTGGGGTTCTGATTCTGCCAGCCATCTGGCGTAGAGGCAGATGATTCTGAGGAGCTGCCCGGTAATCCTGAAGCTTCTGGTCAATGGGCCATACTCAGAGGGCCAGGATAAGATAGCATATGGTGTTTTTTAATTTATCATTGTACTAAGGAAGAAAGGGAATGGAAGACAGAAATGAGGAACTTACAAGAGACACTGGAGTCTTTCCTTCCTACCTTGATCCTATCTTCCACCATGCTCCTCTCCAAAATAGCTTTACTAATAAGGGAATCTAAACCTCTCCCTGGATTTGTGAAGCTGGAGATTTCTAGGTTGAAGCAAGTGGGTTCAAAAATGTTTGATTGTTAACCCCAGCCTTCCAAATAATAAAATTATGTTTGCATATGTGTACTTTTTAAAAGAAAGCATCAGTTTATTTCCTTCTCTTAAGATTTTTAACTTTATTTTCTCCTCCTCTAAATTTTTTGTAAGCATTATTTCCTGCCCTCTTGCTTTGATTTTGAAATCACTCAACTTTTCTACAACTATCTAAATGTTTAGCTTCACTTGAGTTAACATTTTAATATTTACTCTTTTGGAGGCACTGATGAAACCAAAGGAGATGGAAAAGAGAAGTGTTTTGCCCTTCACCTTATTTATTTCTGGTTAGTGTCCCCTGTGATTCTAAATAATAAGCCACCATCCCCCACACTGAAAGTGCTACCAACAAAATACCTGCTGAGGAATATTTAATAATAACAGTTTCTTCACAATGCCCACAGCTGCTTTCATCTCATAGATGCGGCTGCACAAACAGCTTCAGAAACTACCCTCAGGGTGTTTGAGTCCATTTAAAGCAATATAGTTAAATGTCTTTTATAAACAAGTGTAGACCAACTTCATCACAAATAAAAGATCCCTTGTATGTCAATTATATCTCAATTGAAACTGGAAAAAATATCTCACACTCTGAACATTTTGATGAGATATGATGCCTTGAGATATTATAGGAAAGAGTATGTAAAGCATATAGTTTAGGATTTATAAGTATTCTTTAAAAAATCACTTGAGAATGGTATTTTGTTCTTCAGAAATTAACAAAAGAAAGGAAGAACTTTATCATTTAAAAATTTAAAATTGGGCTATTAGGGGAAGGGCTTCTGTTTTTAATAAGGGCTCTTTTTCTCTTCAATTGGTTTATTAAAAAGACTATTATAAAGGCATTATTAAAAATATGCAAAGTATAAAAATTAAATCATGAAGCTCCTTTTTGAAGAGAAAATTCCACATACAGTGGAAGGCCAGCTTCTGACCTTTATACACTGTGTACAGGGATAACCTCCAGCCGCTCTTGATCTAATCATGAGGAAGAATAAAGCTTCCTTGCTAGCTTTACAGAATACACCTTTCTGCTCTGGCGGCCGCCTGCTGAAATATGATTGCAACTATTATGTAGCCTTGATCAAAGCAAAGCATAGAAAATTATCTTTAGAGTGGGCAGTAGAAAGAGTGATCTCTTTGGCCTTGTCAGAGCCATTGATGACAGTCTGCTACCCATGAGAAAATAATTAGAGAAGATTGTGACTCTTGCTCGTTTGAGGGTCAGGGAGCTGTTGGACTTGAGAATATTTTAGGGGAAATAAAAGTGGCCACCCAGTCATGTTGGGTAAGAAAATAACCAAATGTCACAAATGAAAACTAAGAAGATTGGATGTGCAAGTCAGCTGTTTTTATTCTTGAGAAATTTGAATTACATGTCTAATTTAAGTTAAATTTGCATAAATAGGTACCTTTGGAAGTAAATTAGAATTACCTGGGAAAACCAAGAATTAGAATGACCTAAGAGTCGGACATGGCTGAGCGACTTCACTTTCATGCATTGGAGAAGGAAATGGCAACCCACTCCAGTGTTCTTGCCTGGAGAATCCCAGGGACGGGGGAGCCTGGCGGGCTGCCGTCTATGGGGTCACCCAGAGTCAGACACGACTGAAGCGACTTAGCAGCAGCAGCAGCAGGAGTGTACGTAATTATGTGAAGTTGACCACAGTCCCTTTTTGGCACCATTTCTCTGTACAGGAAGGATTCTAATGTGGAGGTGAGGTGATGTGAATGATCCCTTTTAGCCCTGTCGTGCTGCAGTTATTTTGTAACTTGTCATTACAGTGAACTTCAAAGCAATATGACAGATGGTCCTCGTTTGTTAAATGCCGGCAGTCCCCGCTGCAGTAAACACGGCCGCCCCTGCGCTCTCCGAGTGGTGAGGAAGAGTGGAGAAAACAAGGGCAGGCACTTCTATGCTTGTCCTCTACCAAGAGAAGCACAGTGTGGATTTTTTGAAGTACGTGTATGATTCATCAAGCTTAATGATTGTGTCATTGAATACTTAGGCCACTAAAATGTAGCAAATATCTATCCATTTATGGTTTTATCTTTAAATATAAAAGCTGTACTGGTGTTGTTAAAATTTGAAGGTGTTCATCCCCAAAAGAAAAATTAATTCAATGACAGCTGTTCCATTATTAGAGTATTCGTAGCCATCAGTACAGGTAGAAGTGTCCCTTGGTTTACAGAAAGAAAAGTAACCGAGTCGCTTACCAGGGACTGATAATCCAAGATAGATATTTGCTTTTCCTGACTTCAGAGTTGCTGGGGTCCAGCCCCAGTGGATCCAGGGTAATTCAAAGGGGAGACAGAGTAGGCGAGGAAAAACTTATTTATTTAGAAATATAAAGAGAGATTAGGAAAAAGTAGTGTAGTAGGAAAATTTAGTGGAGAAAAGAAGCTGAATAACTTGCTTTACGCGGAGAGCTAATAAAACTTTGAGACAAGAGGTTTGCACCATCTATGTAGGCCACCGGCGCCCGCTTGAATAGTGGAGGGTGCCCCACCTTGGGCTCCCTCTCGCGTGGGTCTTAGAAGCTAGGGCAAGTAAGTAGACATGGTGAGCCTCACACTCCAGATGGGAATTCAGCCTGAAAAGAAGAGGGAGGGAGAGAGAGTCGACACGGGGGGAGCCAGATTTCCAAGAAACCAGTTCAAGAAGCTGGTCTGAGAAACTGGTCCATCCTTTATTGTTCAGGAAAGCTTTTTATACTTTTGGTTGTACATAGAGATCAATGGATACTATAAAATTATGCAGCATCAGCAGCCCTGACTCTTATCGAGACCAGGCTTTCTCTCTGGATACCTAGCTGTATACACAAGTCTTAGGTGATTTACATCAACTGCTGGCCAAAAGGCCTATTAGCATTTTACGGCCCTTTTCTGATAAGGTTCTGTCAACCAGAAAACTTATTTGCCTTAATAGTGTTGTTCTTCCCAAAGTCTGGTGCCACTCTCAGAAAGCACTAATTAAGGTTACATTCTTACATAGCAAGGACACAATGGTTTATAACAAAGAAAGAGGAGTACAGTGATTTATAACAAAGAGAAAATTTACTAACTCAAAAGTCTAGTGTTGCTAACATCAAAACTACTATATTCCTTTTTCTATATCCCAATTACATTGATTAATATCCTTCAGGTGCCTAAAAGATGAAGATGATGGAGGTCTGGCAGCAGTCATTGACTCAACAGTGAAACCCATCACCAATATAATTTTTAGCTTTTTAGTAAAGGGCTCTATAGCTTTAAGATGCTTTAAGCTTCGTGCCTCTCTCAGTTGGGGGGCTGTAAACAATCACAAGTGTAGTTAAACCTATCAGGCAAGTTAGAGAGCCATCAAAGGAGTTTGAGGTGAAACATTCCTTTCATATGCAGGAGACCAGTTGGAGCTCTAAGTTAACTTTTTCCAGAGAAAGGTGGTCAGGGATAGCCCCCTGTAATGTCAGAAGAGTATAGTATAGCAGACAGTAAACAGATTTTGGTTTCGGGGTAGATACTCAGGCAGAGGACCCCTTGAGACCTGACTCGTCTTGCCCGTCAGGTCTCTCTGCATGACTTTGTCATGGGTGGGATCTCCCATGCTGGCTCCCGGCACAGAGTGACATCCAGACCTTTGGTTTGCACTGAGTAGAGGTACCTGGGAAACTAATTTACAATAAGCTTGGCGAATCCTACTACACAGGCTTAGCCAAAAAAAGTGATGACACAGTAACAGTTTAGATGTAGGTGATTCCCCAGTCTTTCAGTCTGAGTTTGTCCCTCCAAATGACAATGAGACAGAAGACAGGAACCTGGGTCCTTCAGGTCAGTCTTGCTTCCTTCCTCATTGTGAGCCTCACGCTGCTGACTGTCATCTTAAGGTTTAAAGATACATGTTCTCCCCAACTGCTTTATCTGATGAAAGACTGGAAAAAGAAAAGATGAATCTGTTTCGGTGCTGGAGCAGAAGTTTGCTGGTTGGGCTTACTGAGAGAAGACATCTGTCTTCAATGTGGTGTCTTCCTAAGGAATTCCCCAGGGAAGATGTGATCATGATTTCAGAGCCTAGCCCCTGTCCAAGATGTGACTCCATCTGACTCAACGTACACATCTCCCCTAGAAGCTTGTATAGACTTACTGGAGAAAATATTATTAACAATATTAATCACAGCCTTCTTGGTAAAGGCCTCTTGAGGCCAAAATTAATAAGGATAAGAATAATACAGTGGAATCTGGTAGTAATTAGTCTGGGTAATTCTGTATGGGATTCTTTTCCTAAGAGAGTAAGAAAGTTTAGTATTAAAGTCATAACAAATCTTTGATCTTAATAGCTTTAACTGAAACAGATCTATAGCAGGAACATTGCTGATTTACTTTACAGTGAGATTTTCAATAAAGTGAAGGAACTTCTGTAAGTAAGCCTTTGGAAGAAGGAGACTTGGAATTATGACAATTTCTCGTGTGGTTCAGGCAAATTTGTTAGAGAAGCTACTTATAGGATATAAGGCTTTTAAAGGGCGATAACTAATGACTTACATGTATCTTACAATGTCAGGTTAATAGGAAAAGGAGTGGAAACAACAAGGTACTAATCAAATACATCTAGTCAGTCTACCTCCGTCTAAACTTTACCATCTGTTTCTCTCCAGTGGGCAGATTTGTCCTTCCCATTCTACAACCATGGCAAACGCTCCATCATGAGAACAGTGTTGAAGATTGGACCGAATAATGGAAAGAATTTTTTTGTGTGCCCTCTTGGGAAGGAAAAACAGTGCAATTTTTTCCAGTGGGCACAAAATGGGCCAGGAATAAACATTATTCCAGGATGCTAAGTTTCTAGTATTTGAGAGCTATTCATTTAAGTGTGTCATCTTTCCATTCAATGGCTGTGTATATTTCTTTTTTTGCTTGATGAATGCTATATGTTTCATCAAATATACAATATATTCCATTTATAATGTATATTTAACCTATTTAGTTATGACAATAAAGTATTTTTAATATGCTCTTGGTCTGTTTTAACTTATTCAGGGAAGCAGTAATTTTTTTTTTTTCTTTCAGGAGAGGAGTGTGCAGTTCAGTAAAATAATGCGGTATTCTGTCTTGATGAATAATTTCTCATGTATCACCACTATTCATAATATATGATTAAAGGAACTTCTTGTTTTCCTAAGTGAAATGTAAGAAATGGAATCTTCTTTATAGAAAATATTTTCTTTCTTTTTATTCTATTCAACAAACATCAAGTTCCTCAAGATGCTAGAGACATGCTGAACACATGTATTACTTCAAACACATTTTTGTGAAAAGCTATGGGGATTCAGAATATAAAAGTAACATTTAAGAAAAGAAGTCATCTGTATATCTTTAAAAGAGAAGTTGGTTTAAACTTTTCTGCTCATGATTTAATGCCTGTTAATTAATTGCTTAAGTTCATTTCAAAAGCTTAATGTGCTATTATTTTTTAATTTCTAGTTTCAACTCCCCTCTTATTAAAAAATTTAGTTTAGGTATAATTATTTCCCAAAAGAAAAGAAAAATATTGATCTCAATGCATTTCTGCATGTTTATGGAAAATTCCATTCAGAACTGGTTCAATCTATTTTAAAGGATAGCATGGAAGATGGCTGGACCCTCATGCCCCTTCTGAAACCAAATAGTCCCTGCAGCACTCTGGAAGTTAACAGCATATAAAATTACCAACAAGGAAAGAGCATATTTCATCACCATGTGCTTGAAATTTTACACTGAAGAGACACAGAACCAACCTAAGATCAGTGATCTTAATTGCTCAACAGGGTAATTTTAGAGCTCAATTGGGCCATTGATGGTGTTAATGACTGATGTGAAGTACACAGGGTGTGCATTCAGAAAGTAACTACGTGTTGATTGTACAACAACAAGTGGAAAGGCCTATTGCAAACCAGGATTCCATAAATTCTAGTCCCCCAAATCAGCAAATTAATTACAAGGAAATATAGGCAAATAAAATAATAAATTTAGAGATTATCTACTAAAAAATGTGCAAGATTTATATGAAGAAAATTTTACTGACACATCAAAGAAACGTGTCTAGACAAGGCAGCATCTTGATTGAAAAGGATGGATGTTTTAAAAGTCTTCCAAACTTAATTTTGGGTTTTAAAGAAATTTCCCATCAAAATCTCAGGGAGGTTTCTGCTTCCATTGAGGAGTAAGCTCCAACTGAGCCCAGCTCTAGATTCTGGAAAAAACCATCTGGAGAATGAACAAATGCAGACAGCTTCTAGAAGGCTGTGGAATTTGGAGGAAGAGACCAGCTGGAGGTAAACAGTTTTTATCCTGAGAGTGGGACAAAGTTTCAACCCACTATCTTTCTGTCTTGAAGAGCCAGCAGGCAGTCTGGGCAACCACAACTCCTGAGAAGGGGGAATTTCAGAAGACAGTTTGAGATGAGGAGCCCTAAGTTCTGTGTTTAAACTCCCCATGACCTTGAATGACCCCTGAACAACATTCATGTATAGGGCAGCTAAAGATACACCAACTGAACCAAGATTTTATCTACCACCCAGGAGAATTTGCAATTTGAATCCAATGAAATCAATCACCTTAGAAAAGAGTCAACACTCTCCAAAAGAATATACCAAATCCAGAGCCCACCACTTCTTCACATTCATTATTCCATCAGGAATTATACAGTATAAGAAGATCCAGAATAATGTGACCCAGATTCGGAGAAAAGGCTTAGCACCCAAGACCTACTCTAAGATGACCAAGATGTTGAAATTACCCACCAAGGATCTTAGAGCAGCTATTATAACTCTGCTCAGTGAAGTAAATAAATGCTAAATGGATATGATGCCAAGTAGAAATTCAGATCTTCAGGAAGCAATAGAGAAACTCTGAAATGGCAAATATCTAAATAAAAAAGTATTACTTTGTCTCTTAGTTTCATTATAATACATGGGATTTTTTAAAGCAAAAATATAATCTTGTAAGATTTATAATGTATGTAGACATGACAATAGCCTAAAGAGAAAGATCAAAGGAGCTATTCAGTTGCAAGTTTTCTACATGTTGTGTGAAATGGTTCCATATTAACGCTAATTATGAAAAGTGTATGCTTGTGTGTATGTGATATCTATTATCAGACTTAGGGACTATTCAACCACTGTTTCTGAGTACTTTTTTAGTTCACACTCTTCTTTCTGAGATTCTGATGTTTCAAATATTAGATCATTGCATTATTATTATCCCACAGACTCCTGGGCTCTGTTTATTTCTTCCACTCTCATTCAAACTGGGTAAATCCTACTGATCTGTCTTCAAGTTCACTGACTTGTTTTTGATCTTCACTCTATTGTTGAGATCATCCAGCTAAAATTTTTATTTCAGTTTTTTTTTTAATTCCTGTACTTCTACCTGGTTCTCTTTTTATGATTTCTGTTTCTTTATTGACGTTTTCCCTTTTTTTTCCATTGGTTTCAAGATAATTTATTCCAGAAGCACATTTATGGTGTCCGCTCTAAAATCTTTGTCGGATAATCCCAATACTTGATTTATCGTAATATCTCCATCAGCTGAGCATCTTTTCTCCTTCAGATGTGTGTTTTCCAGTTCAGAACAGGATAGATGATTTTTCAGTTGTATGAAAAGTATTTGGTTATTAATGTTTGGAGACTTTAATGTTCAGTTATTATGTTAGGAGACTTGGTCCTCTGTAAAGAGGACATGCAGTCATTTTGTTTAGCTGAGGGTGTAGTTTCTGACTTACATTCTGGGCTTTATTCCCAGAGGCAGATTAACTCTCAGAGCCCTTGCAGTCCAGTTCTGGCCTGCTTTATTCTGGACTTGCTGTGAGTCCTCATCGAGCCCTCTGGTGCTGTCTGCAGGCAGAGAAGGTGATCCCTGGGCTGTCTGGTGTTTCTGGGACATCTTGTTCAGAGGGGGGAGGGCAGGACCACTGCCCATGCATCTCCCTATGTCACGGGGTAAAGGGAACTGGTGTTTTTGTTGTCCCCATCAACAGCGTGGGTTCCCACAGCACCCCAGCCAGAACCAGACAGTCAGCCTTCAGATCCTACCTCGGTATATCATTGTGCTGAACCTTTGGAAGCTGCTGTGTTGTCTGCTACTGTTATCCCTTTGGAGTTTATCTGCCTATTTCTTGATATTTCAAACCACTATACTGTGAATACAAAGGCTTTTCATAATTCAGGGAAAGCCAAAAATGAGATCAAGGTAAAATGATTTTAAGAGCTGTTTCTGAACTTTTATGTGGTGACAGCTATTGTCACTTTCCATAAATTATTTTATCTAATTCTCTTAACTGCCCCATGAAATCTTTTCCTATTATTTCTAATTTTGCAGTTTAAGAAAGCTGGCTTGCTATAGGCTAACGCAGAAATGTGTGTCACACAGGCTGTGGTTTGAAGTTTGCTTAGTGCTAAAACACGTGGATATCCTTCTTTCTTCATGAATTAAAGTGGCTGTATCCAGAATTGTGTGTCATTGGTATATACGAATAGATACCTAACATATACAAATGAAAATAATTGTGGGATGATAAAATTATGGTCTTTTTTTCTCTAAAATTTGTCATGTTAAAAATTTCTATAAATTGATTTTAAGCCTATTACTTTCCATTACTTTTAAAAATTAATTTCTATTACTTTTTTAATCCATTATTTGTACTCACAATCACATATTATAGACTACCATTATTAGCAAGTTGGTGTGTGGAATGAAAGAACAAGTGTTCTAATGAGTTTTCAAAAAATTTAACCTCCTTTTTCTTTGTATATCTTTTCAGCACTTTGCATTTCTGCTGGAGCCTATGCTAGGGTTTCCCTTGTGTTGTATAACTTGTCCTGTCTGCATTTACTGATGTTCACCTAAAGGACTGTGTGTAATCCTGTTTGTTCTTCACAGAGTCTTACCAAGGATTGTGCCTGTACACAGTAGAAACTTGGTAAACATTTGTTGAACCTAATAGATGAAGGTTTAATATCATGTCACTCTGTTGGAACATTTTTAACCTTGTTACCACTATTCAAACATGAACGCACTTAAATGTCATTGAAAAGAACGTCACTGGTTTATTATAAAAGGGAAATTCCTTAGTGTCTAAAAGCTGTTAAATCTTTCTAGTAATTTAAATGAAAAAAATTGGCATTTTATAGAAATTTGCTTACATACAGATAGGCAAAAACTAATCAGATCAAAGAGCATGTATTTGTTGAAAAGTAAAGAAACCATCGGGCTTCCCTGGTGGCTCAGAGGTTAAAGCATCTGCCTCCAATGCGGGAAACCCGGGTTCGATCCCTGGATCGGGAAGATCCCCTGGAGAAGGAAATGGCAACCCACTCCAGTATTCTTGCTTGGAGAATCCCATGGACGGAGGAGCTGCATTATTGCTAACCCATGTTTCATAACATAGAGATGAAAAAAAATGTGAGTACCCCTCAGTGCCCATGAGTTTGAACCTCTTCCTTTTACAGGAAACCAAGTCAACCAGTTTAAATTATTTCTTAGCTTTTAATTCAGTTAATCCCTACTGAGCACCCATTATGTGAAAACTTCAATGATACATATTTTTAAAGTAGATCTCGCCAACACCTAAGTGAAGTAGAGATGATGAGGGATGTAGTTCTTCAAGCAAAGTGTGGACAGACGGGAGCATGCAGGGAGCCCACCCCTGACTGATGAGTGGATAAGCCTCAGGACAGAGGGCTGCTGGAATTTCACTTCAGTGCAGATCTGCATATGTACAAAGGCGTCTCAGTAAATATAGCCCAGAGCACAGGCAACGTGTGGGGAATAGCAAAGAATCCCATTTGGCTAGATTATAGGGAATATGAAGGCAAAAACGGAAAATCTGTAAGATGAATTCACTCCATTTCGCTGCTACAAATAGAGTTCCTAAGATGGGCCAGGTCTTTGTTCCAAAGATTTAAATGTCACTCTCTCCCCTTAGGGAGCCCAGGGCAGAGGAGCAAGCCAGTGCGCATCAGGACCCAGGCGGACCCAGGATCCAATCAGAGGGCCTTCTAAGCAAAAGTCTATTCTGCCAGTGTTGTGCAATATGGTAGGTACCGTGTTTAATTGCTAGATGCTAGAAAACAATTGAGTTCTTAAGTCAGACCGCTAGTTCTGAGGCCTGTCACACCCCTGACCCTTGCTCCTTGGAAGAAGAGTTATGACAAACCTAAGCAGCATATTAAAAAGCAAAGATGTTACTGTGCCAACAAAGTTCTGTATGGTCAAAGTTATGGTTTTTCGATGTCAGAGCTGGATCATAAAGAAAGCTGAGTGCTAAAGAATTCGTGCTTTTGACCTATGGTGTTGGAGAAGACTCTTGAAAGTGCCGTGGACTGCAAGGAGATCAAACTAGTCAATCTTAAAGGAAATCAGTCCAGAATATTCTTTGGGAGGACTGATGGCTGAAGCTGAAACTCCAATACTTTGGTCACCTGATGCAAAGAGCTGACTCATTGGAAAAGACCCTGATGCTGGAAAAGATCAAAGGCGGGAGGAGAAGAGGGTGACAGAGGAAGAGATGGTTAGATAGCATCACAGACTCAATGGACATGTGTTTGAGCAAGCTCAGGGAGTTGGTGATGGACAGGGAGGCATGGCGTGCTGCAGTCCATGGTGTCACAAAGAGTCAGAAATGACTGAAAAAGTGAACTGAACTGGTAAGATAATGATTGGGATACTGTATACTGAGTCTTAACTTACCTCACCTGTTAGGTGGTGGTGGTGATGATGGTCCTGTCTCCAACACTGTTTTAAGGATAAAGTGCTATATCCCTGTGAAGGGCTGAGCACAGTCCCTGGCCATCAGAACAGGAGAGTTCATTGTATTATCTTCATTAATCTTCCCCATCCTGCTCCCACCACAACTGTTATTGAGGGAGGTCCCAGAGAGGAAGGATGTAGCAGGGGTAGTAGCCTCAGAGAAGGATGTGGGTTTCACTGGCAGACCAGGACTTGGGATGGAGGGGAGATGGATGAGGGAAGTGTGGGAGCAGGAGGAGGTGTGCTGTGTCGGAAATGGAGTCTAGAACCTCATAAGAAGGTTTCAGGAAGAAGGTGCTGGGCTGAGTTTTATGTTTTCAATGACATGTCAGAAATTTAGGATTAAAATGTGTGAAAGAACTATGAAAAGCCATCAATCATGAAGAACAGAGACAGCCAAGTGTTCTCGGTAATGCAGGCATCTTTTATTCTAGACAGAAGTCATATATCCTAGCAGTGAGTCCAAATCTTATCAATTACAATAGTTTGTAGCACTGTCTCTCCCTGTTTCTTTGACTGCAAAGAGATAATGGCTCTGAGTGAATGGAAACACTAGAAAAGCAGGTTATCAGGTCAACCAGAGTGATGAATCCAAGCAGTACAGAGGGTCCCAGTTGCAGAAATACATTTTAAAACAGGTGAATCCAATGCTTCACATGGCAGAACAAGGCCTCCAAACACAGAAAGTGGGTGAACCCTATTGTCCTTGGAAGTTACAGAATAAAAGCCAAGGGTTTTCAGTTCAGTGCATTTCAGTTACTCAGTCTTGTGTGATGCTTTGCAACCCCACGGACTGCAGCACCCCAGGCTTCCCTGTCCACCACCAACTCCCGGAGCTTACTCATGTCCACTCATGTTCATTGAGTCGGTGATGCCATCCAACATCTTATCCTCTGTCGTCCCTTCTCCTCCTGCCCTCAATCTTTCCCAGCATCAGGGTCTTTTGAAATGAGTCAGCTCTTCACATCAGGTGGGCAAAGTATTGGAGCTTCAGCTTCAGCATCAGTGCTTCCAGTGAACACTCAGGACTGCTCTCCTTTAGGGTTGACTTGTTTGAAGTCCTGGCTCGCCAAGGGATTCTCAAGTCTTCTCCAACACCACAGTTCAAAAGCATCAAATCTTCAGTGCACAGCTTTCTTTATGGTTCAAGTCTCACATCCATACATGACTACTGGAAAACCATAGCTTTGACTAGACAGACCTGTGTTGGCAAAGTAATGTCTCTGCTTTTTAATATGCTGTCTAGGCTGGTCATAGCTTTTCTTCCAAGGAGCAAGTGTCTTTTAATTTCATGGCTACAGTCACCATCTGAAGTGATTTTGGGGTCCAAGAAAATAAAGTCTCTCAATGTTTCAATTGTTTCCCCATCTCTTTGCCATGAGGGGATGGGACCAGATTCCATGATTTTGGTTTTTTGAATGTTGAGTTTTAAGCCAACTTTTTCACTCTCCTATTTTACTTTCATCAGGAGGTTCTTTAATTCCTCTTTGCTTTCTGCCATAAGGGTGGTGTCATCTTTGTATGTGAGGTTATTGATATTTCCCTTGGCAATCTTGATTTCACCTGGTGCTGCATCCAGTCTGGCATTTCTCATGATGTACTCTGCATAGATGTTAAATAAGCAGTGTAACAATATACAGCCTTGATGTACTCCTTTCCTGTTTTGGAACCAGTCCATTGCTCCATGTCCATTCTAACTGTTGCTTCTTGACCTGCATACAGATTTCTCAGGAGGCAAGTAAGGTCATCTGGTATTCTAATCTCTTTAAGAATTTTCCACAGTTTGTTGTGATCCATGCCATCAAAGGCTTTAGCATAGTCAATGAAGCAGAAGTAGATGTTTTTCTGGAATTCTCTTGCTTTTTCTATGATCCAGTGGGTGTTTGCAGTTTGATCTCCAGTTGCTCTCCCTTTTCTAAATCCGGCTTTAACATCTGAAGTTCTCATCTGAGCATCTGAAGTTTCCGTATTGCTGAAGCCTGGCTTGGAGAATTTTGAGCATTCCTTTGCTAATGTGTGAGATGAGTGCAGTTGTGTGTATAGTTTGAACATTCTTTGACATTGCCCTTCTTTGGAATTCGAATGAAGACTGACCTTTTCCAGTCCTGTGGCCACTGCTGAGTTTTCCAAATTTGCTGGCATATTGAGTGCAGCACTTTCACAGCATCATATTTTAGGATTTAAAATAGCTCAACTGGAATTCCATCATCTCCAATAGCTTTGTTCCTAGTGATGTTTCCTAAGGCCCACTTGACTTCATACTCCAGCATGTCTAGCTCTAGGTGAGTGATCACACTGTCATGGTTATCTGGGTCACTAAGATGTCTTTTGTACAGTTCTTCTGTGTATTCTTGCCACCTCTTCTTAATATCTTCTGCTTCTGTTAGGTCCATACAGTTTCTTTCCTTTATTGTGCCCATCTTTGCATTAAATGTTCCCTAGGTGTCTCTAGTTTTCTTGAAGAGATCTCTAGTCTTTCCCATTCTATTGATTTCTTCTATTTTTTTTTGCAGTGATCACTGAGGAAGGCTTTCTTATTTCTCCTTGCTATTCTTCAGATCTTTGAATTCAGATGGATATATCTTTCCTTTTCTCCTTTGCCTTTCTCTTCTCTTCTTTTTCCAGCTATTTGTAAGACCTCCTCATACAACCACTTTGCCTTTTTTTTTCCCTTGGGGATATTTTTGATCACAGCCTCCTATATATGCACTGTTATGATCCTCCCTCCATGGTTCTTCAGGCACTCTGTCTATCAGATCTAACCCCTTGAGTCTATTTGTTACTTCCTCTATATAATCATAAGGGATTTGATTTAGGTCATACCTGAATGGTCTAATGGTTTTCCCTACTTTTCTTCAATTTAAGTTTGAATTTGGCAATAAGAAGTTCATGATCTGAGCCACAATCAGCTACCAGTCTTATTTTTGCTGACTGTATAGAGCTTCTCCATCTTTGGCTACAAACAATATAATCAATCTGATTTCAGTATTGACCATCTGGTGATGTCCACGTGTAGAGTCTTCTCTTGTGTTGTTGGAAGAGGGTGTTTTCTATGACCAGTGCATTCTCTTGACAAAACTCTGTTAGCCTTTGCCCTGCTTCATTCTATACTCCAAGGCCAAATTTGCCTGTTACTCTAGATATTTTTAAATTTACTCAGTAAATCTTTAATCCAAGTTTCTGTTGATGGGTGGGGCTGTGTTCCCTCCCTGTAGTTTGGCCTGAGGCCAAAGAACCCTAAGGGTAATGGCAACCTCCCTGAAAAGGACTTATGCCAGCACTCCACTGCCCCCAGAACTGCTGTATTCAGTGCCCCAACCCCATGGCAGGCTGCTGGAGACTCACAGGCAAGTCTGGCTCAGTCCCTTGTGGGATCACTGCTCCTTTCTCCTGGGTCCAGGTGCATTCAAAGTTTTGTTTGTGCCCTCCAAGAGTCTGTTTCCCCAGTCCTGTGCAAGTTCTCTAATCAAGTCCCACTGGACTTCAAAGTCAAATCCCCTGGGTGTTTTAAGTCCCTTTGCTGGATCCCCAGGTTGAGAAATCTGTTGTTGTTCCCAGAATTTTCGTAACAGTGTGAAAACTTCTTTGGTTTAATTGTTTTCCAGTTTGTGGGTCATCTGCATAGTGGCTCTATGGTGGGGCTAATAATGACCTCCTCCAAGAGTTTTAAGGTTGAAAAACTCCAAGAGTCCAAGGGTTTTAGGATTGAAAATTTTTCTGTTTATTATTCAAATACTATTGGCTGAAGGAGGGAAAAAAATAACAGGAAGTTACAAGAGATGAAATGAAACAATGATGGTAGGAAAAAAAATCTTGTCAACAGAACGGAAAAGACAAAGAGAAAGGCCCAAAGCATCTATGTGGACACTAAGCCTCCATTTTTAGCTTTCAGAAACACAGATATATACATGGTTAACAAAAAAAGAGGCTTGTAAATTTTTAAAGCTGAGCACTAGCTTTTTGTACTAAATGCTATCATAAAATGCAAAACTGAAAAACAAAGGAGCAGTCTCATTAGAACAGTTCCATACCTCATGCACATTTCTCTCATTCCAATCCTTAGCCTTGGCATCTTCATTTACATATTAATAAATATTCATCTGCTTTTAATATGCATATATCTTTCTCATATTATTACACTCAGTTTTTGGCTCCATTTAAAAAGAATTTATTTTGCTATCAATGGCAGAAAACAATTTAGGAAACTGAACAGAGCAGGAAAAATGTTAAATTTAAGTATTTGAGTCAGTTATGGACTCATTAGTTTAATAACTCGTTTTCTCCAAACTTGAGTAATTTGAACACATTAGGAGTGATACAGCATTTTTAAAAAGTGTGTTCTTAAAATGGTAAACACTGAATCTAGGATCTGAGTTTGTAGTTATTACTTATTTAAAATAAACGACCACATTCCACTGAGATATGGTCTCATTTTCAGGAATGGTCTATTAACAGGCAGCAGTGAGCAAAACAATTAACTATATCAGCGCATTAAAACCTAATGTGTAAACTCTGCATAGCAGCAAACACACATCCTACCATGGCCTATTAAGTAATCAGAAATGATTGCAGATAATTAGCTGGTGAACAGCTGCGTAAACTCAAGTATCCCATTTTTTATCGGACATGGAGACTTCAAGTGAAAGGGAGGTCTGTCAATGATGTCTTGAACCAGGCAGGAGTGTCACCATGAAACAAAATTAAGGACAATTCTAGGGCTGGATGGCAGATGGCCACTTCAGATTTTCTTCTGCTGCTGCTCCTAATGTTCAAGTGAATATAGTCTGTAAGTATGGAAGCAGGGACACTACCAGTGACCAAAAAGCTCTTGTAAAATTGGAAATTGAAATAGGACAACACAGAAATCAGGTTGTTAAGTTCTCTTAATGAGTGTATATCATTTGTACTTGTTTGTATTTTTAGTTCAGAGTTGATTTGCACATTCCCATATATCCCTTCTGGATGAGATTATATTCTGATATGTATCTAAATGGTGATATATACCATATATACCATGTAAACATATAGTTGCATTTGAATTAGTAAATGTACTGGATAAGTTTTTCTTACAAAAAGCAAAAAACAGTTTCTTTCTTTTTATTTTAATCCCTTCTTTGACTAAAACCTGCTGAATGGACCATGATGACTGTCTTTAGGAATTTGAGGTACTGATATGAAAAAGACTCATATTTATTCCATACAAGTCCAGAAAACGTAACTAAGAGACATATGTTTAATAAAAATGAAATTTCAAAAATTAGAGTTCTTAAAATGGAAGTGAGTACACTGTAAGGTTCTTAGGTCCAGCCAGGAATGTCATCAAATAAATTCAGCGTCTGATTCCTACCAGAGTGGATATGGTTAGAAGGACCTCAGGTTTTATCAAAGGTTTTTTTCCTCCCATTGTAAAATCCTAGACACTAGAGGAGATGGTACATTGTAAAATCCCATCTCTAGAGGAGATTGTACAGCAATAAATAAATGTATTATCACCAGTGGTGCTAAACTTTTGGGTAGTACTTGATGAATACTTGCATGAAATGTTTTGTATCATGTGAAATTACATTTACACATGTTCACATGCTTTTTTTTTGACACAAGTTTTCATATTATTTATAGGCCTGCTAAGGATAAAATGGATGGCTGGCTGGATGGATAGATAATAAACATACAACTGAGAACCATGCATTTCACTCACAGAGAATTAGTTCTATCATATGGATATTATATTTATTTTCTCTCGAGTTATCCTCATTGATAAAATCATTCATTCAACAGATGTTATTGCCGTACCTGTTGCTGTGCTAGGCTCAAAGTGCTGAAAATGTAGATGAAGAATATTTCCTCAAGATGTTTAAAGTCTTTGGAGGGAAGTGAGCCTTCAAAGCATCACTCACAATTACAGTTCAGTGAGACAGAGATACAGGATACAAGGAGAAGATGGGGAAGGAATTCCCATGACAATCGGAAAGACACCAGGAGTAAGGCTGGGGATGGGGAGTGTGCCAGGCAGGGCATAGGAAGAGGCTGTGGGCTGAGAGAAGGGTTTGTAAAGGCCTATTTAGCCTGGAAAGAGGGCACTGATTACACCTCTGAATGGTGATAGAGCTAACACCTGCTACGCTGTGCTGTGCTTAGTCGCTCGCTTGTGTCCAACTCTTTGTGACCCCATGGCCTATAGTCCACCAGGCTCCTCTGTCCATGGGATTCTCCAGGCAAGAATACTGGAGTGGGTAGCTGTTCCCTTCTCCAGGGGATCTTCTCAACCCAGGGATCGAACCCAGGTCTCCCACATTGCTGGCAGATTCTTTACTAACTGGTAATTAGTCTCCTGTTGCTCTCTCATTGAAAATTGTCAGTTGTTCTCATCCAACTTTCCAGAATAATTTGCTATAACTATTGTCTGTCTCCTAGGACCAGTGCTCAGAAAAGTGCTAATAAAAATGTGGATGTGTGCTGCAGCTGATACCCAGTGTAGCCAAATAAATAAATAATTTTTAAAACTTTATTTAAAACAAAAATGTACTACAACCTCAGCATCACCTTAGAACTTAGTAAACGCTCCCAGATGGAGGCCCAGCTAGGTCTGCTTGAACAGTGCTCCAGGTAATCTGTCTATAATGTTAAGTTTGGGAACCATTGTTGAGCAGAATATCTGCATGTGTTTCAGATAAATTTTATTAATCTAAATGAATTAGAATAAACATGTAAAACTTTTTTTTAAAGTGTGTTGTAACAGGTAAATTAATTTTTGAGGTGGAATGAGGATGTAAGATTGAAAAAAAACAATGAATGGACTGGGAGTCAGGCCAACTGGTTACTAATTCCAGCCCTGCCACTAAATGGTAACAATAATCACCACCAAGTAATGTCCAACTGTGCCAAGATTCTGGACTTATCTTGAACCTCAGGGTTTTTCAGCCAGAAAAACAAGGAGGTTATATAGAAATATTTCTAAAACCGCTTTCCAAGTCTAAAATGTGGTTCTGAAGGAGTTTTAATATTTGTTATTTGCATTATTGGGCTTCTCTGGTGACTTAGAGGTAAAGAATCTGCCTGCCAATGCAGGAGATGTGGGTTCAATCCCTGGAAGATCACCAGAAGGAAAGGGCAACCCACTCCAGTATTCTTGCCTGGAGAATCCCATGGATAGAGGCGCCTGGTGGATTATAGTCCATGGGGTTGCAAAGAATCGGACATGACTCAGTGAGTAAACAACAGATTTGCATTATTAAAAAATTTAATCATGTCAGTCTCTTTGCAGATGATTTTAAACTGTTTTCTCCTCTTGTGTCTTTTGAAAGTAGTGCAGCCCTTGCTGTCTGCTATTTCTGGTCCATCATTTTTAAACCTTTTCTTTCTTCTTTCCTGCTTTTGGGCCAGTGGTTGGTTCACTCCACAGTTATTTAAAGTAAGATCCTCGTTTATCCATATTAAAACTTCCATGAAGACTCCTTGATGAAAACTACCCAATAGACTTTCAGAAGAAAACAAAACAAATAGCCTTCATCTTAGAGTGTGAAATATTCTGTCTTGAATGTCAAGCAAACAATTTACAGAGAGTAGAGAATAACAAAATAATGTTTCACTTAAGATTTCACAAGCTAGAGACCCGGAGAAAAAAATTAACCCTTCCCTTTGTACATGGTGCTTTAGAATATCCTTTCCTTCTTTTCTTTCTTTCCTTCCATCCATCCATCCATCTCTGCTTCCATCTATCCATCTTCTCTTGTGCTGATTTTCTTTCTGCTAAGCAGCTTTGGCACCAAATCTTGCATTTATGAAAGTGCAGACTTCTAAAAGGAAGAATTTGTTAAGCCCCCATAATGTTTAGCATAACACACCAAACAAATAATTTCTCAATAAAAGTTTAAGGTATACAATTTTAAATTCTGTCTCAGTATAATCTTAGCCCAGTCAGTAAACTGGTTTTCTTCACAATCTTTGGAGCTTCTCTCCAAAATATTTTCTCTGTATTTCTGTAAGGAGGTGCCTGGAGGAGGAAATGGCAACCAACTCCAGTATTCTTGCCTGGAGAAACCCACGGATAGGGGAGCCTGGCAGGCTTCAGTCCATGGGGATGCAAAGAGTCAGGCACGACAGCAACTACACAGAAGGAGGTGCAGCTTCTGGTTCACGTTTAGATTTGCTGCTTCACCTGCTCCCACTCCCTTTCTGATGTGATTTCTGACTGGGGAGCTGACATGGTGGCTCTCTCTTTTTTCCCATGGTGCAGGGTTTGGCAATCCCCCCACTCCTACCACGTGTCTGGGTGATGCAGCTTCTGCTCGAGCGCCCTCGAGACCCACTCAAAGTATGCACTTGCTCACTGTAAAACTTCAATAAACCTTCTCTGTCTTGAACAGGAAATTAGAGCAAAATGCTCTGTTTTCAGCATTTCTTTGCAGTCGGGTGTGTGTGCTAAGTCACTTCAGTCGTGTCTGACTCTGTGACCCTTTGGACCGTAGCCTGCCAGGCAGTCATCTCACCTTTATGCCGGCCACTCTTGAATCCCCAGATGGGTCTCACCTCCTGTTAGCTGATTGTCCAGCTGTTAAGAGGGACTGCATCAGTAACACAAAAAGAAGCTCTCTCCGAAAAATCTTCATTTTTGTTTTGGGAGTGAGCATAGATAATTCTGATCCTTGGTCAACTCCAGGGATATAAAATTGTGAAGGCTATCTGTTCTAAAAATACTGGAAGGTATTCATTTCTGGAGAGCACATTGTCTCTGGAATGTGGGTCATTATCTAAGTCTCTCTTGGAACTAATCTTAAATATTAGCAAGTCTTTCTAAATCGTTTCTCTGTGGATAATTGTTTTGTTCCGGGTCATTTTTGAGCTACTTACTGTCATCACTATATACACAGTATTCATCTAATTTTACTCCCTCAACTTGTGAAATAGTTCCGTGTCCTTAAAGGGACTCCAAAGAGCTCTGGTGCCATAGTCCTTTATGTCTCAGTGCAGACAAGAATGCAGTGAGAGCGAAGTGATAGATAAGAGGTGATTTATTAGAATAGGACCCTTGTGAGATTTACAAGCAGGCGGGTGAGAAATGCCATGCCCTGAGAACTTACTGGCTACAGTTTTATAATCAAAGGAAAAGTGGGGAGGGGAAGAAGATATTCTTTGTCTTTCTTAAGTAGAAATGCTTCCATCATCAGCTCCTCCTCCAGGTTGAGCAGGGAGTACTTTTGTCCCTTCATGGTCAAGCTACATCCACAAATTACTGTTTATCACGTGTGCAGAGAGCATGTCCTGGGGTCACTGACTTGCTGGGCTCACTGCGCAGGCTGTGGTTCTCTTGCCACCATTGTTTTATTGTTTTGAGGCTTGCCTCCTGCCTCTGTTGCATGGTTTTGTTGCTAAGCAATCCTGCCTGGTTTTGTGGTTAAGCAAACCTGCCCTCTCAAGTGATCATTAACTTACAGAGGTCTCCCATATTTTTCTACTTATAATCCCCCTAGTGGGATTATAAGTGGGATAAACACCTACTTCGTCCCTTCACTCTGTTCCTATCACTTGTATTTATTTTCATTTTCTTCCATCCCTTTCCCCTTTGTAAATGCAAGTGATAGTTGCTCAGTTGTTTCCGACTCTTGGCCAGTGTCCCCTTTGTAAGCATAACTCAACCAAAGGGAGCGTCTCCTAAGAGCTTTCTTTAAAGCTCAGATCAATTCAGGGGCCTTTGCAGTTTTGTTTGTTTGTTTGTTTCTGTTCAAATAAATCCTGTGTATTTTTTTCCTATGAATAATCACAACTGCAACAAAATAATATATTGGGTACCTCATTGTTTAATGTCTGTCTTCCTTTTTAAAATGAACGCTCTGCATGGGCTCGGCTTTTCTCTTACTTGTCACAGGATCCCCACCTCCTAGGCCAGCAGCTTGAATATAGTAGTTGTTCCATAGAAGCTGTTGAATTAACAGGATCCTATTACTTTATTCATTTTGCTGACTGTGCTTTGGCTGTTATTTTAATTCTAAAATGCAGTCCTTTGGCCTCCAAACTGATAGGGAAGGCTGCTTTGCTAATAAGGATGCTCTTGCCCCTGTAGGCAAATCCACAAGTGAATAAAGCCTTTGAAATACAAATTACTATGGAAACAGAGGTTTGGGTTTGGACGTGGAGTGCTGAGGCTGCCCTTCTCATGCTGGAGGGAGCAGGAGTCACAGACAAATCCTGGCTCCCTGGTCTCCCCACTTTCTCACAGACGCCCCCACCACCCCCACCATCTGCTGGTTCTCTCTTCAGGTGGGTTACAGATTGTGATTGGAGTACTTAATCTATTCACTATCACAGATTAAGTGCTTGCTTGATTGTGTTACAGCTTCATCCATTTACCCTGATTAGATTGTTACTGGAAATACAGGGATACCATCAAGCTGCCACCACTGTCAGATTCCTCAGGGTGTCTCTGAATTTCTCCACATAATCTTTTTGGCTGTTCCTTAGGGTATGTCACTTCCACAGATAACTAATCTCATCCATTACATTTTGAATCTTACTGATTTTATTCTTAGAGGAAGACTTTATCTCAGACTCCCCCCAGTGACCCTCCTGCCCTCTCCAGGACTAGCCACCCCTGGCAAATAACTGTTGGGGCTTGTGGAGGCCATAGACCACTCTCCTCTTTCTTCCTTTCCTGTCTGTTCCTTGTCTCAGACTAGTGGTGGTGGAGAGTTACATATAATTACCAACCAACATAAGAGGGCTTTTCATGAATTTTTTCACCCAAAGGCCTTGGATGGAACTTTCTGTCAGTGTCTTGCATATATTGGAGGAGCAGGGCAGGAAGAGCAGAGTTTGTTAAAAATAATGATAGAAAGTTTCTCACAGCTCAATGTTACACATTTAAAAAAAAACACCACAATTCAGTTTATATCCAACCACTTACATTCAAGCTCACCTTCTCCAGGGTGAAGTGGGATCAGGAAATAGTTGCAAACACACCTCCCTCCAGCTTTCTAGCTGTGGTGACCCCAGGGCAGAGGCAGAGGCTTAGCAATGCCACAGTTTGAGGCCATCTGGCTCAGCAGACTTGTTCTTTTAGAATGTCAACACACAGTGGAATAGGGTATATTTATTTGTGTGTTTGACTTTATAGAAACATCTTTGAATGAGCAGTGGAGAGATTTCCCTTTGTATTCACAGAAACCGGAGACTTCCCTATGATTCCTCCAGAAATATATATAGCTTAGAAAGGTATTGTCTAAAAAAATTTTTTTTCTCCAAAAGATTCAATATAGTATGAAGAATCTCATGGTAAATATTACTTAGGGACTGAACTTCTTTTAGTCTGTGTGTGATGATTATATTGGGCTTATGTTTCTTGCATGATTTGCTAAGTTATTTCGTAGCTTGGAAGTCCTTGTTCTTCAGTATTTCAGATGTCTCTTCCATTTATACAGTCAGGTTCCTTCCTATGCTCTGTCTCCATGTCTACATCTAATTGCTTCCAGAGACAATTGACAGTCACAAGTTTATAAGGTTAAATATACACAAAATTCATTTTAAGTTTATTTCTTCATGCTGCACTTATCTAAAGAAAATGCAATCTCTTGACGCATGACCTAAAAAACTTTACTTGAAAAGGAAAAACAAGACTACAAATAACTATACATTTTTAAAATTCAAAAATAGCTTTTCTGACATAAAGCATCATCATTCCTAAAAGGCTTCCTGTTATTCTCTTCACCTAAATGAGTGACCATAGCACATGCATTTTAGAGGTGAGTAAATTCTTAGCATACCCTAGCTACCTCACTGACAGATTTAAAAACATCTTTATTTTGAACCTGTGTATCCAACCGTCCTGCAGAAGTATGGAAACCATGGCATAACCAAAACACGCGTGTGAGGAGATAAGATGCAGCGTCCCAAGTGCAACTACTGAATTTCCACATCTTACGTTCGGGGTGAACTCCTACCACCTTGAAATGATAGGATAAAATTCTCAGCCTATTTACTCTTGATGTGCTATTTTCATTATAACTGTGTTGCTCTAGGCTTTGGGAAGAAAAAGCAGGAATAAGAGGTAGGGAGAGAGATTCTTGGTATCCATACTGATACAAGCAACACAGCACAGAGAAATACAGGAAACCGCAAAAAGCAGAGAGAAGAATTCAAAATGTAAGGAGCTTCTTGTCTCATTCAATTTTAAAGTCATCCCTCTATTATAGCCTAGAGTAGGAATCTAGGTTCATAATGATGACACTGAGTAATCAATTCAGTAAACATGTAACAACAGATGACGTGTGCACAGCATACTTTGCATTCAGTGCCCACCACATATTTTAGTGTAGAGTGTAGGAGTTCAGCTACTGTATGTTGAATAATACTGTGAAAGTAAACACAGAAACACAATGGAGATTAGGTACACTGTATTGTGATATTTTTTATGGGACCATTTCAAGAGAATAGCATAAGAAACTTTAAAAGATACCAAGGATAAAGCAAGTGAGCTGGTAACTGAGTTTAAAAAGGGATGAAAAGCCATTAAGAATTATAGGAAAAGGTCGAGAATACAGAGCTTTGAAAAATGCAGAGGTAACAGTGTAGCAGCAGAATCCTAGATCATCTGAAACCACAGACTAAAGATTTAAGAAGGCTGTGAAGGAGACAGAGGTAGTATTTGATATAGAAAATGATTAAGATATAAATAAGAATCTCAGTGTAGGCAGGACTCTGGTAAGGGCGCATATTAGACATGTTCAGGGGTGCGTGACAGATGGAAAGGCAGAGGAGGAAAGGGTAGCTTCAAGTCAAGGATACCTTAACTACTGGGGGCCTTGGGAGCAAAATAAAAGTAGGAATTTTGGAGGAAAAAGAGCAAAGCCAAACTGCTTTCTAGCGTAACTAGAAAGGAGACTGCGTTCTTTAAAGAATGAAGAATGAATTGACATAAAAATTCAGGAAGATGACAGATTCAACCTAAAGAATAAAAGAAGTTGATAGGCTAGGTTTAAGACCATATATATATAGTATAATTAAATGTAATTAATCATGTAAATACTGTCATCACAGTCACACTGGGAGATCCAAATTCAGGCTTAATTGCTCCAATCAAGAAAGTATTTAATGAGTTAAAAGTGAGAAATATTTCGAAAATTGTGGGAAAATGTACTAAGAAAGGGAGTTCTGCAGTGAGAAGGAGGGTAATTTTAAGATAGCCCATGCAGCATCTTGTTATTGGTGGCTCAGCTCCACCTTAAAAGTGTAGGTGATTCAGCTTTTAATAAGGACACTTCCACTGCTCTTCTAATTATACCATATTCACTTTGACAAAATTTTGAGGATGCACTGCAGTCGCTTTTACTAACTGGAATCATTTTTGCAGATCTTCTCATTAATTATAAAAATAGAAATCATTGTCCTTGTTGTTTTACTATAAATTTTCATGCAACCAAAGTTTTAAAATATAACCTGGCAATTTAAGTGATTCATTACAGTAGTATAATGCTTGAGACATTCTGATTAACGGAAAACTTAAAATATTTCAAGTAAAATATTTAAATAAATGAAGGTGCCTTTAGACTAAAGAAAACCAAAGCAGTTATCATTGAGAACTATAGATTGATCTCTTTCTCTTCTTCACACAAACATCAAAATGTTACCAAACTCAAGTTCAGCTGCTGACCACTCAAAAGCCAGTAATTCAAGAGGCAAGTGTCAGTAGAAATGAAAGGTGCTTTCATCAGAAAAGCCAGCAAACTGAGTAGGAGGTAGACTCAAGCCTGGAGACCAGCTCCAAAGATTCTACTCAGCCATGACAGTGTTTAAAGGGAAGGTGGGGGCTGAGGAGGTAGGAGTCTCAGTGAATCATCCAGGCAGGAGGTTGGGTTCTGTGTTCATCTCCACTGTGTGCAGCCTGGCTGACTCCCTCTTCAGGTGTTTGCCCACCCAATCTGCCTGCAGGATTGCTATGGAGGCTGTTGAGTGTGTGCGTGCATGCTAAGTTGCCTCAGTCATGCCTGACTCTACAACGCTGTGGTCTATAGCCCACCAGGCTCCTCTGTCCATGGGATTCTCCAGGCAAGATTACTGGATTGGATTGCCATTTCCTTTTCCAGGGGATCTTCTCAACCCAGGGCTCAAACCCACGTCTCATACATCTTCTGCATTGACCAGAGGCTTCTTTACCAGTAGCACTACTGGGGAAGCCCTGTTGAGGGTAGAGTCTTTAAATACTAAATTCTACATTAGAATTTATATAATCAATGGAGTTAAAAAGGAGTGAATAAATTCGACAGCATTACATGACAGAAGGGAAGATGATAAACGGGAAGATAGCGCAAAAGAAATCACTCAAATACAGCACAGAAAGCACATATGCAGCACAATATATGGAAAATATGAAATGAAGCATGAGACATTTAGGGTAGATGAAGCATGAAAAATATTGCCCAATAAATTATTGCTTTGCCATTGACAGTAATTTGCAATCCAATTAAATAATGCTTCAGTTCAGTTCAGTCACTCAGTCGTATCTGACTCTTTGCAACCCCATGGACCTCAGCATGCCAGGCCTCCCTGTCCATTACCAACTCCCAGAATTTACTCAAACTAATGTCCATCAAGTCGGGAATGCCATCCAACCATCTCATCCTCTGTCATCCCCTTATCCTCCCGCCTTCAATCTTTGCCAACATCAGGGTCTTTTCAAATGAGTCAGCTCTTCACATGAGGTGGCCAAAGTATTAGAGTTTCAGCTTCAACATTAGTCCTTCCAGTGAACACCCAGGACTGATCTATAGGATGGACTGGTTGGATCTCCTTGCAGTCCAAGGGACTCTCAAGAGTCTTCTCCAACACCACAGTTCAAACCCATCAATGCTTTGTCACTCAGCTTTCTTTATAGTCCAACTCTCACATCCATACATGATCACTGGAAAAACCATAGCCTTGACTAGACGGACCTTTGTTGACAAAGTAATGTCTCTGCTTTTCAATATGCTGTCTAAATTGGTCATAACTTTCCTTCCAAGGGGTAAGTGTCTTTTAATTACATGGCTGCAATCACCATCTGCAGTGATTTTGGAGCCCCTAAAACTAAAATCAGCCAGTTTCCACTGTTTCCCCATCTATTTGCCATGAAGTGATGGGACAAGATGCCATGATCTTTGTTTTCTGAGTGTTGAGCTTTAAGCCAACTTTTTCACTCTCCTCTTTCACTTTCCTCAAGAGGCTCTTTAGTTCTTCACTTTCTGCCATAAGGGTGGTGTCATCTGCATATCTGAGGTTATTGATATTTCTCCCAGCAATCTTGATTCCAGCTTGTGCTTCCTCTAGCCCAGCGTTTCTCATGATGTACTCTGCATATAAGTTAAATAAGCAGGGTGACAATATACAGCCTTGACATACTCCTTTTCCTATTTGGAACCAGTCTGTTGTTCCATGTCCAGTTCTAACTGTTGCTTCCTGACCTGCATACAGGTTTCTAAAGAGGCAGGCCAGGTGGTCTGGTATTCCCATCTCTTTCAGAATTTTTCACAGTTTATTGTGATCCACACAGCCGAAAGCTTTAGTATAGTCGATAAAGCAGAAATAGATGTTTTTCTGGAACTCTCTTGCTTTTTCGATGATCCAGCGGATGTTGCCAATTTGATCTCCAGTTCCTCTGCCTTTTCTAAAACCAGCTTGAACATCTGGAAGTTCACATCTGGTTCATGTATTGCTGAAGCCTGGCTTGGAGAATTTTGAGCATTACTTTACTCATGTGTGTGAGATAAGTGCAATTGTGTGGTAGTTTGAGCATTCTTTGGCATTGCCTTTCTTCGGGATTGGAATGAAAACTGACCTTTTCCAGTCCTGTGGCCACTGCTGAGTTTTCCAAATTTGCTGGCAAATTGAGTGCAGCACTTTCACAGCATCATCTTTCAGGATTTGAAATAGCTCCACTGGAATTCCATCACCTCCACTAGCTTTGTTCGTAGTGATGCTTCCTAAGGCCCACTTGACTTCACGTTCCAGGCTGTCTGGTTCTAGATGAGTGATCACACCATTGTGATTATCTGGGTCGTGAAGATCTCTTTTGTACAGTTCTGTGTATTCTTGCCACCTCTTCTTAATATCTTCTGCTTCTGTTAGGTCCATACCATTTCTGTCTTTTATTGAGCAAATGTTCAATAAAGGTATGTCTAATTTTCATGAAGAGATCTCTAGTCTTTCCCATTCTATTGTTTTCCTCTATTTCTTTGCATTGATCACTGAGGAAGGCTTTCTGATTTCTCCTTGCTATTCTCTGAAACTCCACATTCAAATGGGTATATCTTTCTTTTCTCCTTTGCTTTTTGCTTCTCTACTTTTCATAGCTATTTATAAGACCTCCTCAGACAGCCATTTTTATTTTTTGCATTTCTTTTTCTTGGGGATTGTCTTGATTCCTGTCTCCTGTACAGTGTCATGAACCTCCATCCATAGTTCATCAGGCACTCTGTCTATCAGATGTAGTCCCTTAAATCTGTTTTTCACTTCCACTGTATAATCATAAGGGACTTGGTTTAGGTCATACCTGAATGGTCTAGTGGTTTTTCCCCACTTTCGTCAATTTAAATCTTCAAATTAAGAAATGCTTAGATGTTAAATGATTTTAACTTACAATTAACAAAGTTAATACAGATAAAGACAAACAATGAGAGAGAAATTTTTAAAAGTGATGAAAATTTTAAATATATGGTGATCTTTATCATACCTTTATGAATCATCAGATTTAGAAGTACAGTGAATTTCAAGCAGAATAAGTAAAAATAAATCCACACAAAGACACATTATTTGGATAATTAATGACCCCAAAGATAAAGAGTTCTGCAAACTTTCTTGAGAAAATAAGTTGCACACAAGGTCAGGAAAATTAGATAACAGAATTAACTCTAAACACCAACTATTGAAGCTAGATACAGTATAATTAATTCTTCCAAGAGGAAATAGCTATCAATTAACAATTGAGTACCTAGCCAAATTCAATAATGAGAATGAAACTAAAAACATTTTCAGACATAATTTGAGGGAGATATTCAGAATACATCTTCATCAAAGGGGTTTCTTTCCCTTTCTCTTTTTCCATTTCTCATTTTTTAAAATATGTAGTATAATAATGTGGTTTAGAATTCCAAAATTTAAAATGATATAACATTAGAATCTGTTGATTCTCAGCAAATCATTTCTCCCAAGCACAGTCATCATGTATTTGGAATGTGTGTGTTCTGTTGTGTGTATCTTTAAAAAGATAGATTATAAATATATAAGCAAATGTACATAATTTCTGCTCCTACATTTTGATGAAACTCTGTAATATTTCATGATAGATGAGGATTGGAAGATGCTCAGTTGTGTCCAGCTTTTTGTGGCCCCGTTGACTGTTTCTCTGTCCATGGAATTCTCCAAGCAAGAATACTGGAGTGGGTTGCCATTTCCTCTTTCAGGGGATCTTCCCAACCCGTTTATCGAACTTTAGTCTCTTACATCTCCTGCATTGGCAGGTGGATTCTTTACCACGAGCCACCTGGGAAGCCCATAATATTCCATAGGGTTTTGTACAGTCCATTTATTACTAATAAACATGAAGGCTGCAGTAAGTCACCTTTCACATGAATACAAGTGGTAATAAATGTAAGACAGATTTCTTCAGGTAGAATTATTGGATCTAAAGTGTATTCCAGTGCAGCCTATTTCACATCTATCTGCCTCTCTACTGGACAAGAGGAAATGACAGCTGCTCCTTCATCCCCATCAAAATAGCTTTCAAACAGGTTGGTTGTTGCCAAACTGATAGAAAAGTTTAATTTTAATTTGCATTTCTATTATGATCTGTAGCACCCAGCACATTTTCATGTTTGAAACTTATATTTTCTTTTAGGTAAGTTTTTATACCCATCTTCCATATTTGTATTTTTGGGAATTTATTTTTGATTTAAGGGCAGGCTTTATCTAAATTCAGTTAGCCCATGGTGTTGTTATGGGTTGGAAAGATTCTTCTCTTTTGTCATTACATATAATGTTTTTATACATGCCAAAAATTTTAATATATTTAAATAGAATACTTAAAAAAATTTTATGACTTTTGCTTTTGTGTCATATTTAGAAAGGCTTTACCTTTTATTTTTATTTTTTTATTATTTTCATTAATTTTTAAATTTTTTTTAATATATATATTTTTAAAATTTTATTTTTACTTTATTTTACTTTACAATACTGTATTGGTTTTGCCATACATTGACATGAATCTGCCACGGGTGTATATGAGCCCCCAATCCTGAATCCCCCTCCCACCTTCCCACCCCATATCATCTCTCTGGATCATCTCCGTGCACCAGCCCCAAGCATCCTGTGTCTTGTATCGAACATAGACTGGTGCTTCATTTCTTACATGATAGTATACATGTTTCAATTTTTTTTCTTTTTTTTTTAAAATTTCTTTTAATATATATATTTTTTAAATTTTATTTTTACTTTATTTTACTTTACAGTACTGTATTGGTTTTGCCATACATTGACATGACCAGCCTGGGGCTGGTGCATGGGGATGATCCAGAGAGATGATATGGGGTGGGAGGTGGGAGGGGGGTTCATGTTTGGGAACTCATGTACACCCTTGGTGGATTCATGTCAATGTATGGCTTTACCTTTTAGATAATACAGTTTTATTACTTATGGCAGTATTTTATCAATTTAGAATCTGTTCCTATGTAGGTCAATTGATATAATGATCTTTCATGGCATCACTTATTTATTATTCATTATTTTCTTAAATTGAAACACTGTGACCACATAATACATTTCCACATATTTTAGCATATTCCTGGAGTTTTTATTCTATGTTCATGATGTTAATATTTATTCATGCTTTAATATAGAAAAGTTAATGATTTTACCATTGACATGGTCTTATTTTTCCAATAAAATTTTGAATTTAATTTGTTAGTTCTAAAGCTTGTTTTTTGTGAGTGTATTAAATACTTATTATTGCAAAATCTGAATCTCTTATTACATTTTGTTTCTCCCAGATAAATTATAGAATTATTTTATTAAGATTTTTCTCCAAAGAAATCTTTTCAGATTCTGATTGTATCAAATGACATTCTAGTTTAATTTAGAAATAACTGACATATTTACAATGGGGAAATTTCCTTTCCAAGAACTTGGTATTTGTTATGTTTCTCTATTTAATCAAGTTTACAGTTTTTTTCTTCAGTTGCATTTTATAATTTTATTCAAAAGTACTCAGTAATAAAATTTGCTAAGCTAACTGTGGATACTTTTGACTGCATAAAAAGGGTCAAGCCATTTTCTCCTATTCTGAATATATATGTCATTTTTTTAATCTTATGGAAATAGTTAGGAAATCTTTGAATGGAAAAAAGAATTAAGAGAGGAATTATCCATTCAGATAAAAAAATCACAACTCCTTCACTCCTCATACCAAACTAAATTCCAGATGAATCAAAGATTTTAAATATTGAAAAATAAATGTATTAAAGCTAAATTTTAAAAGTTTGCCCAAACATTTTTATAAACTTGTCATGGAAAGATCTTTCTAATCATGATAAACAAAGAAAAGCAAGGAAAAATTTGCATAAATACTTACCTAGTCTTTATAAAGTTATGTCTTGAGAAAGAAAGGTTGAAGACAAATGATTCTCCCTATCTGTAGAGATCTCAGTCTCTAGTTCAATTCCAACAATGTTTCTAGTCAACCATGACCTAAAATTAATTAAACTTACTACTTTCTCACTTTGCTCACCTGTGCAACCCTATCGCTCTTCTTATCCAACTGAGTTCATGGTCAATCCTGATAATCATTTTGCCTGCTTGGTTAAATTATAATCCTGGTTAAATTCATCTGTCTGTCAGGCTTCAGTCTCTCTGGATCTAAATACGATGGCATTTCAGTCACACCACAAGTCTCACTTTCAGCCTGCAGTAACTAATTTTACTAACAAGTGGGCTCTGAATGTCTTCCAGCAGTCATGGTCCCTTCTCTTCCAACCTGATGTCTCCTCTTTTCTCCTCAAACATCAAACCTCTGACCATCTCCTTCCACAGCCTACCTTTCATCTAATTACTTTATTCCCTTGGTCACTGAAGAAAGAAAAACAGAAGAGAACTTCCCAAAGCTTCCTTTGGCACATAAGACCACCTACCTTCATTGAGCAGCTTGTCTTGTTAGCTTGCCTCCTCCAGAGAAATTCTTCCTCTATGCTGGTTAATTAACAGTATTTTTCCATTTTGTAGAGAAGTCTGATGATCGGAAAATCTCATAGCCAGTGAAAGAAACCGTTATTTTGATCAGACCTTTTCATGAAATTTTATTATTTCACTATAAGCACAATTAATTCAGATACTCAAGACCTCTGGTAGATTAATTCATTAGACATCATGCTGTATGAACACAAAGTTAAACTGTTAGTAGCTTTTTGGGTCCACGTATTGCCTTCAGTGTTGCCTTCCTCAGAAAAATATTTGAGGGACAATATTGACCTCTTGGATGTTGATATATTTCCAACATGATTTCTCAGATGCATCTATAAGGCCAGTTTGCAATTATTTCCCCTGCCAATGGAATTACAAAATGAGCCCAATATGAAGAATTCCATAAGTCTCAGAAAATGTCTTGAAAGCTGACTTTTTATATCTAACCCTCAGGAAATGGAGTGTGTTTCCTTTCTTTAGAGGCCACAAGGGCAGCCTGTACTCATCCAAAGACAGGTGACTCTGATGGATGAATCTGGTGCACAAAAGCGTCAGAAGCAAAACGATAAATGAGTATCAGGGAGACGTTGCCTTCATTCTGAGACTGTAGGAGAACTCTTCCGCTGTACCCGAGAATGTGAGTACTATGCTGAATAATTGTGTAGTCAAGGAGAGAGGTGTGTGTGTGTATATGTGTGTGCACGCTTCATCCGCTACTCAGCTCTTTCATCCTTCAAGAGTAGTCTCTGATAATTACTTTGGCATTCTCTCCACGAGAGCAAAATTTCAGTAGCAATATCAAGCTGATTGCTTTTTGCTCTTCTGTGAATAGCAACCCTGACCAATCTATTTCAAAGGACAGCACTCCAGGCATACCACACAATGCAAATGTAACGTGGCAATTTGATTTTCAAGGAGCACTTCACAGGAAGCATGGCTAAGCAAGCAGCAAACCAGTCAGCTCTCGAAAATGTATTTTATCCAACCCAGTGAAGAGTCCAGGAGTAAAGGAACCCTCTTAACTTTCTGCAAAACCGATCATACCCCAAAGATTGAAACTGTCTCGTTATTTGTAATCTTTAGCTCATAAGCGGCAGTCTTTGCCTTCTCTGAGCATGAATGGATGCTCTTAGACATGCTGAGGGCCCTGGAACTCCACTCAGGAGCTCCATGGCTGGGTTCTCCTTCCCACTCCCAGAGATGTCAAACCTGTGAACATACGTCGTACACCACGTTCAAGACCGAGACAATAAACAGAACTGCATGGAGTTCCCAGAGTTCCCCGTACAAGGTGTAAAATACTGGAAATGAGACAGGCTGGTTTGAATTACCAACAGAATCTGGAGGCAAGAAAGAAGCCTCCCAGAGCAAAGCAGGACTTAATTTCTAATTAAGGGGCCTTCTTCCAGGCCCCCTACTCCATAAATCACCATGGGGCATATGGATCAGTAGCTGTCACTCCAAGACCAACTCTTTTGAGTGAACTCTAACTCCTTGCTTTAAAAATCAGAATAATTTCCTCTGGATCAGTCAGAATGCTTGTATCTTCCATTCCACAGACCCTAATCGAGTCTCAGGTTCAGCTATGAGTCTTTTCGTGCTTGAACTGCCGTCAGTTTTCTCCAGCATGAAGACCATCTCTCTGGTCTGGCGGTGTCGCGTGGTTCCTCTACAGTCTCCTGGCTGCCCTCACTTCCCATGTCAGTTTGCTCAGCTTCCTTGCTTGGTCAGAGCAGTCATGTGACCACGCTGTTAGCTGTCTCTGGGGTTTACAGCAGCAGTTCTCACATACATTGTTCTCAGGACCCCCAGACACTCTTAAACATTTCTGAGAATCACAGTGTAGATGTTTGTTATATCTGTCAATATTTACCATATTGAAACTTAAAATGGAGACATTGCAACCATCTGTTTGTGAAGTGAAAAATATTTAACCCATTACATCCTAACAATATTTTGTGGAAAATAGCTAGATTTTTCAAAACAGAAACACATTTAGTGAGAGAAGTGATATATCACTTTACATTTTTGCAAAGCTCTTTAATGGCTGGCTTAGAGAAAGGGTGTTGGATTCTCATTTCTGCTTCTGAATTCACGTTGCAATCTGTTCTTTTAATTGATGTTCCAAGAGAAACTGTGGCCTCACACAGCTGCTGTGTCCTTGGAAAAGGGAGAGTATTTTAATTGCTTTGCTTCAGCTAATTTTGAGTTTTCTTCTTTGATAAAACACCAGATCTTGACAAGTGGTGATTTCTTAAATGCTGCATGCAGTGGAGAAACTGAAGCCCTTTCAGTGAGCTTCTTTTACTCCATTACCCTGAAAGTCACTGGCTTGTCTTGTTCTTGAATGACTCTTTTACCTGTGCATAGTATTGTAACATCCTGTGTTAGTCATCTGGAAAATACTGAATAACTGATTTATGTAGCTCTTACAAATATTGATGATTTCATTAATGATATCAAAATATATTTATTATTATAACTACAGATTTCACAAGAAAAGTCAAGTGGTGAGAAGCTGTTAAATCTCATAGTTGTGAAGATAATTATTCCAAAATCTAATCTTCATGTAAAAACTCAAATGTTATCACTGATAACTCATACTGACAATTGTTTTTCTTTTTTTTTTTTTACATACCAGACTTACTTTACTTATTTTGAGTGTAATAGCTGTCAAATACCCAGATCTGTATAACTATAGTTTATCTACTAATCATTTGTTGAAATAAAACATTTGTTGTTGTTGTTGTTCAGTTGCTAAGTCATGTCCAACTCTTTGTGACCCCATGGACTGCAGTACACCTGGCTTCTTTGTCATTTACTATCTCCCTGAGTTTGCTCAAACTCAAGTCCATCGAGTTGGTGATGCCATCGAACCACCACCTCATCCTCTGTCGTCCCCTTATCCTCCTGCCTCAATCTTTCCCAACATCAGGGTCTTTTCCAATGTCAGCTCTTTGCATCAGGTGGCCAAAGTATTGGAGCTTCAGCATCAGTCCTTCTAATGAATATTCAGGACTGATTTCCTTTAGGGTGGACTGGTTTGATCTCCTTGCAGTCCAAGGGACTCTCAAGAGTCTTCTCCACCACCACAGTTTGAAAGTGTCAATTTTTCAGTGCTCAGCTTTCTTTATGGCCTAACCCTCACATCCATACATGACTACTAGAAAAACTGGTGCATTGCAAAAACATTGGCCAGTTTTAGCTCAAAACTCAGTCACAGTGTTTTCCCCATGGTAACACTGCACTTCACTATTGAGCTGACATACTCTATGGGTAGTTCTGTTTCGTCAGACAGTGTTAAAAAAAGACATATAGTCAAGGGTTGACATTTAATAATAATTGGTACTATTTTCTGCCTCATCAAGGGCATTCTTAAGAGAAAATGGCAATTTTTTTCCTTTAGCCACTAGTGTGTGATGGTGAAAAATAGGATGACAACCTGCATGGTTTGGTACCACTCTGTTTATGCTAATAAGCGAGCTATTTTACCCATTATTGCTAGCATCAGTACTGTGAGAAAGGCAAGCAATGCCTTAATATTATCATGACAAATGTTTAGACTTCATGGACCATGTGGGACTTTCTCAGGAACCCTCAGGGCCCATGTGCCATGCCTGAAGTGCTGGCCTGATACAGGGTACGCCCAGCGCTGGTTGCATATTAAAAGAATGGAAAGATTATTTAAATACTGTTGCTCAGGTCCCAAGCCAGGCTGATTAAGTCACAGCTGTTGAGAGTGGGGCTCAGTATTTTTTAAAAAAGCTTCCTAGGTGTTTCTACTGTCAGTAAAGTTGAGAAACTTTGGTCTCAGTGGTATTTGAACCTGTTTTCAAGTGTTTGTTCCTATTTTAAATTTTATTATTCTGGCTTTTCCCAAGTTCATTGATCTGCTAAGAATACTTACCATTCTTCCATCTCATTCAAAGTTTAAACTCTGTAAGAAAACTTTTTAGACTTTAAACAAAGAAGATGATAAAGCATTAATGAACTATCACCTAGTTTGTACAATTAATTGGCCTTTTTTGTTTTAACCTTATTGCATTGCTTTTTATTAAAAGACAAATATAAAAATAAAAAGCTTATCTCCCATTTGTTCTTAAAAAATAATCAGGGGACTAGGTTAGAGTAGGTATAGTTTTAAATCATTCTTTTGTAATTACTCCCATAATGGGAATGGTGATCAAAAGGCTGTTCTCTCAGAGTTAAAGTATTTGAATCACAAAGATTGCAATCCCCTGCCTGTACTAGACCTAGAGAAGTATCAGTGCAATTTTAAAACATGTCTAACAATGCATTTATTGGTTCATCACAGTACTTTATCTTGAAGCCGTTTGGTTTATTGAGAATTTATTCTATTCTTTGTATTTTAAAATGATTATTGATTGCTATATGAACTTGTTCTTGGTAAAGAATCCACATGGAGGGTTTTTTTTTTCATTTACTGATAAGCAAAGAAAATCATATTGTGATGTATTAAATTCCTTCTTATACATAGAACTTTTCTCGATTTTGAATTTTACTGGGTAGACTATTCTAGCATCAATGGACAAAGAGTTAAGCCTGTTGATATAAATATGTGATAGCTCTCTATAAGGGACAGGATTTCCTGATAAATATTAGACCATAAAGCAAAGGATAGCAGTATTATAAAAATAAATTTTCTGCTTATGACATCTTTTCCTATGAAAAAATATAAAATCCTTTTAAAGATAACTTATCATTTTTTATGCTAACCCTCCCACACCTGAGCATACTTTTCTTTTTCTTTCCTTCAAAAATAAAACAAGCCAAGAAAGTCTCAGTGACACCAAGGGAGCTAATGGCAAAAATCCATGGCTGTGGTCTGTGGGCACTAGCCCTCTAGCCTGGTTGGTAAAACTATTTACAAAATGTCATTTGAACACTTTACTAGATGGAACTTAAGATGAGACTAGGAGGGGAAAAAGTATTTTTCTCCCTTCATATGGACTGTAGTTCTGAGCTGTTATCAAGCTGTCTCATATACCACCCAAGAGTGACTGATAGTCAGAGTCCGAACGAGAAGGAGAGAATTCCTCCAGGTCAGAAGAAGAGGATAATGATTTTTTAAGAGTATATCAGGAGATTGATGACATAGAGAGGACTTTCAGGCAGGCAAAGGCAATGGCTGGAAATAAACGTCTTGAGTTGTGCTAGTTTTCCGCCGTTGCTTTCAGAGCTGCCACAGGGAACAGCTTCACAGCCTTATTGACCATGAAGCCAGTAACATTTCCATTAAAATTTCCTAAATTAACTCTCTGAATGCTTGTGGACAAAGAGCAAATGGTCAGGCCTGAGGTTTCACTGACTTAACAATATTTGCTCTTCTTTTATTTGTTATTATTAGTTTTACTCTCTTTTAAATGATCAAATAAATTATTTAAGTTATTTATTTAACCTATCAGTACATCAAACTTATATGAAACAGGGAAGGAATATGAAATCCTACGCTCCCTTCAACGGACCTCATTTACCTTGGATTGCAGTCCCAGGCTCTCTGTTCTCCTCGAACCCCTGAGATGGGACTCCACGCAGGGTGAGTATGAGCTCCCTTCACTTTTATCTGCGACCCTGCCTAGCACCATTATCTTGGGGGAAAAAAGTTACATCTGCATATAATTTTGTATCTTGTTGTCTTTTCTTCCTTACAGAGTATTACCCAATGATAATACCTGTCCATCACCATCTCCCGGAGTTCACTCAAACTCACATCCATCGAGTCGGTGATGCCATCCAGCCATCTCATCCTCTACCGTCCCCTTTTCCTCCTGCCCCTAATCCCTCCCAGCATCAGAGTCTTTTCCAATGAGTCAACTCTTCGCATGAGGTGGCCAAAGTACTGGAGTTTCAGCTTTAGCATCATTCCTTCCAAAGAACACCCAGGGCTGATCTCCTTTAGAATGGACTGGTTGGATTTATGTTACAGATATCTTATTTGAAATATCTTGGCTTATTTCCACTTTTATAATCCCTTTTCTCCTTCTCTGCCGCTTTCCTGTTCCTTGATTCTCATCCTTATTTCAAAGTTATAGGAAAGAGTCATAGATCTGTAACCATTATTCACCATATACGATGTCTCAGGTGTAGATCTTTTTCACAGTCTTACTCTGAGATAGGAATTATCATTTCCCCCAGTTTGCTGATATTGAAACTCAAGCTTAGAAAGAACATGTGAATTAATGAGGTTGGTAGGTGTGGAGTCATGGGTGGACTCAAGCTGTACTGCCTTTCCCTGCAAAATGAGATTTTTAACCACTCTGCCTGTGAAGCTGTCTCTAACCATTGCCACAGAGTGTTCTTTAAAAAAGGAAGTTAATATTAGTTATTAACTAACATAGATTATGTTAACCTCAAAAGAATTACAATGTATTCCAAATAGCAGAAGCATCCCTTAATGGTCCTTTACAAGGCTGTGATCTGTAGATTTATCCGTCTTGAAGTCATTTGTGTTTTTTACACTTCGCATCTCACGGAGCACAATTTTCAGAAGTTTGTTGTTCACCCCATTAAGTCCTCCTCCTCTTAGACCTCTAGAAATTCTGCGCTCATCACTCCTTTCAGCTTCACAACAGCTCTCTGAGTTGCTGCCTTGGTCTGGGTTCACTCCCTGCCCCTCTTCTTGCATTATTGGCACCTGTCATATCTCATCTCAGCTCTGACTTTTGGAGTCGTAAACCAGTCAGCACTGTTGTCTCCACTTCTTCTTGATGTCTCTAATTGCCCTCCTTTGGATCCTTTCCCCATCAACTGTATTCTTCTGAAAGTACAGATCAAACAGATTTCACAAATTATTTCTGATATGAAAGCTTTGTTTGGGAGCTACTGTGAAGGATGGATTAAAAAGGGAGTTACATCTAAAGTCTCAAAGCTCTTGGTGTGATTAAGAGACGATGAGGCCTTGCTGGGGGGCGGGGGGAGGCAGGGGGCGGGGTGGGGAGGGGGAGATGGGTGATTAGTAAAGGAATGCTCTTGGCGTTAGCCCACTCTGTGGCCTTGGCAAACACTGAAGGTCTTTGGGTCTTAATCCTTTTACTTCCAAGAGGAAAGCTGTAATGACTACCTTTCCTTATTGTTTTGAACATTAGAGGAAATATATTCATTTAGACTTAAAAGAAGTACTCCAAAAGTTGTAGTTATTACAATCTAGATTAGACACAGTTGTGTTAAAAAAGGAGGTATAGATAATGAAGGAGAAAAGAATGAAAAAGCCCTCCAAGATGTTTATCCTGAGAGGCTGGGATAAGATTAATATACCTTGGATTATTTCTGGCCTTTGAGATTTCTGGCTTGTTCCTAACCTGCCACAATATATGGGATTTTGATTCTCATTTGGAAAAGCTACTGTTTTTTTAAAGATATAGTTTCGACAACACTGGCCTATTATTTGTCAGGTAACTATGCTATCTGTGCATTTCTATATGTAAGAAGATGGTAAAGGTGGGTAGTGACTGGAGAAATTGAGGGCTCAGCAAAGGGGTAGGAGGAAGAAAGACAGGAGGAGAAGGGGGAGATGGTTTTTTATTTTTTTGATTCATAGCTTACACTTGGGTTTGCTCCCGGGTGTTTTTAAGTAGTGTACAGATTTCCTGCTGATTATTGATTCTGCTTTATAATATCTGTATTTTATTACAGTTTGTTGCCTAAAGTTGAGTAAGCAAGTGATAGATTTCTTTAAAGTGTTTGCTCTCCAAGAAGACATTGATTCCTATTATATTGTGGCTTAATTCACAGATACTTCCAGGGAGGACCTCTGTTCATTGCTCAGGTTCAAGGCTCTAGCCATTTATCCTTCCCTAGATTATTCTTGCCCAAAGGAGAGGTTTCACCAATAAAGCAGCAGGGTCAAGTCTTACATTATAAACAACAATATTGATTAAAAATTTGCATTTCTCCCTGTCAGTACTCATGCTTCCAGCTTACAGTGATGTACCCTGTCAAATTTCTGTAATACATTCCCTTGCCACTTGAAAAAATATATTAGAAGGACTAACACCAAGTACATACTTCCTACAATAAGATTTCAATACCTCGATGCTTTCTGGTTTTGCCTCCCCCCACCTTTTGTATCCTTCCTGTAGATTCTGTAATCTGTGTGCTCTGTATTCTCTTTCATCTTCCAAGTATCTGACATTCAGATTATACCCACGGTTTCACTTGCTGGTGTAGAACATCCTTCAGTGTGTTTCCATCAGGGCTTTTAACGTGTATTTTGAAAAATTTACATAACCTGCCTTCACTTTTCTGTTTCCTCCCACAGTTCAATTGACCAATATATTACACAATCTAGTTCTTCCTGTTTTCCTTAAATACTCTATTAAGTTCCCTCAGTACTCTAACCTGAGCTTTGGAATCTAAAAATCTTCCATTTTTTTTTTTAAAGTTGGCATCCCAGAATTTTTAATTCAAGAATTCTTGCCCTATTTTAATTGACTTTATCAGAGCTAATTTGAATCTTGTTTCAGGTGAAGTTCATGGGTGTGTGTGCTAAGTTGCTTCAGTCATGTCCAACCCTGTGACCCCATGCACTGTAGCCCGCCAGGCTCCTCTGTCCATGGGATTCTCCAGGCAAGAATACTGGAGTGGGTTGCCATGCCCTCCTCCAGGGGATCTCCCTGACCTTTCCGTAATTAGTACATTGAGCACATGTATTTATTTCCTCACTTACTCTTGCCATTCAGGCCTTGAAAGTTTGGATTGCAGTTATTAGGCATTGTCTCAAGAAACACTAGTCAGAAGTCCTGGATTTGATTCTTCAGTCTGTTAACTGGAATGGACCACCAGCCTCTCCAGCAGGGGGGTACTTTGTCTGTGCCACGGAAATCCTTCCAGCCAAATGGCTACAGCTTCGTGTGTCTCCTCTATGATCACCTGATACATTTGTTTTGGTAGGGAAATCACATCCTGAAGATTTCACAGTGATTGTTCCAGTTATTTATAATTCCAGTTCCTTCTATTGTATACCTCTATTTCAGAATTCCTTTCCTTAACTAACACTGAAACATTAGCTAGAAGGTGAGCTGCATCAAGAATACCTGTGTTTTTCCTGTCATCAGGAGGTCACCTCACTCTCTTGTTTACCGTGCAACTCTGAGAGATTATATCTTGTGCTTCTGATTCTCTCAATCAATCAGTCAATCTCAGATTTTAAAAAAAGGCATATCATGTCATTCTAGTATAAATATACAAATTTTTGTAATGAAAAACTACTTAGGAACTCCTAAGTTTAAGACCATAGACCATAGCAAACATAAACTTGATTTTTATAACTGAAGTTATTTTGGCTACTGTCGGAGTAAATGTACCTTTAGTGACCATTCATGACTGGTTTTTTTTTTTTTTTTTTTCATGACTGTTGAAAATAGAGAAAGCAACAGGAACAGCAACAGGAGACCTCGGAGAGACAGACGTGCCCCAAACTACACCCTCGGGGGAGCTGCCTGCGGGGATCTGGTTAGGAACAGGTGTGCAGACATGAGGATGTGCTTTTCCACTTGTTTCTCTTTTCCTCTCCAGCCACTCCTCTGATCTACTCAGAAAATTTGTTCTTAAAGTTCTGGATTGGCTGTGGGGGTATATTCAAATTCATTGGATATTTGAACTGATCATCTTCTCACTTTCACTGTATAGATACATCCTGGGAAGGATTTCACAATATACAGAATATTTTATTTTAATGAAGCAACTGGAAAATCAGTGTAAAGAATTATTTAATATTAACATAATCCATTACCAGAAATGCTGTGGAAATTCAGAAAAGAAGACATTGATTGGTATTACTTAGAATTTTCCAAATAATTTTCATACAATGGATAGGATACTAGTGAGACATAAAGAAATGAGATTTTGGGGAGGCAGTTGTTCTAGGCAAGGGGGACCACTCAAGCTAAGGCAGAGCTGAGACTTTCAGGTCACATATTCAGAGGGCAGGAAGCAAGCCCATGTGATTGGTTGGAGGCCGTAATTTGAGAATGGTAAGAAGTTGTATAGTGAAAAGCAGATTGAGTTAAAATCTTGACTATGAAATGAGGTGAGATGAGACCCAGTCATTCAAGGAACTAGATCTAACCCTACAGAGCACTACCAAAGAGGTTTAAAAGAGATGTGTCTTATAAAGGTTAGTCTATGAGCACAGTACTGTACAGATTGAAACAGGAAAGAAAATGATGATCTGTCATGAGGTTGATGGTAAAGGTCTAGACTAGTACAACTATTCTATTTTTATTTGTAAAAATAAGGAGATGTGAAGCACACTGCAAGGGGAAAAGCTAACCGTGCTTGGAGTCTGCAGGGGAGCCAAGAAGTTTGGGATGAGAAAATGGTATGGAAATTAAGAAAGAGTTTACAATGTTTAATACAATTTTTCCTTCATTTTCATTATAAATTGTATAGTTGGGGCAAACAATCAAATGAAAAAAAAAAATTGTACTAGATCCTCCTGGAGAATTGAATGTAATTAAAGACTTCCCTGGTGGCTCAGACGGTAAAGCGTCTGTCTACAATGCAGGAGACCTGGGTTCGAGCCCTGGGTTGAGAAGATCCCTTGGAGAAGGAAATGGCAACCCACTCCAGTACTATTGCCTGGAAAATCCCATGGACAGAGGAGCCTGGTAGGCTAGAGTCTATGGGATCGCAAAGTGTCGGACACTACTGAGCAACTTCACAGAGTGGGAGATGCTGCTAGAAAAACAGGCTAGCTCAAGGGAGAGCTGGCCCCTTCCAAAGGCTAATAGGCAATTTTTATTGCCTCAAAAAAGAGAAAATTCCTACTGGAAGAGTGGCATTAGGTGATTGGTTAGGATGCTACAGGGGAGAAGCCTAGTAGGCTACAGTCCATGGGGTCGCAAAGAGTTGGACACGACTGAGCGACTTCACTCTCACACACACACACACACACACACACACACACACACACACACACACACAAAGAAAGGGTCAATAGTTTTAAGATATGGACCTGTTTTGATTCTGTAACTCAAGACCTAAGTTGTAAAACTTAGTCAATGATCCTGTTTACTTATACACTGAGTAGCACTTTTTGTGATTTGTATATTAAAGACAAAACACAATAAACTTAAACAAATGGGATTTCAAAATGTCATTAGTGTTAGTTCATTAGTTCTATTAAATTTTTTTATTCCAATGAAAAACAAAAGCAGTATTCTGTTTCACTTTTGCTACATTAGTTTAGGACAAAGTCCTAACTTTCCATTTTTTTCCTTCTAATGTAAGAACACGGATCTGATTCCCTTTTCCATAACATTTTCTGTGACTGACTTTCTAACAAAGGCCTCTGTGACTCTTCTGCTCCTGGGGTGAGAAGGGGTTTCAGATAGAACCTTAACTGAAAGAGGAATTATCTTGCTGCCCAAAAGATTGCACTTTTATAGAGAAAAAATCTTTTTTCTCTAAAATGTTTCCTGTTACTCATTATCAGATACATACCTCACTGGGTAAGAGGGGTTAATAGCCACCTGCTTGCTGTCTTATTATTTCCTGTCAATTTAAATATAGGCTGGAAACATAATGATATCCCTAGATTCATTGCTACCATCTCCACCGACAGAGAGGAGGACGTGATGAAACACTTCTATGCTGGTTCCCCCCACACCAGGCATGAGTGCAGAGCCGCTTCAGACACTGCTGCTTCATTCCATTCATTCATCTAAGCTTAATGGAACAAAGTACCCATGTAGGTATTGAGCATATTACAGATACACATGCTGTACAAAGAGATTTCAAAACTTACAGATCTGCTTCACTGCCTTCAGATGCGAGGAACTATCTTATTTGAATGATGAAAGTAGTTAACACTTACTAGGTGGCAGGGACCATTCTAAATATTTTTAACATATTAACTTCTTTAAGCCTCACAATAACCCCACTTTATTATCCCCATTTTCCAGAGGAGGAAACTGAAGCTTGTAGAAGTGAAGTGACGTTTCTAAGGGAAGTGACAGAAGCAAGATTGTTAGAGCCTGGCATTTGTTTTCAAGAATCCTGAGCTCCTTGAGCAATTTGTACCAGGGTAGGAGACCAGTGCCTCTGAGCAGGAAAAAAAGAACTGCAGAGAGACCCGGCTACGATCACAGAGTCCACAGCTCTGTCAAAGTCTCTGAGGGCCTCAGAAGCAACAAAGCTGATCTCTAAGGGACCAGATAGATCTAGGACAGGAACAGAGGCCTCCAGTGTTGGTGACTGGTGGAGCCTCCCCTTGTGATCAGCTTTGGGTGAGTCTCCACATAGCGAGGAATTTTGAGGACCTTGGAGCAGAAGGCCACCAATAGTTCTTGAGGTGGAATTTGCCACCAGGTGGTCAGAATGAGGCTCAGAGACTTCACTAATTTTGTCTTCAAGTAAGCAACACTTTATAGCCCACAGGGGTTTGTGGATTCATTTGAGTAGAATCATCATTCATTTGAGTAGATTCTTCCTCATTTGAGTAGAATCAACTTTAGAGCCACAAACAATTCACTTTCCCACCACCTGCTTGTAAAAGGTCATCAAAAGTATCAAGTAGAGCAAAGACAATCACACATAGCTCTTTAGGGGACTTCTCTGGTGGTCCAGCAGCTAAGACTCCAAATCAGGTGCCCAGGTTCAATCCCTGGAACTAGATCAGGGAACTAGATCCCACGTGCTGCAGCTAAAGATCCCTAGAACTAAGACTTGGCACAGCCAAACAGAAAAATATTTGGGAAGCAGTGCATGTATTATACCTTCCCAGCTTTCCCACATCATCATTTTCCTCAAAAGCTAGGCTTTCAAGAATCAAGCGAGTTTATTTTTAAATAGAAAACACCATAAGTTAACAACATGAAAAAGCAGCAGTATATCTCCTAAGGGTACTAACTCAGTTCAGTCCAGTTCAGTCACTCATTTGTGTCCGACTCTTTGTGACCCCACGGACTGCAGCACGCCAGGCCTCCCTGTCCATCACCAACTCCAACTTGCTCAAACTCATGTCCCTCGAGTTAGTGTTGCCATCCAACCATCTCATCCTCTGTTGTCCCCTTCTCTTCCTGCCTTCAATCTTGCCCAGCATCAGGGTCTTTTCACATGAGTCAGTTCTTCCCATCAGGTGGCCAAAATATTGGAGTTTCAGCTTCAGCATCAGTCCTTCCAATGAATATTCAAGAGTGATTTCCTTTAGGATGGACTGGTTGGATCTCCTTGCAGTCCAAGGGACTATGAAGAGTCTTCTCCAACTCCACAGTTCAAGAGCATGAATTCTTGGGCACTCAGCTTTCTTTATAGTCCAACTCTCACATCCATACATGACTACTAGAAAAACCATAGCTTTGACTAGACGGACCTTTGTTGGCAAAGTAATATGCTTTCTATGTTGGTCATAACTTTTCTTCCAGGTACTAACTACCACAATGATGTTTATTTTTACATATTATCTTTCACTTGCATAATTTCATGCATTTGCAGTCATACCTTGTTGACTGTTCCATTTTTTTTCTGAGCCCATGGATGCTAATGCAGCAGATTATCTTCTAAACTAGAAAATAACAGAAATGATACTATTCAAATGCTCATCAATTATTGGACTGATGCTCCCTCCACTCTTATTTATTTATTTATTTTACCACCACATGTCCTTTTTTCCTGCCCTGAATTGCCTTGAGTTTTCCAAATAACCTGGGCTTTTCAAATAGTTCAGACTTATTCTGGTTAAATAATAAAAGCAGCAAATTCCCCTTTCACGTTGTCACGTTGTTCCTCCTCTGCTAGGAATGTGATGGAAAGAGGACAGAGTGAATAAGGCCTCAGTTCTAATCATCTCCTCACCTACTTTTAGGAGTTTGTGTGCAGATTTACCAACCTTGTAAATTAATAGCTGGCATCAAAATGTGACTACAAGTGGTGATCCTATGTGCCTTACAAAATTGTCAGAATCGTATTATCAAAATCTGATAAAAAACTTCTCAAAACATTTATACAGAACATAGATGTAAACTTTTGCATAGCTAAAATTATTTATCTTTAATGTAATTGCTTTGGCTTTTCCCACCTATCATTTCTAAGTAGCTCAACTGAATTTAAGAAATAATTGATACATGCAGCGACCTGCCAAGTCTGGGTACCATTGTCTGGAAGATGTTGAATCAGCTGCAGACCATCCTGAGACAGGTAACATCATCATCCATGGCATATAGCGCCAGTAGGTAGAGGGAATGCTTTACATCCAAGGAGATGGACTACTTTCTATCTACTCAGTTTTAGAAAAAGGTACTGAACTGTCATTAAGAAAAAATTGATAGCTATTGTATAAATTTCACAGATGTTTACTCCATTATCTGTTATTTATGCAGAACTCATGTTTCACTTATGAAACAGCACTAAGTTGACCACAAAGCAGCAGGAGTTACTAAGAGCAAGCTCTGTGATCCTGTTTTTTTTTTTTCTTGTTTTAAAGAAATTATCACTGTCTTCTGTTGTTAGTCTTTGTGAACCTGATTGCTTCTAGAATGGCCTCTTCTTAATCAAAATTAAGGACATAAACATTGAACATAAAAGCAAATTAACCGGGTGTCTTATCTTAAAATTACTTGATAGAATCATCTAGAATTTATCTTATCTCTAAAGGAATGAATTAGTTTAGTGGAGGAGCAGGAGGTTCTTTGATTGTTTTATTAGAAAATTTATCACAAACTTATACGTGAGTGATATTTGGCTCAAGTGAAATCAGAGGGTTGCACATCAATCATAGTTCAATAAAAACTTAAAAATTTTTTCCTTTAATGAAATCTGAGGGGGAAAGTGACCTTAGAGACAGTGGTAGTTAACAATAAAAGGCCACAAATTACTTGACATTCCTGACATTGAAAAGCGCTTGGGACTGCTCTAATGAATAGAGTATGGTAGACAAGATGCTGTGGTTTCCTACCTACATCATGAAAGATTATGCTTTCTGTTTCTTTCTTTCTGGAGGAAGTCAGACATCAAGGAAGAGGTCCTGCTACCCTGAGACAACACACACTGGAGAGGCAACACCCAGCCATAGCCAGTCTCCACCACAGCCACGTGAGTGACCCTCTGGGGCACCTCGGCCAGCTAGCCCCACCTGACATCTGGACTGCAATTGCATCCGAGTCCCAGGTGAGACCTGCCCAGCCAGCCGAGCCTTTCCCAGAACCCTGACACGTAACCATGAGCAAAGGAAAATGAAATGCCCCTAAGCTTGGGGATCATTTTTCACACAATAATATTTGCTGGAGTAGTAGTCCTAAAGTTAATTTATGTAACTCTTAAGTAGATGGTAAGGCTGATATACAACATTCAAGCTACAGAAATTCCTGCTCTTGGTTTCATCATTCATTAAACTTGTGATCTAGCCAAAGTGTCATTTAATGCCTTGGTTCCTTTGTCTATAAAATGTCCATCTCTTTAGAGTTGCTCTAAAGTTTAAGTGAGAATCCATGTAGAAATCCTTATAGAAGGAGGCATGAGAAGCATTATCCTCCTATTAGACATAACCGATAAGTGGAAATTATAATGCAAATATCTTATAATAGAGATGTGATAATAGTTTTTCTTACAGATCAAATTTTCAGAGAGATATTTAAGCTATTGCTTATTTTCCATAATGATATTTATTGTTGGATCAAGGGGGTGAAAGAATACAAATTCAATCAAAGTACATGAAAGCATGTGCCTGCTTAAGAGTTTCATTTTCTTCTCTCTTCTTATTGTGGTATTACTCGGCATGATGTATTATGGGTTTTAGGGGTGATTTGTATTCATCATAAAAATTCCCTTCAGTATTATTAGAGCCCATTGTGGGATGCTTAGGACTGTCTGAAAGTCATTCGTCATTCAGGATGTATGATAAAACCATGGTTAGGCAGCTTCCAGCCACTGTCATATTTACACTTCTGGAAAACAACATAGTGAAACAACATTTGGGAAGGGAGTGACCTTGATGCTTTCATGTCATGCTATTGTGATAAATATCATCAATGCTAGAACTTTTTAACATCAATCCTATCGAGAATCAACTGCTCCGACATCTGAAAAGCTACATCCCCACACTTTATTTCTGACTATTTCCCTTGGAATGTAAATGAGCTGCTTCTCGCAAGCATGGTCCTTGATGTGACATTGGAGTGTACTTTCGTTCGCTGAGGTCTTTCAAGAGACAAAAATCTGCAATCTTCAGGCTGGGGTTCTGGGAATTATATATGTAAAGAGAGAGCCAGACTTCCGTTTCTGTATAAGGAGGAGACTTGCTGAGTGAAGAAACTGAGTTGCCCCCTGGAATGAGCCTCATGGGTCTGAATGGCTGCTTCTACACACATAGTGTAGGCCAACACATAGGGTGTCCAACACATAGTGAGGCCAAACAGACCCAAACATGAGAGCTTGGAGGAGAAAAAGGTTTACAGCAGGGCTGAGCAGGGAGAATGCAGCAAGGAGCCTGTGTCCAGAGCCTGTGTCACCGTTCCACTCCCAAAACCCTGAACTCCCCAAGGGGCTTCAGCAAAGCATTTTTAAAGTCCAGGTGAAGGAAGGGTGTTCTCACTCACAGTACTCTGGCTGATTTTGAAGTCACAGGGCGGTTAACATTATCAATCCTTAGGCACCAGAAGGTCTAGGGGCTACATACTCATGACCATCAGGTAGGTAATGTCTTCCAATTGATGGCAGTTTTAGCAACTGAAAAACTCAGGAAATACACATGAGATACTATTATCTTCAGAGAAGAACTACAGCAGATGATACGGGGCTAGGGTCTGTCCCAGGAAGACCCTCCAGAGTCCTGCTCGTCACAAGCGAAGTTGGGCTTCTCTGTCCTTACAGGTATTTACCATTTCCTAGAGTCATAGATTGGAGAAGGCAACGGCCACCCACTCCAGTGCTCTTGCCTGGAAAATCCCATAGACGGAGGAGCCTGGTAGGCTGCAGTCCATGGGGTCGCAAAAAGCTGGACATGACTGAGCTACTTCACTTTCACTTTTCACTTTCATGCTTTGGAGAAGGAAATGGTAATCCACTCCAGTGTTCTTGCCTGGAGAATCCCAGGGACGTGGGAGCCTGGTGGGCTGCTGTCTATGGAGTCGCACAGAGTTGGACACGACTGAAACGACTTAGCAGCAGTAGCAGCAGAGTCATAGATTACACAAGATAAAGAGGAGATACCAGTTTCTCATCATCCTGGCGGTGATGCTGTCTTACATTTGTATGAGTGGGGAATCATGCAGTTTACCTATACTGCTTGTGTGCTTGCCACCTTTTTCCTGAAAGCAATAGAGGAAAAAAAGCCAAAATCACCCTTTGTCTAGAATCTTTAAGACAATGCCAACTCTCATTTTGGAAGAGTAGAAATTATTTTATTAAGTGTTATTGTTTCCAGTACCAAAACTAGTTCTTCAATGCAAAGTACAAACTGTGAAACTTTCTTGTAAAAAAAAAATCCTCCATGATTCTGATGAAGAAGAAAAGCGAAATTATAGGAATTCAGAAGCCCCCTAATTTGGATGCTTTTTATTTATCCTAGGCTTATTTCTCCTTCTTCTGTCTTGCTGGCCCTTCCCCCACTGTAACGAGTCTCTCATTGCCAAACACACTCTGAGACTTAACACAATCTATTGCCACTGCTAGGAATGCACTTTCCTGAGGTTCCAACAGTTGAGAAAGCCCTAACTTCTCTAAGTGCTCCATTGAACTCTAATTTCCAAATTTTCCGTAATGTTCTCTAGCCAGAATTCTATGTCCCTCAGACATACCTCCAGGGGAATCTGTTTATACTTCTTATCAGTGGTGGTTTGTTGTCCACTGTATTTTATCATTCATTATAAAAGAAGAAGGAAGAAGAAGGAAAAGGAAAAGGAAGGGGAAGGAAATGGCAACCCACTCCAGTGTTCTTGCCTGGAGAATCCCAGGGACGGGGGAGCCTGGTGGGCTGCCGTCTATGGGGTCGCACAGAGTTGGACACGACTGAAGCGACTTAGTAGTAGTAGTAGTAGTATTTTATCATTCATTACATTCTGTGTTTGAAATTAAAGATGCTTATTATGTTGGTTGCCAAAAATTGTAAAAGATCTGAGATTTTATCTCAATACAATCTAACAAGTGTGCCTTAGCAGTTTCATGACTTGCTGGAAGACATGAAACTTCTGGGTCAGAAACAAAGGCCTTCATTACCCACAGATAGAGCAGTAGCCAGAGCACCTGTATGTGCGCCATTTCTCTGAACCCTGAATCCCACCAGGAGCCTTGAGGAAGGTAGATGCTGCCTGCGTAGGCAGTAGGTTGCATAATGGAAAGGAACCCATGTCCTTTATAATGAGCTGTAAGTCCACCTGACGTTTGCCCAGAAGAACACATTATTTTTATTATAGTGGATGGTACACAGATATGCCCTTGCTGCAGAGACAGCTCTCTCTGCTGTCTTCCGTTCACTGTGCAAACCTCCCAGGAAAGGCACCCAGCACCTCAGCTCTCCAGACACCAAGAAACGTGGCTGATTCATGGAATAGTCTCCCAATGTTAGTTTCCTCCATTTTGCTCATAAGTCTTTCTGTCTGTTCATTATGGCCTTATAACCTAGGAAGAATGTCTTATTCATATTTCTAATAGAATAAACATTGTTTCTTGAAGAAAGTTCATCCAGCCTTCTGAGTAAATGGAGTGATAGAGCAAGGGTGTTAAGAATCTCCTCTGTCTACACCCTAGATTTTTAAAGAATCTACCTTGCTGATAGCAGAATGGAAACCAGTGAGTATGTATTTCAATGTTGAGCATGCAGCCTCCCTATTATACTTAGATTTTCTCTTTGGGGTTGATTAACTCTTAGGGCTTCCAAATTCTATTTCATCCAATCCTTGCCACAAGCAAAGTGCCTCCTACTTTCTTATTCCCAGCTTCATCAAGACCAGAGCCCAGGCAAAGAAGGTTCATTTCAGCAGGGTGTAAATACTGATGACAGCTTTAGTGTTGTTACCCATCTGAGACTGACAGTAAGCTAAACAAGAAGGAAATATAAGTTGGGTAAGTGTGAGCAATTGCTAGCTACCCTAATTAATAGAAATTTTGACTGCTGTTCCTGAAATCGTACATTCACACTACACTGATGAACACCTGCCCTTCCTATGTGTAGGAGTAAGCTTGGGAAATGAGTCCCAACACTACAGGGACATTAGTTAATATTTAAATAGTCAAGAGCAAAAATACAGCACTGTGGCTATCACATAAGCCATAGCTTTTCCATTTGAAAGCAGGTATAAAGTAACACCAAATAGTTTTGAATTACAGACGAGAAAAAAATACTTGTTCCTGCCAAGACAAACATTTGGTATAATCTTTTTCTAAGGAAAACTTTCTGGGTAGCCCCAAACATGTTTTTTTTTTTTTTAATGACCATTGAGACTGCCAAGAGAGTTTGAAAGGAAGAATAATTATTACTTAGAGACCAAACAGGAAGATGATTATCTTTTAACAGGAGAAATGTGCCTGAGTATGAGAGGTAACTAGGTGGATTTTATTTAAAAAAAAAAACATCAAAGAATGCCTAGGGCATATACTACATTATATTTAATATAACATTTGCATGGAACTTGACAGAATTCCCAGAAATGCTTTCAGTAGCATGTCATTTTGCAGCTTTATATGTATAGAGACCATTATGATAATTATGGGCCAATTTTAGTAATTAATATTCACCACAAAATATCAAACCCTGCAGTTTACACGCCCAGCTTCACTCAACATTCAGATCATTTCAAAGTTACACCTTGGGGCAGACCTGTGATCCCCAGCCTAAACCTGCAACTAGGCACTACCAGTCAGTCTGAGGGATCTCACTGCTATGTTGGTTTACTGATAACTCCTCCCTCTGCAGCCTGCCCACACCCCTCCCCCCCACACACACTTTGTGAGCTTCACTGGGGTTGAGCCATGCCAACCCCATCTCCCGGGCATAGCTCCATCTCCTGGGCATAGAATAGTGTCTCAGGCAGAAAGATAAAGAAACAACCAAAGGACGAATGGGTCCCTCGTTTTACCCTTTAGGGCTCCACTTTCAGACTTCTTTCCGTCCATAGGATTCTTGGTAGCTGTCAACTCTTCTCCGCAACGTGCTGGCAGAGGGCATTTTCTCTAAACCCATAGACCACAGGCGACATCTTGGTTTGGTGAAAGGGGAAGAAGGCCCTTTCATGCTTGCAGTCACAATGACTGGAGTTTCCTCTTTCTCATGATTTTCCTTCTCTTCATTTGTTCCTTGGTTTTCACTTTTTCCTGAGTGTAGAGCGTGTCACTCCTGGCTGCTCTTGGACACCTTGGCAGTTCACCCAGTTCACAAACTGCCTTCCTGTCAGCCTTGCCTCCTGCCGCCATCATTCAGTCCCCAGCAACTTGTGTGTGGTGTTTGCTCCCAGACACGTTCCACACGTGCACTCACGTGGTGTGTCTGTAACATGTCTTGTACATATTGTGATCTGATAAGTACATAGAAAAGAGTGATAAGGGCCTGGAGAGAATGCAGGACTATGGGTTCTCACTTTTCAAAAGCAAATATTAATTTTATAAGGGCAATTTCAGAAAATAAATCAAATTTTTCTATTCAGTGTTTGGGTTAGGTCCCATAAAATTTGAGCTCCATCAAATCTCAGATTATTTGAGCCACATCAAGTTTTGGATTGGTCAGTCTTTCTGGACCTGGGCAGGATTCTAGTCAGGAAAAATATCTATGCATCCCTCTCATGGTGAACTCCAGAGAATGCATGTATTTTGTTTGCTTCTGGTATTATTTCTAGCACAGATCCTACTCCCATCCATCTGTCTCCCTCCACTAAGTTCCTTCTCCTTTCACATTTTCTGCAGAAATGGATTTCCTGAAGGAAAAACCAGAGGGCAAGCAAAAGGCTGTTAGCACAGGAGTTGACTTAGGACGGAGCCACGCATTTTGCAGCTGGATCTGGAATCCATCTCCATGTAGGTCATGGTCTGCTTCCCTCTGTGTCCCCTGACTCATCTTGCAAATCAAACTGGTTCCTGGAAGCCTGAGGTGTATTGTGAAGGACAGAGAAGGATGTGTTTAGGGGAGGTGTCAGCCCCACATACAGAAAAAGTTACTTAGCTCTGGCAAGTTTTCTTCACTGCTCGGCGAGCTTTCCTCCTTTTCCTTATTTATCTATGCTGTTTTTTTGCCCCAGATATGTTTCTAACACTCAGAGAAGTTACCAGTGGTTTCCTGCTCTGTCCTCCCATCAGTTTTTTCATTTCCTTCTCATCAGATTCATCTCCCATTTGTGTTCTCTAAACCTAAGGCAGTAAGACGACTGTCTGGTCTCTTCTTGGCTCTCATAAAGCCTCATTAATTTGAAGAGACTGCTACGTTGCAAATAGGGAAGCCTCTTCAGAATGATTGTGAGGTGGGGAAAGGGTGGTATGTGCTGAAGGAAACTGAGGAATTGAGGCCTGGAGGATATTGTTATAGACCAAGTGAATGCCAAGAGGAAGGCAAGACAGGAATTCTCATCTGAGAAGGTTGTATCTGTGTTGAAATACCAGTAATCAACTAAATAGGCCTCAAAACTATTTATATTTGTGGAAATTCTTCTGTAAATAAAGCAGAAAACATTGAATATGGTTCTGAAAATAATTTAGAAATTTTCATTTCTGATGAAAAAAAAATGAACAAATCTAGCAACCAGCAGTCCTTATCTAGGAAAACTCTGGATCCACTACAGCAGGTCAGAAACATTTGCTGTCTCTAGTTTTCCATTCTGTGGAGAATTGGAAGGCCCCAGCTTAAACCACAACACCCTGTCTCACGGCTTTATATCACCATGATATCCCAACATCATACAAAGATACGGTATATAATCCCTTAGACAAAGAACTCAAATTTAACATCCCTTTCTGCCTGGTCCTTATAAACAATCATCAAGTTTCCTGTTAAACTTACCTTCGTAAGTAGATTCTTTATCTCACAAAGTTTAGAGGGATGTATCCTTGCCTCAAAAATATGGATAGCATTTTACACTTAAAAAAAACTTTTGTTCTTTGAACTAGATTTGAACATTTTGCACTTTAACTGTGATTCAAATTCTCTCAGTGTGGTAAAAAGATAAAGGTGGTTTACCAGGAAACACAGGAAACTTTTATGTTTAAAAATAATAAGCTATTATGAAACAAATACTGAACTCAGCTTCACCAGATGACTCTGAAAGATTCATGGGTACTTAAGACTTCATCCAGTAATTTACAGCACACAAAAATAAAACATGAAGACATGCATTTTCCGCAGATATTATCCAGTCATTATCTCAGATCTCTCTCTATGTGGCAGTAAGACCCTGGTCTTTCTGAGACATGATCGATTGCCTGATAGTAAGGAAAAACAGAAGGGTTCAAGTGTCATGAAGCAAACCTTCCAATAACTCTAGTGTGGAATGAAATCGGGTAGGACATCACACTGACCTTTTCAATTTATGTCTCTTTTAGAAACAAAAGTTGACATTTGCATGGTAGTCTTTCAGCAAATTTGGCAGAAAAAAATCCAACTTAGTTATTTCAGAAGAATTCTACCTCTCTTAAAAAAAAGTTCTCAGAGACCCATCAGTGATAAGAAATATCTTTCAAGGCCTCCCTGAAACACTGTCACGTTTACCAGGTGACACCTTCTTCTACTTCTCATAACTTATCTGACACACTAGCGTATCAGCAATATACTACAGGGAAGATAATTGGAATCAAGAAAGCTAATCCACCTTTCTGCTTCAACTGTCAGAGAGGGAAAAAAAATGAAGTCACAGCAAATACTTTTAAAAGCACAACAGTGGAATGTCAATTCCCTGACTCAGCAGCCCAAACAAAAATGGCAAATCTATTCACAAAGCTGTAAGAACCTGCCACAGCTGGTGTTCAGTGGCATAATATGCTTTTATAGCTAACTTGAATGGAAGTCGTGGGAAAGAGCGATGTGACAAACCCCTCGCCCCAACCTCCAAGGAAGGCTGCAAGGTACTGCACGCCCATCTAGCGTCCAATAAATCCAGCCGAGTTAAAGCATAAATCTAGGACTCCGGTCTAATAGAGCAAAAGTTTCAGGAAAGTGATTTCAAGTGTAAGAAAGGACAGTGACTTCCAAATAAATCTAGTTGAAAGCTGTGTTGCTTGGCCACAGAGTTAATCAGGGAGCCAAGTGAACACAATCTAGGTCTTAACCCGGTAATATTCACACACCCTCGTCCTCCTCGTGCGGCAACGCAGATTCCTAAGCATCACACAGAAGCAAGCGTCCTGGTTACAGAAACCTCTCTGAGTGGAAGACAAAAAAAAAAAAAAAAAAACTTGACGATGAATATATTGTTCCTGTTTATGGTTTAAAATATGCTTTAACAGAGCTAGGTAAACAAATGTATATCTGACATCTGAGCTCATAGCCACCTTAACTTCATTTTTGTCTAAACAAATCACTTTTATACTTAATGGGGAGCCAACCAGCTTGAATTTAAGAAAGAATAATAGGTTTTGATGGAAAAATCTATCAGATTTCTTTCAACAGAAAAGAGATGTTAGATAGGAAACTTCTTTATATCTTGCATTAAAGGAACAGGATAATGATTTTACGGGTTTTAGGGGTCCTCTGTGGCTCCTTTGCCTGTGTGTGAAAGGCCTTTCTTGGTGGCTCAGGTAGTAAAGAATCTGCTTGCAATGCAGGAGATCCTGGGTTTGATCCCCAGATTGGGAAGATTCCCTGGAGAAGGGAATGGCAACCTACTCCAGTATTCTTGCCTAGAGAATTCCATGGACAGAGGAGCCTGGTGGGCTACAGTCCATGGGGTCACAAAGAGTCAGATACGACTTTGCCTATGTGTACTGAACTGTAACTTCCTCCAATTTTAAAGGAAAACTGGAGACAGAAATGGCAACCCACTCCAGTGTTCTTGCCTGGAGAATCCCAGGGACGGGGGAGCCTGGTGGGCTGTCGTCTATGGGGTCACACAGAGTCGGACACAACTGAAGCGACTTAGTAGTAGTAGTAGTAGTATATCATATCAAAAAAGTAAATCTTTGAAGATATAACTATTTTTCTAAGGACAGTTCTCACAAGAAGTTTTCTCTTCCTCCTTCTGTCTCTCTCTTTCTGGGTACTGAGTCTCTGACTTGGGCACATCTGCCCACCTTACCGAGATGCGTGACATGCCGTCGCAAAAGCTGAAGAGTATTTCCTTATGGGGAGGAGAATATCCAGATATCCACCAGCTGGCAGCCACTGTATGAAGCAATGCCCTTCTTGAAAGGCAGCAGAAAGCTGCAGTGGCTGACTATCAGCTGCTGGGCGCTTTCGGTCCGTCCCACCCACTGTAACTGCCTGTGACCTGGCTAAGTGGGTGGATGTAGTTAAATGCTAAAATTGGCTCATCAAAGTTCAGACGTTGAATTTTTTTTAACATTCAAGTATCTTTACTTTGTTTTCTACTTTGATTCTGAAGCACTTAAAGGGAAAGAATCTAGGAAAAAAGATTTTTAAATGAAATTTTGAAGTTGAACATTTTGAAGACTGGGTTCAGGATCCTGCTTGTTGTCAAGATGACACCCTGTTATCACACTTGTGCAAAACAACCAAACACAGATTATTGCAGACTCATTCACAACCTGCCATGTCTTACTATTTACCTGTCATGTACTGGTATCAACAGAGACCAGTTTTCGCTACTAAAAAATGTTTTTATTGTGCAAGTTTTAGTGTAATTAATTTTTTCCTCTAACTTCAGGCTTAAGAGAGCAAGGTCTTGTGCCTACAGAGACTGCTAAGAAGCCTGCCCTCCCCTGCCCTTTACACGTTAAACCACCCTCATCAGCCACCTTAGCTAATGGAATATCCTATATGTTTGCAAAATTCTCTTATGATCAGTTCTAAAGTTGTTCCATGGAAGAGTTTTATTGCTTCCTACCTTCTTTCTTTTATATGAAGATATCTATTGATTTCCTACTAACATTAAAGCATTACACTTGAAACTAGGGAGAATACTTAAGACAGAAATAGTTTTCCATCTTATCATCCAGGAGGGACAATTATAGGCAATAATAATTTAGGGTGATTATTTGTGTTTAAGGTGACTATTCAGGAACCCTTAGGAGGGACACTTAACTGGACTACAGTAGTGAGGGAAAGCTATGACAAAGCTACAAACCTAGACAGCGTATTAAAAAGCAAAAACATCACTTTGCTGACAAAGGTCCATATACACAAAGCTGTGATTTTTCCAGTAGTCATGTACAGATCTGAGAGTTGGACCATAAAGAAGGCTGAGTACCAAAGAATTGAGGCTTTTGAACTGTGTTCTGGGGAAGACTCTTGAGAGTCCCTTGGACAGCAAGGAAATCAAACCAGTCAATCCTAAAGGAAATCAACTCTGAATATTCAGGGGAAGGACTGATGCTGAAGCTCCAATAATTTGACTACCTGATGCAAAGAGCCAACTCACTGGAAAAGACCTGGATGCTGGGAAAGACTGAGAACAGGAGGAGAAGGAGATGATGGTTTAGATGAGGATTAGATGGTTAGGTAGGATCACCGAGCCAATGGACATGAGTTTGAGCAAACTCTGGGAGATAGTGATGGACAGGGAAGCCTGGCGTGCTGCAGTCCATGGGGTTGCAGAGTCAGACAGGACTTAGCAACTGAACAACAGCAGTGAGGGAAAGCACTGTAAGAACTGACAGCCTTTACTGTAGGAGGAGGGGAGGCAGAGGAGTGATCCTGGTGAAGAAGGTCTGGTTGGAGACAGAATGTAAGGAGTGGAGACTTGTGAAACCTGGGCTTGGTGGTATGAGCAGGGACCGTGGTACAGATTAGCCCTCTATCCTAGCACCGAAGTAATCTCTTGAGAATTACACATGCCATCACATTTGGGTTTGTGAAAGTTTGCTCTAGAGTTTGGAGACTGGATTAGAGAAGAGCCTTGAATCCAGTTTAGAATATCAGTCCAGTGCCTATTAGAATAATTTCCATGGAAGAAAGTGATGGCCAAGCTAAGGAACTGCTGCTGTGAGTGGAGAGAAACATACAGATTTGAAATATTTAAGAGGTAAATGTGATTGGCTCTGTGTGATGACAGACAAGTGTTGAGGTCTTGAGCAACTAGGTGGATGATGTTGTCAGCCCTTGAGACAGGAAACATGGTAAGAGGGACATGTTCGGTGGGAAAAATGAGTTCTGTTTGAACCTGACGAATCTGAGATGACTGGGGGGCATCCCAGTGGAGTTTTCCAGGAGGCATGTCAGATCGTCCTGCCGTGTTAGCAGAATACAATATGTAATCACTGTGACACACCAGTTCCAGGTCGTGTTGTGGAATTCTTTGGTTGCTGGCTTTCTTCTCCATTTGACAGTAAGCTCCCAGAGGGCAGGATCTTGATCTGTTCTGACTCACCATCACATGCCTCTGACCTAGCACAGTGCCTGGTAGATGGTTGGAGCTCAAGACATGTTCCATTCATCCTGTTCCCTGTGGGAATAAAATGCTGCCGTTTGTATGCAATAAGTGACAAAACATTTAGCAAGTTTGATGTTCATTTTCTCCAGTTGTTAGTTCCTTTTGGATTTTAACTCTGATGGTATGTGGCTAAGAAATCAACTGTTGCATTAAGATGTCTTCTTGAGTTTCCATTTGCAGAATCTTTCAACTTACATGACAGTTGCTTATCTATTGCTGTGTAAGAAATCCACTCAAAACTTATCTGTTTAAAAACAGAAGTTAAACTTTTTCTGTGAAGGGTCATGTAATAAATAATTTAGAAATCTCTGTTGCAATCACCCCACTCTGCCCTTGTAGTAGAAAAGCAGCTATCTACAGCGCACAAGTAGGGGAGTGTATTTGTGCCCACATACAACTCTGTTGATGGACACTGACATCTGAACATTGTAGAATTTTCTTGTGTCAAAAAACATTATTGTCATTTTAAGTTTCTTCCACCACTTAATAATGTAAGACCCCTTCGTAGCTCACAGACCATCCAAAAACAGACAGTGGGCTAGATTTGGCCCAAGGGCCAACAGCAACATTTATATTATCTTTATCTGGGGAAGTGGAACCATAGTCAGGAGCCAGGTTGCAAGAATAAGGAGCTTTAGTCGGGGTCTTAAGAACTGCAGTTCTGGAGACACAAACTCAGGAAAAAACAAGAGAGGCTTCCAGGGAAGGGAAGAGTCAGGGGCTTATAAAGACAAAAGCCACAGGGTTGTTAAAGATGCCTGACAAAAATCATGATCGACATGTCAGGAAATACTTGTCCTTAAAGAATCAGCAGGCACTTTAGGGTAGGGGTCCGCTAAGTATCTTGAGTTCCTGGCAGATGTTCTAGATGCTTTTGTTAGGATAGTAAATGGTCAGAAGGCCAGATTCCCCTCAGGCTGAGAGGCGTGTCACAGTCTAAGCAGTACTGACTCCTCTTCGATTTTTCCACTTGCAGAAGGAAAGAATTAAGACAGACCTCAGTGGGGTGATTCTCTTGCCCCTCTCAGTGTTGAGGAATGCTGCTTGGTAGTGCTTGGCTTTGTCTGTGCTGGTCTGGAAGATCTTAGCCTTTTTCACACACCTGGCACCTTGGTGGGAATGCCTGGGGAGAGCTGGGCTCAGCTGGGATCACGACTGCAATCGCTGAGCTGGCTTCCAGAGAGCTTCAAGACGAGCCATATGCATCCTGGCGCAGGGTAAGCCATGTTCCACATGTAAAGCGAGTCAGGATTTGAGAGGATGGATGACGCTTATCAGCAGGAACAGAGTAGCCCGGTGTCCACTTCTTAGTTTCCTCCTAAGAAAGTGCTTATGCTAATACACACTGTTGGGTTTTGTACAGCTGTTCACCTTTCATCTGATCATTTGCTATTTTTCTCCATCCTTCAATTGCCTTTCCTTTTCAGTTCAAAACAAGCCTGCAGAGTCAATGCTGAAGCATAATCCTGTATTAATTTATGGGCCGTGGTGTGGCTCACCAGAAATGAAACGCTCTGGTCCCATGAAATCCTAATCACTCTCCCAGCCAGCAGGTGCCAGAGTTAAAGCATTTCCAGGGAAGTGAACAAGAACATTTAATAAGACCAGGGCTGGGGACTGGTTGCATTTTAGTCAGGGAGAGGGAAGTGCTGAACCGCTGATCAAAGCTTAGCCGGGGGAGGCAACTCTGTTGGCTTCAGCTCAGTGGTAAAGGCAGTCACTTCAAATCCGTGGTCAGTTCAATTCAATTTATGAGAGACTTACCCTGTTATTTCTGTATTGCATACCAAGCAGAGAGGATCTGAGCAGGCTTATGAAAAATCTCCCAGGTGAAAGAGAGAATATAAAAATTGTGCCCTGTATGAGTACTTTCAACTACCCCTGACCCTTTGAGCCCTTCTCCCAAAGTAGATCAGAGTCTCAGAAGAGGAGAAGGGCCCCTGGGGAGGCCTGTGTGTCTGGGGTGGACGGCTTCCATCCCAGCCCTGCAGAAGAGTTCTCTCTGATGCCAGAAGAGTGTGGGAAAGCCCTTCCTATTAACTGCTGACCGGGAGTAGCTCGAGTAAAAGCAGGTTTTGGGAAAACTCAACTTGGATGTGCTGGGATTAATGAACTTCCTGAGTATACAAATGGCTATGGAAGGGTTTTCTAAAATCTAAGAACAATGCACAGAAGGACATCTTGAAATTCATTGCAATGCCAAGATAAGGTATAATATGGCTTAAAGATGAATATAATTTAGTTTAGCTTTGATTGTCAATTATGCCAAGGCAAAACAACTTCTCAAAGCTGGTAAAAATTTTACATGTCTCCTAAAAGCCGATGGAAGTTATACCCAGTAGAATGTAAACCAAAAATAATAATAATAAATTTGCTGATGTAGTATTAGATTCACCTTGGCAGGAACTATATCTTCTTAATGATGTTCAATGTATAGTGATGTTAGAATCAGCTTGTTTCCCTGAATTCATTCTTACAGTGTCAGGCTGAAAACTGCCCATTTTAATTTTTAGTTTAATCTTGGTTTTGAATGTCAGTTTTATTTTAAAGGGATTTAAAAAGTGATGTGAATGAAATAGCTCATCTAATGCGTAAGTATGATAGCATAGAAAATTTAAAATTAAACTTACTAACATTGGCTGTAGTACCACTTTTAAGTTGCATACAGTATTTAGAAATATTGATACATTTAATTGCAAATATAGTAATAGTCATCTTAGCCAGTCAGGCTTTGCAAAGATGTACACAGGAAAGCCTGTGAGACATTTGTGTATGTTGTGATATGAACAGGGAAAGGATTGGGAAGATGTTTGCAAGGTTTGAGTAAGAAAGAAAGGAAAAAGGTGAGGGAAGATTTTGAACTGGGCCAATACATACTCAAACAATAACCCAACAGGGAGAGGAGGCGGAGATTGTGTCTGGGTGCCAGGGGGTGTCTGTGTGTGTTTTGTTTATTCCTTCTCACTAGCTAATGAAATGATAATGAATTGTCTAGATCTGTAAGACGACAGAAGGAAACCCTTCAGGGGCTTTTGTGTTTGATGTCTTCTGTTGGTCTACCATGAAAGAATAGCTACAAGAATATTTTACAAGCGAAGTCCTCCAGTCCCCTTCCTTCTTTCAACCAGTTTTGTCAGAATCATAACACAAATTATTCAGTTTTAAAAAGCAACGCTTTCAAGAATATGACTGCTAATGGAGCACTTGAAAACCATCCTTGTTTTGACAAGCCTGGTTCAAATAGTATTTGTGGGCACAAGAGCATGGTTTGTTTTTATCTGCATCCAGACAACTTATCCCAGGAAAAGTTTTGTGCATGATTTTTTAAAAGAAATACTGTCTAGAGTTTTGACAGTGTTCTTGGCTGATAATCCTTAACCAATTAAAGAGGACTCACCAGAGACCTTGTTCATAAAAGATTTACCGAAAAGTCACAGTGTAGTTGAATTCAAAATGAAGAGTGTAAAGATAAGTGAGCATTTCTGAATAATAACCTATTCAGTAAAAGACAAAACATATCACTTCAAAATACAATGGAACAGCATTTAAAAAGATATCTTGGGAGACATTTCTCTCCCCTAACAACTCTTTAGAATAAACAGATTTCTTCAGGGTTACTTTGAAAGACGGAAAGCACTTAATGGGTAATTGGGTCGACAGTCGCCCTGTTTTGAGACAACACTCCAAGGATCTGTACATCTTGCCCCCAAGCAACAGCAACATTTGGATAATTTGAAAAACAGAAACGTTAGCTTGATTGTTTCTAGTAGAGGAGGACTCCAGTTTATTTATTTCTGAGGGATATTGCATATCAAAGCTTGGAGTAACTCCATTTGCTGCCACTGATAACTATTTAGTTCTTAGTATATGATGTTACTTTTGCAAGATTTGATCATTTATGTTTATTTTCTTCAGTTGGGGGGAGTGGCAGTGGGAAATGAGGTCTGTGACGGGAATTGAGATCCATAGAATCACAGGATATTGGTGCTGCTGGAGAGAGTGGGCAAGGACCAGGAATTAAGAGATGTTCCGTTTCTGTTGTATGCCAGACACTGTGGTAGGTGCGTCATGATTTATGAGCAGCACATGTATTGATAGACGTAATTTGACAGATGTGGAAAAAGACTCGTCAAGGAATTTCTCCAGTAGACAATGTGGTGGCAGAAAAACAATTCCGGTTTTGTTGTTGTTGTTCAGTTGCATTTAGGGCTATCAAACCCCAGCGTCGTGCTCTTTCTGATTCACAAGGCTAACTCCTCCGGGAGGAAACTTGGCATCCTCTTGCTCAGCGCTGCTAAATTCTAAATTGATATGAGTCAGTGAAGGTCTTGAGAGAATGTGGATTCTGAATCAGTAGGCCTGGGGTGGGGTCTGAGAACCTGCATTTTTAATTAGCTCCCAGATACGGCTGATAGCACTGGTTTGGCTTCCTGGTAAAAGGGTCTCCAATACAACACTGCTTTAGCATCATTAGAATCATTGTCTGACATTGTCAGACATTGATGTCTGACATTTATTCTGAACTCTGGTTTAATTTTTAATCAGTCTCTATTACAATAAATGGAACAAGAGAGCAAGACAAGTGACACTGGTTTTATTTAGGAATGCAAAGAAGCCTTTTGACGTTTTTGCACAAGTTAGAAAGAAATGGAGACAGATAGCTAGCAATTGAAAGGAACTTTGTTTTTCCACATCTACTGTAATATCTGATTTTCTCATAATATCATGTGTTGTCATCCACATTCTAGAAACCAAATTTTAATTAAAGAGAATACATGAACAACCACATCTAATGCACAGCATAGAAAGGTCACAAGTTTAAATCAGCTGACCAATGCTTTAGTGCACTCTCCAGGCATTAGAATTGTATGACTTCCTGTCCCTTTAACTCAGATGCAAATAGGTTGATAATGGCAGTTTTAACTTTCCCCATTATATCCAAGTTGAATGTGGCAGTGATTTTATCCTTCAAGTGGCTATGCTTTTTCAAAAACTGAAATATGGCATTTCTTTACTGGCTGACCCTGGATTGTGTAAGAAAAGATTCATCTTATAGCACCTATGGGGCACAGGCAATTCATAGACATGCAGTTTTCATGGGCCGTGTCATCCTTTTAAGTTCCTAAGGGTCAAATATATATGCATAAATAGCATAATACTCAAGAAAACAAGCAAAAATTTTAAATGTCTTTTTAGAAGCACTTTTAAAGGTCTAGGAATCTTTTTCAAAAAGACCAATAAAATGACATAAATAGGTCTTAATCTGTTTTCATAATTAGCATCCAATTAAGATATGTCATCAGTTTTTATTCAAATGAAGTTAATTAAATTATTAAGATACTGAGTTCAATTATGTCCTTAGCTCCAAATTCAGTCACCAAGTATCAGATATAATGACACTTTAATAAAAAGAACTTCTGCTTTTGAACTGTGGTGTTGGAGAGGACTCTTGAGAGTCCCTTGAACTGCAAGGAGATCCAACCAGTCCATCCTAAAGGAAATCAGTCCTAAATATTCATTGGAAGGACTGATGCTGAAGCTGAAACTGTAATACTTTGGCCATCTGATGTGAAGAGCTGACTCATTCGAAAAGACCCTGATGCTGGGAAAGATTGAGGGCAGGAGGAAAATGAGACAACAGAGGATGAGATGGTTGGATGGCATCACTGATTCAATGGACATGGGATTGGGTGAACTCTGGGAGTTGATGATGGACAAGGAGGCCTGGCATGCTGCGGTTCATGGGGTCACAAAGAGTCGGACACGGCTGAGCAACTGAACTGAAAAAGAACTTCAACAATTAAAAATTATGAGCTTTAAAAGTATGTTACAGTCTATGTCAAGGCTATGGTTTTTCCAGTAGTCATGTATGGATGTGAGAGTTGGACTGTGAAGAAAGCTGAGCACCGAAGAATTGATGCTTTTGAACTGTGGTGTTGGAGAAGACTCTTGAGAGTCACTTGGACTGCAAGGAGATCCAACCAGTCCATTCTGAAGGAGATCAACCCTGGCATTTCTTTGGAAGGAATGATGCTAAAGCTGAAACTCCAGTACTTTGGCCGCCTCATGCAAAGAGTTGACTCATTGGAAAAGACTCTGATGCTGGGAGGGATTGGGGGCAGGAGGAGAAGGGGACGACAGGGTATGGCTGGATGGCATCACTGACTCAATGGACATGAGTCTGAGTGAACTCCGGGAGTTGGTGATGGCAAGGAGGCCTGGCGTGCTGCGATTCATGGGGTCACAAAGAGTCGGACACGATTGAGCGACTGAACTGACAGTCTATGTATGATATCTCAATTTAAACTGTCTTATGCTTATTATTTGTCTTTTGAAACCAAAAGGAATAATTTGAGTGCTGGTATTAGAAATAGATCCCTTTTTATGTGCATATAGTGTACATGTTGGAGAAGGCAATGGCACCCCACTCTAGTACTCTTGCCTGGAAAATCCCATGGACGGAGGAGCCTGGCAGGCTGCAGTCCATGGTGTCGCAAGAGTCAGACATGACTGAGCGGCTTCACTTTCACTTTTTACTTTCATGCATTGGAGAAAGAAATGGCAACCCGCTCGTGTTCTTGCCTGGAGAATCCCAGGGACGGGGGAGCCTGGTGGGCTGCCGTCTATGGGGTCGCAGTCGGACACGACTGAAGCGACTTAGCCGCAGTAGCCACAGCAGTGTACATGTCCATGTCTAACAACTTCAGGTCAGAGTTCTGCAAGAGTAAATCAGGATCAACTAATTTGCTAGGGAGTGACAGGCTGTGAAGACTTTCAAATGTATTTTTCTGGTGGCACACGGTCACCTAACATGTTACCAGACGGCAAACAAGAAACACAGGCACTTCACCTTGATAGAAACGCTGAGTTTCAGTCTGGCTTCTTTCTCCCTGTTCCACAGTCCAGCAGATTTCAGCAAGCCATCACGCCTCATGGGAGCCCACAAAGGTAAGATTTCCCCTGCTGCTCTGAGTGTGAGGCTGCAGGACTATCTCCTTACTGGTTTTCAGGCCTCCGTCAGCAGCTGCCGAGTCCAGCTTTCAAGTTCCTCTTTGTGAAGACCGACTGGATCGGCCAGAGAGGGCGTCTGTGAGGAGGCACCCCAGTCATGATACGTGGTGAGGTCTGAGCACAGGTGACCTGAGAGCATTCTCCAAACTACAGCTTTCCAGCCCTAACTTACAAAGACCATGAAAGATTAAGATGAGTGTAGGACATAAACAGGGCAGATACACTGAAGGTGGGGACAATATTGTACATGCAGCTTTATTAATGACTCCTGATGTACAAGGTCATGAAGGCAGAGATGCTAATGAGCACACACATGTACAGTTCAGGACGGCTGTCCACAGACGGCTGACTGAGTGCTCAGGAAAGCAAGGCGGACAAGAGGCACTGACTCACTGCTAGCCTCTGTACAGGAGATTCATAAAACCACAGTACAGATCAAGTTCTCTAAATCAACTTGCAGAAAAAATTATCAGTACTAAATACTTATAGCTAAAAATTTAGAGATTTTTGTGGCTAACAAACCTTCACAGGTTGAGAGCTCCATTAGATGAAAAAGTCCAAGAAAATCAACATGGCTGCTCACCAGAAGATGCCCACATTTTCTAATATGTGCAAAACACAATGCACCTGTAATATTAACAGCATTCTTTCCTCTTCAGGCTAGAAGACCATACTATGTATAACTGATAATAAGTCATTAAGAGACATACTACTGTAAAGGTACTGAAATTCAGTTAGAGTGTATCATGGTGGGACTCATCATTATTCTTCCTTTGGGTCTAAGTATCTTGGCTACTCTACCTATTTAAGTATCCAAATACAGATTTGTTTTGTGCCTTTACTATATTACTATGGAAATAAATCCCCAAAGTAGAAATTTCTTGAAACACTGAACAGAAATCCAGAGATCACTTAAAATTAAACATGTACAAAATACACACACATATTCATTTTCAGGGGATACATAAAGCTTAAGTAAAAACAAAAATTTTTTTTCCACACATAGAAAGTGAAAATGCTGTTTCAGCATAAAATTTATTTTTGTGCTTATTTTACAGAGTTTAGAATACACGAGGCACATTATTCGATGACAGTGAGTAGACTTTTCAGCTTCTGTTTCTTTAAATATAGATGCTGACAGAAAAGATGGATTAGATGCAGTCTACTTTTTCCTCAGTTGGCTCACTTTTTAGAGGATTATAAACCATGAACTGAAACTGAGTAAATGTTGAAAGTTTATTGCAAGCAGCACCTGGGGCCAAGAAGAGAGAAAGCCGTTTGGTTAAATGTAGAATGCACGTATTTACAACCAGTACAGACACCGCTTCGGACAGTGGCCAATGTGTACCTGCTGTTCAGGCAGGCCATACCAGTGTGAGTGTGTCTACCTTAGTACCCATCACCTGACAGCCCATGAGACCTCATAATAAAGGCTGATGCTTTGCTCCTATACATATGCGGTCATTGCTACCATTATTTTAAAGTTTTCATACCCTTTTTGTAGCAGAAAATTTTCAGGTACGTTTCCTAGTCACTGGGCCATTCCCTGTATCCATCCATAATCTTCCCCTCCCCAGGCTCCCTGTTTGTTTCTACTCTTCTATGCCCATGGGTGGGGAGGCTAATTTGTCAAGATGGTCTTTGTCAGACAGAGACAATTCTTCCCCAGCTCAGACACCTGGAGGGCATCCTTTTATTGCCACTACTTTCAGCATAAGGAGCTGGTCAATTTTAAATTCATCTACAATTATATAATTATCATTTTTACATCCTGTTAAGTGCAACTTTGAGCTTTCTAAGACTTATTTCCTAAGAGGGAATCGATGAAACAGACTTATTTTAGACATAAAGCCTTTTCCCCCATAACTTATATTGACTTTTGCATTTTTAGTACTTAAAAAAGCGTAAGGAATTCCTCCACCAAGTTTTCAAATACCGAACTGTGGGAAGTAAGAGATCAAAGCACAATAATAAGCAGTCTAACCTAATAAGTTGTATTGATCAGTAGGCCATGTATCTTCCCCATCTGAAATCTCACTAATGAGGAGCGGCCGTGGTTGATCTTGAAGTGCTTTGAAACTGTGATAGGTTCACATGAAAAGTAAATGAAGCAAACGATATGCCTCAAATACAGTGCAAAAATAATTCTGCTAACGCCTTTAGTTTACTAATTGGTAATACATTTTGTACCTGGGAATCCTGAGATCTAAATGACTGAGGCCTTTAAATAATGAATGGACAAGAAGCAGGGAAGATCATTTATCCCTAACTACTTCTAACAAATAAAGGCATTTGACTTGATTAGCCCATCTCAGCATGCACTTGAGCTGAAGCTAAACTTTCCTTTGGACAGATGTCAAGGCTATAAGCTAAAAACCAAGGACTGGATCCTACCCACTAACAGTCAACCAAGGAGGGTTTCAGGTACATTTTTAACCCATTGGGGGTCTTGACACATCAGCAGTGAACATCTACTCAGTATAGCCCTGGTTTCTGCTGCAGAGGAATAAAATTTCTCACGGCATTTAAAAGTCTCTGTCCTCAGCAACATTTGCAGGTCCACACAAATATGAATTTAAAATCAAACCCACCATAACTTCCGGTCACGTTGGCACATATCACAGCCCCAAAGAATTTGGGAAAATACTTCTGGATTCTTGAGATCACTTTTTCACACGCTGTGGTTGGATTTTCCCCTCTTCTCATATATTCTACAGCTTGATAGCTGATTTAAACAGAGGCAAAACTTTAGTATCACAGAATAAACAAACTCCAAAGTTTGGTTACTTGAGGTTCCACGTGTAAAACCAAAAAAATTGTCACATTTAATACAGTGCAGATAGGTGAACAGAGGCCCCTAACTTCTGTGGCACTATCAATAGAAAAGGAAGTAATCTTGGTGCCATTTCTGTCTTTTCAGCTCACCCACCCACTCATTTCAGATAAGAAGTAATGTTTTGGCTTTGGCTGAATAACTGTTATTTAGTAATATCAGCCTAAAGTCAGAAAGTCTTTAAATAAGAAACAAGGCTACTGTCAATGGGGAGAAACACTAGGCATGAACAAAACAGCCAACTGTAAGGGTTATCTTTCAGTCATTAACGGTATATAGTGAATCCATTTTCTACTTTTGTTGTCAGTTTTCACGTTCTCTCAGTGGCCTTACACTTTATGTAAATAGATCCTAAGTATTTTCATCTGTGTAGCACAGTGAGCGGTATTATTCCATTTCAGAGGACTATGACTGCTTCATTTGAAGGATTATGACTGTTAAAGTGATACTGTGAACAGTTGGTAGGCAAGGTTTCTAAAACGTTCTGCCACACACAGGTTCAGGTCACGTGGCACAGATGATTACGTTATCCTGACACATGGCATTGCCACCTGACTCTCTGGAGTCACAGATGGAGGAGGGGGACACACCTTGGGACGAAGCGCATCAGGATGTCCCCGTCGCCTGTGGCTGCCGCGGCCCCCACCATGTCGTCAGCATAGGCCCCAGACCCAGGTATCGGTGAGTCTCCTATTCGGCTTTGGGAGGGCACAGCATGGTCATTCAGGGTGCAGAAAACTCTCTTAGATGTTTTTGCTTAGTCACTGACTATCATTTCAAGTAAATTCTTCATCGGAATACAGACAAGCAAGATTTTCCTTAGTTTTTCCACTTGGGTTTTCACAACCCTGCACTCCTTACAGGGCGATCAGCCAGCAGCCCGTCACACGCAGGGGGACCGCACAGGTTCACAGCGCCTGTCCCGACACCACCACCTGCATCGTCTCATGTGGGATCGTCTCAACAGGTCCCAACCGCTTTTCCTCAGCTACAATCTGTTCCTGCTTTCCAGCTCACATGCCAGCATTTCAGCACGCTTTTCCTTGTGTTAATAATAAACCTTCCACGCTTTTCTGCTACTTTGAAATAAAAGTCCAGGAATCCTTAAAGACTCCCTCAAGTCCGGCTCTGGCCTTCCTTCCCTGCCCTTGACAGGTATGCAGTTCTGCTCTGGCCATCCTGAGCCCTGAACCCGGGCGTGTACTGCTTCGGGTTGGCTCGGGCCATGGCCCAGACATTCCCGTTCCCTAGCTCAGGCTCAGGGTCAGTGCCCGGCCTCTCTCTCTGGCCTCCCTGACTATCCTGGCCCAATCTGATCACCCCTGAACTCTGCAGCCCTGGATGAGACCCCTTCTCCTTTGTACTTAGCAGCTACTCATGTATGTTCTTTCACAGTGAACTCAGCTATGAGGGCAGGGCTGTGCTCTTAACACTCTTCATCCCCCAAGGCACCTAGGACATATTGGCTGACACTCAATACATATTTTCGAGATCTGTTCTTTTAGAAACACTAACCCAGGTATTTTGAATTTTATACCATTTGTAGATGTACCAGCAGCAATATTTCCCATCTTATGGATGACAACCATGCCTAGAAATTTAAAAAAGAATATATCATTGTAGGTATCAACTCTAAAGTGTACCTCAAATAAAACCAAATAATTGAGCAATTGGCAATATAAACATCCTCTTCCATTAATTTCAGGTAGAAGACAATAGGAATCTTGGGGATTCTGAAAATTACACCAGTGGTACATAATCTGTGTGTTTTAATGACCTGGTTTCATGGCATCATTGTGTAGGCATCCCATTTCCTCACTTCAGACTGCTCACTTTTCAGTGCCACTTCAACGGTTATGCCAAAGAGAATCACTGCTAGAGACTAATGGAAACTTCCAACATCACTGGAAATGACTGGATAGATCATTTGAATGTGGCAAACATAAAATTATTAAAGAACTAAATATCAAACAAAGATTTAAAAATCATCACGTGAATGATCATCAGATTTTTGTATAGGGTAATTGACCAAAATGTATACAGATGACATGAAAAGAATGTGTGTGTATGCATATGTGTATATGTATGTTTTTTTCCTTAATTGGCAGTTAATCAAAATCACCTTCTGGTTCATGAATAAGAATAAAGAAATTTAAAACTACAAGGAAGCAATTAAAAATGGCTGACTATAAGCATAAATACTGTAGAGAAGACAAATTACCAATAGTATCATGACTGTAACTGTGTGCTGGATCTTTGTAGGCGATACCATCTCGTTTTAAGATAGTAGGTGGTTTGTAGGGTCCACAGTATTTTGAAGAATCTGGTATAACATTCTGTAAATAATATTTAAGTTTTATTTTTTTTTTAGAAAGGGTGATTTTAGAAATCAGCAAGTGGTTATGAACAATTACTAAACATTAGCAAGAAACCAAAAGGACATCTGGTAACTGAAAGGTAAGAATTAAAAGCCAAAGGTTAGCTAAGTCTTATGTGAACAGATGGATATAATTTTGCTAAATACCTAGTCGAATCTCAGAATTAACCAATATGGACTAGACAGCTATAATATCTGGAAGAGATCCCCACTTTTTCTCTGTATATGCCAAAATGTCTCAGCACAATGGCAAATATAAAGATTTGCTTTTTTAGATTAGATATGATTTTTAAGATTAGATTTTCTTTTTTTTTTTTATTCCTTAAACAAATCAGATATACAACCTGATTTTCTCAATTTTAGAATCTGTTCCCTGGCCAAGGAAGAGTTATTCTGAGATTTAAAGCAAAATCTATTTTAAAACCTTCCAGTTTTCAAAGCTAGGTTCATGTGAGCATATTCTAAGTTGTACTTTCAGGTTCTTTTATGAATCTGAGAGGCTTAAGAAAATAATCCAAATTCATAAATTCAGCTTGTGGACTTGGATTAGTATTAAAGCAAGAAGCCTACAACTCATGTCTTATCCATTTGTGCACAGGGTGCCTCCCATGACCTGGTGTCAAGCAGTGGTCTCTTTCAAGAGACTCCCTGGTTACTCAAAGGTAATTAGAATTTGGTGAAGAAGTGGATGAGAGATCAAGGTACTCCAGAGAAGGACTCTGCTGGGAACGAAAAACCGATTTAGGCTAAAGTCCTGGTGGCTCAGACTGTAAAGAATCCGCCTGCAAAGCAGGAGACCCAGGTTCAATCATCCCCTACAGAAGGGAATGGCTACCCACTCCAGTAATTCTGCCTGGAGAACCACATAGACGAGTAGCCCAGTGGGCTACAATCCATGGGGTCACTAGGAGTTGGACACGACTGAGGATTAACACTTTCTTTGCTTTTCCATTGATTTACAGACAAATTATCTTTCTAGTAACAGACACCTAATAGTATAAATCTTCAAGGTGAATAAGGGCAAAATATAGAGTATACTTCACATAGATAAACTGTTAAGAAATACTTTAGATTAATGGTTTCCAAACTTTGGGTTTTTAACACATGGAACCTTTTGCTACAAAGAAACAGAGAAAGCAGTTGCAGTGAGGCAGCCCCTTACTCTACAGCAGAAACCTTTTAAGTCTGAAGCCACTGCCAGGGGCCAGGAGCTCCCCAACGGGGATGTGGATTGGATGCAGCTAGGGAGCTTTCGAGACCACCTGTGCCCAGAGCTGGCTTCAATCGCTGGTTCCAACGAGCAACCAGGGTTGCTAACTCACGCTGCAGGCAACAGGTGGATGACCGAAAGTGGAAGGACTGTCACTCAATATTTTCAAATAACTTTAAAAAATCATGCATACGTACCTTCCAGTAATTTGGTTGGCAATTCCGAGCAAGCCAGTCTGAATGAAGAGCCTGAGAAACGTTGGTGGATAAATCCTCATTGATAAAGCCCATGCTTTCGGCAAACTTAGTGGCTGGAGATTGGGAACAAAAATGTAAATGAGTTAAGTGTCTTCTTTTAAATAAAATGTATGTATAGGAAGTGCTGTTGGTCAGCTGTCTCCTTTGTGGAGCACGAGGTGGGAAACACAGACGGTCCAGGGAGTATTCAGACTCAAGGAGTGCTGTGGGCATCAGTTTCCAGGTCTCCGCTTCCCTACGCCCTTCCTGACGCTCATCTACTGACACCCTGGTGTTGTGTGTGAGGACAGTTCTCCTTTCCCTCCAGATCTTGCTCCTTCTGCTTTACAAAAGGAAAGGGACACCCTGCAACAACAGTGACTCTGTGGCTCTAACTGGGGTGCAGTGCCTAGCATGTAAAGAAATGCTAAGACACCCAATAAAGGCACCACTGATTCCAAGAAGAGTAACAGCTCCTGGCTTTGTCGTCAAGAAAACTGAAGGATGCCTCCTGGAGTTGTTCACTACATCATTAAACAATGTAGCAAATGTGACTTTTGACTATAGATTGCAGTATGAGTTTGAGTATATACCTAGGAAGGCGTTCAAGGAAGTACCACTGTTGTAGCAAAACCCCTCCTGTTCCCACCTTCTCTCATCATATGTCTCTCAGGTCTTATACCCATATAAACGTAACACAAGAAGGGAAATGATGCTGAATCCTTGTTCTCCTCCGGTAATGACTCATTTATTGATAATAAACTGATTTCTAAAATATCCTCCATTAAAGATAAAGAAAGTGTGGTTTAGAAGTCAAGGAACTTGTCCGAAGTTAAACAGATGTTACGTGAAACAGCTGGACTTTGAACTTAGGTCTGCTTTCATGCACTATTTTACACTGAGCCCTTTTTTCAGAGTGAAGACTAGAGCCAAAAGACAGCATGATGGAGCACAGCTGCAACACACCTGCCTCGCCTGCTAACAGCGTGTGTGTCGTGTGTTCCAGGACTTTGCGTGCCACGCCAATGGCGTTTTTAATTCGTCTAAGATCTCCTACTGCTCCCACGTTCATGGTAGTGCTGCCAGAAACAAGCATGGTCAGATTAATTCAGGTATTTTTATATGTTCACAAATTTTTTACTTCAACCTATAGTGTTTTGTAGGATTAAACTCCACCGTCTTACCATAGAAGCGACAACACATTCACAAAGTTCATACAAATTCCCACATTCAGACATTTAAGGAAAAAAACCAGAAAATCAATTAGCCATGTACTCCCACAGCACTGGCCTTCTCAGTTTCCCACTGCTCTGGCTTTTGAAAGGGCCTTTAAGGCTTCAGGTCAGGGAAACCACAGGGTTCGTGGCTGGCAGGTAAACAATGGTTTCCCAGGTACACGTTTTCGTACTTTAAGGTTCTCTCTATTCTAAGGAGACCTACCTACCTCCATGTGATATTTCTATTATGATAACGATTTTTCCTTTCAAAAAAATCTTAAATTGAGGTGTAGTTAATTTACAATGTTGTGTTAGTTTCAGGTGTACAACAAAGTGATTTGGATTCTTTTCCATTATAGGTTATTACAAGATATTGAGTATAGGTTATATCAAAATATATCAAAACTTATACATTGTGGGGAGATTGAGACTGACACATACACACTACTGTATATAAAATAAACAGCAAGGACCTACTGTACCGCACAGGGAACTCTACTGGATAGTCGGCAATGGCCTAAATGGGAAAAGAATACAAAGCAAAGTGTGTAACTGATCCGCTTTGCAGCACACCTGAAGCTAACACTACACTGCACATCAACTACACTCCAATAAAAAAATTAAAAAAAGAAAAACCACCGTATGTATTTGTGCATCTTGCTCTGGGTATAAGACTGCTGCTGCTGCTGCTGCTAAGTCGCTTCAGTCGTGTCCAACTCTGTGCAGCCCCATAGATGGCAGCCCATCAGGCTCCTCCGTCCATGGGAGTTGCCAGGCAAAAGAGTACTGGACCGGGTCGCCAGTGCCTTCTCCGGGGTATAAGACTAACCAACTGCAAATGTAACTCCACCTGCAGCAGAGCCGCGCAGAGAAGCACGGCTCTGTGTGCAGGGCGTCCCTACCCGTCCATGATCATGGCATCCAGCGTGGTCTCCCCCGACTCGTCCGGGCTGCCCCCGAAGCCCACGCTGCCGTCGCACTGCTGCTGCTCGCACGTCGCGCAGCCGCTCTCAACTGCGTCCAGGGCCGAACCTCCAGCCGCCAACATCTTCCACGCTGGGAATCAAACCCAATAGTGGTGTAGATACTGATTTCCTTTTCCGTGCCAAAGGCAACAGACCAAAAATGGCACAAAAACGCCTATTTTAAAAATTGTTTGCACATTTACTCCAGTTAAGTTGAAATCTTCGTTTATCAAGTGCTACAAAGAAGTCAGAATGATATAGGCAGAATTATGTAAGACAGGTACTTACCATGAAGAATCCAAAGGCTTCGGCTATTGATGCAAAGTGAGGGTTTTTTCACTTATTAGTACCCATTTCTACTACGTGTGTGAAAAAAGAATACTTCTGTGATTCTGGGCCGTGTGACCCTGAGCTAACAACTTAACCTCTCGGCATCTGTTTCCTGCTACTTAAAATGGGGATACTAACTACACAATACCTGAATTAATGAATTAATCCACCTGAGCCCACATTGGAATTATCTGCTGTTATGGTACTGTTATGGACACTTGCTGTGATAGAGGCTACTTCAGTAGGTATATTTTAAATAATCTGATGTAGAAAAAAATCTTATGATGCTATATCATGAATTTTCAATTTTTCTTTTAGTAGCTTCAGTTGTAAGTTTTAAAACTGGAGAGAAACACCATATTAAATACTTATTTTGGTTCCAGTGGCCATGCTTTTAACACTAAACTATGTTCTCCAGAGGCCCACACATGGAAAAGGGGAGGAAGAAAAAAGGTCTTCAGCAGTCAGTTTCTTTACTAATAAAAACAGAATTCCTTGACGGGTTGGTGCTACTATTTGTAAATAATTTAAGTATTACTACTGAAAGAACAGGCTTCAAAGTACATTTAGAGAAGTTTCCCCCTTGAATTCAGGCAACACAGAGAACTGTTTCCTGCCTGGGGCCCTGAACTTTCTTTTCTGTCTCCTTGTAGCTGGCAATTTCTTGTAGCCTGTTTATGCATTCTCTGAATCATATGTACTGCCTGTAACATACAAACTTAAGGCCATCAAATGCTAAAGCCAGTTCAGCACCAGAAAATTCTATTAGTAGCCCCAAATAGGGGAGAGGAGTAGGAGTAGAAGAAACTCCTCGGGCAGTACAAGTTGAAATGAATGGAACACAGTAAGAAAATGACAGAACCATGATAGGTACAGGATGTTACAAGAGCACATAAGACAGGCACCTGACTCAGACTGGGTCTGAGGGTGCTAAATGAGGGAAAGCTTCCTAGAGGAGGTGATATCTTAGTCATTCTCAGTCCCAGATGGCTGCAAATCAACATCACTTAAGCAACTTAAAAAAAAAAAGTCTCATTCAAGCAGTGGAATGAAAACCTCAAGAGTTGGGCCCAGGCATGTGTATTTTTTTTAGAAGTTCTGAGGCAATTGCACTCATCTCACACACTAGTAAAGTAATGCTTAAAATTCTCCAAGCCAGACTTCAGCAATACATGAACCGTGAACTTCCAGATGTTCAAGCTGGTTTTACAAAAGGCAGAGGAACCAGAGATCCAGCTGCCAACACCCGCTGGATCATCGAAAAAGCAAGAGAGTTCCAGAAAAATATCTATTCCTGCTTTATTGAGTATGCCAAAGCCTTTGACTGTGTGGATCACAACAAACTGTGGAAAATTCTGAAAGAGATGGGAATACCAGACCACCTGACCTACCTCTTGAAAAACCTGTATGCAGGTCAGGAAGCAACAGTTAGAACTGGACATGGAACAACAGACTGGTTCCAAATAGGAAAAGGAGTATGTCAAGGCTGTGCACTGTCACCCTGCTTATTTAACTTATAAGCAGAGTACATCATGAAAAACGCTGGACTGAATGAAGCACAAGCTGGAATCAAGATTGCCGGGAGAAATATCAATAACCTCAGATATGCAGATGACACCACCCTTATGGCAGAAAGTGAAGAAGAACTAAAGAGCCTCTTGATGAAAGTGAAAGAAGAGAGTGAAAAAGTTGGCTTAAAGCTCAACATTTAGAAAACTAAGATCATGGCATCCGGTCCCATGACTTCATGACAAATAGATGGGGAAACAGTGGAAACAGTAGCTGATTTTAGTTTTCTGGGCTCCAAAATCACTGCAGATGGTGATTGCAGCCATGAAATTAAAAGACGCTTATTCCTTGGAAGGAAAGTTATGACCAACCTAGACAGCATATTAAAAAGCAGAGACATTACTTTGCCAACAAAGTTCCGTCTAGTCAAGGCTATGGTTTTTCCAGTGGTGATGTATGGATGTGAGAGTTGGACTATAAAAGCTGAGCACCGAAGAACTGATGCTTTTGAACTGTGGTGTTGCAGAAGACTGCTGAGAGTCCCTTGTACTGCAAGGAGATCCAACCAGTCCATCCTAGAGGAGATCAGTCCTGGGTGTTCATTGGAAGGACTGATGCTGAAGCTGAAACTCCAATACTTTGGCCACCTGATGCAAAGAGCTGACTCATTTGAAAAGACCCTGATGCTGGGAAACATTGAAGGGAGGAGGAGAAGAGGACAACAGAAGATGAGATGGTTGGATGGCATCACCTACTCTATGGACATGGGTTTGGTTAGACTCTTCAGTCATGTCCGACTCTGTGCGACCCCCATAGACGGCAGCCCACCAGGCTACGCCGTCCCTGGGATTCTCCAGGCAAGGACACTGGAGTGGGTTGCCATTTCCTTCTCCAATGCGTGAAAGTGAAGTCGCTCAGTCGTGTCCAACTCTTCGCGACCCCATGGACTGTAGCCTACCAGGCCCCTACGTCCATGGGATTTTCCAGGCAAGACTACTGGAGTCGGGTGCCATTGCCTTCTCCGATTGGTTAGACTCGGGAGTTGGTAATGGACAGGGAGGCCTGGGGTGCTGCGGTTCATGGGGTTGCAGAGTCGGACACGACTGAGCGACTGAACTGAGGATGATGATAATGTATAATCAAGACTAGAACGCCGTATTTCTGATGACAAATACGGCATGTCAGCATGTAGCACAGAAAATAAAGGTGAATAGATGATGCTTTATTTGGGAATTTGGTCGTTTGCCAAGCTTAAGTAGAGAGTTACTGCGGATACTTCAGGGGTTAGAAAGCAGAGGTGCTGAGGCAGACAAGGGACACAAGCCCAGAAAAAACAATAAAAGGCAAAAGAAGGTGCAGGGGCCCCTGGAAGTCTGAGCAGAGGCCGTAAGTGCCGTAGGTCAGGGTGGAAAATAGTGACCGGCGTCCGAACAGGAGTCACCCCGCCGCTGAGGACCTAAAAATGCAGCTGTGGCGGGGAGGAGGGTGCGGCGCGGGAGACGCCGCGGCGCGAGGGGAGCGGGAGAGGCCGGAGGGGCGGCTGCGGAAGGTCTGCCAGCTCCCGGCTCCCGGCCCCCGGCCCCGGGTCAGCTGCGGCCCGCCCGCCCCGCCAGCTCGCGCAGCGCAGCCCCCGGCTCGGCCCCGCACCTGCCATGGTTGCATTCTTGAAAGGCCAAGTGTTGAGGATCAAGGGCAGCTGGCCGAAGCTGCGCGCCGGGGCTGGGCCGAGCAGCAACAGCAGCAACGGCAGGAGGAGGCCGGGCTTCCGTGCCATAGCTGCGCCTCCAGACCGGCGCCAGAGGTCACGGCCGCTGCGGACCTGCGGCCCATGAACCCGGAACTCGCGGTCCCGGCGCCCCGCCCATCGTCTCGCCCCGCCCACCCCTTTGGGCCTAGGGCCCCAGATCCTCAATTCTCGCGAGACGTGGTTTCCGCGGCCCCCTGGGAGTTTTCAGGTCACCACGGTGTTGTCGGTTGGTGCCAGCGTCCTTCTGAGGTCTTATTTTTCTTTTTGTAAACTATTCAACCAAAAATTAGTATGAAATTGTTCGGCTTCGGCTTACACGATCCTGGGGACTTTTAAATTTGATTTCGTTAGTCGAAGTTGGTCAGTTTGTGAAATTTACAGTGTGCTCCGTGCGGTTCCTTGACGCAGATACGGGGATGGTTATTGAGTGTTAGTTAGGTGAGCCGTGCTCGCCTATAAACCAGGTTTATTTTAGATTTCTCTCACCCTACCTGCAGTCGTCTCTCCGCTGCAGTGTTTGTAGGACGTCCTCTGGTTATAAATCCCTGAGCTGAAAGAAATGGGAGAAACTGGAGAAGCGGAAATTAATAACTGTCTACACAGCTCGCTGAGGTGTGCTTTGTTGTACCTCTAGGGCGAGAAGCTACCTCTGTTCATTTCTGAATGTGTTTTACTTGTACCTGGCAACATTAAGTGCTCAATAAATGTTTGAATACAAGCAGAATGGAGACGTTACTTTGTTGAAAGATGAGCTGAAGCATATTAAAGATTCTGGGAACTATTTCTAAGTAGACCTACCGTAAAACATTCTCGTTGAGCGTTCATTTAAAACCTTTTATTTATGTGTATCTAATTTACTTGTTCTTAACAATTAGATTTGCTTTTGGAAATTTCATGAAACATTAAACAGCTAATCATTTTAAGTTATGTTTCTTGCTGACAAATTCTGCAACTGAGGGAAGGAGCTTCTTTGACTTTGTAAACCGAGGTAGAATTAAAAATACTCTGTTTAATGCTAATAGCTTCAAAGATTGACCTGTTCTAATTAAGTAAACAAACAAAGTAGGTTTTATTTATGAAGATTATCCTAGATCACATGAACTTGAAAAACAGTTTAGTTTCTATATTTCTGTGAGTATATTTTATTTACCGTTTGCCTTTAAACCAATTAAAATAGAGCTCTTTACAAATTAATAGTGCCAATACTACTGGGAAGCTTAAAAAATCGTACGACTATAACACATAGATTCTATAAACGGACAGACGGATGCAAACAGTTTTTATAGCTTTTGTTTTAAAATTTTAGGCATGAGATGGGTATGTTAATGCAAAACCCACCAGCTTATAAAAGATCATTGTGTTTCTGGCAGATGGAACAAATTAAGGTTACCTCTTCAGATAGCTTTTTACTAATATTTATGAAAGAGACTTTAGATTTTTTCATAGGCCTGGATTGCAAAATAGCCTTTTCTCTCTCTCTCTCCTGATAAGAATTACCTTGGTTTCTAGAGAAGACCAAATAGAACAGTTACATCTCAAAAGACAGTGAAAGAGTGCAAGTTCCACCAAGAAGGACACCAGTTTGTAAGTCCAAATAATGTACGAAATCTGAAAACATTTTGAGATGAACTGGGGAGGTTTGGAGATTGGTTAAAAAAAGAAAAAGGAAAAAAAGCAAAGGAATGAGTGTGCTGTGAATTGTTTCTAGAGGCATTTCTGTTCTTGTAAAGACTCTATCTGTAATACAAGTAGAATGTTTTTAATTCCTCAAATAATTGGACTGCAACCTGAATATTAAGAGACTGACTCAACTATCCAACCGCTTATCCTCAATGTGTTTCTTTATGCCAGGGAGAAGATCTTCCACTAAGGTAAAAATCAGAAGATTTTATTGTTTCAGATTTAGAGTTCTGTGTCTTTGGAATATTTTAGTATATCCTTCCACAAAGGCTTCCTAATGTGTTTCTTTCCTTCTGGGTACAAAGTTTTATTTTTAGTTTAGAGGACAAAAGCTAAAACAATCATTGCTCTCAGCCTTTTAAAATCAGCTTCCAATTTGACCAACTTCTAATAATAGAGCTACTTTAATATAAGTTTTAAAAAATCCTCTCAAATACTTTGTCAGGTTTCAGCTGTAACAGTAAATATTCCTGACTGTATTAAACAACCCCATGGATGCAAGGGCTTCCCTTGTGTCTCAGCTGGTAAAGAATCTGCCTGCAATGTGGAAGACCTGGGTTCGATCCCTGGTTTGGGAAGATCTGGAGAAGGGAAATGCTACCCATTTCCAGTATTCCGGCCTGGAGAATGCCGTAGACTGTATAGTCCATGGTGTCGCAAAGAGTCGGACATGACTGAGCCAGTTTCACTGGATGCAAGGGGCATTTCCCCAGGAGGGTACAAAAGATCCCGCTCCCCCAAGATCTGGCATCACCCGCAAGACAGACAAAGCAAAGACTCAAGAGTTCTCCCAAGATCTGGCAGTCTCAGTGGATTGCAACCCACGTGTCTTCCAGGCTATATTTGCAGACTCCAACCTGAGAACTGTCAAGCCAAGTTCTCAGTTCACAAATGAGACAAACCAGCAGGCATAGCTGTCCCTGGGAGAGAGAGTCACCACCAGTGAGCATCTAGAAATCTAAGTCATAAGTCACAACCTGAAGATCTAATTCTCACAAATGGGATTTGGAAACTGTTCTTCCTCTTGGCCAAGCCCCACAGTAGAGATCTGGGAGAGCTGCTGCTGCTGCTGCTAAGTAGCTTCAGTCATGTCCGACTCTGTACGACCCCATAGATGGCAGCCCACCAGGCTCCCCCGTCCCTGGGATTCTCCAGGCAAGAACACTGGAGTGGGTTGCCATTTCCTTCTCCAATGTGTGAAAAGTGAAAGTGAAGTCGCTCAGTTGTGTCCGACTCTTCACGACCCCATGGACTGCAGCCTACCAGGCTCCTCTGCCCATGGGATTTCCCAGGCAAGAGTACTGGAGTGGGGTGCCATTGCCTTCTCTGGCTGGGAGAGCTGACTTTGGTCAAAACCCCCATCCTTTACCGGTTTCGCCAGTTTCCTCAGGATCCTGGCTGCAGGCCCTGGAGCTGGTGGGGTGTCCCAGCAGGTCTCATCCAGGTCCCCAGAGACTGTAGAGAAGGAAAGATAATGTTCCGTCTATCCTTTCTGGTGAGTGCTTGTCTGAGACCCTTTTTCTCTAGGGCACCTCCTGAGTGGTGGTGAAAAGCCCTCTATTATGGCCTCAGTAGTTCAGGTTATCTTTGTGAGTTGAGCCTGCCTGTTGAGCCTAATAACAAAACTTGATTCACCTGTGGTGCCAGGCAGAGCCCGGTCCAGCTTACAGCAGTCCCCATCCACCCCAGACCCAGGCTGGCTTCTGTGCCAGATCCAGCCGGACTCCAGCCAGTTTCAGGACCCAGCACAGACAAAAGGAATTGCTCAGTTGAAGTCTGAAAGCTCAGACTAGGTTCCGGGGGGACTCACTCATGACCTCCGGAGCCGGCAAGAAACTGTGAGCTTGGGGCACAGCAGGTACTTGCATTTGCTTGCTCTTTGCTGTTGTGTGTGTGTGTGGGGTGGGGTTTATTTCACTCTCTCTTCTGATGCTGGCACTGTTAAAGGATAAACTGAGCCATATTTATTTATTTGAGCAGAAATCAATTTGAATCATGTAGTAGCCAATGTAGAAAGTAGCAGCTTGAAGGAGCTGTACAAAATGAAAGCTTTTGACAGGCGGAAGGGAATGCAAACAAGGTGGTTACACCAGCATCACCGTCCCCCCCCCCCCCCAAAAAAAAGGTAGATTGGTTGGTTGAAGATTACTTTCCTTTAGGGCAACAGGGACCGTTTTTGTGCAAGACAATCTTTCCACGGACTCGGGGTGGGGTTTCGGGATGAGTCAAGTGCATTATATTTACTGTGCAGTTTATTTCTAATCTAATGCCACCACTGATCTGGCAGGAGATACCAGTCAGCGACTCACAGCTTGGAGACCCCTGCTTTAGGGGAGGACAGAGGGCTTCATGAGCAGATTATCTAACTAGTACTGATCAGATGGTTCCTGATTGACTGGCTTACCTTTCCATTTCTGGAAGAACCAAAACTATTCTTATAAGTCTTAGTTTGATGATGTGGAGCTAAGTGATTCCATTTTGAGGGCTGTCCTCTTGTTTTCAACCATATGCATGGCTCGTTTGTTTAGCTCAGTTGTCTGGGGAGATGGCAGAGCATGAACCTTCAGGGGCTGGAATGCCTGCCTGATTGTGAAGGGAAGCCACATCACCAGATGATACAGAGGAGTGTCTACAAATCTGTCCAGACTTTTAAAATATTAACTTAGTAGCAGTTGTAAGGTTTACAGAAACCTCAAGGCTCTCACTGCTATGAAGTTAAGTATAGTTTAAGCAGCCTAAGATAGCCTGGAAGAATTATCCTAAGATAAAGAAATGCTATTAAAAAGTTAGATGTAATTGAAGAGAAGTGTTACAAATTTCTGTTCAGGGTTTTTGGAGGAGGAATGAGTCATTTGTGCTGGGGTAATCAGGATAAATTAATGCCAGCTGAAATTTAGAAGGGGCGAAACAGGTTGAGAAAGCAAGGAAAACGTGCACTGTCTTTTCAATTAATTTTTGTGAGCACCTGCACTGAGCCTTCGTGTTCTTGATACACCCTTGGGGGCCAGGCCAAGCCTTCAGGAAAATAAGAAGCTGTATGTATGATACAGTACATGAAAAAACTGGTCTCTCTGCTCATTGCCCTCTATAGCTATCTCTGGTTCTTCTGTCTAAAAGAACAGAACTTTGTTGTGCATGCTCAGTTGCTTCAGTCATGTCCAGCTCTTTGTAACCCCATGGACTGTAGCCCACCAGGCTCCTCTGTCCATGGAATTCTTCAGTCAAGATTACTAGAGTGAGTTGCCATTTCCTCCTCCAGGGAATCTTCCTGACCCAGGACTCAAACCCACATCTCCCTATGTAATACTATGATAAGTCAAGACAGTTATATGTTGTTTTTATTTAAATTTAGAGTGCATTACACAGTTTTCTTTGGTCAAAAGCTTATTTTTCTAAATGGAACTTACTTGTGACTAGCAATACTGTGGGAGAGTTCTCAAGTTCCAGATTTTAAAACGTTGTTTAGTTGATCAGTTGTGTCTGACTCTTACAACCCCTAAGGACTGTAGCCCACCAGGCTCCTCTGTCTATAGGATTTCTCAGGCAAGAATACTGGAGTGGTGTGCCATTTTCTTCCTCCAGGGGAATCTTTCAAACCCAGGAATTGAATCCTCATTCCTGCATTGACTGGCAGATTCTTTACCACGGAGTAACCAGGGAAGCCCCTTTTAAAACATAAGCCGACAACCTATCGGCATGATTAATTCATATAATCTTCCCTTGGCATACTTTTCATCTGTAAGATGGAGGAAAAAGAGTGTTATTCTTTATCTTAGAAAGTTTGGGGAATAAGTTAGGAGATGTGAGAGAATGGTAAAGTACTACGAGAATTCAGTTGTTTAATTGGCATTTGCCAAGCAATTGATGTCAGCGAGGAGGCAGCCCAGAAATCAGCAAAAAGAAATTTTGCCATTCAGAATTTTCTATAGGACTAATAAAGAGTTGGCTGGATACCTAGAAGGCATTCTGTAAGGTAAGCACTTTGATTTTCTTGACTGTCTTAAATGAGAATTAAAAAGAATGTTTTCCATTCTCTAAAATTTGGTTCAAATTCTTAAAAAGATGGTCCGTGGCAGGATTGTGAGATTTCCGGAGTGTCTGAAAAGCAGCACCCTCCAGCCTTCCCCACGGAAGCTTAAGCGATGTTACCGATAGAGCCTTCCTGTGTTGGGTGAGGAGGGGGCACCGGCGGCTGTAGGCGCCCCTCTTTGGCTCTAAACTTTACGGCTTTCAATTTATCAGTCTCCGAAGGATGACGAGTTGAGTCTCTCCTGATAGCATTTGAAGCTGTGGTTCCACAGAGGATTTAACGCTGTAGTTGCAGGGAGTCTGGGTATTTCAAATCTGAGGCTTAAAAAACTAAGCCATCCCCTCCGGCTTTTGCACTGATGCTGTGAAATCCATTTGAGAAACATGCTCGTGTTTTGCTACTCGTTCAAAGCTGTAAGCGTGACTTGGCATTGAAATAATAATTTCTTTTTTCAAAAGCTCCCTGCTGAACTACTACCAGGGTTATCTAAATATAGGTTATTTATTTGATTGGCATATGCTCTTGTCAGTTTTGCAGACAGTAAGTAATGATGGCGGCTAATGTTACAACATTGTGGTACCGCGTTTCTCATTTCTGTCCAATTTTACACTCATCCTGGGACACCTGATGGTTCTACCTGATTGAATATTCTAGATGTAATTAGAGTCATTATATAGAAATGTGTTATCTTATTATTCTCTAAATGAGAAACCAAAGAATTCTTCCTTTCTGAAATATTTTTTCTGGTTCACGCCCTTGAACCCATTTGTCAAATCATAGGAGATTAAAATCCCAAACTTTTTTTTTTTTAACTTTTTAGCCTTTAAAAATCATCTTGGTGACTTACAGGACCAAGATTGTGTAGTAGAAGATGGCCTGATTAAGTGACTTCAAGGTAAGTTATAGGAATGTGCTACAATAAAATTATAATAAGGATATAGTAGACGACTTTACGTAGTGGAATCTACTTTTATGACACTTGTTTACCCTGTTGTGATGTCTTCATGAATGTGATTCTTTACAGTAATAAAGGAGAGCATGGCAGAGCAAACTTCGTGGTATCTTCCTGTCAATTCAAACATCACCTGGCACCACTAACTGGTGTCACAATTGGTTTTAATGAAGAAGTTTAACAATAAAAGCAAAATCATAAGAAAAAAATCAGTGATTCACAGGATTATGCTCACCATTTAAAATAATGCTCATCCAATGATCATGATTTAAGGAGAAAAATATTCTAATATGAACAAATGTATCCAAATAGTCTGTTCTTTCCCAATGGTTCATATAAACTTTGAAAAGGAAGGGTTATTATATATGTGACTTAGTGTTCATTTCTTAGAAACACATATGTGGTCAACAGTCTGTCAGTTATCAGTACTCTAGCCCTTATTGAAGATAAAGCATTCATATTTTGGTACACATCTGTTTGGTGAAAAATCTTGACAGTACATGCACTGGTGTGTAAAGATATCTGCCTTTTAAGATACATGCCTTTTAAAGATATCTTTAGCCTCTTTGCATGTCACTAATATTCTTTTAGTCTTTTTGATTGTGAAATATAATGCAAATATAGAAAAGGAGGTAAAGCAAAAAGATACAAAGAATTTTGCATAAAATGAACACCCATGTAATCACCACCCATGTCAACAAACAGAATATTTTGAGCACCCTAGAAAACCCTTAACCATTCATTCAACATGCTTTTCCTGGAAGTATGACATTCATTTATGTCTGAACAGAGATTTACTGCTTTCAACTGTCTTTTACATAGTGTAGATTTGGCCAGGAAGTTTGTTCAGGGTTTTTCTACATGCAAAAACCCCAAACAAACTATTTGGCCAACCTAATAGGTGAGAGTGAAAGTCACTCAGTCGTGTCCAACTCTTTGCAACCCCATGGACTGTATAGTCCATGGAATTCTCCAGGCTGGAATACTGGAGTCGCTAGCCATTGCCATCTCCAGGGGGTCTTCCCAAGCCAGGGATCGAACCCAGGTCTCCCACATTGCAAGTGGATTCTTTACCAGCTGAGCCACCAGGGAAGCCCAAGAATACTGGAGTGGGTAGCCTATCCCTTTCCCAGTAGATCTTCCTGACCCAGGAATCAAACTGGGGTCTCCTGCATTGCAGGCGGATTCTTTACCAACTGAGCTATCAGGGAAGCTCAACCTAATAGGTATTTGTGTATAAATCATTTTTCAGAATTAGCCTGTCAGTTAGTACACTGAACTTATATGATAGACTGTAGCAATTAAAATAGTATCATGCTAGCTCATGGGTGAAGGTCAACACCAGAAATTCAGGGCCCTTACATGGCTCAGGTGGGTGGGCAGCGTCTATTATTAATGGGTTTCTGAAGAGTCAGGACAGATTTGGAGTTTAGGCAGCTCCCAAATTCAGGGCAGATTCAGAGAGTCAGGTGGCTAGAGGAAATGAGTTCTCATTCTGAGGAAGGGGCTTTTCTACCCACCTACCATCTTTATCATTTTCTCATCTCTTTCCACACCATCTTAGGGAGCTGTGAACTGGATAATTTTAATTACATCCCAAGGCCCTGATGGCATTCAGTAGTTTAGGTGCCCTAATTACCAGGCACCCTTAACAGTAAACATTTAGGTCACACATATTTAAACTGTTTGAATTTCACAGGTTTAGGATTATGATGACTGTGATTTTGAAATTTTGTATTGGCTTTAAGTGCTCTCAGTATCAAATAACAGAAAACTCAGTGAAGTTTTAAAGTGAAAAGGAATTTACTTTGTTGCACAAAACAAGAAGTAAAAAGGTGCTGGCCTTGGCTCCGTAGCTGGAAAATGGTAAAGCGTCTGCTTATAATGTGGGAGACCTGGGTTCGATTTTTGGGTGGGAAAGATCCTCTGGAAAAGGTAATGGCAACCCACTCTAGTACTCTTGCCTGGAAAATCCCATGGGCAGAGAAGTCTGGGGTCGCAGAGTCGGACACAACTGAGACGACTTCACTTTCACTTTACTTGTCTTATAGTCACAAGAGAGCTACTGTTGCTCCACATATTGCATCTGCATTCAAACAATGGGGTGGAAGAAGGATCTGGTATTAGCCACACTGTCTTTGCCTTTGTATCAGGAAGGCAAAAGCATTCTCAGATGCACCCAGCAGAAACCACTTCATTCTCGTTAGTCAGAATGGTGTCACTTGGCCTTTTCAGTAAAAACCTTCATTCCATACTCACAACATTTTCTTTTTCTTTCCTTCTTTTTAAGGAAGAGTCTGGATGTCACTTTTGTGTCAGTGTAATACATAATAGGAAGAACATATACAGAAAGAGGTCAGATGCTGAGGGGACCTTGAGAACTCAAGACTTTTGTAAGTTTCTGAAGTCTTTTTGAAAGATTTTTGGACTTCATCAGAGTATAAATTTGGAGTCTGAGCCCCTGTTATTTAGATCTCAGGGATCAGAAGCACCTGATTCAAAATCAGAATGATGACCTTGGTGCTCAGGTTGAAAGGAACAGGGCCATTCTCCCTCTGCAATAGAAAGATGATAAGATGATTATTTTTGAGAATAAGAGATTAAAGGAAAACAGGGGACTTTGTACCTGTTAATCTTGATCTTCTCTGGGAGTCATAAAAATTGCCTGCCAAGATTATAGTGAGTTTGAAATGGTGACTAGAAACCGGTGAGGGATTTCAGAAGATTCATTATTTCAAGTATTCATAAAGGTGGGCAGTAATTGAACAGAACAGATGGTGGAGCAGGAAGGCAGATCCCCATTTGACATCAAGTTGCCTGATGTTGCCGAATCCTAAATAATCACCGTCTTTGCTTTTCTCCAGTATCATTTTAAGTGACCTGACTTATAATGTGAAAAGTGATAATCATCCTGTACTTGGTTGATGTGAAGTTTGTTGATTTTGCTCATAGTGGCAACATCCAGACTGAATGGTGTGTGTGTGTGTGTATTTGTGTTTAATGAAGAGTCAATAGCCCGGATGAATAGAGAGCTGGAGAGCGAGGCGGCTGTGATAAACAGCAACAGCCCTCTTCACCTATGAGGACTGCTGCGTCCTAGGCTTCAGAGTCTGTCCTCAAATTGACGAGGAGTCGTCTTGCCCTGTGGGCTGGACTTTGCCTTAAAAACCGCAGGAGCCATTTTGCTTTTTCTTCATCCCTTACCTCCTCTCTCTCTAGCCCTTCCTCCTCCACCTTCTTCCTGCCCTCCCGTCTTCTCTCCTGGTCCTCTCCTCTCCTTCTACCCTTTCTTCTTGTCAAAAGTAGTTTATCGGTTGCTCATTATGTATCAGGGATATTTTTATGTGGTATAGATACAGCGGTGACCAAATCAGAGAAATTCCTACCTGATGGAGCTGATCTAAACCTCTGACATAGGTAGTGTATTAGGGAGCAGTGGGAGCCCAGGAGGAAGGTGAGGCGGCAGGAGGGGGCTGCCTGCCGCGGATGCTTCTGGTGCCGGTGATGAGAGATGGCGAGATTCTAGCTGTTTTTTTTTTTTTTTTTTTTTAATGTTAAAAGTTTTTGATTTTCAAGGTGCTTTTAACAAAAATAATCAGACACTTTTACAGCATTCATTTACAACCGCAGTCTTCAGACGCCGGTGACTGCTGCTATCTGGCGGGCATGCAGCCGGGACTGTCAGGGGCAGGCGCCCCGCCTTGTGCCCAGCGGGCGCAGCCACGTCCTCCCGGCTAAGCATGGGTCCTGGGTAGGGGTGGGGGGCGCACCTTCCTCCAACCCCGCGAAGGCACTGGTCCACCTGAGAGTCCTGACTCCATCCTGCCAACTGCTCAGTCTGCGGGCTGCTTCGCACCTTCTCTCGCTAGTCTGTCCCCCTCTTCGTTGCCTCTAAATCCTGAATGGCCAGGAACATGCATCCACTGAATGTCCATGCCCCGCGCCAGCCGCTCCAGCTCCGCAAAGTCCTCCTTATTGGTCACCTCCTCCCGGTGCTGGTCCTCCAGCCATTCTGCTTCCAGCCCTTCACCCAGGTGTGATGCCATTGACATGCTGTCCGTGTAGAGAACCAGCTTAGTGATGTCCTGAGCCTTAGCTTGCTCGATGGCTTTGAGGCTGCATGAATCTCCGCCCTTTGGTTTGTTTGTTGCCCAGGAAGTCTAATTCCTACATTTAAGGGATGGCCTGGTCCCCAGTACACGCTGATTCTTGCGCGAGCCCTCTCGCGCCCGTTACTGGAGCAGCAGCCGTCAGTGTAGACAACCACAGAGTCCCCCATGTAAGAAAAGGTGTTTTTGCTAACTGGAGGTGGTGGCTCTGTGCTCTGTCTCACGTGCTTTGCACACAGCTCTGCATTTTCACCCTCATCCAAGGGCTCACGGAGTCGCTTGCTTGGTTTCACTTGTGGTTCTTCTACGTGTTTAGTTTTTTGCCCTTCTGAATGACTGGGGCTTGCAGCCCTGCTGACAGAGGCCCAGGCTTCCTCCTCTGTGGCACACTTCTTAAATCTGGCTGCAGGAAACCGGTCCCCCTGCGCTCTGCATTCATCTCACGTCCGGAAGACCCCGGTCTTGCAGCCCCTCCTCTCGGCATAGAACATGGCAAGACTGCGGCAGCTCGGGCTATTGCAGCCCACAGTGGCCAAAGCCACTCTGTGCACCACGGCCAGAAGCCGGGTCATCACTCACTCCCGGCCACCGCCGAGCACCTCAGCTCCCAGCCGAGGGCCGCCATCACAGAGCCCCTCTAGCTGGGTTTTAAAGGAAAGGCCTGTAGACTCCCTGATGGCTAGGACGCGGGGTGTAAGAGGCCCAGGTGTCGGAGACAACTCGGGACGTGAGTAGACACAACCCAGGACGAGACATGGGACAAAGAGTAAATTTTCGGCTTTGGGAATGGAGTGAACTTGGCGATGATTTCAGTAGTGTCCTGCTCTGACAGGTTTCTGCGTCTTAGGAGGGCAGAGTCTGTGTTTCTTGCAGTGGCCTCAGCGGGTGCTCACTGGAGCACTCACCAGGCTTGAGGGAGGTGCTTCCTCCGGCGAGTCATCGCAGGACTCGCCTGCTGACTGTAGCGCCTTTTCTCAAAGAGGGGAGTCGCTCGGAAAGGCAGGCCCAGGCTCTCTCCTGTTTCGTTCTACTCCTTCTCCCGTTCAGGCTGGTAGTGAGCCCGTGGCCTTTCCAGTCTGGGCTCTGTGTGATAAGTCAGGGAAGATGACACTGAGCGGACTCACCGTGACGTCTGAAGCCGAAGCTCCCCACAGGGACGGGCTCACCACCCTGCCCTGCGCTCTGTGTTCCTGACCCAGGGAAGCTGGCTGGTTCTGGGTCTCGTGGGATGAAGACCATCTGCTTGGTGGTGAAGTGCTGTCCTCCGACTCGACCTTGGTTTTTTCTGAAAGTGCTCATCAGACCTCGGTTTGTCCCTCCTGTATTCTGTCTTGCAGTTTACTCATAACCCTGGCTCAGGAAAGGCCTCCTGAGAGTGGAATCCCCTGGGGAGATACAGCCGCGTTGGTCACGTCTCCTTCCGCCTTCCATTTTTCACAGTGATTTACAGACATAGTCCCATGCACATTAGCTCATCTGTGGCTCCCATTGTGCGGGTGGAGGGATGGGAGTTTTTAGCAGGTCATTGACACAACCAAAGTCATTGTTACCAAGAGTAGCAGCGAGATGCTATATCTAGGTCTCCTCAGTACTAAGCATAATGTTTTTCCCCTTATATCCATGATGACTTTGGACATATATTAAGGGTGAGTTTTCTTTTAGTCCTTGGGGGTAATGTGCACATTCATCAAAGTCTGAGCAGCAGCATAGGGAACCTCTGTAAAAAGCGTGAAAATAGAAAACTCTCCACTATATATTTTATTAGTCAAAACCCTGTACATTTGTTCATCCATCTCTTGTTTGAAGTATGTCAAATTTTTCATTTGAACCTGAAATATATCCAAATATATTTTCTTTGAGAGTTGCCTTTCATAGTTTTTTTTTTTTAAGTGCTGAATTTTTGTATAAATTTTGTTATGTTTTTTGATCGGGTGGTATTTGTGACTGTATTGGGAAATGAAGAATAACATCCCCAAACTGTCGAAGAATTTCTATAATAGCTGCTTTCTCCTGAATACTTCTGAATGCCACCATCTTGGCAGAATGCAATAGCTATTAATTATCGCAAAATCTTAAAAGTCTCCAGCTTCAAAATGGAAACTATGTTGCACTTACTTTTACGGGAAAGAAAATCTATCATGGTGTGTGCCCAGGAGAGTTATGACGGCAGATAAAGCATGATGCAAATGGCACTGGGCAGGTTCCAGGTGGCAGTAACTCTTATCCACAGCCAAGACCATCAGCACAAATAGGACGAATGTGGGAATCGGCCACCGAGGCCGTGTGTTTACTTCCAAGAGCAACTGTGCCATCTCATTTCCAAGACCTGTTTGGACCTCATGTCCAAACACATTGTTCTGCGTTACATAATGCTACCATTTAAACGCTGTCATTCCAACGTGAAGACCAGCTGTGCACATCAGGGCCCAGCTGCGGGGTTGAGGTATCGATGAGCCATCTGGCTCCTGGTTCTGGGTGGTTAAATTCCAGCCGGGCATTTCACTCCATATCCAGCTGTGATAAAGTCAATTGAAGGCTGCATATTATTCCTCAGAAATCACTCCTCAGGGACATTCCTCAGAAATAAATTTCCACCAGAGGTGTCATTGATTGGTTCTATACTTTCAATGACAGCATTTGCCAAAATAAAACCAAACAGAGAATCATTCGGTCATTTTACTGTCTTTGTGTGAAACAAAGCAGTTAAAGAGAATGAAGCTTTTTGGTCCTTCTGCAGATTATTTGTGTACAGGGGCAACCTGCAGTATAGCTGCCTGGCTTCCCTCATCTCTCTGAGAGGAACAGTCAGGTGCTCCATAAAGGCTCAAACAGCAAAGGCGATAATTAGCCTGATTTCCAGAATCATTCTGTCCGCAGGTATGTGAGACAGCAGACTTGCCTCTCCCTCAATACCAAATGTTTTCAAGGGAAGGATCTGAAAATGCTGCCTTAAGTTTTTATACGTATGACTAATCATGGTGTCCTCGGAGAGAAAGAAACCTTGAAAAATTAGACTTAACATTTCAGCATTTTCGGTAATTTCTGTTGCGTTACTGAAACCATGCACCTCAGATTTGGACTTGAACCCACCGTCTTTTCACTGAGATCACACACCTGGTCTTAGGACTTAGTGAGGCTCAAGCGCTTGATGTCTCACTGCAGAAAAAAATCAGTCAGAGACAAAGCGATAGGTAAGAAGTGGATTTTTATTTAGAAACACACTATGAGACAGTGTGGACCATCTGAGGAGGCGAGAGCGACCCCAGGGTACGAGGTGGTCAGTTTTTATAGGGATCGATCATTTCATAGGCTGATGTGTGGAGGAATAGTCCAGCTATTTTGGGGAAGTGGTGGGGGTTTCCTGGAATTGGGCCACAGCCCACTTTTTGGCCTTGGAACTGTCCTGGAGACCATGGGTGTGTCATTTAGTGTGCTGATGTGTTAGGAGAGAAGGCTGAGGCTCAAGCTCTAGTGGGAGTCAACGTGGATCTGTTTGGTTCCAATCAGTTTATGTCAGGTCCTCAGGCTGTGTCATTTTTTCAAAGGTTGTGCCCTGCACCCTTCCTTTCTGTTTTATAAGGATATGAAACTATGGACTTAATCTTTATTATGTTTTAGCATCTTCAAAGGAGCCGACTTTTCTTATAACTTATTACAATGTTTCACTTAGTGATGCTCTAAAGAGAATTTTAGCTTAAGCAAACAGCCCTAGGATATATTAATTACTGAGAATAGAGTTATGCTATACATTAGTGTATGTTAGCTGTCAAATACAGTGAGCTTGAAATAAAATAGTTTTCTTTTTCCTTAAAATTAAATTTACTTTGTTCTGTGATTTCTGATTGGAAAAGCTAACCATTTATCCCTAGATGGAACCTTCTTTTGGGAGCTGCAATTGCTAATTTAAACACACAAAAAGTGAATATATGTGCAGAGAAAGTATTCAGTAAAGACACTTTATTATCTTTTCGGAGTGTTTAGAGAAACTCTTGTGTGGGGATTATATGAGTAACCAAAACACAGATAAGCACAGTAATGCAAACTTCCAATGCGTGTGTATCAGGGTTCCTCAGAGAAGCAGAGTCAATAGCATCCATATAAATAGGTAGATATAAGAGGAGATTTATTAGAGGAATTGTCTCATGAGGCTGTGGGGGCTGAGAAGTCCCACAGTCTCTTGTCTGAAAGCTGGAGAATGAGACAGTCCAGTGGTGTGATTCAGTCTAAATCTGAAGGTCTGAAAGCCAGGAGCTCTGAGGTCAGAGGCAGGAGAAATTGGGCATCCTAGCTGAAGGAGAGAGAGAATTTGCCGTTCCCCTGCCTTTGTGTTCCACCTGGGCCTTCAAGGGATGGGATAGTACCACCCACATAGGTGAGGGTCTCCTGAATCAAATGCCGGTCTCTTCCAGACACACCAGCACAATAGGCCCAGAAGTAATGTTTTGCCAGCATCTGGGCATCCTTGAGGCCAGTCAAGGTGACACAGAGAATTTACCACCACAGAGTACATTCAAGTTGGGTGGTTTGTTTTCTTTTCAATTCTAAATCCAGAAATTCTTAAGGAACACTTTCACTTTTATTACTATGGGTTTAAGTTCAGGGCTTGTTTCTCAGCTTCTGAGTGGTCTAAATTAAACCAGTGAGTGTATTATGACAATTTATAGTCTCTTTGCATATGTTTGAAAGAGAATTTAAACAGAGAAGATTTTTAGAGTTGATACCAGGGTTACATATGCATTGTAATTTCTCCAAAATATATATTTTAGAACCCCACTAATACTTTGAATACAAAATAGAGAAGTCCAACCCTTACACTTTATAGGTGCCCATATCCTACACCCGAATCCCAGGACTGACTGGAGCTTATAGTCATAGTTGGAGTAACTCCACAGAGCACGAAGGGGCAGGCCTTGAGGTCATAGAAATCACGAGACAAAACTAAGAGACAGCAAGGAAAAACAAAAGACATTAACAAAATTTTTAAATTTACAAAGATTTGAAACATGCACTGCACCTCTTATTTTCAGATTTAAACTTCGGACTGTTGTTCAATTTTAGACTAATTCACTTTTTGTTCTTTTTGTTTTAAATACCTTAAAAGTTTTATTACATGCTTTTGTACCTCAAAGTGTAGACAAGCAAAAAACTGAAAATTACTGCTATTTGATGTTAGAAGTTCCATTATTTGACTTAGAAAATTGATTTTATCGAAGTCACCAGACTGCCCATCCGTGGTAGCAAGCATTCTTTCTTTACAACAAGATGACAGACAGGTGGGAAGAGTGTAAGGGAAACTCACTTGCAGTGACTTTGGCTCTTTACCTTATGTGAATTATTTCTTTTGAAACTGAGAGGTGGGAAGGCATCTCCTAATCAGTGAATTTTAAAAATACTTGCAATAATAATGGATATTTATATAATCCCTGTGTTATATTGTGAAACAAAGGGATTGGTAAAATTACCCAAGTAAATCTGATATTACTATGAAGGGACAGGTTGTAAAGTCAGACCTTCTACCAAAGAAGGGATTTGTGGTGTTTGCAGTGTTTCCTGTGCGTGCACGCTAAGTTGCTCAGCTGTGTCCGACTCTTTGCTACCCTATAGACTGTGTAGCCTACCAGTTTCCTCTGTCCAAGGGCTTCTCCAGGCAAGAATACTGGAGTGGGTTGTCATGGCCTCCTCCAGGGTATCTTCCCAACCCAGGGATTGAACCCAAGTCTCTTACATCTCCTACATTTCCAGGTGGATTCTTTAGCACTAGTGCCACTGGGAATGGTTTCCAATCAGGAAATGACTCGGAGCTGTGATAACGATGGTGCACAAATATATCGATATGTTACTTTATGTATGCAAAAATGACCGTGATGATCAGCAGCCACCATTTGTTATACATTTCCTATTAGCCTAGCATTGTTATAAATGCTTCATGTGCTAATTTATTGAATCTTCTCAACACTATTATTATCCAAACACTATATAGGTAAGTTCTGAGTTTAACCAGAGACATTAAAAAACTTGTCCAAATCCTTGAAGCTTGTAAAAGGTAAAGCCAGAATCCAAATTCGTAATATGTGACTACAGAAGCCACATTCTTTTATGGTAAATGATACTGCCTCCAAAGTATTACCTTGTGTTAGGGCATTTTATATGATAATATCTGATTGTGATCATGTAAACAACCAGGACTCAGAATGTACAAACACACATAACGCATACACATGTGCACTCTTTTCCTCTCAAACAACCAACCAAAGAAATGTTTGTTTAGAATATGTTAAATATGCTAAAATAATTAATTCTCTAGTTGCTTTCAAATCAAAGCCTGTTACATTTTGCAAATAATTTGAGGAGAGCAATTTGGAAGAAAAAGATAACAGGATCACTTAGCTATGAACATGGGCAATGGAATTCAGAGTACAGAAGTGGCTTTGATTGGAGGAAGGTTACCTAAATGAAACTCAAATACATTAAAAATAATTCCTCAATAAAGAAGGACAGCCTCCACATCTTTATATACCCTGAAGACAGGGTATAAAAGACATAAAAGGAAATGGATTTTGCTCACAGAAAGGCAGGCCTGGATTAGACTTGAATAAACCTTTCCAAGATGATTTGAAAAAAACTGAAGTCATAGGGACTAACTTGGTTCTGCTCATGATGACTCATGTACAGATGTTACTGGATTACTAAAATTCCTTATACCTCTATGAATGAATCTGTTGAACTTGACCAAGTTCAGTTCAGTTCAGTCTCTCAGTCACGTCTGACTCTGTGACCCCATGAACTGCCGCACGCCAGGCTTCCCTGTCCATCACCAACACCCAGAGCTGACTCAAACTAATGTCCATCAAGATGGTGATGACATCAAACCATCTCATCTTCTGTCGTCCCCGTCTCCTCCTGCCTTCAATCTTTCCCAGCAACAGGACTTTTCCAAAGAGTCAGTTCTTTGCATCAGGTGGCCTAAGTATTGGAATTTCAGCTTCAGCATCAGTCCTTCCAATGAAAATTCAGGACTGATTTCCTTTAGAATGGACTGGTTGGATCTCCTTGCAGTCCAAGGGACTCTCAAGAGTCTTCTCCAGCAGCACAGTTCAAAAGCATCATGCTCAACTTTCTTTATATTCCAACTCTCACATCCATGCATGACTACTGAAAAAAACCTTAGCTTTGACTAGACAGACTTTTGTTGGCAAAGTAATGACTCTGCTTTTTAATATACTGTCTAGGTTTGTCATAGCTTTTCTTCCAAGGAGCAAGCTTCTTTTAATTTCATGGCTGCAGTCACCATTTGCAGTGATTTTAGAGCTCCTCCACCCCAAAATAAAGTCTCTTACTGTTTCCATTGTTTCCTCATCTATTTGACATGAAGTGATGGGACCAGATGCCATGATCTTAGTTTTCTAAATGTTGTGTTTTAAGCCAACTTTTTCACTCTCTTCTTTCACTTTCATCAAGAGGCTGTTTAGTTCTTCACTTTCTGCCATAAGGGTGGTGTCATCTGTATATCCGAGGTTATTGATATTTCTCCCAGCAATCTTGATTCCAGCTTGTGCTTCCTGCAGCCTGATGTTTTCCATGATGTACTTTGCATATACGTTAAATAAACAGGGTGACAATGTACAGCCTTGATAAACTCCTTTCCCGATTTGGAACCAGTCTGTTGTTCCATGTCCAGTTCTAACTGTTGCTTCTTGACCTGAAACAGATTTCACAGGAAGCAGGTCAGGTGGTCTGGTATTCCCATCTCTTTCAGAATATTCCATAGTTTGTTGTGATCCACACAGTCAAAGGTTTAGCATAGTCAATAAAGCAGAAGTAGATGTTTTTCTGGAACTCTCGTGTTTTTTTGATAATCCAACAGATGTTGGTAATTTGATCTCTGGTTCCTCTGCCTTTTCTAAATTCAGCTTGAACATCTACAACTTCACAATTCACATACTATTAAAGGCTGGCTTGGAGAAATTTGAGCATTACTTTACTAGCGTGTGAGATGAGTGCAATTGTGCGTAGTTTGAGCATTCTTTGGCATTGCCTTTCTTTGGGATTGGAAGGAAAACTGACCTTTCCCAGGCCTGTGGCCACTGCTGAGTTTTCCAAATTTGCTGGCATCTTGAGTGCAGCATTTTCACAGCATCATCTTTTAGGATTTGAAATAGCTCCAGTGGAATTCCATCACCTCCACTACCTTTGTTTCTAGTGATGCTTCCTAAGGCCCACTTGACTTCACATTAAAGGATGTCTGGCTCTAGGTGAGTGATCACACCATCATTGTTATCTGGGTCATGAAAAGTTTTTTTGTATAGTTCTTCTGTGTATACTTGCCACCTCTTCTTAATATCTTCTGCTTCTGTTAGGTCCATATTATTTCTGTCCTTAATTGTGACCATCTTTGCATGAATTGTTCCCTTGGTATCTCTAATTTTCTTGAAGAAATCTCTAGCCTTTCCCATTCTATTGTTTTCTGCTATTTCTTTGCATTGATCACTTACGAAGCCTTTCTTATCTCTCCTTGTTCTTCTCGGAAACTCTGCATTCAAATGGGTATATTTTTCCTTTTTTCCTTTGCCTTTTGCTTCTCTTCTTTTCTCAGCTATTTGTAAGACATCCTCAGACAACCATTTTGCCTTTCTGCAGTTTTTTCCTTGGGAATGGTCTTGATCACTGCCTCCTGTACAATGTCATGAACCTCCGTCCGTAGTTCTTCAGGCACTCTATCAGATCTAATCCCTTGAATCTACTTGTCACTTCCACTGTATAATCATAAGGAGTGTGATATAGGTCATACCACAATGGTCTAGTGATTTTCTCTACTTTCTTCGTATTAAGTCTGAATTTAGCAATAAGGAGTTCATTATCTGAGCCACAGTCAGCTCCAAGTCTTGTTTTTACTGACCGTATAGAGCTTCTCCATCTTTGGCTGCAGAGAATATAATCAGTCTGAGTTCAGTATTGATCATCTGGTGATGTCCATGTGTCGAGTCTTCTCTTGTGTTGTTGGAAGAGGGTGTTTGCTATGAGCAGTGCGTTCTCTTGGCAAAAGTCTGTTAGCATTTGCCCTGCTTCATTCTGTTCTCCAAGGCCAAATTTGCTTGTTACTCCAGGTGTTTCTTGACTTCCTACTTTTGCATTCCAGTCCCACATAATGAAAATGATGTATTTTTTGGGTGTAAGTTCTAGAAGGTTTTGTAGGTCTTCATAGAACTGTTCAACTTCAGCTTCTTCAGCATTATTGGTCAGGGCATAGACTTGGATTGTTGTAATATTGAATGGTTTGCCTTGGAAACGAACAGAGATAATTCTGTCATTTTTGAGACTGCATCCAAGTATCACGTTTTGGACTCTTTTGTTGACTGTGATGGCTACTCCATTTCTTCTAAAGAATTCTTGCCTACAGTAGTAGATATAATGATCATCTGAGTTAAATTCACCCATTCCAGTCCATTTTAGTTCACTGATTCCTAAAATGTCGACGTCCACTCTTGCCATCTTCTGTTTGACCACTTCCAATTTGCCTTGATTTATGGACCTAACATTTCAGGTTCCTGTGCAATATGGTTCTTTACAGCATTGGACTTTACTTCCGTTACCAGTCACATCCACAACTGGGTGTTGTTTTTGCTTTGACTCTGACTCTTCATTCTTTCTGGAGTTATTTCTCCACTGATCTCCAGTAGCATATTGGGCACATACTGACCTGGGGAGTTCATCTTTCAGTGTCCTATATTTTTGCCTTTTCATACTGTTCATGGTGTTCTCAAGGCAAGAATGCTGAAGTGATTTGCCATTCCCTTTCCCAGTAGACCACATTCTGTCAGAACTCTCCACCATGACCCATTTGTCTTGGGTGGCCCTACCCAAGGGCCATGGCTTGGCTCATAGTTTCATTGAGTTAGACAAGGCTGTCATCCATATTATCAGTTTGATTAGTTTTCTGTGATTGTGGTTTTTCATTCTGTTGGCCCACTGATGAATAAGGGTAAGAAGCTTCCTGATGGGAATGACTGACTGAAGGGGAAACTGGGAGGTTGACCAAGGGTAATGCCATATTTCTTTACCACCTCCCTAACTTGATTGTAAAGGTTGTGATTATTGTTGTTCAGTTGCTAAGTTGTGTCTGACTCTTTCTGACCACATAGACTGTAGTGTGCCAGGCTCCCCTGTCCTACATTATCTCCCAGAGTTTGCTCAAATTCATGTGCATTGAGTTGGTGATGCCATCCAACCATCTCATCTTCTGCCACCATCTTCTCATTTGCTTTTAATCTTTCCCAGTATCAGGACACAGCCTTATTGGGGCAAAGGGGCTTTTGTAATTGTGTGAAGCTATGAGACATACTGTTCAGGGCTACTCGAAACGGTTGGGTCATAGTGAAGAATTCTGAAAAAATATGGTCCACTGGAGGAGGAAATGGCAACCCACTCCAGTATTCTTGCCTCGAGAGCCCCATGAACAGTATTAAAATGGCTGTGATGTGTATAAATAGAAACTAAAGTTTACTGCATAGTTATTGGGAAAATGTAAGAATAACAGTATTATTACCAAACTATAAGAGTTCCAAAGAATAGCAAGGAGAGATAAGAAAGCCTTCCTCAGCAATCAATGCAAAGAAATAAGGAAAACAATAGAATGGGAAAGGCTAGAGATCTTTTCAAGAAAATTAAAAATACCAAGGGAACATTTCATGCAAAGACCGGCTCGGTAAAGGACAGAAATGGTTATGAACCTAACAGAAACAGAAGATATTAAGAAGAGGTGGCAAGAATACACAGAAGAACTGTACAAAAAAGATCTTCACGACCCAGATAATCATGATGGTGTGATCACTCACCTAGAGCCAGACATCCTTTAATGTGAAGTCAAGTGGGCCTTAGAAAGCATCCCTATGAACAAAGCTAGTGGAGGTGATGGAATTCCACTGGAGCTATTTCAAATCCTAAAATATGATGCTGTTAAAGTGCTGCACTCAATTTGCCAGCAAATTTGGAAAACTCAGCAGTGGCCACAGGACTGGAAAAAGTCAGTTTTCATTCCAATCCCAAAGAAAGGCAATGCCAAAGAATGCTCAAACTACTGCAAAATTGCATTCATCTCACATACTAGTAAAGTAATGCTCAAAATTCTCCAAGCCAGGCATCAGCAATATGTGAACCATGAACTTCCAGATGTTCAAGCTGGTTTTAGAAAAGGCAGAGGAACCAGAGATCAAATTGCCAACATCTGCTGGATCATGGAAAAAGGAAGAGAGTTCCAGAAAAACATCTATTTTTGCTTTATTGACTATGCCAAAGCCGTTGACTGTGTGGATCACAATAAACTGTGGAAGATTCTGAAAGAGATGGGAATACCAGACCACCTGACCTGCCTCTTGAGAAATCTGTATGCAGGTCAGGAAGCAACAGTTAGAACTGGACATGGAACAACAGACTGGTTCCAAATAGGAAAAGGAGTATGTCAAGGCTGTATATTGTCACCCTGCTTATTTAACTCATGCAGAGTACATTATGAAAAACACTGGGCTGGAAGAAGCACAAGCTGGAATCAAGATTGCCGGAAGAAATATCAATAACCTCAGATATGCAGATGATACCACTCTTGTGGCAGAAAGGGAAGAGGAACTAAAAAGTCTCTTGATGAAAGTGAAAGAGGAGAGTGAAAAAGTTGGCTTAAAGCTCAATATTCAGAAAACTGTGATCATGGCATCCGGTCCCATCACTTCATGGGAAATAGATAGGGAAACAGTGGAAACAGTGTCAGACTTTATATTTTTGGGCTCCAAAATCACTGCAGATGGTGACTGCAGCCATGAAATTAAAAGATGCTTAGACCTTGGAAGGAAAGTTATGACTGACATAGACAGCATATTCAAAAGCAGAGACATTACTTTGCCAACAAAGTTCTGTCTAGTCAAGGCTATGGTTTTTCCTGTGGTCATGTATTGATGTGAGAGTTGGACTGTGAAGAAAGCTGAACACTGAAGAATTGATGCTTTTGAACTGTGGTGTTGGAGAAGACTGTTGAGAATCCCTTGGACTGCAGGGAGATCCCACCAGTCCATTCTAAAGGAGATCAGCCCTGGGTGTTCTTCGGAAGGACTGATGCTGAAGCTGAAACTCCAATGCTTTGACCACCTCATGGGAAGAGTTGATTCACTGGAAAAGACTGATGCTGGGAGGGATTGGGGGCAGGAGGAGAAGGGGATGACAGAGGATGAGATGGCTGAATAGCATCACCGACTCGATGGGCATGAGTTTGGGTGAACTCCAGGAGATGGTGATGGACAGGGAGGCCTGGCGTGCTGCGATTCATGGGGTCGCAGAGTCGGACACGACTGAGCGACTGAAATGAAATGAACTGAACTGAAGTTATTCATGAGTTAGAAACCTCTAGCCAAGTTTATCATTTAGGTTAAGTAAAAACACTTATTCTTCCCAGGAAAGGTTGTAATCACCAAGATTATAACCTAAGAAAAGACATAATCTCCTATGAAGTAAAGATTTTAAGCTAGAAATTTTTAATACAAAATACAGGCAGTCATTTCATTAGATTTAGTTTTTTGGAAAAATCACAACAGAAAATTTTCTTTGGGAGCAATACTAAATTATCTTAAATAGTTATTTGACCTTACTACCAATAATAAGTTTCAGGGAGCATTCATTAAACTTAGAAGTGACAGTATATGTTTTACTAATCTTATAAGCATCGTAATTGGGCTTCCCAGGTGGCTCACTGGTAGAAAAGTCTGCCTGCAAAACAGGAGACACAGATTTGATGCCGGGGTAGGGAAGATCCCCTGGAAAAGAAAATGGCTAGCCACTCCAGTATTCTTGCTGGGAAAATCCCATGGACAGAGGAGCCTGGGGACTACAGTCCATGCGGTTGCAGAGAGTTGGGTATTAGTTAGTGACTAAACAACAATAATTATCATAATACTGTTATCAGAACTAGCCACATTTTCTAGGCCACTGTTAGTTTTGAGACCACCACTATTGGTTAACTAAGGCTCTGAGGAGCATAAAGGATTTTTGTTCCTCATTTTGCTTATTTTTTTAAAATATAAAGATATGGATTTGCAACACTATGGTCTCTGTTCTGTCAGGTTATAATCTTACATGTATACAACTTGTTCAGTCTTAACAAATTTTTTAAAAATGTTCTCATATCTTCACTAATTTATTCTAGGTCACTGGAATAAATTTCATCCCATCTTCCAAAGTCTTTCACCCCTTTAAACAGCTTTGGTGACATTTCAAGGTCTGTAACTATTGAGGATAAATTGAAAGAAAATCCAGTTAAGATGAGGCCTAAAGGATTAGGTTATTTAAACATAAGACATTTCTTGACAATGAGGGTTATTAGATATTAAAATAGAAATTACCCTCTTTGGTCTGTTGGCTATAAACATTCTCATTTATCTGGCAGGAAGTAAATGTAATAATTTCAGAAGTCTTGGGAACAGAAAAGATGGCCTTAAAAACTCATTCCGTGAATATAGGTGTGACATGTATGATATTGAGCATGAAGTAATTAAATGGTATCTATTCCCAGGGTGGAAGAGATTGTGTAATGATGACAAATAGGAAGTGTCATGACACCCCGAGTCTGTCCAGTGGAAGAGTTGTAGGTGATGCTTCCTATCAGAGTGATTTTAACAGCCTAAATATCCCATCATTCTATCCAGAAAAGTGCAGTACCTTCCTTGGTGGCTCAGATGGTGAAGAATCTGCCTGCAGTGTAGCAGACCGGGTTCAATCCCTGAATCTGGACGATCCCCTGGAGAAGGAAATGGCAACCCACTCCAGTATCCTTGCCTTGAAAATCCTGGAACAGATGAGCCTGGCAGGCTACAGTCCATGGGGTCACAAAAGAGTCAGACATGACTGAGTGACTAATACTTTTTCACTTGAGAAATTGAAGGCATGCAGGACTAAGGCTGGAAATACAGAGCTGAAGAACGCTGTGCTCACACCCAGAGCCTATTAGAAACACAAAGCTTTTATGCATATTTGTTGATTTAGATTCATGCTTAAAAAATCCATTTTGAGCAAGTGCCAGCCGAGGCTAAGAGTGACCCAGACTCTTATTCCTGGTATCATGATGCATCAGAAGCACAACCGAGTGGCTAAGATTTTGTGTTGTGGAGTCAGCCTGCGTATAAATGAACCCACTATACAAGCTTTGTGGTTTGTTATGTAAAACTACATATTACTGATTGTAGATAGTTTGCATTTCTGTGGAGGAGCTCCACCTTTTTTAGTGGATTCTTTTATCATCTTCGTGAAAGGCAGAGTAGACGCTTCGGGCAGGCAGTTCTCTCATAATAACTGCTGTCCGTTCTGAATAGTCCAGGTATCCATTCTGGTTAACGAGTGCTGATGCATCAAAATTAAATAGCTTGAGTACAACTCCTGGGGCTAAAGATTATTGTGTAGACATTTGGATTTGGTTCATATATGTCTATGATGAGATATTATCAGGAAAATGTACATGGAACCAGAACTTCCTGGCCCTGGCTTTATAAATAGCTTTTCTTCTAATAAGAACTTGGTTCCTCATGATCATTATAATTATTTTCAGTTTATTTACTCTTATTGAGGTATATAAAGTGTACTCTATCCATACAGCTATTTCTGGTGAAGATATTTAAGTATATCTTGCATGTGTATGTGTAAATGCACAAATATTAGTTAAATAACTTGATGGATTTTTTACATATAGAAATATTTCCACAGCACCACCACCCATAGAGCAAGATTCAGAACTTTTCCAACAGCTGTACTTAGCTGTTTTCCATCCCATTCCAAAAATAAGCCCTAATGTGACCTTTATCACTGTAGAATAGTTTGCTTGTTCTTGAACTTTATATAAATGAAGCCATATAGTTCATATCTTTTATGTCCACCTAGTTTTTTCCCCAGTACTGTGTGTTTGACATTCATTTACATCATTGCATAGAACCATGGTTCTTTCTTTGTCACTGGTGCATAATATACTGTTCTACAATTTATTTACTCACTGTAGCATTAATTGAATGCATTGAGCCCAGTTTGGAACCTATACGCTTATATATGTTCTTGGGTAGACTTCAGCACTTATTTCTGTAGTGTGACTTTGTTGCTCTTAAGCAAGGTATGCCAAAGAAGTAGCTTTCTCACTATAGACATCTGCCTGAAGGGAGATTAACTAGCATTAGAAAATCATCCACTTCAAGTCTCTTTGTGTAGGAATTCTATTTCATCGTTCATCTGATATGTTACTTTATCTCCGCAATAAAGCCTCCATCTTACCAAGAAAGCAAAACCAAGTTGTAGAGATGGCCCATGAGTTGGTCTCCAATGAGACTTACTCAAGACGACTATCAGTATTATGCCATTGACAGAGATTATGAAAAAAAAAAAAAAAAGAAAATCACAAAGCTCCCAGCTCAGCCCGAATGGCGCTGCTCCAAAAAATGTAATACAAATAGTTCAGAATCTCTCTGACATAACTTGCAGCAAATTCCAGCCCTTCCCTGCAAAAGAAACCTGAGCAGTGTGCAAATCTTCTTTGTCATACAACAGTCTTGATCACTGAAAGAGACCACAGGTCTGTTCTGGGTCTCAGGATCTTTATCTGCAGGCAGAGGAAGCAAACACAGTGGCAATTACATCTCCATAAGCTAAGGAATTGCACTGGGGGCATAATGAGGTAGAAACATTTTTTGTTGTTGATGTTTGGTCTCAGACTCAGAATTAATCTAGCTCCACATGTAGAAGACCCTGAAACCTGACTCTGTGACATCATCTTTCTCCAGCTGCTCAGACTAGAAACCTAGAATTCACCCTTGATTTTCTTTCCTCAGGTCCATCTCCAATCCATCATCAGCAAATCCTACTGAGTCTTAATAAAACCATCCAAGTGCAAACAGTTCTCTGCTTCCCAGTGCCTCTCCCTCAGCTAGGCTGCAGCAGCCCACCCTCAGGCACCTCTGTGTCCACACGGGCTTTGCTGTTTTGATCTGTTCCTACAGTCTACTGTCCCTGCTGCAAATAGCATTTTTGTTTGTTTGTTTGAGTTTTTGTTTGTTTACAAATATAAGCTAGATAATGACATTCCACTGTTAAAAGAACAGAAAACAAAACAAGAACTTCCTCTGACTTCCCATCACACTTGGACCAAAATCCTTTTTGGCCAGGAAAGCTCTAGAATCTTAAACTTGACCGCACATTGAGAACCACCTGGAAAGGTTAAGAATACTAACTGAGCTGTGTCCGTGGTATCTGATGGCCTCTGGGCATGCCAGGTTCACCCTGCTTCTCTACGGTCCCTCCTCCCAGTCCGCTTTCCCTGTCTTTCTGCACTCCAACCCCAAGTGCCTTCTTGCAGCTTTTAAAAAACATTCTCAGCTCATTTCTATCCCCAAGCATGGGTTGCTCTTCTCTCAGATCTTCAGCTAATCTGTTCTTCCACAGATTTCCATTTCTGTTCACATGTTAACTTTATAAAAACATTTTCCTTGACAAACCTACTTAACCACCCCTATTTCTTTACCCTGTGTGTTTTCAGCATTTATGGGAAATTGCTGTTTTCTTCCTTTCCTGTTTATGACTGATATTCCTCATGAGAGGAGAGGCTTCAGGAAGAAGGCCACTCTGTCTTATTTACTAAAATCTCTTAAGCCTGGTATATATTATGCGTGCATGCTTAATTGTGTCTAACCCTTTGTGACCCCATGGACTGCAGCCTGCCAGCCTCCTCTGTCCATGGGATTTTTCAGACAAGAATACTGTCCGAAGTGTCTGGAGTGGGTTGCATTTGCAGGCAGAGTCTTTTACCACTGAGCCACCTGGGAAGCCTTAGTATATATTATGCCTGGTACTGATTCTGTAATTCCTCCATTTTGAGTGGAGAAAAGGATTAATCAGGATTCTGGGATCAAGAGTTGCTACAACTAGGCAATGGTGGCTTGTGGAATTCTTTATTCAGAAGACTTACGCTGTTGTTTTACTTACAGTCTTAGACTTTCCTTCTGGAAATAGTCAAGGAGACCGTTGCTCGTATTTGCTTGACTGTGTTGCTTGGTTTTTATGTTCCACTTCCTTTCTGACATACAGACTGTCTGGCTGGACTCTGCAGTGAGTTGGGTGCTCCCAGATTGGGAGTCTTGGCTCCATTCCTCTCTGTTGAAGGCGTGAGATCCACCTCTCCTCTTGGGAGATGCTATGGGTGGGAAACCCTACCCTTATGCTGAAGGTGTCAACACGCTTTGTCTTTATTCACATGTCCCCCTTTCACCTTTTGATGAAACAGTCCCCTCCCTGACACAGTGGGATACATCTCCAGGGGACGGAAACCTCCTTGCATCTGCAGCCCTTGACCTGGGTCTGGGGTCCTGGTTGCTCACAAAGTGTCTCATGTTGGCTGCATCTCCAAGGCAGACGCTTCCAGTCTCTGTCCCGAGTCAGAACTTGAATGAGAGCCTTCAGGAATGTGTGGCTTGTCAGGAGGAGCCTGAAGTATATACTAGTTATTTGACCGCAAAGCAGTGCACTCTGTATTTTACATTGTTTTGCTAAGATTGAGATAGAATATACTAGGAGACTGAGAGAGCTGAGAGGAACTTGGAGAAACTCTAAAACCAAGAGGAAAAAAGAATAAAAAGCAGGGGGCGGGGAGAGATTTTCTTTTGGGTTGGTGAAGAGAACCCAATCTATTTTAAGTGGAAGGGTATTTAATATAGTAAATTAAGTGCCAATAAAGGCATAGATCGGGCTTCCCTGGTGACTCAGTGATAAAGGACTTCCCTGTCAATGCAGGAGATGCAGATTTGATCCCTGGGTCAGGAAAATCCCCTGGAGAAGGAAATGGCAACCCATGCCAATATTTTTCTCTGGAAAACTCCATGGACAGAGAAACCTGGTAGGCTACAATCCATAGGGTCACAAAGAGTCAGACATGAGTGGGCGACTAAACCACCACCTCCACCACCAGAACATAGGTATGATGACAAAGAAAGTGGGAACAATAGTTTTCTTTAAAAAATTGAAAGTGGTGAGAAAAAACAGAGATGTACTGAGCTTATGTTGGCAACATACTGTTTTGGTAAGAATGGTTCTGAGACACAAAATGTGAATTCAGTGACATATAAATAACAGAGAATAGGAAAACGATTGAGAAAGGAAAACAGCAAAGACAAAAACAGAACACCTTGACCATGTATCATGCATAGAAACTCAACATGAAATGAGGTCATGCATATAAAGTTCTTAGAGCAGTTTCTGCACGTAGTGAGCAGTCAGTACTAGCTCAGACAAACCAGAGACGACCATCATGTTGAAGGTGCCGAGTAACAAAATTTATGTTGCAAGATGCAGGGAGCTCACTATTTTCAAAACGCATTCTGTTCTTCCACCGTCCAAGCCAGTGGCAAGACAGCTGACCGTGGAGGTCACCAGAATCTACATTTGGTGTGATTCTGAGAACATCTGAAAGGTGTTAAGGTTGGTGGTGCCTACCTCAACAGATTCTCTGTTTTTCCTCCATTGCTGCTACTAAGTCACTTCAGTCATGTCTGACTCTGTGCGACCCCATAGACGGCAGCCCACCAGGCTCCCCTGTCTCTGGGATTCTCCAGGCAAGAACACTGGAGTGGGTTGCCATTTCCTTCTCCAATGCGTGAAAGGTGAAAGTGAAGTCGCTCAGTCATGTCCGACTCTTAGCGACCCCAATGGCACCCCACTTCAGTACTCTTGCCTGGAAAATCCCATGGACGGAGGAGCCTGGTAGGCTGCAGTCCATGGGGTTGCTAGGAGTTGGACACATCTGAGCGACTTCACTTTAACTTTTCACTTTCATGCATTGGAGAAGGAAATGGCAACCCACTCCAGTGTTCTTGCTTGGAGAATCCCAGGGACAGGGGAGCCTGGTGGGCTGCTGTCTATGGGGTCACACAGAGTCGGACATGACTGAAGCGACTTAGCAGCAGCAGCAGCAGACTGCAGCCCACCAGGCTCCTCCATCCATGGGATTTTCAGGCAAGAGTACTGGAGTGGGTTGCCATTGCCATTAGATACCCTTAAAAAAAATCGCAAAAGTGACATATACACATGATATCACATCAAACAACAGAATGGTATAAAGTTGAGAAAAGCAGGTGGCTCAGACGGTAAAGCATCTGTCTACAATGCAGGAGACCTGGGTTCGATCCCTGGGTCGGGAAGATCCCCTGGAGAAGGAAATGGCAATCCACTCCAGTACTATTGCCTAGAAAATCTCATGAACAGAGGAGCTTAGTAGGCTACAGTCCATGGGGTCACAAATAGTCAGACATGACTGAGCGACTTCACTGAATTTCCCTAACTCTGTTAACCAATGTTAATGGCACTGCTATGTCAATCAACACATTTTAAATTCAGATAATATTTGTTTATTTTGGGGAAAAGTTATGAAGTAGAAACTGAAGTAGAATAGCATGCTTTCAAAAGAAGGTCATTTCAGAGGATTATTGGGGGAAATACAAAGAAAGTAAACTTAAATCCTTAATGGAGTTATGAACAAAAGAATTTGGAGCAACCAAGTTACCTTTTTGATATTTTGTTAGTTAATTCTAAAACTAAATTCTTATTGGTATTATTCTGGGGGAAAAATGCTTATTAAGCAAGACTGTGAGCTCCTTAAGGATTAGTATTATCACAAAACCCTGCAAAGAACCTCACACGTGGTGAACGTTTTCTAAGTGTTAAAATAGGAAAAAAGAACATATAACTCTTTAAAAATGTGAGGTCTCTTTTTCATAATACCAACAGATTCTCATTTTACCCATTATAATAATCATTTTTCTCCACTACAATCATTCAAATAACACATAAAATGTTTATATTCAATTTATTAATTTGCTTCATTTAATTATGACTATCACACGATTTAGGAAAAAGCCTACACAATTAAGAGCTTAATATATTTTCTCTTTGTTTTATTTTGTGATGATTGAATAGTTTTTAAAATGTGTTTTGCTAACCTCCAATATTCCTTTCATATCATAGTTTTCATTAGCTTGTAGCTGGTTTTTTATTAGCTGGTTTCCTCCTTCTTGCTCTCTTTTCTTTCCTCTTAGGAGAACTTTAGTCCTTGTGTTCATCAGAAATTCAAGGCCCTCTGTGAGAGGGCTGGGGTATAGTTAGTGAGATGGGGTATCCACCCTACTCCTTATGGAGCCTATGACTTAAATAATGACCAAATCCACAGCTCAAGGGGTTGCAAAGAGTCAGACATGACTGAGCACCTGAACTGAACTGAGCTGAACTGAAGGAATAGGATTCTTGTGCATCATTAGCTATGGAAAGGTTAGGGAAGAGAAACTGGGAAGTGAGAGTTAAAAGATATGTAAGATTGAAATCTTCTGTTGCTTTCTAAAAGAGAGTTTGTCAGTAACAAGAGAGAGCTAAATTATCTTGATCTGAAAACTAGAGCTTTAGTTAAAGAACGTTACTTTCTTACCCTGGAAGAAAATAAAACCATGTCATTGAATACTGTCTTACATGAATGGGTTGAGAGGCTGTAATAAAGACTGGCATATTACTAACACTTCCTTTTTGTATTCATTAAAAAAGTAAAACTGATGGATTGTAGTTATTGTAACATACTACTAAATATATCAATAATATACATTTTTATTGGCTGCTCTCCAGTGAATGCTGCATGACATATAACATGCTTCTAATTAGATTAATTTATTTACGGGGAAATGGACCTCATTAGCCAATTTTTCTAATGTTTCAATGACATTTCTTATTTTTTTTTTAGTTTTATGAACTAGGAATTTATTGTCAATGTTTGGTAAATAGCACTATGAATTAACATTTGCAAGAGATGACAGTGAATAGTGACTCTGCCTGAGTCAAGTCCTAAAGTTGCCACTTCTTTAATGTGTGACTTTAGGCAAATTGTTTGACTTTTCTTTCCTTTCTGTAAAGTGTCTCTGTTTACACTAAATCGGCAGTAAAAATAATAACTTTTTCTGAGGACTGAGTTAACTCCTATATAGCATTTATAACTCAAAACATGTAACAGCGGTGTTTATTTTTCTGTTCAACAGAAGTGATATACACTTTGAGCCAGTCCTTTCCCGGAGCAGACATAGTCAATCAAACCGGAAACTCCTCCCGCCTGTACCCAAGGGTGGAGTGTATATTCTGGGAACTCGGAGAATAACAGGGCTTTGGAGGGCCGCTGAGGCCACAGATCCGACCCAGGGTCTTTGCTCACACCCTTGTCTGCCGAGAATAGCTATCGTCACCCTGCGCGGGCTTCCCCATTCAGCTCACTTCTGATCCACGTCCGATATGCCCACTTTCCACCTGGTCACAGAGAAACTGCAGCGCTGTCTCAGCCCTGTCTGCCCAGGCTCTCTGTGCCGTGGTTCCTGACCTTCTAGCGCCCTGGACTCTCCCTTGGGTGTGGACCTCAGGCTTCCAGCATTCTCTGGCTCCACAGAGCTATCTGACAGTTTGCATGTGTAGATAAGAGGAACTCTGGGAAAAATTTAGAAGCACAGAAACATAAGTATCTACGAGATTTATCGAATTATTATTATTCTTCAAAGTTCCATTTTTCTTTTTCCTTTTGAAGGGAGAAAGAGGATTAGAGACAGTAGTTAGAATGTGCAGAGACATTACCAAGGATTCTGGGCTCTCACTCCCACTGAGCTCTGGCCAGGGGACTCCCCTGGACTCTTGATCAGTTGACATTCTGACCATTAAACTAGAGAAGCCAGTGTAAAAAGCGGTGACTCTAAGGAGGGAGTTTGTACAGTCACAGTTTGGTACAGTGACAGAGTGTTAGGAGGGACAGGTCAGTTCTGGTTAGTGACACAGAAAGGGGAGAGTACGGAGGAGAAGCTATTTGATTCAGGTCTGGGAAGATATGTGGGCTGTTAAGCCAAAATATATGTTGCAGAGAAGACCTGTTCTTGCCCTTTTGTTCCCAAAGCTTATATTTTTTCATCCTCCAGTTTAATGAGTAGAAGAGTGTTTTGTGGAGGAAAGCATGTAGACTTTGGAGCCGTCGGGCTCAGCAGTGTCACTGAGTAGCTGGATGACCTGGGAAAATCAATGGCTGAGTGTCTGTACGATGACCATGACCTCGTCCTTCCAGGCAGAGGGAATCAAGTGCTGAAACATACATGGCACACCCAAGTTCCAGGCCCAGCTCCTGTAACAGCTCAACAAATACCGTTTCTTTCCCCGCTTTTGACTCCAGAAGTTTAGTGTAAACTTTATTTAGTGTGTACTAGGAACTTGGGCAAAACTCCCTTTAGGAACTGTGTTCTATAAATAAGTATTTATAGTCATGGTCTACTTTCTCCTGGGAGGATCTGTAAAATGCTAGGTATCATTGATACCTAGCCCCAATTTTTATAATCATAAAATGGAGCAAAACAATGGGTGATATACAGAGCCTAAAGTGAGAGATTGACTTGATTTATACATTTTTTAGCTACTAAATTCTACAGAGAGCTATTTTAAAAGGAAATACATCTGAAAAGCTAACATACAAGATTTTACAAGTGGTTGTATTTAGCAGAAAACATGTTTTTCTGCCAGTTGATCTCTTGAGAATTATGTCACCGGGTATACTCTGTTCCTCCTAATTGGACTTTGATAACATCTAATTGGACAAGTCTGTTTCTTTGTTAGATCTTTTTGGTCTTACTATATAGAAGTTTATCCCAACTCAAGAAGAATAAGGCAGCTACCCTAGAGTGCAGCTGGGAGGCCTCACAGGTTTGAGCAATGGGGAAGGGAACCAAGAACTAGCTTTCTCAGCTAAGTAGGCTAAACTTGAAGGTACAGATTCACAAATATCCAAATAAAATTTCTTTATTGACATAGAGGAGAATTTCCAGCCTTGGTACTGCTGGGTGTGGGTTTGGGGAGAGGAAAATGAAAGAAAACCCAACTATAAATGGAGATGAAATCAAAATACTAGTCTATGAAAAGTCTGGTTTTAATTTGCACTAAGGTAAAGCCCTTTATGAGCTTCCCTGGTAGCTCGGCTGGAAAAGAATCCGCCTGCAATGCAGGAGACCCCCGTTCGATTCCTGGGTCAGGAAGATCTCCTGGAGGAGGGCATGGCAACCCACTCCAGTATTCTTACCTGAAGAATCCCCATGGACAGAGGAGCCTGGCAGGATACAGTCCACGGGGTCACAAAGAGTTAGACATGACTGAGCAACTAAGCACAGCACAAAACCTTTTATAATTATTCTATGCAACCACATGCTTGAAGTGTTCGAAATCACAAAATGGCAAAATTTATAAGTGAAAATCACCTTGTATTAGTCCTAAATAGGGATGTTCTAATAGAGCAAATAATCCATCTGAAAAAGCTACTCATTATTCATGTCTGCAGAGCACAGCTGAATATCAGCAAAAATAGGTATGTCTCAGAAAGAAAACTGGGTAGACTGACATTTGACTTAGCTGCTATCTTGAAGAATTCAAATCCATTCTCTTCTGCAGGATTCCTCTGGGCAGCATCAGCCATCCAGCTCACTCTGTGCTGTCTGACCTGGCTCCTGTCTCGTGCTTTTTTGTGTGACTGAAGTTTTTTGCTTAAACCTGCCACGTTTGGTATTTGGTGGAAGGTATAGGCGCTCTCTTGCCTGGAAAATCCCATGGACAGAGGAGCCTGGTAGGCTACAGTCCATGGGGGTCACAAAGAGTTGGACACGACTGAGCGACTTCACTCACTCACTCACTCACTCATAGGTGCGTCCTGATAGTTTGTAGATTACAAAACAATTTGTGAGTACCACTGAGAGTCAGTCCATTCATTTTGGTGTGAACGTTTTTTCCACTGGTTGGCCTTTCATTTTGCCAACATCAGTTACTCCGACACTACTGTAATATCCACTGCTTGCTGAGAGCAGTGGACTCAGGCATCGTCTCCTGTGATGCTGTAGATTTCATTTGGTGTCCTACTCTGTCTGCTTCCTCTTCTTTGTCATGGCATTTTTTTTTCTTTTGTTTTCATATTTGGCCAGCAGTTTCTGGTACTTGTAGAATTTTACCAGAACTTTAGTTGTTTAATAGTGGTTTTAAAGGCAGCACACCACTTTTGTGCTTACAATAAATTCATAAAAGAAATGTCACTATTAGAATTTTTCCTGAAAAAATTTTCAGTTGTTAATAAATGGCATTTGGTAAGAAAAATACATGAACACTGAAACTTGCTCTTAGTTGCCAGGAAACTGTTTTATCTAGTAAGTGTATGTTTAGGGCCTATTGGTGATGAGAAAATAGGCCTTCTCCCCTCTTCTTCCTCCCACCACACCTACTATAAATAGCTTGAGAATAACTCTCTAAATATATACAGGAAATAAAACATGCTGCAAGTGTGGCCCCAGATGCTCTAAGAATCCAGAGTGGAAGGAAATTTCAGTCTGTGTGGGATAATCATTGGGGAGTTAGCAGATGAATGGGTTCTTGGAAGACTTGTGATGGGTAAAGACTGAGGATGAGCAATTCAAGTAGAAATAATAACAGGACTAAGTCCACAATAGCAGCAAATATGAGATGTTTTTAGAAAATGATAACACTTTATCAAAGAAAAAATTATAAAGCAGAGTAAAGGGAGTAAGTCTCCAAGTTTAAATAAAACTGCATTGCAGATAGCCTGAAATAAAGTTCACATGGTGTATTTTGTTGTTTAAAATCTGTTCAGATTCAATGTAAATGGAGTGAATGTAAAGCACTAAAATAAAAATTCACAGCAATTCTCATATGAAATACACCCAAACTCCATTAAGCATCAGTACTTAAAGTGTGGTGACCTGCACACTCTCCATAGGCCTGTTGGTGGGATTTCCTGGGCTGGGGAGACGTTCTGTTAGCCAGAGTGTATCAGCATGGTGCTGCCGCAGCTCTCAGTGTCTTGGCCAAAGAACAGGAATGTGAGGAGTCCAGGCCTTCATCTGGGTGGTTAGAAGGAAATGTCCCTTTACAGAAGGTGCAAAGCATGCGTCTCTAAGGCTTGTTATCACTCGCCCAATTTGGTCATTGATTATAATTGTCATTTTCTAGTCATGGATTAATTGGCATATACACACTGTGCTGTGCCAGGCAAGAATACTGGAGTGGATTGCCATGCCCTCCTCCAGGACATCTTCCAAGCCCAGGAATCAAACCCAGGGCTCCTGTCTTGCACTAGTGTGTATAAAATGGATAACTAATGAGAACCTTGGAGTAGGAAATAGCAACCCACTCCAATATTCTTGCCTGGAAAATTCCACAGACAGAGGAGTCTGGTGGGCTACTGGAGTCGCAAAGAGATGAGCGTGACTGAGCACGCATACAGTGAGAGGCTGCCGTGTGGTACAGGGAGCTCTGCCCAGTGTACTGTGGTGACCGAGATGGGAAGGAAATCTAAAAAGAGAGGATGTAGGCACATGCAGGCGACTCACTCTGCTCTACAGCAGAAATGAACACAACACTGTAAAGCAGCTATACTCCAATTAAAGAAATAGGGATTTTGGAAAAAAACACATTAGATTTAGTCATATAATGGCAAACTACCTAGTTTGAATTAGATTAGATTTATATGTCTCAAAAATTTCATAAATAAGATATGAGTTGATAAAACAGAAAAAAATAATACATATATACAACATTAATTTGAGGATTTCTGAAACCAGAAGAGCAAACACTTTGGAGCAGAGACTTAGATATCAGCATTATATTACACTCATTATCCATCATTATCAAATTTCAAATGATCAAATCCATCAAGTTTATTTTTATGATATTATAAAATAATCTTTTTTGTACATAGAATTCTCCAAAGCTCAGTCTGCAATCACCAAGATAGCTTGTACCTTTATGAAATAGTAACTTCTTTTGCTCTGGGGTGATGATAAAATTAGAAAGGTTTTGTCATAATAAAGAAAAAAAAGAGGAAAGAAATATTACCTATGCAGCATCATTTAGGCAATGACATGTTTAGTCAATTTTAGAAAAGCAAAGCTGTATTGAAGACAAAAAGTGCCTATCAGGTTACTTTTATGGGAAAAATTTAAATTTTCTGAGTAGTTGGGTCAAATCCCAAAATACCATACGACTTTGTAACACAAAAATGAAAAGCATCTATTGTATTCAAACCATGTGTTCAGGCTAAAAGGTAACATTAACTGGATTTCCCAAATCCAGCCTGGAAACTTTGATATTCTTCTGGGCCACGTGGGGCTTAGAAGCCTCTGCCTATGGAGGATCAGACTGTCTTTTATCAGCCTGTCTGCCCCTGATCCAGTCATGTTCCTATTAAGTTCTGCTGTAACCCCTCCTGGTACAGGGACAGAAGTTGGCCATTCTTTTCTTTCCCTTTTTTTACAGCGATGTGACTCAATCTGTGCCTGAGCTTTTCAGGAATAAGTAGATATTATGAACTAGGAAAAGAATAAGAACAGTAGTGAAGTTGACCAAACTATTAGAGAATATTTTCCCTATTGAACACCGGCTTCAATCTCGTAGGATATTGGAGGCCGAGCTTTGGGGTCCTCAGACATCCTGAAATATTATTCAGATAATATGAAAAAGATACAGACGAAAGCTCCTGAAACTCAGTGCCTGCAGATTTTCATCTCTTCCTGTCACAAAGCGAAAACGATCACCGTTCTCTTACCTGGGCACCAGGCGTGAACATTAACTGATGGCTGTTCTTCCTGAATTACATTTGGTCTGTTGGGGAAAACCCATAAGTAATCAGTTTAGAAATACAGTGAGTTTAAATATAATGTCACAGATGGGCAGTGAAACTTTAATTCATGCTTTTATGATCTCCAACTTGGATTACAGTCATTCTCTGCCTCCAGGTCTCCTTCAGGGGTCCCAGCGGACAAAGACAAGATAGCTTGTACAAGTATGTGGCCCCAGAGATTTTAATCATGCAGAGTCTGGTCAATGTGTATGTCTGCCTGGAGAGCTGGGTTCTGGCTGCCGGTTAGGGCCGGATTGATGGTAAGAGGTCCTGGGGATGTGTTTTTGAAACACGGCGTGAATCCAAATGAGTTTCAGGTTCCCTATTGTCCAAGCCCAATTTTGCTCAACTGTGAAAACGTGGGGTTTTCATTTTTTCAGAAATGCTGTTATAAATCATGATGCCCCATAGCTTTTTCAAGTAGTTGTGGAATATATTTTTCCCAGACAGATTCAGAATATCAGACCTGTCGTCAAATTTAGGTCAAAGCTAAAGTGACTTGTTTAATTTTCTTTTCTTTTTCTTTTTTTCCCAACAGTACGGTATTCTTTCTGTGCCTTCCATGTAGATTTGCCATAATTTTTAAAAATTCCTCTAAGATCTTAGCATTGTAATACTTACCATGTTTAACATAAGCACCGTTGAAATCTTATTTAAAAATATGCTCACGTACAACAAACATGGTTACCAGAGGACAAAGGTTAGGGGAAGGGATAATTTGTGATGGACATGTACACACAGCTATATTTAAAATGGATAACCAATAAGGACCTACTTTATAGTACAGTGAACTCTGCTAAATGGTTAACAACCTAAATGGGAAAAGACCGAATAGATACATGTATATGTACAACTGAATCACTTTGCTGTATACCTGAAACTAACACAACATTGTTAATTGACTATGCTCCAACTTAAATTAATTAAAAAATAAAAAAATTAAAAGTTAAAAAATAAAGTATGCTCATGTATAGGCATGGTCTGCTGTGCGTGGTGACACCATTGCCGAGACCCCTGCCACTTCCTTGTTGATGGCAGAGAAAAATCAAACATAGTTTATTTCCCTATAATTCTATTGTATAGGATATTTTATAAACATGCTTTATCATTTTTCCCATGTATTATTTTTATGCTGATTTCCCAAGTCATCTTATTTGTGTCAACATTAATTGAAAGTAAATCATTAAAATGCATTTTCTTTTTTTTTTTTTTTTTTTTTGCTATCTGAAAATGGAAATGGCCATAAGGGCTTTTATTTCTGAATGAAATTGCATAATTAGGTTTCTTTATCTACTGACATTTCCCCATTTCTTTTAAACATATTTCTTCTGCTATCTAGATGCACATTTGTCGTATGTATTGAAGTCAGTGTAATTACTCTCCCTTTTAACTTATTGGTCATATTTTGATATGATAGCAGTTTTCTGGGAATTGGGCTTCCCTGATAGCTCACTTGGTAAAGAGTCCACCTGCAATGTAGGAGACCCTGGTTTAATTTCTGGGTCAGGAAGATCTTCTGGAGAAGGGATAGGCTACCCACTCCAGTATTCTGGCCTGGAGAATTCCAAGGGAGTTGGAAGGAGTTGGATTGAGTGACTTTCACTTTCTTTATGGGAATTAGATGCCAGGAATACCTGCTTTAAGAAAGGGATATACTATTAGTGACTAGCTACCTTGATTTGATTCTTCCTGAGCATGGCATATTCCTCAATGCTATAATTATAGACAGAGGCACTGAGAAACACAAATGAGATTTGATAGTGAAAAATCTGATATTCACAGAAAAACCACTTTTCCTTTTGAGCGTCTTTTCTCATCAAAGCCTTAGTTATAGTTCACATCTCACACAGCTTTTGTAAGGAGTGAAAGAAATATGAAAGCACTTCAAAACGTATAAGACTATTTGCAAATATCAGTCATTTTTAATATTGCTCTAGTGGAGGAGAGCTTTTATGGACAAGAAGCAAAGTATTTAGCAGCTAAATTCAGTATTTAATTCTGAAGCACAAAATTTCTTCTATTAACAGCTAAACCTCTCCCTCCTGCTTTTTTGCTTTATATTGTCTACCTCTTTGGGGTTTTTTTTTTTTACTAGTATAAAACGATGCATATGTGTTATGCATTTGTCTTTTAGTAAATCTAAGTTGTATTTTAGTAAAAATCAGATCATAAATAAAGGTTTTGAATATGTGAAAAAATATAGCCGTAAATATGGAAAGTGAAAATATACTCTAATAAGGCCCTTTTGAAATATTTCACTCTGGTTAACTTTACAATAATAAAAATAGTTGTGTTTTCAAACAGTCACAAAATATACTGATACTTATGTTGGCATTAACACATACTCTATTTTTATATTTTTAACACACACTCCACTTCTATATTTTTCTCCAGTGTTTCTTTAGTATTAACTAAATGTTGGATTGTTCTTTTTCAGTTCATTAAAGAACCATTTCTGAACTTATCTCTGAGCTTTTCCTGGTAAGGGGAACTTGAAGTTCAAATGCCAGTGTGTGCAAATAGTACCAAGTGGATTGGGATGGGGAATCTGATCTCATTCTACTCTTGGTCCTCTCATCCCTCCTCTGTTTTGTGAAATTGCCCTCTTTTCTCTGAGACAGGAAGAATTCATATCTGCAGCTTTTCTTAGGGAATCACAAATGAGCTCCTGTAATTCTGTGGACCAGGTCCCTTTGCAGTTACCATAGAGACCCAGATCCAAACAATAGGCCATCTTTTCAACTGTTTTAAGCTCATAGGCTTCTTGGCTTCGTGTTTCATTGTGTTTTCTCCCTGAACATTTCACTACTGAATTTTTTCTTCTTTCTTTTGTATTCCATTCTAGCCAAATTTACATATATTAATTCTTTTAAAAAGAAATATTTGTAAGTGGGGAGACTTGTCTCAGAAATGAACCAGTAATTTATGCATGTCTGTGTAATGCTCACTCTCATGCGTGCTTAGTCACTCAGTCGTGTCTGACTCTGTGACCCAAGGACTGTAGCCCACCAGGCTCCTCTGTTCCCAGGGATTCTCCAGGCAAGAATACTGGAATGGGTTGCCATTTCCTTCTCCAGGGAATCTTCCCGAACCAGGGATTGAACCTGGGTCTCCTGCATTGTAGGCAGATTCTTTACCATCTGAGCCACCAGGGAAGCCCCAGTGCTCACTCTACTTGTCAGTAATTTTATGTATTAACTATGAAACAGTCTCATAAGGCTTCATCAAGGACCAATTCACTTAGCTTTAAAAGTGAATGCAGGAGGTATGCTGATGCAGGACCTCTAACAGCACAGTAAGGTCTCCCAACACCTGGGTGGAGTGTCCAGTGTCTCTACACCACTTCCAATGTTCATACATTACTTAGTCATTGACCAGCTGATAAACTTTACTTCCAACTGGTACAAATGAAAGTTAAGAGAAACAGCTAGAAGAATGCATCTTAGCAAATGCGTGGTTGGGCTTCCTTTTACAGACTGGGTTGAAATAATTACAGGGAATATAATTAGCAGTAAATGTAGCTCTGGGATGTGTCATTTCACATAGGATGAATTCTTCTCTGCACAACCCTACTGCGGTCCCATCAGCTAAGTCAATATTTTCCAACCAACATTTTCTGCACATATGCCATGTGATTGGTACTTTGGTAGAAGCTGGACATAGACATAGAATTCTTGGCTTGAAGAACTCGTGAACTACTTATTTGACTAGAATGTTTCAGTCGCAAGGATTTTATTTGGGGGGAGGTTTCTGTTTAAGTAGTGACAAAAGTAATAAGCGTTCACTTTCTTGTGGAGACGGCAGATCATCATAGTTAAAATGTGGACTCTAAATGTTTCCTTTCAAAATGCCAAATGTTGGAAAGGTGCGTTTCATCTCAGCAATCTCTGATGTTTGTTTCTTCATCTACAAATAAATAAATAACAACAGAATCTAACTCGTAGGATCCTTGTAAGGCTTAAGTGAGTTAGTATTCACACAGTACTTAGAATAGTGCCTGGGTTCAAATCCTTCAAAACATAATGGCTTCTTTGTCCTCAAGGCCCCAAAAGGATGATTCATAGAGTATTTTTACCCTTATGAGAAACTACATTATGTTTTAAATCTTTCACTTAGAATTAAACAATGAAGATGAATAACAAAGTGATGGTAAGAAAACTGCTTGTTGAATTCAATATGGATATCAACCTGTACCACTCAAGGCAAAAGAGAGAAATAATGTTCTAAAACAAGGAGTGCTGCAATGTTATTTGGTCTTGAAGCATACAGGTATATTCTTTGTCACCCCAATCATTTCCTTCAAACATACATAATTGAGATTCTGTTGCCAATTGGCTCAAGTTGTGTGGACTTAGAAAATTCTCCTTGAACTGTAGGCTTCATGTGAACTCTTGCTGAAGTGTATTTGGAACAGACAATTTTTTTTTAATGTGTTTCAATTAGAATTCCGGTGCATATATTGCATATGACCTCTTTGAAAACCTTAATTTAAATGAGGAGCAAAGAATTCAGTATTCTCTTGCAAGGTCCATTCTAGCTGCAGCATTCTTCAATTTTGGGTTTCCAAAAGGTGCAGAGTTGCTCTGAATTGTGATGAGAGTGACAATGAACTCTTGTCTCCCAGAATGTGGATGGTAAGGCACACTCTCCTGACATGCTTGTAACAACAAAATTATGCTTCTATACTGGTGCCTCAGACTGTAAAGCGTCTGTGTACAATGCGGGAGACCCGGGTTCGATCCCTGGGTCGGGAAGATCCCCTGGGGAAGGAAATGGCAATCCACTCCAGTAATGTTGCCTGAAAAATCTCATGGACAGAGGAGACTGGTAGACTACAGTTCATGGAGTTGCAAAGAGTTGGACGCGACTGAGTGACTCACTTTCACTTTCATACTTTTTTCTGATGAACAGAGAGAGTAGAGAAACTCAGTCGTGAGAGATTTCTTGGTTAAATTAATGTTTTAAACCTATACAGGAAATGATTTCTTATTGGAAGAAATCATTATTTCTCTGGTCTCTGATCAGACCATCTGCATAACCTCAGCTTTTCATCCTAGTTTTTTCCCTATTAGTTCTGAGCCCTTCTTGATTAATGGTCCTCTTTTTCAACTTCATCTTCAATTCCTCCCTCCCCACTAGCCTCTTTCCTTTGTCTATAAGACAGAGTAGAAGTTTTCCTTTGGTCATGCTATTTCCTTGGGGAACTAACTTCTGATGTGCCTTTTAAATAAACAAAACTTTTGGAAAGATAACATTTGTCTACCTTCAAACAATCAACTTCTGCTACAGCCTCTCCTTTGTTAACCCTCAGCAATCTGCTTTCCACTGCGAGTCCATAACAACACACTTGAAGGTCACATGTGGTTTTATAATGACATAAACAATGGTTCTTTTCCAGTTGTCATCCTTTTTGATAAGCCCTTGACATTGAAATCAATGCCCTTATCCCTTTTGCAGAAAACTGTTACCCTAGCTTTCCTGACACAGAATTGGATAGTCTTCCTATCTCTGACTGCTTTATCTGTGACTGTTGATTTTCCTCCTTCTGTTATTCCAAAAATTCCACCCTGAGCCATCTTGTCTATTTCTGATGCCTTCTCTTGGGTCTTCTCGCCACTCTCCTAACTTTAATCATTTCAGATTGAAGGCAAGAGGAGAAGAGGGTAACAGGGGATGAGATGGTTGGATGGCATCACTGATGGAATGGACATGAATTTGAGCAAACTCTGGGAGATAGTAGAGAGCAGAGGAGTGTGGCATGATACAGTCCATGGGGTTGTAAAGTGTCAGACGTGACTTAGTGACTGAACAAATCTCTCTCCTGAATTCTACATCTTATGCTTTTGTTTTAGAGAAATTTTGGCATTTAAAATATCTTCATCATCTTGATTACTTATTCAAGTAAATTGTCCAAAAGAGGAGATGGTAATAGAAAGTCACAGTATTATTATAAAGCCACTTCCTTGTCTCTACTTGAGTATTCCAATAACTGGGCTGTTTAAAAGCGGAAATGAATCTTAAGCTCTTATGGCATCAAGAAAACTGAAGTTTTGAGTTAAGCATTCTCCATCTAAGTGGCTGTCAGAGGAAAGTGATGCCTCAGCCACCACCAGTAAGCTGCCACTTCCTTCCGGCTTCAAAACCAAGCCATGTCTGCCCAAATCAGGGAGTTGTCCAGTAGGACACCTGTTTGTTGACTCCACCTGACACGTAAATGAATCGGGGTTTATTCTCTGTGGGTAACTCAGCTTTTCCTGGTCATAGTAGAATTTAGGAGGCAACCCAGAGGAACCCCAGTTTTCCAGAGATTTGCTTTTTTATCTTCCCAATAGAGCGGCTACTCTATTTCCCCTTTACCTGTGTGAATCACCCTAGTAAATGCAGAAACTCCTCCTTTCCTCTTGGTGAGTCTAGTGACACATGGACCCTCACTGACCAGACCTCACCTGCTAGTGCAGTGGGCCATTTTCATTTTCCCCCCTGAGAGCATCTGTCCCTTGGGTACCATTTAAGGTACCATGCAGGCTAACCTGCTGTAATGAAGCAAGCGCCAAACAGAGTAGCTCAAACAAGATGATTATTTCCCCCTCAAACAAGTTCTGAGTTGGCTGGTGGTTTTAGGCACAGAAGTATCATTGCTTAATAAGATTATCAACCTTGTTCTGTCTTGTTGCTCTGTGATGCCTCAGAGTCTCACTGCATAGTGAACTCTGGCTCATCTGCATCACACATGTAGATTCTAGCCCACACACATGTGGGAACAAAGGAAGGAAGTTCTAGCATTTTGCTCATTAAAGGATTTGACCTTGAAGTTGCTTGTGTCATTCTGCCTGCCTCCCATGAGCTGGAACTGTAGCACATAACTCTATATAGAGGCAGTGGAAAGCTGGAACTTGTTTAACTGGGAAGACATTCACTGAACAAATATTCAAGGTGTTCTCCTGTTAACATGCAAAAGGAGATCGTTGGTCGTGGGAAAGTTATCAGTCTATGCTATGGTACTGAAACCTTTAAAAATCAAGATAGCAAAGTTTCAGGGATGAGAGGCAAACATATTATGAGAGGGACACTAGGTATAACAGTAAGAGATGCTACTTTCCTCTTTGGTTCCAGGCCTGCGTATTCTGTCTGTGGCACTTGACATCAAATATCAGATGATGGATTGAGGCATATATCACATCCTGAAGGATAGTTCCCCAACCACACCAAAATTGGTGCCCCGGAAGGAAGAATCTTTCCTGCTTTTCATCACGGCTCCCCTGATGGTCCTGAAATGTGGTATCAGTCTGCATGGTTGTAATGCTTTGTTTTAGGAAACCAAGGTCAAAAGTTTTCTTCCCCATCATGTGGCAGAGTGCATGCATGCATGCTAAGTCACTTCAGTCCTGTCTGACTCTTTGTGTTGCTAGGAACTGTCACTTGCCAGGCTCTTCTGTCCATGGAATTCTCCAGGCAAGAATACTGGAGTGGGTTGCCATGCCCTCCTCCAGGGAATCTTCCTAACCCAGGGATCCAATCCGTATCTGTTAGGTCTCCTACATTGGCAGGCGGGCTCTTTACCACTAGCGTCACCTGGAAAGCCCATCTGACATTGTACTCCTCGTAAGATTCTTTGAAGGAGAGGAGACAGTACAGTATGTATAGAGATGGTGAGAATTTTCTTTTCAAGCCAGCTTACTCTTATCCACAGATAACAGCACTTTTTAAGAATAGAGGTAACACTTCATCTCACTAATGTATTTCTTGGTGTTTGATAAAGGGATTCTTAGAGGACAGAGTTAATGGATGGCTAAGTGGTCGGTTGCTCATTAAAAAATCTAGCAGAATTATTAATATTTATTCTCCCTATTCTTGCTCTTTTTTTTTTTTACATTACTCAGAAAAAAAAGTGCTGGCCTCTTAAGTTCACCCTCCTGGGCGGTGACTGAATCCAGGCTTCAACTAACTAATCAAGTACACAATCAGAACTTCAGCAGGTGCTTGTTGAGCTAAACCAATCCCCAGATTTGGTTTCTAATTCTCTGATTTAGTTTAGTTCAGTTCAGTTGCTCAGTCGTGTCTGACTCTTTGCAACCCCATGAATTGCAGCACACCAGGCCTCCCTGTCCATCATCATTTCCCAGAGTTCACTCAAACTCACGTCCATTGAGTCCATGATGCCATCCAGCCATCTCATCCTCTGTCATCCCCTTCTCCTCCTGCCCCAAATCCCTCCGAGCATCAAAGTCTTTTCCAATGAGTCAACTCTTCGCATGAGGTGGCCAAAGTACTGGAGTTTCTACTTCAGCATTATTCCTTCCAAAGAACACCCAGGGCTGATCTCCGCTAGAATGGAGTGGTTGAATCTCCTTGCAGTCCAAGGGACTCTCAAGAGTCTTCTCCAACACCACAGTTCAAAAGCATCAATTCTTCAGCACCAGGCCTTCTCCACAGTCCAACTCTCGCATCCATACATGACCACTGGAAAAACCATAGCCTTGACTAGACGGACCTTTGTTGGCAAAGTAATGTCTCTGCTTTTGAATATGCTATCTAGGTTGGTTATAACTTTTCTTCCAAGGAGTAAGTGTCTTTTAATTTCATGGCTGCAGTCACCATCTTCAGTGATTTTAGAGCCCCCCAAAATAAAGTCTGACACTGTTTCCACTGTTTCCCCATCTATTTCCCATGAAGTGATGGACCAGATGCCATGATGTTCATTTTCTGAATGTTGATCTTTAAGCCAACTTTTTCACTCTCCTCTTTCACTTTCTTCAAGAGGCTTTTTAGTTCCTCTTCACTTTCTGCCATAAGGGTGGTGTCATCTGCATATCTGAGGTTATTGATATTTCTCTCAGCAATCTTGATCCCAGCTTGCGCTTCTTCCAGCCCAGCGTTTCTCATGATGTACTCTGCATAGAAGTTAAATAAGCAAGGTGACAATATACAGCCTTGACGTACTCCTTTTCCTCTTTGGAACCAGTCTGTTGTTCCATGTCCAGTTCTAACTGTTGCTTCCTGACCTGCATTTAGGTTTCTCAAGACGCAGGTCAGGTGGTCTAGTATTCCCATCTTTTTCAGAATTTTCCACAGTTTATTATGATCTACACAGTCAAAGGCTTTGGCATAGTCAATAAAGCAAAAATAGATGTTTTTCTGGAACTCTCTTGCTTTTTCGATGATCCATCAGATGTGGGTAATTTGATCTCTGGTTCATCTGCCTTTTCTAAAACCAGCTTGAACATTTGGAAGTTCACAGTTCATGTATTGCTGAAGCCTGGCTTGGAGAATTTTGAGCATTACTTTACTAGCGTGTGAGATGAGTGCAATTGTGTAGTAGTTTGAGCATTCTTTGGCATTGCCTTTCTTTGGGATTGGAATGAAAACTGACCTTTTCCAGTCCTGTGGCCACTGCTGAGTTTTCCAAATTTGCTGGCAAATTGAGTGCAACACTTTCACAGCATTATCTTTCAGGATTTGAAATAGCTCTACTGGAATTCCATCACCTCCACTAGCTTTGTTCATAGTGATGCTTTCTAAGGCCCTCTTGACTTCACATTCCAGGATGTCTGGTTCTAGATGAGTGATCACACTATCGTGATTATCGTGGTCATGAAAATCATTTTTGTACAGTTCTTCTGTGTATTCTTGCCACCTCTTCTTAATATCTTCTGCTTCTGTTAGGTCCAGACCATTTCTGTCCTTTATCGAGCCCATCTTTGCATGAAATGTTCCCTTGGTATCTCTAATTTTCTTGAAAAGATCTCTAGTCTTTCCCATTCTGTTGTTTTCCTCTATTTCTTTGCATTGATCGCTGAGGAAGGCTTTCTCATTTCTTCTTGCTATTCTTTGGAACTCTGCATTCAGCTGCTTGTATCTTTCCTTTTCTCCTTTGCTTTTTGTGTCTCTTCTTTTCACAGCTATTTGCAAGGCCTCCCCAGACAGCCATTTTGCTTTTTTGCATTTCTTTTCCATGGGGATGGCCTTGGTCCCTGTCTTCTGTACAGTGTCTCAAACCTCAGTCTGTAGTTCATCAGGCACTCTGTCTATCAGATCTAGTCCCTTAAATCTATTTCTCACTTCCACTGTATAATCATAAGGGATTTGATTTAGGTCATACCTGAATGGCCTAGTGGTTTTCCCTGCTTTCTTCAATTTAAGTCTGAATTTGGCAATAAGGAGCTCATGATCTGAGCCACAGTCAGCTCCCAGTCTTGTTTCTACTGATCGTATAGAGCTTCTCCATCTTTGGCTGCAAAGAATATAATCAATCTGATTTTGGCGTTGACCATCTAGTGATGTCCACATGCAGAGTCTTCTCTTGTATTATTGGAATAGAGTGTTTGCTATGACCAGTGCATTCTCTTGGCAAAATTCTATTAGCATTTGCCCTGCTTCATTCTGTATTCCAAGACAAAAATTACCTGTTATTCCAGGTGTTTCTTGACTTCCTACTTTTTCATTCCAGTCCCATATAATGAAAAGGATGTCTTTTTTGGGTGTTAGTTCTAAAAGGTCTTGGAGGTTTTCATAGAACCATTCAACTTCAGCTTTGTCAGCATTACTGGTTGGGACATAGACTTGGATTACTGTGATATTGAATGGTTTGCCTTGGAGATGAACAGAGATCATTCTGTCGTTTTTGAGACTGCATCCAAGTACTGCATTTCGGACTCTCTTGTTGACCATCATGGCTACTCCATTTATTCTAAGGGATTCCTGCCTGCAGTAGTAGATATAATGGTCATCTGAGTTAAAATCACCCATTCCAGTCCATTTTAGTTCTCTGATTCCTAGAATGTCAATGTTCACTCTTGCCATCTCCTGTTTGACCACTTCCAATTTGCCTTGATTCATTCTCTGATTTAAAACCCTCAGGATTTTCAAGAGTGTGTTTTCCCAGCCAGAGTGTTTAGTATCGAATCCTGGTTTTAGACTGACCAGCTGTGTGATCTTGGATAAGCTGCTCACCTCCACATACCTTGGTTTCCTTATTTGTAAAGGAGATATAGTACATGCTCATGGGTTAATTGTGGATACATTTAAAGAGGTTGTATATATACAGTATATGTGTGTGTGTATATAAAACAAAGTCTATGTTGAATCGATGATAGCTCTTTTTTTTTTCTTTGAACATAGGTCACTATTCCTAGTTTGCCGGTAAAAGTCCTTCCTCTCTTTGTTATAATCTTTACTTCTTCTCGTTATTTTACACCAACCATGTGTTTCATTTTTATGAAGCTGGACTAAATCCTGTTTCTTTACAAGTCTCTCACTTCTGTATTTGACATCTTTTCCTGACAAGTCCTTTCATGGAACGCTGCTTATTGGATTTCACCTACTTGTGATGCTCACATAGGGTGCTGCTGCCACTGTGAAATCTTTCTTGCTATTTTTCTGTCTGAAGATAAGCTTTCCTCACAAACATCTTCATTGTGAATCAGTTTTTTTTTCCAGGACACCTCATTAATTAACTAACTGATTAGACACTTCTTAAGTGATACCCATGTTTAAGGAGACTTTTTCACTCTGTGAGAGGAACTTGCAAATTTCTGGGAGAAACAGACATATAAATAGATAATTCCAATATAGTGGTTGGTTGCACATTAACAAGAATCACGGTTTGAGTTACCTAAGCATTCAGAAGACAGGTTACTTAGCTCCAAACTGGGAAGCAGTGAAGGCTTCCTGAAGGAAGGGAATGCTTCCCAGAGGAAGTGATGCCAGAAATGAGCTGGAAAAAAAGTTATAAAAACTGTTATGAAGTTCACATGGGGCTGCAGTGGAGAAATACCAGAAAGGCAGATACTGAAAAGGTACCATCCCAAAGAATCATGTATGAGAACAAGGAGTTAGGACATATTTTTCAGTGCCATTGAAGGCTTTTCAGCAGATTTCAAATTTAGAGAATTCATCTTAGCAGTAGTATGCAGGTGGGGCTTTGGGGCCAAAAAAAGACCAGTTAAATTTTATTGCCATCATCTAGGTGACAGACAAGAAGGTCAGGAATAGTAGGACTGCATGGAAAAGATGGAATAACTGGAAAATTATTCCTGAGAAAAATTAGAAGGATTTTATCACCAGTTAATTCTGGGAGATGAGGAAGTAGCAGGAGGTAATACATATACCTTTTAGGTTCTAATAGGGATAACAGGGAGGTTGGTGATGCTAAATTACATCACCTAAATCTGAAACTCACATAGTGTGGAGGACGAAGGAGCAGTATGTCTAGCTAGTGCGTATGGCGGATGCTCTCCTGACTTTTTCAGATCTGCTGATTCACAACGATACCACTCTCTGGGGTAGAAACTTGGATATGAAAGACAAAGGCGTCTAAATCTCTGTATAATCATGTCCCACAAAGTCTTTGTCTGTACACCTACCAATGATTCACATCATCTGATTTACTGTTGATGGGGAAAATTGCTAAGGTAGAAAAAATTCCACAATCTCAAACACAGAGAGGAAAGGGAGAAAAAGGAGAAAGAAAGAGTGAATGAAAGGAAGAAGAAAACATCCATGTGGCAACTGAATGTATTTGAATGTAGAATTTGATAAGAAATTAAAACTGGTAAGTACGATCACAGATGAGCAGATACCTAATTAGATAATGAAAAATTACTTTTCATTTAAAATCCACTAATCTCTACCCTCTTTTTTTTTAAAGTATGTATGTAAATATTTGGAACAGTAGATGTTCTAAATGGAAACATTAGAGGCGGATTGAAGACAGGAGACGTACTGGACTGGAAACCCAGAAAGCTGGGTCCCAGCTCTGCTGCTGCTGTTGCTGCTGCTAAGTCGCTTCAGTCGTGTCCGACTCTATGCTACCCCATAGACGGCAGCCCACCAGGCTCCCCCGTCCCTGGGATTCTCCAGGCAAGAACACTGGAGTGGATTGCCATTTCCTTCTCCAATGCATGAAAGTGGAAAGTGAAAGTGATGCCGCTCAGTAGTGTCCGACTCTTCACAACCCCATGGACTGCAGCCCACCAGGCTCCTCTGTCCCTGGGATTCTCCAGGCAAGAGTGCTGGAGTGGGTTGCCATTTCCTTCTTCAATGCATGAAAGTGAAAAGTGAAAGTCAAATCGCTCAGTCGTGTCCGACTCTTCGCGACCCCATGGACTGCAGCCTACCAGGCACCTCCATCCATGGTATTTTCCAGGCAAGAGTACTGGAGTGGGGTGCCATCACCTTCTCCGGGGTCCTGGCTCTATCTTCTCCTAAACTTGGCTACAGAAGAGATTGAGGCTCTTTAATCTCTTCAGAAAAGTTACCCTCTTGCTGAAATCTTTTGACTTCTATAATCTGATGGGGCTTGTGACATAATTCATTGTGGCTCAGAAATATTTGATGTCTTCCTCAAAAATGCCTGTGAAAAGAGAAGCAGCACACGGGGACTGGACTCGGGCATGACTGCCCAAGAAACACTCTAATCAATCAAGACTAACATAAAACGATATAATAATATAAATTAAGGCTCTGGCGTGAATAATTTTCATTTCCATCTCTGCTCACACTGAAGCGATTATAGGGATAAAGAATGGCTATCACTCAATTAACAGTCCATTAAGGCATCTCATTAGCAGGTTAAAGGGTTAAGACTGGTTAAAAAAAATGCAGCAGTCGGGTCCAAGGGACAGAAGGAAATGAAATGGAAACAGGTTACTAGGTTACTGTAATTAGAAAGCATTTCACAGAGTAGGCATTTTATAAGTTCAATAAGTATATGAAAGAGCCTGAGGTCTTGGCTTACTTTTTGCGCTAAATTAGTATTAAACTTTCATATCATTTTCAATGTTCTTCTTCACATGTGAATAGTATCTTTTAGCAGTAGAGCAATCCATATTTGCTGAGCCTCATCTGTAATTGACATGCAAAGAATTAAACCTGTGTGTGTGTGTGTGTGTGTGTGTGTGTGTGTGTGATTATAGGTGCATGGAGAGGCTGATGGTGTTCAGTTTTTACCTGTTTCTAACAAGCTCAAACTGTTGATTGAAGAGAATAATTTTCAGTTGATTTTACACTACATGGGAATGTTGAGTGGTACTAGACTTAAAAGTTTTTGAAAAGAGGAAATCCAGTCTTTCTAGAGGAAGTTTATATTCACCAAGATGAAAACAGCAGTTATACTACTATATTGGCACAGCATAAAACAGTTACAATGAAGACATTTCTTGAAAATTTGTGGCTCCTATAACTGGCTTTCAGAATTCATTCAGTGGCACATTAACCAAAGTAAAAATGAATAGAGGCATCCTCCAAAGAAGAAATGATGCAGAAACTGGTTGGCAGAATTTTGAGGGTAAAGTTTTACCCATAGTCTCTACAGAAGCAAGGGTGAAAATAGGTTGTTCATGAAACTTAAATTCAGTGGAGGAACCAATTCAATTTTTGAATTTATGTTTAGTTCCTAAACAACTTTCCTTTTTCCAGATCACCGTGTCCTTGAAAAGTTAATTTTGTTTTTATCTCTGGATCCAAGAGGCTTCGCATGACAGTGGAAGTTGAAAGCTTCCCAGGTAAAGATCCTTCAAAGAATAAGGGACTCATGATAGGGAAGGATAAAAGTCAACAGTTTATACCACCCGATCGCTTTTAAGATTTTCATCAAATACATCCCCTGCAGTAGAAACTTACCAGAGCAGCTTCCCAGCAGAGTTAAAATCATAAAACAATGACATTGTTCTCTTTGTTTCCCTGAGCCTTCACACAGGAAAGACAGCAACTGAACTGTGTATCAACTTACTTTCTTCCCCTTTTGGTGTTTTGAAAAAAATAAAAAATTGTCTTACCCTGAGGTACCTGGTAATAACCACAGTTTAAGCAAAACGTGGCTTCGTTTTTTGTTATCGGTGAGAAAAATGCAACTTTATTCTAAGAGTGTTTGTATTTTATGGATTCTGGTGTGAATGTGCCATGGACTTAGTCAAGGACAAAATCTGTCGAAACACAGAAAAAGGAGTTCGCTGCAATTTTAAAAATAAATATTAACTTGTGACTGATAAAAAAAGTGTTTACCTAGGATTTTACTTTTTTAAATGTGTGTATATTTCATGACAGTGATGACAGCTTATTTAAAAATCAGCAGTTATAACAATGAAGGGGGCTGCATGTTCTTATTTCTGGGATGTTACAAATTTGTGACCTCATGCTGATGTTTGCTCTGGAGCCTGCCATATGCAAGGGAACGACTCCCTCCTTGCCCACTTGTGTCTCCTTTCTTCCCTCCTGGGAACAAAGCCATCAAGGGACCCGTGTCCTCAAAATGCCAAGTACAGGTTTGAGTTGAGATGCTTTCTTAAAATCTACTTTGTAGCTGCTTCACCAAAAGATACAGAATGCCCTACAAGTTTTTTATTGTGTGTGTGTGTGTTACCACTCAGTTGTGCCTGACCCTTTGTGACCCCATGAACAATAGCCCACCAGACTCCTCAGCCCATGGGATTTTCCAGGCAAGAATACTGTGGTGGGTTAACATGCGCTTTTCCAGGGGATCGTCCCGATCCAAGGATTGAACCCTGGTCTTCTGCATTGCAGGCAGGTTCTTTACTGTCTGAGCCACCACAGAAGCCCTCGTGTTGTACTCCAAGCTAATAAAAGTTGAAATTAGTTCTCCTAGATATTCATTCGGAGAAGGTGATGGCACCCCACTCCAGTGTTCTTGCCTGGAGAATCCCAGGGACGGGGGAGCCTGTTGGGCTGCCGTCTATGGGGTCGCACAGAGTTGGACACGACTGAAGTGACTTAGCAGCAGATATTCATTGAGTAGCAGCTTTGCTATTGAATTGCCTCTTTGAGATTTAATTAAAAAAAAAAAAAATTCCTCCATGTTGGCACTGAAAAGATGGTGCCAGAAGGTTCCTGGGACAGACTATATGAATCTGGCTACATTTCAACTGGGTTCATTGCTTTTTGCCTACTTGACTTTTTTCTGGAAATGATCTTTCTCTTTATTCATGTAAATATCATAGTTTGCTGAATGACATTGAACACCTGTTACACTTCATTTTTTAAAAATTTCTGAATTTTTGGAACTGTTACCACATCAGTTTCTGTGTAAATGGTTTTAATTAGTCCAGGGGATGCTAGTGGTAAAGAACCTACCTACCAATGCAGGAGACATAAGAGACGCAGATTGGACCCCTGGGTTGGGAAGATCCCCTGGAGGAGGGCATGGCAACCCACTCCAGTATTCTTGCCTTGAGAATCCCATGGACAGAGGAGCCGGGCAGGCTACATCCCATGGGGCTGCAAAGAGTAGGACACGACTGAAGTGACTTAGCATGCACAGGTTTAGGATAAATTATTATGGTATTCTATCATAGTCCCTATAATATGAATAAATACATCTAAGACAGGTATACTCTACTACAACTGAAGCCACAGTTAAAAAATTTCATGATGAGAAAGCAACACATTTGGCAGTGATACTGAAGAACATATAATTTGATTTTTGCCTCAGTATTTCAGCCCCCAAAACTCCTAAGGAAAGCTCACATTTGAGAAAGCTGGCCTATTACTCTACAAAAAGGTAAAAGATTCATCAGGTTGCTGAACGGACCCATCAGTTCTCTTCATTGTCTTCCGTGGAAATCAGAATATTGCTTGGACTTTTATAGTTACTAGGATGGCTTCAAAATTTAGCTTAATTCTTGATGACCTTTTATCCCCTGGTAGATGCTCACCACACCCCTTAATTTCTCCCCTTTAGCAATGTCACTGGAGTTGTCAGCTCCAATGATTGCTTTCCACATTTCTTCACTAACTTTTACAAACCTTTTTTTATACGGTGCACCCAAACTCACGTGACTTCCAGCTCAGCTCCTACATTTCCTGGCAGTTCACTGTTGACTGGGCACAGGGCAGGGAGCTCCCCCGTTCCCTCCCCCATGTCCCTATCAGCTCTCAAGTCGCCTGCAAAATGATGAAGGAAATTGATGCTTTTAGAGCATAAGGTAGAATGTGCCTGCAGGCTTCTTTGGACTTTGCCTTTGCTTTTGATGTGTAACATGTGAACAACATAGAAACAGTGTGTCTGCTTCTAATTTTAACCTCAAGGCAAACCCCCTAGCCCCTTTCCCAGTAAGCCTGCCGCCCTTCGGCCCACCCTGCGATCAGAAAGGTCTCTAGCCTGGTGCAGCTCCCCGGACGTCAGCAAAGGGAGTCAGAGCAGAAACTGTCAGGGTGGGTCTCAGATGCTAACATGAGATGTCCTCCAAGACCCTGAAAGTGGGGAGAGACTTTGAGCTAACGGAGTGCCGTGTGCCAGGCAGATGTGAAGAAAACAAAAGACAGTGACATCTGAATTATTATGAATAGCATTAACTATTGTGTAAGTAGCTCCTGCCACTGACATTCTGAGTTAACTGTCAGGACACCTGAGATGAGAAGCATCGTCAAGGTAAGAGGGATGCTCAGGGATATCAATTCTTTTTCCAGAATTTTCTGGAGGGCTGCTTAACACAAAGCAAAAATCCGTCAGATGTTACAGAAAACCTGAATGAACTTTTGGCTGAACCAATACAATAATCAGTTTAAAGACCTCAAAGAAATTTCGTGCTTGGAGGGGCACTTTCCACTCTTCCACTTGGTTCCTGTGGACAGGCAGATCGGTCTCTTCTGCTCCTAAAGGGACCTGGCTGAGACATTTGAGAAGCTCAGGATCCCATATCTCCACAGGAGCCCTGAGACATTGATCCAGCAGGGCTGACCATCGGAGGCTCAGAGAATTTCAGCAATTTGTGGGCTTTGGATAATTGAGCTGAGCTCCAGCTCCTGCTCTGACCTGCAGTCTGAGAAGGAATTTCATCTCCTTATTATTGTTGTTCAGTCACTCAGTTGTGTCTGACTCTTTGTGACCCCATGGACTACAGCACGCCAGGCCTCCCTGTCCTTCACCATCTCCTGGAGTTTGCCCAGGTTCATGTCCATTGAGTCGGTGATACCATCTAACCGTCTCATCCTCTGCAGCCCTCTTCTCTTCTTTCCTCTTCTTCCACCTCCCTGAAAGGGAAAGTGCAAGTGAAAGAGCAAGTCACTCAGTCCTGTCCACCGACTCTTTGCGACACCATGGACTCTACAGTCCATGGGATCCTCCAGACCAGAATATTGGAGTGGGTAGCCCTTCTCTTCTCCAGGGGATCTTCCCAACCCAGGGATCGAACCCAGGTCTCCCACATTGCAAGGGGATTCTTCACCAGCTGAGCCACAAGGTAAGCTCAAGAATACTGGAGTCCTCCTCTCCAAATCTGCTTAAATCTCCCAAGGACTGCTGAGTAGGTATTACTGGAGTGGGTTGCCATTTCCTTCTCCAGGGGATCTTCCCGACCAAGAGATTGAACCCACATCTCCTACATCAGGAGGCAGATTCTGATCCACCCAGGAAGCCCCCAAACTTGTTTAAATTTCATAAGAACTCCTGAGTAGGTATTATAATCATTTTATAAGAGGGAAACCAAGGCTTGGGGATGAGTAACCCCCTCAGAGAGGTAGCAGGTGCCAGACATAAGTCAAACTCAGGTTTCTGGATTCCCAGGATGAGGATTTTTCTACTTCACTCTGCAGCCACACAGACCTGACACCAACTACAGCTTCTTCAGTGCTCAGCCTGGAGACACAGATCCTTGTCAACTGATCAGACATAATTCTCATGTTAGTAGTCATAATAATGAATATCAGTAGGGTGCTTTACATTTTGCAAAATTCTTTTTTGTGTCTATTTGTTCATTCAATCTCCCAAATAACCTCTGGCAAAATATTTCTATGAACCCATTTAAGAAATAGTTGGAGGAATTAACCTCTATTTGGCTTCTGCTGGGCACCAGTACTAACCTTTTATGATATATCACCTCATTTTATATTCATAATCTCATCACATTGTCATTATGATTGTCATCTTTTGAGAAAATTGAGACTCAAAGCAGTTTATCATCATCTGTGGATCTAGGAAATGTAGTAAAACTAAAATCTAGTAAGAAGGAGGAAAACTGTAAAGCAGTGATCAATGTCTTTCTTATGAAATGTCGTTGTTGTTGTTTAGTCTCCAAGCAGTGTCTGACTCTGTGAGTCCCATGGGCTGTAGCCCATTAGGCTCTTCCGTCCATGGAATTCTCTAGGGACGAATACTGGGTATACCTTCTCCAGGGTATCTTCCCAACTCAGGGACTGGACCCACATCTCCTGCACTGAGGGCAGATTCTTTTCCACGGAGCCACCAGGGAAGCCCCTTCTTACTCTATGCTTGTCTCACAGTAGGGTTCTGGTGAAGCCTATTCCTCTGCCTTGCTCAGTTCCCACGGAGGCGCCTGAAACAAAAGGTGCATCTCTGCTCAGTAGACACAGGATGTCTCCTTCCTGTTACTCGTGGGGGAGCACTAGAAAGTTTTCCTGCTAGGATTGCTTGCTCACGAGTAGCGTTCTTGCTCTCTCCCCGCTTGGCATAATCTCTCCAGGATACTCAATTATAATGGGCTCTATGTGTCTCCAGGTGCTAACTACCATGAATAAATTTTTGCTTCCTGTATTTCAGGCAATGGAATTAAGTATGGGGGAGATTGACAGAGAGAATGGGAAAGGTGTTTGGGAACTGGACGATTCCTTGTGAGCCCAAAGCACAGCACGTAGGCTGAGAATCCCAGGAGTTTGTCTGCCCTGTGACCTGGTCATTGGCTGGACATCGGATGATGTAGTTTTTGATTAAAGGTAATGTGTCTAAAGGGCCAAAGTCTATCCCATTTCCTCAGCCTTATGCACCCTTTCTGGGAAGAGGCAAATATTGTCAAAAAAAGTAGACCATGAACACTCGACACTTTGATTCAACTGGAAAGGGACAATTTAAGTCAGGTAAGGACAGCTGCAGGAAAAATTGCGGTGTCCGACTCACTGAGGCAGTCTTTCAGCTGTTGCTCTTGAGTCACTCAGTCATGTCCAACTCTTTGCAATCCCATTGGACTGTAGCCCTCCAGGCTCCTCTGTCCGTGGAATTTTTCAGGCAAGAATACTGAAGTGAGTTGCCATTTCTTTCTCCAGGGGAATCTTCCCAACCCAGGGATCAAACCCATGTTTCTGCCTGGCAGGCAGATTCTTTGCCACTGAGAGACCTGGGAAGCCCCCCAATCTTGTAGCAATGTGTCGTTCAGCGTGTTTAGTTCATAGGATTGCAAAGAGTCAGACATGACTGAAGCATCTTAGCATGCATGCTGTATCTATGGAGAGAACCCAGTCATGATCTAAATTTAGTGTTCTGGGGAGGGAGAAAATTTTCAAGGAAAGTAGAGATTGAAAGATGAAAGAGGTTACAGGAAAATGAGAATGTCTTAGAAAAAAGAAAGGAAAGATTTTAAGATAAAATTGATGGTCAAGTTCTTTAGCAGCCTCCATGCTGGTGTCAGGATGGGATGGCCTTTATTTCCCAGCCTCTAGCTCTCCACGCTCGTTAGCTCCTCACCCCTGCCCCTGCCAGTAGTCTCAAAAAAGAGGGGGCGGGCTGGGCTGACTCCTGTCCAAAGGCTGACTTCCCGGGCTGACAGCCCGTGGGCAAGAGCTTTTATAGACAGAGGGAGGGGCCTCCGTGCAGAAGCAGCACAGGCAGCTCTGACAGTCATCTTGAACTTGGTTATTGGCGGTCTGATCAGGATCCTCTTGATTGTTTTCGGTGCAGCGAGTCTTCAGTTCCAGGGTTGGTTTGTTCTCATTTTCTTTGAGGCCAGTTCTCAGAATTGAGGCAGCATAGGGTCACAAAGAGTTGGACACGACTAAAGTGGCTTAGCATGTCATGGCTACAGACTGATCATCAGGTAGGTAACTTCTCCACCTGGTGTGCCTTCAGTGTCTATAAGACAGCTCGGAAGACGTGGCCTGCAATATTAGCTGTAAGCCTTGAGAAGGAACTAAAGGTCTTGACTATGCTTAATGACTATACTATTACTATTATTTGGCCTCCTTTGACTGTTTTCCTTCATTTCCTCATTTTCTCACTTCTCTGATTAAATTTATTTTTTGAGTAAAGTTTTTCCACAGACAAAAGGAAGCTGAGGACTTGGGAGTGATGCTGTGTTTCACAATCACGTTCTTTAACTTTGTATCCACTCTGCCATCTACTAGTTTTTTGGACTCAACTGCCATTATTTGGCAACCCACTCCAGTGTTCTTACCTGGAGAATCTCAGCAACGGAGGCTGCTGAGTATGGGGTCACACAGAGTCAGACACGACTGAAGTGACTTAGCAGCAACAGCCATTATTTTCTAAATCAAATGTGGTCTTTTGCTTCGGTGCCAATATAACACTTAAACATGTGACCTACGTACAATTTTTTTTGTCATCAAAAGTCCACTTTATTACAGTGCTCTAGTGTTGCCTTGAGGTATAAATGTTGTAAGACAGCACATAGGTCGAGAATTTTTCCATAAGTCATTTACATGCCTTGGTGCTGGGCATTCTATGGAACTGTTTGTTTCTTGAGTGGAAGTGCCCAATTTCAAAGAAGCCTCACACAGCAGAACTCAAATATCCCATACTTGACCACAAAAGCACGCTTACTCTTACAGTCAGGAGACAGGGCAAGACGGGGGTCCTTGTTCTCAGTGTCTCTAGTCTCTAGTTGGTGTCCATTCACCTTCTGCATGAAAATCCTCCTGGAATGGGACTTGGTCTGTTTCCAGAGAAGCAAGTCTCAGTCAGTGCTGTTTCTAAACCAGGGAGCCAAATCTTCCAACAGTTTTTGATGGGCAGGTAGGTTTATCTGACCCTCAGGATGGACTGTTTTTGAAACTGACATTATCCAGCCTCTCAGTTCAGTTCTGTTGCTCAGTCATGTCTGACTTGGCGACCCCATGGACTACAGCATACCAGGCCTCCCTGTCTTTCACCAGCTCCTGGAGTTCACGCAAACTCATGTCCATCGAGTCGGTGATGCCATCTACCCATCTCATCCTCTGTCGTCCCCTTCTCCTCCTGCCTTCAATCTTTCCCAGGTCTTTTCCAAGGAGTCAGTTCTTCACATCAGGTAGCCAAAGTATTAGAGTTTCAGCTTCAACATCAGTCCTTCCAATGAATATTGAGGACTGATTTCCTTTAGGATTGACTGGTTTGATCTCCTTGCAGTCCAAGGGACTCTAAAAAGTCTTCTCCAACACCACTTTTCAAAAGCATCAATTCTTTGGCACTCAGCTTCCTTTATAGTCCAACTCTCATATCCATACATGACTACTGGAAAAAACCATAGCTTTGACTAGACGGACCTTTGTCAGCAAAGTAATGTGTCTACTTTTTAGTATGCTATCTAGGTTGGTCATATCTTTTCTTCCAAGGAGTAAGCATCTTTTAATTTCATGGGTGCAGTCACCATCTGCAGTGATTTTTGGAGCCCCCCAAAATAAAGTATCTCACTGTTTCTAGTGTTTCCCCATCTATTTGCCATGAAGTGATGGGACCAGATACCATGATGTTAGTTTTCTGAACATTGAGTTTTAAGCCAAATTTTTCACTTTCGTCTTTCACTTTCATTAAGAGGCTCTTTAGTTCTTCGCTTTCTGTCATAAGGGTGGTGTCCTCTGCATATCTGAGGTTATTGATATTTCTCCCAGCAATCTTGATTCCAGCTTGTTCTTCATCCAGCCTGGCATTTTGCATGATGTACTCTGCATATAAGTTAAATAAGCAGGGTGACAATATACAGCCTTGACGTACTCCTTTCCCAATTTGTAACCAGTCTGTTGTTCCATGTCCAGTTCTAACTGTTTCTTCTTGACCTGCACACAAATTTCTCAGGAGGCAGGTAATGTGGTCTGGTATTCCCATCTCTTGAAGAATTTTCCATAGGTTGTTGTGATCCACACAGTCAGAGGCTTTGATGCTGCTTAAGATTTTGCTATGTTTGCTCCAGTCTTGGGTGCTTACTTTACCTCTTATGTTTGTTCAGCATTTATGGCCTGGCATGGAATGCAATGAATAAGGAATAAAGAGGACTGTAAAAATGTCATTGGTGATCATGAATAATATAATTTTAGGAAAGTGGAGGGATTAGAAATACGAAAAAGTCTTGATTTGTATCACATTATAGGTCATCTTAATAGAAAGATTAGAAAAAGGATGGAAAGTGATACTGTATATTCTTCTTTACAGAAAAATAGCCAGAAGTAGTGGGGTGATTTGCTACATTTGTAGTCAGAATAAAAAAGCATGTAATAAATACTTTTTTTTCCCCCCAGAAACTCGAAAGTAGAAGGTGGGTATAGCAGCCAGCAAAAGAAGAAGAAAGAATTTATTGCAACTTGTCACATGAGAGACACATAATACACAGTGTGGTCATGATTGAACAAGCTGCCCTCATTGTAAAGCCAACCACACATGATGTGTAATGGATAATTAAATCTTCTAGGAATCAGAACACAAATACACCCGTCCCCAGCGTTACATTGTCATCCTGCAAGAGCATTCAGTGAAGTTGTGAGGCTGCTCCATGGGCAACAGTTGACCTGGAAACCAGGACTCAGACAGCACGATCTGGTGAATTGAGATTTAAACTTGGGGCTGGGTTGAAAAGAGGGTGGATCAGAAAGTCAGAGGTCCAGCACTGTAGAAAGTCAAAGCTACATAATTTCTCAAAAGCCCAAGCCCATGTGCAGTTTGCGGGTCGGAAATACTCATTCGTATCTTACTCTGGCAGCAGGCAACACTTGATACCTGATAGAGGATGGCCTCAAACTTGGGGACTCAGAGTGGGCATGAGGGAGTTTTATCTTCATCAGTTTTATTTACTTCAGTCTCCAATGGAGGGCTTCCCAGGTGGCCCTAGTGGTAAAGAACCCACCTGCCAATGCAGGAGTCAGAAGAGACACGGGTTCAATCCCTGGGTTGGGAAGATTCCCCTGGAGGGGGGCATAGCAACCCACTCCAGTATTCTTGCCTGGGAAATCCCATGGACAGAGGAGCCTGGTGGGCTACAGCCCACAGGGTCACAAAGAGTCAGACACGACTGAAGTGACAGCATGCACACCAGTGAAGGAGAGACACAGAGACGCGATACCTGCCTTACGTACCTAAGCGCTCAGTACAAAAATGATTTCAAATATGAGCATTCATTAGCCTTTGCTGTTGCTGAGTCACAAGGTCCTGTCTGACTCTTGCGACCCTATGGACCGTAGCCCATCAGGCTCCTCTGTCCATGGGTTTCTCCAGGCAAGGATACTGGAGTGGGTTGCCATGCCCTTTTCCAAGGGTTCTTCCCAACCTCTACTTCCAGGGAATTTTTATAGCAATGTCCCATATGAAGAGATTCACTCTCCTCAAGCCTAATTAATTATGTTTTCTCCTATCAGCTATTTTAAGTGAAGGCATGTTAGGTAAAGTAACCATCTATCATATGATGAAGGGCCACATACTAACGAGATCTTATTTTTCCCATTTTTTGGAGCTCTGGCTCATCTTCATGTGAGGATGAAAGATATTAAGTAATTTTTTCAAAGTTATTCTACAGTAAATGGTAAATTTTTAAAAGAAACTTTTTTATTTTCTCACTTGAAAGGCCACAAATAATTTCAGATTTAGCAGTCTGCCTTCAAAGCATCTTGGCAAAGGAAAGTTCATTTAGCTCTCAAGGTTCTGCCTTCAATCTTTCCCAGCATCAGGGTCTTTTCCAATGAATTAGCTAGGTACATATATATATATGTCTGGAGAAGGCAATGGCCACCCACTCCAGTACTCTTGCCTGGAAAATCCCATGGACGGAGGAGCCTGGTGGGCTGCAGTCCATGGGGTCGCAAAGAGTCAGACACGACTGAGTGACTTCACTTTCACTTTTCCCTTTCATGCATTGGAGAAGGAAATGGCAACCCACTCCAGTGTTCTTGCCTGGAGAATCCCAGGGATGGGGGAGCCTGGTGGGCTGCCGTTTATGGGGTCGCACAGAGTTGGACACGACTGAAGTGACTTAGCAGCATATATATGTCCCCTCCCTCTTGAACCTCCAAAAACTTGCCTCTTTATCACAAATATTCTGCTTTCTTAACACTGAATTTTGATGTTTGAAAAATACTTTTATTTTGAAAAACTCTCCTAGTTAGTCACAGTCACTCAGTCATGTCTCTTTTTGACCCCATGGACTATAGCCCACGAGGCTCCTCTGTCCACGGGATTCTCCAAGTAAGAACACTGGAGTGGGTTGCCATGCCCTCTCCAGGGGATCTTCCTGACCCAAGGATAGAACCTATGTCTCCTGCATTGCAGGAGGATTCCTTACCACCTGAGCCAAAAATCTCTCCTGGATTTTAACAGTTAGCCTTGAAGTAGCTGTCTACTCTGTTCTTGGCAGTCTCCTGCCTCCTTTGGACCTACCTTCACTGAATGATCTTTTCTACAGAATACAAAGCTAATAAAGTTTCTCTTTATCTTTTAAAAAATTAACTAATCTTGTCATTGCTTTATCATCTGGGCTTGTTGCCGGCTCTCTCACATTGAAAATTACCCTCTTTATTAAAGCCCAGACAGAAAAATCCATTTCTCCATTTTTCTTTTTTTGAACGAATAGACTGTTAAGCTATTCCGTGTCCCATAATAGTTTACAGTCTTTGGGGTAAAGGAGTTCCCGCTTGCAACTTGCAAACCTGTTTCCACTTGCCATTTTAAAATTACTGTTGCCTTTGGAGGTGGGAGAATGTCTTCCTTTGTCAAAATGGCAACAGGAGGCACAAGTGACAATCCCGCTCCTTAAGACTGGGGACAGCACAAAGCTGTCAGTTTTAGAAATGACACCATGGCACAGCCTTTCTTTAAGGCGGCACTTTCATTTTTGACTCCTGCTGTTCCTGACAGTTGAAATGGCAGCAGGAGGCAGAAACTAAAGTAAGTTCTCTTGGCATTTGCCCTCGGGTGGAAATTAATAATAGAAGAAGCAGACCTGTGCTTCACAACAGCTTGTGTCAGATGTCACGCAATGGACTGTGACCAATCCCCTAATGAGGTGACCCAAACTGTCCATAACCGTCCAAACCTAGACTTCATTCTCAAACTTGCTTACAGTGTTAATCTGTGTCTTTAGACTTGTAGAGCATTTGATATCTTCTGGAAGATTATGTTCTACTTCAAGAAGTAGGCCAGAAATTGCAATCAGATTTCTCAAGAAACCCTAAATTATCTTGGCTGCATTGAATTTTATAAAGCGCACAGCATTATTATTTTCTTTTGAATTCAACAGGGTTTCTGATTGTGGATGAATTAACATGCACTTTTTTTTCATGTAATAGCCTCAAGAACTATCAGATAGCTCAGCTGATTCCAACCTAAGTATTAACTCTGTGGCTTTCTGGATTTATTGGTACCATATAGGCTTCCCTCACTTACTAGTTTATTTATGAGCCGCTGGATTTTATTGTATCTGTTCTTTGCCTGGTGCCTTCTGGTTCTGCACCATCAGCTCATTTGTATCGAATATTTGCAATTCCCTTCTTTGTGGATGGATGCTCTATTCCCAGGGCTTGGTATCTGGACATACAACAGAATTTAAACTATCCTCTCCCAAACCCCACTTTGCTAGTTGGGTTCCCACACTCAGATCTGGGAATAAGCCAGGGCCTTTAGCTGTGTGGTTATGTATGAGACGTACATTCTGTCTTTTTTGCTCAATAAATTTTCATATCAGTTCCTCTGATACTTGAAAAGGGAGTCAGCACGAACTTTATACTCTCGCATCTCCCCCATTCCTCCCCGATCGCTGCTGCGTCTTGATTTATTTGCACTTCCTTAACTTCATCTTGCATCTTTAGGTCTCCCAAATGCCTCTTTCTCGAACTTGATTACTTCTTGATTTTCTTCTTTCTCCATTTTGGTCCATTTTATTCAGGGTGTTTTCCTTCCTGAGGCAAGTAAATTGCCTTTTAACATTCCCCATTTCCTTTGGTTTTGTATTGATTATTGATTTCATATATTTCATTCCATCAACTTTGCAGTCTTTCAAAATTTATTTTATGTAAATTCTTGACCCATTTAATGTTACTTTGATGATAATTTGTTGGAGTCAGTAGTTTAGCTCTTTTACTATATATTCCTAATCTGTCATTCATATTATTATAATATAAACTGAGTGATGCTCCATTTTTTACCATTTCATGTTTAGAAACAAGCTTTTCTCCATAATCACAACATACTCATAAAATTTCTGTTTTGAAAAAATAGACCTAGATTGCCTTTGATATTTTGGTTTGTAGGCATACACAAATATGCTCTTAGGAATGTCATTAAAATATTCTTCTTGCCTATTTTTTGTCTTTGTGTATATTTGTGTGTGTGTGTATATATATATATATATATATATATGTATATATATATATATATGAGGAAAGGCAGTCTCGTTATTTGTTTTGATGCAGAAGTTCCAAAACTTGGTTGCGTACAAGCATCACCCAAAAGCTTTGGAAAGCTGTATTCCAAGAGACCCATTCCAGGCTTACAGATACGAATTTTTGGTAAAGATCCAGTCTATAGGAAAGATCCCTGCGTTTGTAACAAGCCCCACTGAGAATCTCAGATGGCTTAGTCAGCCTTTATCCTGAGACAAGTGTTCGGGGATAATTTCTAAGTGGTTTTCCATTTGGGACTAAGTGTGTTTAAATACCTGAGCCAAAGGAAAGAATGAAGGTGAGAAATATGCTTTTGTTTATGACATAACCCCATCATGATCTGTTATCTGGTTTTCAGCCTTTCCTGTGGGACTGTTATTTCTCTAAGGTCGGGGGCTGGCCCCTGCTCATCCCTGAAATCCTGTACCTGGCTTCCATCCTGACAGATGGAGACACTCGGCACAGATTTGTTTAATACAGGAACTGTCTGAACTACCTCTCTTCAAGGCATGAGGTTTTGAGAGAACCTGTCAAGACAGATCTGAAGGCAAGTTCCACTGAAAATACTAGATTATTAAAACAAGAGAGACCCCCTTTCTAGGCAAGCAGGAGGGAGTGAAAGGGACACATGACAGAAGTACCGAGGAGGGGGCAGGCAGATGCTGGAGGCGTACAAGAATGACTTCAGAAGAGTGGAAAGTTGACCTATAACAGGCAACTTCCTGCTAAGGTCACTGATCAAAATATCTCAGTGTGATGAATAATTCACTGTTGTCATAGAGTGCTACCCATGGTTACATCATCTTGTCTTTTGCCCACAAAAGTGAAGGTGAAAGTCACTCAGTCGTGTCTGACTCTTTGTGACCCCATGTACTATCCAGTCCATGGAGTTCTCCAGGCCAGAATACTGGAGTGGGTAGCCTTTCCCTTCTCCAGGGGATCTTCCCAACCCAGGGACTGAACCCAGGACTCCTGCATTGCAGGCGGATTCTGTACCAGCTGAACCACCAGGGAAGCCCAAGAATACTGGAGTGGGTAGTCTATGCCTTCTCCAGGGCATCTCCCCAACTCAGGAACTGAACCAGGGTCTCCTGCACTGCAGGCACATTCCACTTAGCTATAAGGGAAGCCCCACAAAAATGGAATTTGGTGAAATGAACATTTTTGCTGCTGCTGCTGCTGCTAAGTCACTTCAGTCGTGTCTGACTCTGTGCTACCCCATAGATGGCAGCCCTCCAGGCTCCCCCGTCCCTGGGATTCTCCAGGCAAGAATACTGGAGCGGGTTGCCATTTCCTTCTCTGAGGAGGATTTAAATTTTTGTATTTCTAGATAAAAGAAGAATAGGCAGTAATAGAAGGGGCTGGAAACATTGTAATATATGAAAGTTGATTTAGTTTCCTAGTTCCTGGGGCAGCGACTAGTGAGGTTTTCGTTGTGTGTGTATGTGTGTGAGAGATCTGTTCCACTTGTGTGGCAAATCAAACGTAATCGTTACAAGTTTCATATGTATTAGTATGAAATTAGTGCATGAGCCTCACAGTTTTCTCAGGAAAAAGTTCACTTCTAATCACCAAATTAGACCAAATCAATAACTGAGAACTCTCGTTAGTACACTGAAAGAAAACAAATTTCTTTCTGAAACAAAACCAATTTCAAGTTCTAGTATCTTTCGCCCCAACTTCAGATCTAGTTTGCAGTAGTGTCAGAAGTGTGCTGTATTTTAAGGATGCAGAGAAATCATTGCAACGAGGCAGTGTTTCCTGGAGGCATCTGTGATGGGCTTTCTCTCACTGGGTAGTAGTCCTGACATTAGGCAAAAGAGCAAAATAGAGGAAGCGTAATTGAGAGGTCTTCCCACCCACTGTTAAAATTCCAAATTATTAAACCTCCTTCAATGGATGAAATCTGAGCAGATGTGATGTATGCACCCGCAGGGTGGACGCTTTAACAGCCTGTGTGACCTCCGCTGTTTCTTCCTTTGCCTTAGTAACAGCCATGTTGCAGGGAGTGACTGACAGCTCTGCAACTTGCATGAGTCCAGAGGCTTAGATCCAGGAGTTTGTGGTGGGCACAGAGTTAGGGCAAGCAATCAACTTTGTTCTCCAAAGCCACTGAGACTGGGGCCTTTGGTTTCTGCATTGCTACTTTGATCATCGTGATTGATACAGGGGTTTGTGATTGATAAAAAGGTTTGGCAATTCACTAGTTGCTAGTGCAGAAAGTTTCAATAGATTTAGTTATTTAAGCAAATATGTTGTGTCCAAGTTATAAAACATATTGCAAAATTTGGCGGGGGGAGGATAAATTTGGAGTATGGTATTAACATGTACACATTACTGTATATAAAATGGATAAACAAGGGCAGGGAGATAGCACAGGGCACTATATTCAATATCTTATAATAACCTACAGTGGAAAGGAATCTGAAAAAGAATACATATACATATATCTGAATAACTTTGTTGTACACCTGAGACTAACAGAGCTTTGTATATCAACTATTCTTCAGTACAAAAAGAAAAAAAATACTGCAAAATTCAGTTACATAATATAAACCATTTGAAAGAAAAACATAATGTAAAAACTTATTCAGTGATTACAAAATGTAGGATCATTGAAGTTTAACATTCAGGGAGACTACAGGGTTCTATAATGACTGCCATGTGTAGTTAGAAACATACCCCAATGTGGTCTTCCCTTTGCAGGCATTTGGTGACTATGGAACTCACTGCCTTTCTGAGTCAGCAAATTGTATTGCTGAGAATTATAAACTGTTAGGCAGAACTTTCTTAAATTTGGAGAAAATTATTTTCCTGAAGGTTAAGTTCTACTCTAATGGGAAATAGTCTTCTGACTCAGCCAATTCTGCTGCTGGACAGCTATAATTGTTAGGTAGAACTTTTTATATATATTTAGCAAAATCTTTACTTTGCTACTTAATTCTGGCCAGTTCTACCCTAAAGAAAAGTTTCAGTTAAATCCATTCTGCTGTTCAGGTGGCAATTCTTAAAATATCTGGAGACAGCTATCATGTCCCCCCAAACTATCCTGTAGCCCTGAATATTCTGTTTCTTCAGCCATTCATTACAGGAAGCCCTCACCACACCTGAAGAAACTGAGCTCTCTCTGGCAGACAACCTAGTTTACAAACGTCTCTTTTAAGGTACAGCAAGAACATGTGACATGCCAAGAGTGTGGATTCAAGAATCCAATCATTATTCTTCTTGGGTATTATACTGCTGTTATTACAGTCTGGGATTAAATTAATTTTTTTTCAGTCCAGTTCAGTCATTCAGTCATGTCTGACTCTTTGTGACCCCATGAACCATAGCACGCCAGGCCTCCCTGTCCATCACCAACTCCGGAGTTCACCCAAACCCATGTCCATCGAGTTGGTGATGTCATCCAACCGTCTCATCCTCTGTTGTCTCCTTCTCCTCCTGCCCTTAATCTTTACCAGCAACAGGGTCTTTTCCAAAGAGTCAGCTCTTCACATCAGGTGACCAAAGTATTGGAGTTTCAGCATCAACATCAGTCCTTCCAGTGAACACCCAGGACCGATCTCCTTTAGGATGGACTGTTTGGATCTCTTTGCAGTCCAAGGGACTCTCAAGAGTCTTCTCCAACACCACAGTTCAAAACCATCAATTCTTCGGTGCTCAGCTTTCTTCACAATCCAACTCTCACATCCATACATGACTACTGGAAAAAATAGAGCCTTGACTAGATCGAACTTTGTTGACCAAGTAATGTCTCTGCTTTTTAATATGCTGTCTATGTTGGTCATAACTTTCCTTCCAAGGAGTAAGCGTCTTTTAATTTCATGGCTGCAATCACCATCTGCAGTGATTTTGGAGCCCAGAAAAATAAAGTCAGCCACTGTTTCCCCATTTATTTGCCATGAAGTGATGGGACCGGATGCCATGATCTTAGTTTTCTGAATGTTGAGCTTTAAGCCAACTTTTTCACTCTCCTCTTTCACTTTCCTCAAGAGGCTCTTGAGTTCTTCTTCACTTTCTGCCATAAGGGTGGTGTCATCTGCATATCTGAGGTTATTGATATTTCTCCCGGCAGTCTTGATTCCAGCTTGTGCTTCCTCCAGCTCAGCGTTTCTCATGATGTACTCTGCATATAAGTTAAATAAGCAGGGTGACAATATACAGCCTTGACATACTCCTTTTCCTCTTTGGAACCAGTCTGTTGTTCCATGTCCAGTTCTAACTGTTGCTCCTAACCTGCATACAGATTTCTCAGGAGGCAGGTCAGGTGGTCTGGTATTCCCAACTCTTTCAGAATTTTCCACAGCTTATTGTAAACCACACAGTCAAAGGCTTTGGCATAGTCAATAAAGTAGAAATAGATGTTTTTTTGGAACTCTCTTGCTTTTTCGATGATCCATCAGATGTTGGCAATTTGATATCTGGTTCCTCTGCCTTTTCTAAAACCAGCTTGAACATCAGGAAGTTCACGGTGCATGTATTGCTGAAGCCTGGCTTGGAGAATTTTGAGCATTACTTCACTAGTGTGTGAGATGAGTGCAATTGTGTGGTAGTTTGAGCATTCTTTGGCATTGCCTTTCTTTGGGATTGGTATGAAAACTGGCCTTTTCCAGTCCTGTGGCCACTGCTGAGTTTTCCAAATTTGCTGGCATATTGAGTGCAGCACTATCACAGCGTCATCTTTCAGGATTTGAAATAGCTCAACTGGTCTTCCATCACTTCCACTAGCTTTGTTTGTAGTGATGCTTCCTAAGTCCCATCCAATTGGATCATCTAAATCTCCCAGAATGTTTTCCTTACAATCTGTTATAAAACTGAAGTGTCATCTATCCTTTTATTATATAATGGAATTTTGGAAAACAACATAGAACTCTATATTTGTTTGTAAAAAGCTTTCAGATTTTTTAAAAAATAAACATTTAAATTATTTAAAGTAAACATTTCAGATCATTTTAAAGTAAGCATAAAGTAAAGTAAACTGAGTGAAAGTCGCTCAATGTGTCTGACTCTTTGGGACTCCATGGATTGTATCCTGCCAGGCTCCTATGCCTATGGGGATTCTCCAGGCTAGAATGGAGTGGGTAGCTGTTCCCTTCTCCAGGGAATATTCCCAACCCAGGGATTGAACCCAGGTCTCCTGCATTGCAGGCAGATTCTTTACCAGCTGAGCCACCAGGGAAGCCCAAGAACACTGGAATGGGTAGCCCTACCCTTCTCCAGGGGATCTTCCTTACCCAGGAATTGAACTGGGGTCTCCTGCATTGCAGGCAGTTTCTAAGCTACCAGGGAAGCCCAAGTAAATGTAACTTATATTAATTCCATAGTAAGGCAACTTATTAAGCACTTAAGTTTGTATATATGTTTATAAATTAATATTTTTGATTAGAGAAATATTTCTCCTTTTTCCTTCATTTCTTAGATTTCTTGGGATTACACATGGCTACAGTGTCCTAGCTATGCTGCATAACCCCTGACATACTTGTTTTAAATCTATCAAAGTTAATTATATCATTGGTAAATATTTGTGTGGATTTTTCATTCATAGAGGTTTTCCATTCCATGCATGTTACTTCCAAGAAAAATAAGCTAACTCAAATGAAATTATTTAAAAATATTAAGCATTATCAGTAGTAAAATGAATAACAAATGAAATGTTATATTACATATTATATGAAGAACAAAATCAGGCAAAAATAAACTATCATCTCTGTCATTAGGACAGTGATTACCCTTGGGTTGTGATGGTATAAGTGGACAGAGATTGCTTCGAGACATCTGATAAAGCTTTTTTTTTAAATTTAGGAAATAGATTTATGATTGGTGAAAAGTCATCCACCTGTATGCCTATACTGATACTGATAGCCACACAGTCGTGTCTGACTCTTTGCAACCCGTGGACTGTAGCCCGCTGGGCTCCTGTCTCCATGGAATTCTCCAGGTGAGAATACTGGTATGGGTTGCCATTCTCTTCTCCAGGGGACCTTCCCAACCCAGGGAGTGAGCCCAGGTCTTCTGCATTGCAGGCAGGTTCTTTACCATTTGAGCCACCAGAGAGACCAGGTATACCTGTGATGCATACTCTCTTCTGTGTGTATCTTATGCTCCAATAGAAAGTTTACATTAAAGATGGTGAATGTTTTCTTATTGGGAATTATAATTGTATTTCTCTAGACTATTAAATCCATTCAGCAAACTGTTTTATTTTTTATTTATTTATTTTTTTAATTTTTTTATTTTTTAAATTTTAAAATCTTCAATTCTTACATGTGTTCCCAAACATGAACCCCCCTCCCACCTCCCTCCCCATAACATCTTTCTGGGTCATCCCCATGCACCAGCCCCAAGCATGCTGTATCCTGCGTCAGACATAGACTGGCGATTCCATTCTTACATGATAGTATACATGATAGAATGCCATTCTCCCAAATCATCCCACCCTCTCCCTCTCCCTCTGAGTCCAAAAGTCCGTTATACACATCTGTGTCTTTTTTCCTGTCTTGCATACAGGGTCGCCATTGCGATCTTCCTAAATTCCATATATATGTGTTAGTATACTGTATTGGTGTTTTTCTTTCTGGCTTACTTCACTCTGTATAATCGGCTCCAGTTTCATCCATCTCATCAGAACTGATTCAAATGAATTCTTTTTAATGGCTGAGTAATACTCCATTGTGTATATGTACCACAGCTTTCTTATCCATTCATCTGCTGATGGACATCTAGGTTGTTTCCATGTCCTGGCTATTATAAACAGTGCTGCGATGAACATTGGGGTACATGTGTCTCTTTCAATTCTGGTTTCCTCGGTGTGTATGCCCAGAAGTGGGATTGCTGGGCCATAAGGCAGTTCTATTTGCAAATTTTTAAGGAATCTCCACACTGTTCTCCATAGTGGCTGTACTAGTTTGCATTCCCACCACCAGTGTAGGAGGGTTCCCTTTTCTCCACACCCTCTCCAGCATTTATTGCTTGCAGATTTTTGGACCACAGCCATTCTGACTGGTGTGAAGTGGTACCTCATTGTGGTTTTGATTTGCATTTCTCTAATAATGCGTGATGTTGAGCATCTTTTCATGTGTTTGTTAGCCATCCATATGTCTTCTTTGGAGAAATGTCTATTTAGTTCTTTGGCACATTTTTTGATTGGGTCGTTTATTTTTCTGGAATTGAGCTGCATAAGTTGCTTGTATATTTTTGAGATTAGTTGTTTGTCAGTTGCTTCATTTGCTATTATTTTCTCCCATTCCAAAGGCTGTCTTTTCACCTTGCTTATATTTTCCTTTGTTGTGCAGAAGCTTTTAATTTTAATTAGATCCCATTTATTTATTTTTGCTTTTATTTCCAGAATTCTGGGAGGTGGATCATAGAGGATCCTGCTGTGATTTATGTCTGAGAGTGTTTTGCCTATGTTCTCCTCTAGGAGTTTTATAGTTTCTGGTCTTACATTTAGATCTTTAATCCATTTTGAGTTTATTTTTGTGTGCGGTGTTAGAAAGTGATCTAGTTTCATTCTTTTACAAGTGGTTGACCAGTTTTCCCAGCACCATTTGTTAAAGAGATTGTCTTTACTCCACTGTATATTCTTGCCTCCTTTGTCAAAGAGAAGGTGTCCATAGGTGTGTGGATTTATCTCTGGGCTTTCTATTTTGTTCCATTGATCTATATGTCTGTCTTTGTGCCAGTACCATACTGTCTTGATGACTGTGGCTTTGTAGTAGAGCCTGAAGTCAGGCAAGTTGATTCCTCCAGTTCCATTCTTCTTTCTCAAGATTGCTTTGGCTATTCGAGGTGTTTTGTATTTCCATACAAATCTTGAAATTATTTGTTCTAGTTCTGTGAAAAATGTGGCTGGTAGCTTGACAGGGATTGCATTGAATTTGTAAATTGCTTTGGTAGTATACTCATTTTCACTATATTGATTCTTCCGATCCATGAACATGGTATATTTCTCCATCTATTAGTGTCCTCTTTGATTTCTTTCATCAGTGCTTTATAGTTTTCTATATATAGGTCTTTAGTTTCTTTAGGTAGATATATTCCTAAGTATTTTATTCTTTTCGTTGCAATGGTGAATGGAATTGTTTCCTTAATTTCTTGTTCTTCTTTCTCATTATTCGTGTATAGGAATGCAAGGGATTTCTGTGTGTTGATTTTATATCCTGCAACTTTACTATATTCATTGATGAGCTCTAGTAATTTTCTGGTGGAGTCTTTAGGGTTTTCCATGTAGAGGATCATGTCATCTGCAAACAGTGAGAGTTTTACTTCTTCTTTTCCAATTTGGATTCCTTTTATTTCTTTTTCTGCTCTGATTTCTGTGGCCAAAACTTCCAGAACTATGTTGAATAGTAGCGGTGAAAGTGGACACCCTTGTCTTGTTCCTGACTTTAGGGGAAATGCTTTTAATTTTTCACCATTGAGGATAACGTAGCAAACTGTTTTAAAGGTAAAACTATTTTCACAGTTTAATGAAAGATTATTTCATCAACACTGTTGTCCTTATTTTGATCATAGTTTAGAGAAGCATGTTAAACCTATTAAACCACATTAAACTGTATTTTAAATCATGCTTTCAACCATAAAGCATATTAAACCACATTAAACTTAGAGAGCATATTAAAAAGCAGAGACATTACCTTATCAATAAAGGTCTGTCTAGCCAAAGCTCTTGTTTTTCCAGTAGTCATGTACAGATGCAGAAGTTGGACTATAAAGAAAGCTGAGCACTGAACAATTGATGGTTTTGAACTGTGGTGTTGAGAGTCCCTTGGACTGCAAGGAGATCCAACCAGTCCATCCTAAAGGAGATCAGTCCTGAATATACATTGGAAGGACTGATGCTGAAGCTGAAACTCCAATACTTTGACCACCTGATGCAAAGAACTGACTCATTGGAAAAACCTCTGATGCTGGGAAAGATTGAAGGCGTGAGGAGAAGGGGACAACAGAGGATGAGACTGCTGGATGTCATCACTGACTCAATAGACCTGAGTTTGAGCAAGCTCCGGGAGCTGGTGATGGACAGGGAGGCCTGGAGTGCTGCAGTCCATGGGGTCACAAAGAGTCGGACATGACTGAGCGACTGAACTGATCTAGAGAAGCATTGTGGAATTACTACAGTTTCGCCACTGCCAAAATATTGCGTCTGTAACAAATGTCCCTTCCATGGGAGTTTTCAAGTAGGGCGGTACCAAATGGAGCCAGGATTGCTTTTGGAAATCGGTTGCGACTGAGGAGTAAGACCTCTTCACCCTCCCTTGCCACCACCGCCAATGCTCCTTCATGCTACAAGAACAACATTTTTTCACACAACCTGTTAGAGACTGCTCTATTTCTTTATTCTATTGGCTTTAGGCCTTGCCTGCTGTTTTCATATATCTCTACTGAAATCTGTTGAAAGTGGCAGAATGTGCCCATTAGAAACAATTTATTGCCACTTTGTTTGAAGACGTTGGACCAAACCATAATTAATAGTGACTTAAAGGGGATGGAGTCAGTAGTGCCAGTGACTAGAGGTAGAAAAAAACCAATAAAGAGAAGCCATGAGACACAACAGAAGAAGCAGAGGACATTAAATTAAAGAAAGTAGAAAGGAAAAAGAACTGAGGAGGAAATGGGAAATGATGGGATCTAAAGTCAGTGGGACGAAAAGAGAAAAAAAGTGAACACGTTCTCCCTTCCCCTCTCCCTCCCAGTCCTACCCTCCCACCCTTACCCATCCTCATCCCACCAGAGTGTCCCTTTCCTGGACTTAGTTTGAAATCAGCCTGGTGCTAATAGATATCTTCTCTACATTGCTCACTCAGGAAATCCTGTTTTTTTGTCTTTTCTTTTAAACTACTTTAATTCTTTTCATGAACATTTTTTGAGAACCAGGAGCCTGCTTGGCTCTGAGGCTATCAGGGAAATAGAGCACAGAAGATCTGCTTTGGGTGATCTGTGGCTTCAATTACCCTGACCCCTGATGCTGCAGTCAGGATCCTATCCCTTAGTGTTCTCCTCTCAAGATCATCCAATCGGGTTGCTATTACCGTTGAAAATTTATGAGGTTCTAAAACTAAGTCCAGTCTTTCAAACTTCTCTTTGTGTTTGGGTGTTTCATTTTATAAATGTATATATTTAGAGTTTAGTTTGCAGATATACCGATATATGGCTTCCCAAGGTGGCTCAATGGTAAAGAAGCCGCCTGCCAAGGCAGGAGGTTTGGGTTCATCCCCTGGGTCAGGAAGATCCCCTGGAAAAGGAAATGACAACCCACTCCATTCTTGACTGGAGAATCTCATGGACAGAGGAGCCTGGCAGACTGCAGTCTATGGGGTCACAAAGAGTTGGATGCGTCAGAGCAGGCATGCATACTAATAAAACCATTACGTCTGTTTACTGTGATTGTTTTCAGTCTTTATTGTTCTGTTTTAAAGGTCAGTTTATAGAAAAACATTTCTTAAGTGCCTGCTTTCTGTCAGTGAGTTCCCGGAAAAGTAGGATTGTATAAACAAGTCATGCAATACGTTCCAAAAGAAGCATTAAAAAAAAAAAAAATCCAGTATCCTAGATAATTAATTCAGGAAATCATTGGTCAGGGAGCCTTGGTGGTGGTGGATCTTAGTTTAACTTTTCAAATGTTAAAATGATTGACTTTTTGTTTATTACATGTGACATTTGCAGATCCAGATAGCTTGAATTTTGCAGTCATAAAATTTCTTTGGTAGGGCAAATGCAGACAGTAGCCTAGTCTCATGGGATCAAGTAGAATTAGAAAATATTCACAAACAACTTTTAGAGTGCAAATAGAAGACTGTGGGGCTCACACGGCAGCTGCGCATGCGCCCACTGTGCGTGAGGCAGCGGGTTTTTCTAGTTAACTGACCCCTGCAAGCTCTTATTTTCGAAAGCAGAGTGGAGCTCTTTGGGAAGGTGTTATGAGGCCTTAAGTGTTGTTTCTGCTATTTTCAGGGTATCCCACATGATGTTCTGACTACTTTAGAGGCCTGGGCAGCCACACTCCGTTTATCATCATCAGAGTGAAAAGAAATCTGCACGTCACATCCCGTTAAGGGTCTTTGTTTCTTTTTCACATTGTGATTTCAGTTTCGATCAGAGTGAATATTTTCACTGCATTTTGATATGTAAAATTTCCACTAAAATAAACATTTTTTATCATAATCTAATGAGTTCAGTTCCATGGCAATAGACTTAAGACTTTAGAAATAGCTACCATTCAAATGGCCTGCTGTTAAGAGTGAATGATTAATAATTGTGAGCAATTAAATATGATCTCCTAACTATATTCTCTTACAAGGTTGACCTGCTTTCAAAACATTTTTTAAAAACTGAAGTGTAATTTACAGTGTTTTTAGTTTCAGGTGTACAGTGGAGTGATTTAGTTATATATCTTCTTTTTCAAATTCTTTTCCATTATAAGTTATTATAAGATATTGAATATAGTTCCCTATGTCATACAGTAGGTCCTTGTTTATTTTATATATTGTAGTATTTATATGTTAATCTTAAACTCCTAATTTATCCCTTTTCACCCCACCGCCCCCCCCACCCCCCCACAACACCAACCCTTGCCTTTGGTAACTGTAAGTTTGTTTTCTATGTCTGTGTGTCCATTTCTGCTTTGTAAATAAGTTCATTTGTATCATTTTTTAGATTCCACATATATGTCCTATGATATTTGTCCTTGTCTTACTTCACTTAATGTAATAATCTCTAGGTTCATCCATGCTGCAAATGACATTATTTTGTTCTTTTTTACGTGGCTGACATTTTAAAGCAGATGGGATCAGTTGCAAACCAAACTTCTTTTGTTAAAGGCTCTATCAATACCATGGCTTCCCAGGTGCTTAGTGGTAAAGAATCCACCTGAGAATGCAGGAGCTACAGGCAATGTGGTTTTGATTCCTTGATGGGAAAAATCCAGTGGAGGAGGAGATGGCAACACACTCCAGTATTCTTGCCTAGAAAATTTCATGGACAGAGGAGCCGAGCAGAGTACAGTCCCTAGGGTTGCAAAGAGTCGGACATGAATGAGTGACTGAGCGTGCATGCTATTGGTGTTCAGAGCCTAGTAAACTCTGAAGAGAAAACCCAGGCACAATTATTGGCGGAGGCACTACATTTCCTGTACAATTCTACAGCTAGGGTAAAGTACACAATACCCTTTCTCAAGCAAAAAGAAAAATACAAGGGGCTATATACTTAATCGATTAACTCTGTGGCATAAGTGTACTTGCTTGAGGGTTTCAGAGCAGGAAGAACCATGAAGGCTGGATGAAGATACGGTCCATATGGGTTTGGGCAGATGTGGACCAGTGGGAGAAAGCAGGAAGGAAAGATATTTCCGGCAGGTCTGGAAGCTTGGATTTGAATGTGAGTCCTTGAGGAGGCTCTTGGTATGTGATGCATTGCAGAAGGAGTGAAGGTTAGATTGGCTGCGAGGGTCAGATGATCAAAAACGTTGAAGGCCATGAAGACCAACGTAAGCAGGAAGAAACAGCGATGGGCAGGAAAATAAATTCATTTAATGGTCATTCACTACAAACAATAACAGGCCACACTTATCATACCTTAGGTACCAAACACCATTCTAAAATGCTTATATAATTTATATAATCCTCAGACCAACCTTGTGAGTTATTTTATTTTATTTTATTTTTTTTTTTTTAATTTTATTTATTTTTTTATTTTTTAAATTTAAAAATCTTTAATTTTTACATGCGTTCCCAAACATGAACCCCCCTCCCACCTCCCTCCCCATAACATCTCTCTGGGTCATCCCCATGCACCAGCCCCAAGCATGCTGTATCCTGCATCAGACATAGACTGGCGATTCAATTCTTACATGATAGTATACATGTTAGAATGTCACTCTCCCAAATCATCCCACCCTCTCCCTCCCTCTGAGTCCAAAAGTCCATTACACACATCTGTGTCTCTTTCCCTGTCTTGCATACAGGGTCGTCATTGCCATCTTCCTAAATTCCATATATATGTGTTAGTATACTGTATTGGTGTTTTTCTTTCTGGCTTACTTCACTCTGTATAATCAGCTCCAGTTTCATCCATCTCATCAGAACTGATTCAAATGAATTCTTTTTAACGGCTGAGTAATACTCCATTGTGTATCTGTACCACAGCTTTCTTATCCATTCATCTGCTGATGGACATCTAGGTTGTTTCCATGTCCTAGCTATTATAAACAGTGCTGCGATGAACATTTGGGTACATGTGTCTCTTTCAATTCTGGTTTCCTCGGTGTGTATGCCCAGAAGTGGGATTGCTGGGTCATAAGGTAGTTCTATTTGCAATTTTTTAAGGAATCTCCACACTGTTCTCCATAGTGGCTGTACTAGTTTGCATTCCCACCACCAGTGTAGGAGGGTTCCCTTTTCTCTACACCCTCTCCAGCATTTATTGCTTGCAGATTTTTGGATCACAGCCATTCTGACTGGTGTGAAGTGGTACCTCATTGTGGTTTTGATTTGCATTTCTCTGATAATGAGTGATGTTGAGCATCTTTTCATGTGTTTGTTAGCCATCCGTATGTCTTCTTTGGAGAAATGTCTATTTAGTTCTTTGGCCCATTTTTTGATTGGGTCGTTTATTTTTCTGGAATTGAGCTGCATAAGTTGCTTGTATATTTTTGAGATTAGTTGTTTGTCAGTTGCTTCATTTGCTATTATTTTCTCCCATTCCAAAGGCTGTCTTTTCACCTTGCTTATATTTTCCTTTGTTGTGCAGAAGCTTTTAATTTTAATTAGATCCCATTTGTTTATTTTTGCTTTTATTTCCAGAATTCTGGGAGGTGGATCATAGAGGATCCTGCTGTGATTTATGTCTGAGAGTGTTTTGCCTATGTTCTCCTCTAGGAGTTTTATAGTTTCTGGTCTTACATTTAGATCTTTAATCCATTTTGAGTTTATTTTTGTGTGCGGTGTTAGAAAGTGATCTAGTTTCATTCTTTTACAAGTGGTTGACCAGTTTTCCCAGCACCATTTGTTAAAGAGATTGTCTTTACTCCATTGTATATTCTTACCTCCTTTGTCAAAGAGAAGGTGTCCATATGTGTGTGGATTTATCTCTGGGCTTTCTATTTTGTTCCATTGATCTATATGTCTGTCTTTGTGCCAGTACCATACTGTCTTGATGACTGTGGCTTTGTAGTAGAGCCTGAAGTCAGGCAAGTTGATTCCTCCAGTTCCATTCTTCTTTCTCAAGATTGCTTTGGCTATTCGAGGTGTTTTGTATTTCCATACAAATCTTGAAATTATTTGTTCTAGTTCTGTGAAAAATGTGGCTGGTAGCTTGATAGGGATTGCATTGAATTTGTAAATTGCTTTGGGTAGTATACTCATGTTCACTATATTGATTCTTCTGATCCATGAACATGGTATATTTCTCCATCTATTAGTGTCCTCTTTGATTTCTTTCATCAGTGTTTTATAGTTTTCTATATATAGGTCTTTAGTTTCTGTAGGTAGATATATTCCTAAGTATTTTATTCTTTTCGTTGCAATGGTGAATGGAATTGTTTCCTTAATTTCTTGTTCTTCTTTCTCATTATTCGTGTATAGGAATGCAAGGGATTTCTGTGTGTTGATTTTATATCCTGCAACTTTACTATATTCATTGATGAGCTCTAGTAATTTTCTGGTGGAGTCTTTAGGGTTTTCCATGTAGAGGATCATGTCATCTGCAAACAGTGAGAGTTTTACTTCTTCTTTTCCAATTTGGATTCCTTTTATTTCTTTTTCTGCTCTAATTGCTATGGCCAAAACTTCCAGAACTATGTTGAATAGTAGCGGTGAAAGTGGACACCCTTGTCTTGTTCCTGACTTTAGCGGAAATGCTTTCAATTTTTCACCATTGAGGATAATGTTTGCTGTGGGTTTGTCATAGATAGCTTTTATTATGTTGAGGTATGTTCCTTCTATTCCTGCTTTCTGGAGAGTTTTTATCATAAATGGATGTTGAATTTTGTCAAAGGCCTTCTCTGCATCTATTGAGATAATCATATGGTTTTTATTTTTCAATTTGTTAATGTGGTGAATTACATTGATTGATTTGCGGATATTGAAGAATCCTTGCATCCCTGGGATAAAGCCCACTTGGTCATGGTGTATGATCTTTTTAATGTGTTGTTGGATTCTGATTGCTAGTATTTTGTTGAGGATTTTTGCATCTATGTTCATCAGTGATATTGGCCTGTAGTTTTCTTTTTTTGTGACATCTTTGTCAGGTTTTGGTATTAGGGTGATGGTGGCCTCATAGAATGAGTTTGGAAGTTTCCCTTCCTCTGCAATTTTCTGGAAGAGTTTGAGGAGGATAGGTGTTAGCTCTTCTCGAAATTTTTGGTAGAATTCAGCTGTGAAGCCGTCTGGACCTGGGCTTTTGTTTGCTGGAAGATTTCTGATTACAGTTTCAATTTCCGTGCTTGTGATGGGTCTGTTAAGATTTTCTATTTCTTCCTGGTTCAGTTTTGGAAAATTGTACTTTTCTAAGAATTTGTCCATTTCTTCCACGTTGTCCATTTTATTGGCGCACAATTGCTGATAGTAGTCTCTTATGATCCTTTGTATTTCTGTGTTGTCTGTTGTGATCTCTCCATTTTCATTTCTAATTTTATTGATTTGTTTTTTCTCTCTTTGCTTCTTGATGAGTCTGGCTAATGGTTTGTCAATTTTATTTATCCTTTCAAAGAACCAGCTTTTGGCTTTGTTGATTTTTGCTATGGTCTCTTTTGTTTCTTTTGCATTTATTTCTGCCCTAATTTTTAAGATTTCTTTCCTTCTACTAACTCTGGGGTTCTCCAACTCTTCCTTTTCTAGTTGCTTTAGTTGCAGAGTTAGGTTATTTATTTGACTTTTTTCTTGTTTCTTGAGGTATGCCTGTATTGCTATGAACTTTCCTCTTAGCACTGCTTTTATAGTGTCCCACAGGTTTTGGGTTGTTGTGTTTTCATTTTCATTAGTTTCTATGCATATTTTGATTTCTTTTTTGATTTCTTCTGTGATTTGTTGGTTATTCAGAAGTGTGTTGTTCAACCTCCATATGTTGGAATTTTTAATAGTTTTTCTCCTGTAATTGAGATCTAATCTTAATGCATTATGGTCAGAAAAGATGCTTGGAATGATTTCGATTTTTTTGAATTTATCAAGTTTAGATTTATGGCCCAGGATGTGATCTATCCTGGAGAAGGTTCCATGAGCACTTGAAAAAAAGGTGAAATTCATTGTTTTGGGGTGAAATGTCCTATAGATATCAATTAGGTCTAACTGATCTAATGTATCATTTAAAGTTTGCGTTTCTTTGTTAATTTTCTGTTTAGTTGATCTGTCCATAGGTGTGAGTGGGGTATGAAAGTCTCCCACTATTATTGTGTTATTGTTGATTTCCCCTTTCATACTTGTTAGCATTTGTCTTACATATTGCGGTGCTCCTATATTGGGTGCATATATATTTATAATTGTTATATCTTCTTCTTGGATTGTTCCTTTGATCATTATGTAGTGGCCTTCTTTGTCTCTTTTTGCAGCCTTTGTTTTAAAGTCTATTTTATCGGATATGAGTATTGCCACTCCTGCTTTCTTTTGGTCTCTGTTTGCGTGGTATATCTTTTTCCAGCCCTTCACTTTCAGTCTGTATGTGTCCCTTGTTTTGAGGTGGGTCTCTTGTAAGCAGCATATAGAGGGGTCTTGTTTTTGTATCCATTCGGCCAGTCTTTGTCTTTTGGTTGGGGCGTTCAACCCATTTACGTTTAAGGTGATTATTGATAAGTATGATCCCGTTACCATTTACTTTATTGTTTTGGGTTCGGGTTTATACACCCTTTTCGTGTTTCCTGTCTAGAGGATATCCTTTAGAATTTGTTGGAGAGCTGGTTTGGTGGTGCTGAATTCTCTCAGCTTTTGCTTGTCTGTAAAGCTTTTAATTTCTCCTTCGTATTTGAATGAGATCCTTGCTGGATACAGTAATCTGGGCTGTAGGTTATTGTCTTTCATCACTTTAAGTATGTCTTGCCATTCCCTCCTGGCCTGAAGAGTTTCTATTGAAAGATCAGCTGTTATCCTAATGGGAATCCCCTTGTGTGTTATTTGTTGTTTTTCCCTTGCTGCTTTTAATATTTGTTCTTTGTGTTTGATCTTTGTTAATTTGATTAATATGTGTCTTGGGGTGTTTCGCCTTGGGTTTATCCTATTTGGAACTCTCTGTGTTTCTTGGACTTGGGTGATTATTTCCTTCCCCATTTTAGGGAAGTTTTCAACTATTATCTCCTCAAGGATTTTCTCATTATCTTTCTTTCTGTCTTCTTCTTCTGGGACTCCTATAATTCGAATGTTGGAGCGTTTCATATTGTCCTGGAGGTCTCTGAGATTGTCCTCGTTTCTTTTAATTCGTTTTTCTTGTTTCCTCTCTGATTCATTTATTTCTACCATTCTATCTTCTATTTCACTAATCCTATCTTCTGCCTCCGTTATTCTACTAATTGTTGCCTCCAGAGTGTTTCTGATCTCATTTATTGCGTTATTCATTATATTTTGACTCTTTTTTATTTCTTCTAGGTCCTTGTTAAACCTTTCTTGCATCTTCTCAATCCTTGTCTCTAGCCTATTTATCTGTGTTTCCATTTTGATTTCAAGATTTTGGATCATTTTCACTATCAATATTCGGAATTCCTTCTCCGGTAGATTCCCTACTTCTTCCTCTTTTGTTTGGTTTGGTGGGCAACTCTCCTGTTCCTTTACCTGCTGAGTATTCCTCTGTCTCTTCATCTTGGTTATATTGCTGCGTTTGGGGTGGCCTTTTTATATTCTGGTAATTTGTGGAGTTCTCTTTATTATGGAGCTTCCTCACTTTGGGTGGGGTTCTATCAGTGGCTTGTCAAGGTTTCCTGGTTAGGGTGGCTTGTGTTGGAGTTTTGGTGGGTGGAGCTGGGTTTCTTCTCTCTAAAATTTTATTTTATGTATACATTTTTTTGCTTTCTTTCTGAACCATTTGAGTATAAATTGCTGATGTAATGCCTCCTTTATCCTTAAATACTCCAGGGTATCAAGTTTCAATTTTGCTTCCATGGAGATCTGGCCATTCAGTGAAGGCTGTGTCTCTTGTCTTCAAATTCTAAGGGTGTACTCTCCATCTTTCAGTACCCTAGGAAATAAATTCCACTTCTCAGGACAGGACTGGGGCCCGCAGCACTTTTCTGAACAAACTCTCCTACTCCTAGAGTGGCTTTCTACTGCAGGACTCTTCTTTTTGACTACCCTCGCTGAAGGCTTTCTCTTCCTTCCCTCGCCCCGCTCTCCCTCGGGGCCTCTACGGAGACCCCCCCAATGGGTGGCCCAAAATGGAGAACGCGGAGCAGCGCAAGATGGAGGCTCTGCTTCTCGGTGTAGCGTTAGATTTAGGTGCCTTTTCTCCGGCAGGCTCTTAAGCCTGGGAGAGCCCGAACTGGAGGTGGGGTGGGGTGCGAGCCATAGTGGGGGAGGCAGGCCGGGCGGCCGCGGTCAGGATGGGGGAAGAGCGCGGCATCGCAGCGAGGGGAAGGAAGAGAGCAAAAATCTGTGAGTTATTTTAAAGACAGGAAAACTGAGCCACACAGAAAATAATTCACTAGACTATTTTACGCAGGTCCTAGGTAGAAGAACCACGATGTTTCTACATCTTCTGAGCCTATACTCTTAAAACCTTTGCCATTCAGGAGGCTGTAGGCATTTAACTTTGGGAAACAGGTATCATTATCCCAATTTTCAGACTGGTATGTTGTGTCCACAAGGTGTAACTAGGTTAGTTACAGCTGAAACTTCTACTTACCTGAAAATGCAATACAATATTGATTCAGATTTCAATTGTGATGAAAAGAAAATATCTAATCACTACATTCAACCAATAATGATAGGTGACAATGCTATGTGCTGGGCAGTATCAGAAGTGCTGAGGATGTAACTCTGGGACTAGGCAGTTATTACCTAAATATCTTAATATAAGTCTCTGCCTTTAGCTATATGCTTCTTCTTTTTTTTAATTTTTATTTTTACTTAATTTTACTTTACAATACTGTATTGGTTTTGCCATACATTGACATGAATCCACCACGGGTGTACATGTGTTCCCAAACATGAACCCCCCTCCCACCTCCCTCCCCATAACATCTCTCTGGGTCATCCCCGTGCACCAGCCCCAAGCATCCTGTATCCTCCATCGGACATAGACTGGTGATTTGTTTCTTACATGGTAGTATACATGTTTCAATGCCAATTCTTATAGTTACTCAGCAACTAGTATTTCCTCCCAGCTCTCAGTGTTTACTTTGGCTTATTCTGAATTCAGCCTAACCACTCCTTACACCCATGCTTTAAAGACAAGACAGGAAATGGGCAAGAGCCCAATGCTGCATGAGGAAAGTAACAGTTATCAGTTTCCTCTGATATGGAGCCAGCTCATGTGGCTTCTAAGGACAGACTGTTAAAAATTCAGGAAGTTTGAGAGCTGGTGGTTATATTACTGGTAGCTTGGAATTAGCCATAGAAGGCTGGATCTACATCACAAAAATGGACAAACATTACAAACAGAGCTTTTATAAAAAATCTGACTTACCAGTCCACACTGCCCTACTTCTGCTTGAGGAGATCTCATGTTCCATCTTCACTCTTTTCAATGGCCAGTGCACTTGTTATTTTCAATTTTTCTTATCAAAGAGCACTTAGTAAAATGAAAAAGAAAGGTAGTTGCTATCTCTTGAGCAACTGCTTTATATCATGCATGATGCTTATTCTGCATGTTATTTGATATTTGTGACAACTCAGTGAGTTAAGTATTTACTTACCACTTAAGATTAGAAAACTGGCTCAGAAAAGTTAAGTTACTTCTCCAACAATGTCAACCAGATAGTGAGAATTGATGCTGAATTTCTCTGCAAGGAGCACGTGATTTCAGAGCCCGCTGTCTTTCCCTGGTCTCCCACCAAATCTGGCTGAGTGGAATCAGGAAGTTACCTATTTAGATCTATTACTAGTTTTCAAATGCTTTAGTAAGTGATTAACATAATTGCTTTTTCATTTATTGATTCTATAAGTGCTAAAGGAGAAGTATCCAGGTCCCTGCCTGACAACGAGAGGCACACTGAATGCCACAGGTAGTGATGAAAGAGACAGACACCCCTACAGGAAGGTCCAGGGGGTGGACGGCATTAGTCCCTGTTCAGAAGTATTGAAAAGAAGCTTTTGGGGGGAGGCAAGTATAGACTTCTTGGCACCCCATAAACTCTCCCACGCTCCTATTCCAGGTAAAGCCGAGCCTGAAAGCAGTGCTTAGAACCTGCTCTCAAGACCTCTTCCTACCATTTGAGTGGAGTCTTGTATACTAGAGCCAAAAAATTGCTGTCTTTTAACAAAATTATTACTAAATTTTGGTTTTGATTCGGGCAGAAATAAACATGAAAATGTGTCAAGGTTATCTTTCCTAATAACCAAATTTTGCTGTAGACGTGTTGAAACTTGAAGGTGCAGGTCTCCCAAATTCCAACCCTGCTGTTTATTACTAGCTGATCACACCTAAACTGTTGCTAATTCAGGAGACTTTTGCATCTGCTTTCCTCTTCTGCAGCTTCATGATTATAATACTCACCTTCCAAGATTAGGTAATTGTAGATGATGTATATACAGACATGATGTATATACAGCCTCATTTTACACTGTGCTTAACTTTATTGCAATTCAGATACTTTTTTTTTTTTTTTAACAAATTGAAAGTCTGTGGCAACCCTGTGCTGAGCTTCTTTCAGTGGTAATTTTCCAACTGCATTTATTCACTTTGTGTTTTCTGTGTCACATTTTGGTAATTCTTGCAATATTTCAAACTTTTTGATTATTACTGTGTTACTATTATGCTGGCAAAGATTGAAGGCTGGAGGAGAAGTAGATGACAGAGGATGAGATGGTTGGATGGCATCACCAACTCAATGGACATGAGTTTGAGTAAGCTCTGGGAGGTGGTGATGGACAGGGAAGCCTGGCGTGCTGCAGTCCATGGAGTCTCAAAGAGTCGGACACGACTGACTGACTGAACTGAACTGATTACTATATTTGCTGTGGTGACTTGTAATCAGTAGTCTTTGATGTTACTACTGGGATTTGTTGAAAGCTCAGTTGATGGTTAGCATGTTTTAACAGTAAAGAAAGTTTTAGGTACATTTTCTTTGTTCTATAATGGCATCACTGACTCAATGCACATGAGTTTAAGCAAACTCCAGGTGACGGTGAAGGACAGGGAAGCCTGGTGTGCTACAGTTCATGGAGTCGCAAAGAGTTGTACACAATTTAGTGACTGAACAACAACAGTGCTGTTGCACAAATAGAATGCAGTATTGTGTAAAGTGAAAAGTGAAAGTGAAGTCGCTCAGTCGTGTCCGACTCTTTGCGACCCCATGGACTGGAGCCCACCAGGCTCCTCCGTCCATGGGATTTTCCAGGCAAGAGTACTGGAGTGGACTGCCATTGCCTTCTCCAGGGGTTTTTTCCAACCCAGGGATTGAACCTGGGTCTCCTGCATTGTTGGCAGATGCTTTACCGTCTGAGCTACCTTTAAATGTGTTGGGGAATCCAGACTTGCGTGTGTCTTTCTTCACTGTGATATTGGCTGTATTGTGTTCTGGAACTGAACCTGATGTATCTTGGAGGTCTGTCTGTCATCTTTCCAATCTACCTTTCTAGCCAATTACCTTTCTAGCCAGTGTCTCTCCGTTCTTTTAGTCTGTCCCTTCATTTTAGTAAAACTTACCTTCTGGCTATTCTTTGATCAGTCCTCTGGGCTTTGCTTCTCTGAAGTGCCTTCTTTTCACTTTGTCCCTTCGATCTTGTCCATCTTGAAGGTTTAAGCCAAGTTTGATTTCCCCTCTGCGCCCACCCCGAAGCCTTTCTAGTCCATGATATCTTCCTAGAGCTGACATTTCTCTTCCGAGTTCAGACTTTATTTTCCTCTCTCCCATCTAATTGTGATTATAAAGTCTTTTTGGCATCTGTTGCAATACTGCTTTTATGTTTTTGTGTTAGTGTTTTTACATGGATCCTTTCCTTTTCTTTCCAACAAGATTTTCAGTACCCAGAGGAGGGAACCGTTACATTTCTTCACATCTCTCATGACACCAAGCAGAGTGTTACACACCCAGAAATTCTCAAGGAACAAGCACATTCATACACATTAAGCTTTGCAATCCCTTCATGAGTGTTCGGTATAGAACTGTGCACATTGTGAACGTTTAATAAGTACTATGGTAATTACTCACATTACTTCTGTTCTAATTGCAGCGTGTTCAAAGAAACCAACCTTTGCAGCAGCTTTGCTCAGTTTCCTGACCTGCGTGAATGCTCATAAAAATGAACAAAAACAGTCATTATGGGCTGAACTGTATTTTCTCCAAATGAATATGTTGAGATCTTAATTCCTAGCATCTCAGGAATGTGACTGTTTGGAGATGGGGTCTTTGAAGAGGTAATTGCAGTTAAGTGAGGTTGTTAGGGTAAGGTGCTGATCTGATAGGACTAGCGTCTGAGCAGACAGACACACAGAGGGTCAACACTGTGAAGACTCAGAAGACCACCATCGACAAGCCTAGGGGAGAGGCCTTTGAGCAACCAAATCTGCTGACACCTTGACCTCGGAATCTCCGCAGCTGTGAGAAAATACATTTTTGTCTCAGCCCCATCTGCAGTATTTCGCGGCAGCCCTGGCAGTTAAGATCCGTCTGGGATGAAAGGGTGGGTTTGGCTGCAGCCGCTCATGGCATCACTTATTTCCCTCTGCTACTGCTGCTGCTAAGTCACTTCAGTCGTGTCTGACTCTGTGCGACCCCATAGAGGCCAGCCCACCAGGCTCCTACTTCCCTCTAGAAATGCCCTTACCTTTGGGTTCTGGGAGGAGCCAGTGAGATCATTTACTTCGTAGTCTGTCTGAGGGAGTGCAGAAAGATAGTGGATATGGCCTATGAGCAGATTTATTGCTCCGCAGCCAGACTTTTTGGCTGTGGCCATCAGTTTTGACAACCCACTGCAGTATTCTTGCTTGGGAAGTCCCACAGATAGAGGATCCTGCTGGGCTCCAGTACTGGGGGTCGCAAAGAGTTGGACATGACTTAGTGACTAAAACAACAACCACAATCCGTTTTATTTCCCTTATCTGTATATCCTTGGACAAGTTCCTTGACTGATTTTTGTCTCAGTTTCTTCACTGAGAAGTGGAGACAATCATAGGATCTTTTCATAAGGATGTTGTGAAAAACAATGACTTTTAAAAAACATACCAGTGCTTAGAACAGTCCTTAGCACACAGGAGTGAATAAACTCTAGCAATTGTTTGAAGATATTTACATTTAGTACATTATTTGAAGTTACTTACCTTTGCTAGATAGAACTCTAGCAACTTTAAGCAAATTTTAAGCACTGAAATGTAAGGTCCCATAGCTTAAAAAATCGACTCTTAATATACTAGAAAGCTAAATTATTCATCTCTTTATTGTGTTTATGTACACACACACATACATATAGTTTTATTAATCCAAGAATAAGTAACCTATTAGCACTTCTGTTGTCAAAGAGAAAGCACACGTTCATAGGCATTGTCAAGTTTCCTGGGGCTCTTGTGTTTCTTTTGTTTGGGTACCTCAGTTAGTGGGTCATGAACCATCCTGTTGAATTAATGAGGCAAACTGGGCTATGTAGTCCAGGGCTGATGAATGTCCTAAAAAATGACTTGCACTGAATAGTTTTCTTTTTATTATCGTTTTCCTCCCAAATTAGAGCTGTAAAACCAACTTTCAAAGGCATTTCTGTGATTTGAGATTATTGCTGTTACTATCCTTAGATTTTTATCCCCCCCCAAGGGGGTTGCAAGACCAAACTGCCTTTGCACATTTTGAGCATCTAATCTGTTATAATATGCTAATAAGTTTTAATATGGTGCAGTCTTGTGTTTATAACCACAAACCTTATTGTAAATGTCAAAAGAATTCAGATCTTAATATATCCCCTGTAGTGATACATTAATAGGGGCCATAGGAGCAAATTCTGTAGGTAGTTATTTCTTAATGGACCAGGGCTCTTTGCTATTTGATTTGGAGATCAAAACCCAGAGAGATGATAAATAGTGTGCATTTTAATTTCAGGATGTGATGTTTGCTCTCCCCACAGCATGGGAGAATTTCCCTTGAAAACCCTCATTTATTAATCTACCATGACGATACCAAGGACATAATAGATTTTTTTAAACTCGTAATTGTCAAATAAATGAATACCCATATTATACTCATCACTACGTTACAATTACATACTGTAGCAGCAGAGGTGATCTTTGAGATCATCTAACTTTGCATTATTGCTTTGCAGATAAGTTAATCAAGGTCGAAGAAGTTGGATGACCACGGACCATGACTGAGTCAAATCTAAAAGCCAATTTGTTTGACTTCAAGTCCAGTCTTAAGTTTGGTTTTTAATTACACCATCTCTAATAATGATCTGTGGAAAGGAGTATGATTGTGAGACTTCTTTACATTTTGCTAAACACAATAATTTTGAAAACTATATGGAAAATATAAAGTGAATTTAGTTGTTTAGTCTTTATCCAATTAAAAGATCCCTGAGTGTAGCTGGTGCCGTTTTTTATAAGCTTTACTCAGACAAACTGGTATCCCTTATTTTTGGAATAATGAACCAAGTTTCATGAGACAGCTAATCACTAATCTTAATCCAGGTGGGGCTTAAAACAAAATGCTATACAGTAGCTTCCCACTAGCTATCTATTCTACACATGGCAGTGTATACACAGCAATGCTACCCTCTCAGTTTGTCAGCTCGGCACCCTGTGATGACCTAGAGGGGCAGAGCGGGAGGGGAGGGAGGCTTCAAAGGGGGGAATATATGTATAAGCATGGCTGATTTACGATGCTGTATATCAGAAATTAACACAACACGGTAAAGCAATTATATTCCCCCCCCCACCCCAAAATGCTCTTCAGTTGATAAACACCACAGAACTCAACAAGTCTGTGTTTTCTGTTGGCTACCACTAAGAGGCAGCACAATCAAGCAATCCAATCTTTTTCCTTCTTTACCATTTGATTTTTAATAAACCTGACAAAGAGGAGAGTATAATGTGGAATGGGTTGGTATAACCTCAAATTACATCACCTCTCAGGTCTTCTGTGACTTGGGCTAAAACTATGATGACTTAAGTGCTGTAAGAACAGAGCTCCAAGTAGCAAAAAACAGGGAATCCGTATCTGGATGCCTTGCCTTGTGAGCAACCATGAGGTCCAGGTGAAAGAAGCATTCTGCATCTCCATTTCAACTAGGCCATGGAGCAACAAATCCAATAAATCTTTCTTCAGGTAGCATTATGGTTTAGAGAAAATATTATGAATTTTGCATGAGAAATCCTGGCTTTTGCATCAACTGTGACGTCCTAGCCTCCTGGCCTTTATCTTCTAATATGGAAAATGGGGGGATGTGTTAAAGGAGGCTTTCTTCCAATGATATCTTTCCTGAGGTTATATAACAACATTATGCTTCTAAGAGAGAAGGGCCAAGGAAAAAAATGTGACATTTCCTCCAGGACTGAGACTGATGGGAAACCTTCATGTTTCTGTACAGTTAACTTCAGTATCAGAAGTGTCATGGGCTGAGTCAAAACGCATCCACTCTTAAACCTGGGATGACCCAGTCAGAGTACAAACTCAGTCCTGGCTCTTCACAGGAGGTTTTAGCATCTCCTGAGCGCACTTGCTGTCTGTAGACTTTGAGGCACTTTGGTGGAAGATTACTTCTGATATTTAGAAACCTAGCAAGCTGCCTCATGGAGACTTGGAGCGGCTCTGACTGACAGCTGGTTTCAGATACATATTTTCAGGGCCTTGGTTAGCTGTGAGGACATACCACAACGAGTTGCTGAGCGCTGTGGGGCAGAAGGGAAGGAGAGCTGTTTCTACCCCTGTGATCTCTCAGGATCTTAAAGGAATCATTTGTAAAGCAAATTGGCTAAATATCATTGATAACAGTCTGAGTGAAGGTTTCTTTTTTACATACAAAAGAGACTCGGGAATTAAATAGGAGGGTCTTTAAACGGAATGTATGTTAGTTTGGGGGTAAGCAAATTGCTGTTGAAAGTTTCCTTTGTTATCAGTGTTTTAAGACTGATTCATTTAAGTCAGCAGATGGTTTCTTTGTTAGCAGCACTCACATGAAATGAAGGTATGTGTGTTTTAAACTAATTCTCCTTAGTACTTATGTGCATGGAGGTTTGCTGATAGTAATAATGTTAGTGATGACCATGATTGATCATTTTCAGTAAAGAAAACTGAGGTGTAGGGATGTTAAAGATTTGAAACAAAATGTAAATATGTGATATTTCAATTTTACTTAAGTCAATTTTACTTAAGTCACTACCTCTCAGGGGTAATTCACATTTCTGAATATTTTAAAGACTTATTTTTGAGGTAGAGAATATGTAAAAGTTTGGAGGAACAAAAAGCAAATGCTTCTATTTCCATTAGAGAATCCTCGGATTCTGTTAAGACATCTTCCATTGAGGAAAGGTAGTATCTTCAACTTTAGCCAAAACATAAAACGTTCATTTGGACCTAGGAAGACTGTAACTTTTGCCAAAATATAATTCTTTTTCATACCAGTTTTTCAATGTGTAAAAATGAAAGTGGTTATATAGTAGAATTTTTTCTTCATGGTTATTAAGACCCTGAAACATTTATTTTTACAAATGGCAGTAAGAACCCCTTTTACGCCATTGGCTCTGATTTCCTGGTCAGTCCCTCCAAACCAAGGCTCCCTGGTTGACCAGTTGACCAGATTGCTGCCATCAGAGAATCATAGAGCCTCTCTGGCAGGGTCATGCACTTCTTTTTGGAGAATCAACTAAAAGTTGTAAAAAAAATGATAAGAGATCTTTGGGGCAGAAAAATACCCCCGAAGTAATCAGACATGGACACATTAGGCTAATGGTAGTGCACGGATGGATTGACAGTTAAGAGGGACTCAGGAGAGGGCACATTTCTGCTTTTTCCTTTGGTTTGAGACTTCTGACATGCACTATTTTTAGCCCTTTTAAAAATTGTTCAGCACCTCAGTCTGCTAAGTCTCCTCTTAGCAGCATTGCTCCTTAATAGCTGTTCTACAAATTCTGTTGTTGGCAGGAGATACTTCAGACCATGTTGTGCTGATCTTAGTATGCAGCCAGGTGAAGACCACGTCTTGGTTCTTAATCTTGAGGTTCACAGCAAATGTGGCTGCTGGCATGCAAATTTGAGTACATCTTCATCCTATTTCCCTTTTAATGGCGAAAATTTCAAGACTGAATTTAGATTTCAGAATTTGCCACAGGTATTGGGCTTCTCTGGCAGCTCAGAGGTTAAAGCATCTGCCTGCAATGCGGGAGACCCGAGTTTGATCCCTGGGTTGGGAAGATCCCCTGCAGAAGGAAATGGCAACCCACTCCAGTATTCTTGCCTGGAGAATCCCATGGAAGGAGAAGCCTGGTGGGCTACAGTCCATGGGGTTGCAAAAAGTTGGACACGACTGAGCGACTAAGGAGGAGGGGGAGCAGGTATATAAAGGGGCTTCCCAGGTGGCTCAGTGGTAAAGAATCTGCCTGCAGTGCAGGAGACGCAGGTTCGATCCCTGGGTCAGGAAGATCCCCTGGAGGAGGAAATGGCAACCCATTCAAGTATTTTTGCCCAGGAAATCCCATGGACAGAGGAGCCTGGTGGGCTAAGTCCATGGGGTTGCAGAGTCATGACTTAGTGACTAAACAACAACAACAGGTTTATAACACTGTGAAATTAACCAACATTTCCCCCCCCCTTAAACCACCATGCTTTTATCGGTATGACTCTGCAGGTTTTATTCGATGTCCGTGTTGCAGAGTTCCTTCCACCACTGCAGTGACTGGGCTTCTAGGGTATAGCTTGAAATCCTCCATCACAATTAAACAAATAATCTCCTTCCTCCTATAAAATAAACAAACAGGTTAAACCCCACAGCATGGCAGCATGGCTCCCTGTTGGGTCTGTGCTTTGCTGGCCTGGCTTGGTTCTGGCTGCTTCATCCTTAAGGAGACTGTAGGCAGGTTGACATCTGCTAGGTCACAGCTGCCTCTTCTGAATCACGCTTCTTTCTTTCTGTCGCACTTCTAAATGGCTAACTAGTGCTATCTGTTGCTTTTACCACCTGCTGAAAAGCTGACAAAACAGGTCTCTGTTTGGAATCGTTCATTCTGAATATTCTTTTAAGACACAGCTCTCATTTCTTACTTTCCAGACATGCATGGCACACAAAATTTTATTTTCCAAAGTAATACTTTTTCTGTGATAGTGCAAAGGCCTTCAGAGAAATGTGTGAAAACTAACAAAGTAAGCTTACAGTATATACCACATGAAGTCATATACCATAAATAGTAATTTTTTTCTGTGAAGGATGTGAATGTTATTTTAATTTGATTTTAAATTTGTTGATTTATATTACTCATACAAAATTTGGCCTTGGTGTTTCTATTACATTAAGAGCATTAGGAAGAAAAAAAAGTCAGCTAGAGAAGCAATAGAGCATGGGAAACCTTTGTGGGTATTTAAGGAGCATCGCTGGACAGGTCTCCTGAAACAGTCTAATCAGAGGCAAGTTTAGAAAGGCTCGTTCATAAAAGCCCTCTCTTCTTTGGCCAGAATTCCTGTGGGCCTCACATTTTTGGGGAACAGCTCTCAGTAGTAGTGTTTGATAGCAAAGGCCCATAATTTTATATTGAAAGACCTAACCTTTTTTCATATCGTATCTCATAAGAATCAAAGACAGAGCACTACATTTTAATTTGATCATATCTTTTCTATAGGGATCTGAGATACAATATCCAGACATGGCGCATTCATAAGACGTATCATAGAAACAGAACTGAGAGACTCTAGAACAGCTCAGTTCAGTAGGACTAGGATGCAAACCACTTAAGTAATTCTGGATTTTCCAGTGGTTGCATTAAAAAAAAGTAAAAAATGAAACAGGTAAAATTAATTTTAATAATTTATTTTGTTTGAAAATGAGAGTGTTAGTTGCTCAGTTGTGTCTGACTCTTTGTGACACCATGGACTGTAGCCCACCAGGCTCCTCTCTCCATGAAGACCTAATATATTAAAAATATTATTTCAGTGTATAGTAAGTATATAATTATGAATGTGAGACATACTACGTTTTTCTTTGATAGTCCAGTGTGTTTTACGCTTGTAGAACATCTCCATTAATACTAATAACATGTTAATTGTCCAGTAGCTGCAGATAACTAGTGGCTACTGAACTGCACAGAGCAGTTCTAAAGGAATGATTGGGTATTATGTCCCTTACACGGATCCTTCCTAAAAAGTAAATCGCATCTCTTCAGTATGTTTGACTAGTGCTGGGTGACATCTGGATGGTTGACTCTGTGTAGGGAGCAAAATTGTACTCTCTTAGAAAATTTAAAAGCCAAGTTTGTCTTCTCACTCAGATAGATAATCATTCCATTAAGGCTAAAATCCACATCCTGGTAAATTATGAGATGTTTTTCTCTCCAATTAAGGTAAGGAAGATGATAGTTACTTGGATTATCCCAGTAACTGTTTAGTTTCAGAAGTGATATTTAAGCACTTAATCCTTCTGCCATAATTTAAATTGTCACCACTTTCAAGATTATATCTATTTAGCTAAAGACTTGAAAAAGACTTTCAAAATTTAGGTTATTCCCTTTGAGAATTCACTGTAATAGAAATTGGCATGGTGATACATTTTTTTTTAAATCACATTTTTTTCTTGTGAAGTTAAATGGTAGAATAGCACATTTCAGTGTGAAATAAAGTGCACAATGGTGTACAATCTAGAGTAAAAAAAACCCACTACTTTTTATGGAAATAAAAGTAGCAGTGTAATGGTGGAATTCCCTAGAAACACTACACAGCATAGCATCTTATTCTTGCCAAGTAACAAGACCTCTTTAAAAGCTCTCATCTCATTTCCAAAGGAAATAGAAAATCAATGGAAACATCAACAAGAAAAGTAAGCCAGGTGCTTCAAAGAGGAAATAGAAAATCAATAATCAATAATTACCCAGCAAAGCAAGTTATGGTAATACTTGTAAAGAAAATTAATATATGTTAGGGGAAATTAATATATACACACACATATATATGCTCCTCTTTGTATTGGAAGCAGAGTTGGAATTAACATGAAAGCATCACAGTACAAATAGTTATTAGATATATGATTATATTTTAGGTCATATTCATACTAACTGCTTCATCTCATTTTATATTGCTTGAATTCAGTTTTGATATAAAATGGTTGTAAGATGCCAAAGAGCTTCCCTGGTGGCTCAGCTCCACCTGCCAATGCAGGAGACATAGGTACAATCCATGGGTTTGGAAGATCCCCCTGGAGAAGAAAATGGTAGCCCACTCTAGTATTCTTGCCTGGGAAATTCCATGGACAGAAGGGCCTGTCAGGCTACAGTCCATGGGGTCACAAAGAGTTGGTTATCAAGACTTAATGACTATACAATAAGAATAACAAAGATACCAAAATCTAGAAACCTCATTCTTATCCATCTTTCTAGTCTTCATACTATCCTGACCAAATGTTACATTTGGATTTTTCTTCTTTGTTGAGTCACAGTATAACTCTTACCACTACTTAATGTTTAAAAGGCATAATGTTAAATTTCCTAGAAGACTTTATATATTTATAGAATAAGGCTTAACTATGAATAAGAGTCTAATTCATTTGAAATAGCTTTTAATCTGTATAATTTTTAATGACTTTTAAATCACCTCTAGATATTTTTAAATGGTAAAGCCTTCAAATTATGAAATTACATAAACTTAGAAGTTTAATGTAGATAATATTTTAGTTACTTTGATACTATAGGATGGGCAATAAAATAAATGTATCGAATTTTTTTAAATTCCCATTTAATCAAGAAAATGTAAAGTATTAAGATGATTAGATGTCTATTAAAAATAAATGTTAAAGGTACATTAACTTTTCAAAATAAACTTTTCATTTTAGAACATTTATGGTGAAATGGTGAAGATAATACAGAGTTACCAGGTACCCAACAGTTTTATCTATTATTAATATATTAAATGAATATGGTAGATTTGCTACAATTAATGAACCCATATTGATACACTATTATTTTAGAAGTCTATTCTTTATTCATATTTCCCTGTGCTTGCGTGTTCAGTCACTCGGCGTGTTCGACTCTGTGACCCCATGGACTGTAGCCCCCAGGCTCCTCTGTCCATGGGATTTCCAAGGCAAGAATACCAGAGTGGGTGGCCATTTCTTTCTCCAGGGGAACTTCCCGACTCAGGGATCGAATCTGCATCTCCTGCATCTCCTGCTTTGCAGGCAGATTCTCTACCGCTGAGCCAACGGAAAAGCCCAAGGTCCTTTTTCTGTTCCAAGGCTCCATCCAGGATGTTGTATTACATTTAACCATCATATCCCCTTAGGCTTCTCTTGGCTGTGACAGCTTCTCAGACTTGCCTTGTTTTTCAAGACCTCTGATGGTTTTGATGATTACCAGTCAGGAATTTTGTAGATTGTCCCTCATCTGGGACTGTCTCACGCTTTCCGGATGATTAGAACTGGACTGTGTTTTGGGGAGGAAAACCACAGAGGTTGTGTGCCATTTTATCCCATCTAAGTGCATCCTAGCTAAGTAACAGTTGATGGTGACAAAGAAAATACATGATGGAGAGTAGTATGTGACAGGTTTCTCTGCTATGAAATTATTTTTCTCCTCCTCTTTCCACACTGTAAGCTTTAGAAATAAGTCACAGTGTCCAGCCCACACTTAAGCTGTGGGGGCTGTTGCGCCTCCTTGAAGGTGGGGAATCTGTGCAAATGTTCTGGAGTTCTTTGCATAGAAGGCTTGTCCTTTCTCTTCCATCTCTCTCTCCCTTCTTTACTTCCTTCCCTTCCTCCCTCTCATTTCTTCCTGTATTCATTATTTAATCATTTATAATTGCATAGGTGCATGCATAGTCATATTTATTTTGGTATGTAATCCAATATCACTTTATATTTTATTGCCTTTGGGAGCTCTTTGAGTTGGCCCCCATGTCCCTTTGATGTCCTTGTGGTGTGTTTGTTTTAATTTTTTGAGTTCTTCCTTACTTTCTGGAATTATTGGATGCTCCAGGTCCCTCTTAATTACTCTTTTTATATTTCCTGCCCTAAATCTAGAATCAGCCATTTTCCCAAAGCTCCCTCATTGCTCTTATTTCAGAGTCATATTGAAAACCAAGATCTGGGTGCCCAATATTCTTGCTTCTGTATAAAACTACTGTTGTAGTGCTCACAGCTGATAGAGAACATATCATGTACTTTTCTGATCCTTGTTTTCCTGTGATTTTTGCCTGTAAGTTAGTCTCAGACAGGCTACCGACACTACTGTGTGTTCACATCTTTAACTAGGCTGGTAATGATATGCTACTTATAATCCCTTCTCTATCCCAGCCTTGTATATAGAAAAGATATAGTGACTATTTGCCTATTTTTGTTTTAAATCATGACTTTTTATTTTTCAGCCAGACAGATCTATTAGAGATAATGGTCATTCAACATACAAAGGGTAACAGGTTTGTACTGATTTTTACAGAAGCACAAAAAAGGGAAATTCACTTAACCTGTGAGGTGAAGTGCAAGGATTAGTAAAGTATTTAAAATAAACAAATCATAAAGACCATTGTGATTATTTTGAGTCTTTTCACCAAAAAGAAGATTCCTTCACTTACTCTTGCTATACCAAGTGTGCAGTTTTGAAGACTGCTATACAGTGTTAATGCCACCAAAGTTTAACAGTTATGCCTCATTTTTGTTTCAAAATCCTTTTTTAAAACTAGTCTATGAGCTTTGCTTCTTACAAGATTCTTTATGGCTGTTTGAGATGATATAGAATTTCTGTTAGTTTTTACTAAGATTTCAAAAAAATCAAAATCTGAGTGGCTTACTTCAGTAAACACTTGCTTCTGCTTGGCTTGAGCCCATGTGTCTTCTGGTCTGAGATCTAGGATGTTGGAGAGGCCTTCTTGTGTGGAATGCTGGGCTCATGGCTGAGACCAAGAACAAAGCCAGGTTGAGCCCCTGCCTTCACATCAAAAGCTCCTGCTCAGATGTAGAAAGTGTCCTGTAGGCTCTCAAGGTTCAAAGTCAATGAGTCAGAAAGCCATATCCTTTATGGCTCAGGGCAAGTTATTGAAAATGGGTAAAGCTGTAGAAACAGATGAGAGGGAGTGAGAAATGATTAGCTAAATCCCTCAAATGTTGCCTAAATACTTTGGATGACATTGAACTACATGTGTCAGAAAAACCTTAAAAGCAAAACAGAGTGGCTCAAAACAAGGTAGAGGTTTATTTCTCCCTCACAGATACAAGTCCAAGTAGCTGTCCCAGGGTCACTGTAGCAGTCCGCACTGCCAGGGACCGAAGTGCATCTTGCCTTGTTGCTCACCTCGCTGTGACTCGTGATTTAAGACGGTTCCAGGCAGTAGTATGGAGGGAGAAATTAAGAAGGACCTGCACCTCACTTCTTTTTTCAGAAGTATCTAGAAAAATGTTAAGTAACAATTTTACTTACATTTTATTATCCAGAACACAGTCATGTAACTATACATAAATGCAAGAGAACCTGGTAAATACAGCTTTTATTCTCTGTGGTGTCTGTATGTGCAGCTATTTTTTTTACTACTATGGAAGAAGGAAAGAAAGATTCTGGAATAAAAACATGCTAACAGGACTTGAAGCAAATTTTGTTGGATTTATCAAATAAAGTCTGGGAAATGAGGGATTATAAGGTAATCTAAAAACACCAAGTGAAAAATAGGAACACGTGAAAAAGATCCAGAAAATGATGGCTTGATGTAATGTAAAATGCAATGAAGAAAACAATAGAGTTTGAACAGAGGAGAGATATGGTTTGAGAATGGAAATAGCGTTTGATTTCTGAAGAAAATTGGTACAGATAAGGTTCACAAAGAGTTAAAGTTCAGTATTTTTCCATTAACGTAATGTTCCATCTCTGGAATCTTATGTGAAGTAAGACCTGCCCCAAACTTGTTTCACTTCTCATGATCCTTCATTTTTATTTAATTCCGCCAGAATGCTAATCAAATTGCTTTAAAAGGATCTTGATGATTACTGGACTATGCTTAGCTGATCAAATATTTTCTGAACAAATTAGTGGACTTGCAAATCTTGGCTGGAAACTGCATTATGTATTCCAGAAAGTTGGAGAATTACTGGATGTACCATGTACTGTTAATAAACTGAGGCATGTTAAAATTTTGAAGAGTTGATATGAGCAAAAAAATGATTTCTGATCAGGCAATGACAAACCGGAAGTGGTTAGGAGAACTCCACCAACAAGAGCTCTGGGAGACACTTTTATAGAAAAAAGGCAAAGTAAAGAAATGGTTGATTGACTATCTTGTGAAGTCTGGTTGGCTGTCTGTGGTTGGTGGTCCATAGTGATTTGATTTCCTGACCTTGAGGCTTTTGCTGGCTTAGATTTTGGCTTGTTTATGCAGGCTGCCACAGCATGAAATCTACCTCAGTCTGATGGCCTCCCTGTTTTTAATTTCACAATCCCCGTTCGTTCATCTTTTTATGCAAGACAGACTGACAATGTGCTGGTATTAGCGGGACTGTCAGTAACCATCAGAGTTGTTTTTCTCTTATTGCAAAATGTTTCAATTAGTAACATTTTCTCCTGCATAGGCACACTAGATATATTTTGTGTCTGGGATACTTACACTTTGATACTTGTTCTTCATCTTTTATAAGTGCTATTTAAGACAGACCTTAATATTTCTGGAGAATGTGCAGAGATACTTTTAAAATGTGTGTGTTGGGGCTGGTGCACCGGGATGACCCAGAGGGATGTTGTGGGGAGGGAGGTGGGAGGGGGGTTCATGTTTGGGAACGGATGTACACCCATGGTGGATTCATGTCAATGTATGGCAAAATCAATACAGTACTGTAAAGTAAAATAAAGTAAAAAAAAAAAATTTCCTAGGATTCGCATTAAAGAGTAAAAATATATTAAAAAAATAAAATAAAGTGTGTGTGTGTGTGTGTGTGTGTGTGTAAGTCACCAGTTGGATGTAACTGGTGTGATTTATACTGTGCTTGGAAGGGCATTGCGATTGTGGCTACTGAATATAAAGTAGTCATTTTCTATTTATTTGTTAAAAAAAAGTGCTTAATGATTGCTACACATTTAAAGGGTCCTAAAGTTAGACTTAAGGGTTTTTTTTTTTTTTTTAACATTTCACTCCTCCCTTTTTTTTTTTTTCCATTCTTTTATTTTAGCATATGAAATGAATGCAGAAAATCCTAGCATTATCCATCTGGGGGACTGCCATGACCTTTAAAACAGCAGCATCAAAGGGATCTGGGGAAATATATGCTGTGAACATTTAATAACACCACTACTGTGACTTAGTGAACATTTCCATGCTTCTGTACTATGAAAATATCACATTGGGACCATGGTTGAAAAGTTCAAAAACACAAAAGTTGAAGAATACATGGCATTTGAAATATCTACTTTAACTGTTCTGGACAATGTTTGGTCTTGGCCTAGTTGGAGATTATTTAAGTCTTGGCATGGTTTTTCATAACAAGGACAGAGTAAACAGTGATTATTTACTATTTGGGATGGCCATAACTTAAAATGTTTTTTCAACTCTCAAATTCCACTAACAGCATATTAATATACTAGTCAGTTTTCTTAGATTTTGTTACAAACTCATGATCTGTGCTGCAGAAACAACCTGGGCTAATTCTTTTGTACTAAATATACTGCAACAGAAATTTTCTTTGCTCCTCTGACAAAGGACTTTGGAAGAAAGAGTTGCCCCCATCCCCCTTTTCTTTGAAAATCTGTGATCAGAAAAATGACCATTTTTTTTTTTCCTTGCTTGCCTCCGTGGTTGATAATAGGATTTACAAGGTAAAAACAGCACCTAGGGTTGCCCCAAATTCCTTCCCCAAATAGTTATGCCTGCCAAATAGCTTTGACTTTGCAAACTCATCACATCCTTGGAAAAATGCCCAATATTAATTGTTCTCCAACCTTCCATCGGGAGGCAAATGTGCTCAAGGCCATTTGCTGTTCAAAAGACTTCAGATCTTCCATCCGGCCCCACGAATTCTAAGCCTCTGCCGCCCTGGTAGCTGCATGCTTTGCTTTTTTGACAGCAGGAATATTTCTTTGGCTTACTTTCTCTTCTAAACTTGAGCTAAACTTCAAACTTCTGCTCTTTTTCCTCTTTTGCTAAAGCCAGTGATCACACGCTGAGTAAATAATCTATAGACCATGATCCGCTGTCCTATCACGCTTGTTATCCACACTCTAAACGCAGGCCCCCCCCCCCCAAAAAAAAACCCCATGTCGGAAACCTGCCTGGTAAGTATTCCCAGGTAGGTTCTGTAACCACCCCCCTGCCCCCCGCTGGTTACCATCGCCACTGCTCACAGTCATAGACAACTCCCTTGTAGCACACTGCCTATATTTGGAAGAACTAATTGGTGGTTCTGGTCTCTTTGTTAGGAAAAAGTGACACTTTTTGAAGTTAATAAAAATCTTTTCAGCTACAGCCTTTTATCAGATGTAACAAAACATTGTTTGAACAAATATGCTCTCAGTGGTAGTGACAGTTCATTTCTGCGTTTCCTAACCATCAACATCTCAGGAAAGAAAACGGTAGAAGCTCCTTAAAGGCATAAAATTAGTTTTTGAATAATGGCAGTTTCTGATAGAAAATTGCTTTTCCAATCAATAACTCAATTAAATTAGGTTCCAATTTGATTGCATCAGCATCTTTATGATATATATTTAAGGAAATATATTTCTCTGTTGTCTTTAAGCAACCTTTAATATTACACTTCAGTGCTGGATAAACATTTCTCACCACATTATTGACTCTGGAAGGAAAACAGCCTATTTATCAAATATCACAATTAAGAAAGTGACTCTGTGATAATTTAGGTGTGACATCAATAAAACTAAAAGAGCGTTCCTTTAACTTTTACAAATATAAATTTTCTTGAGAGAATGTGAGAGAGAGATGAAGAAAGAGATCTCAATCCTTGGAAATAAAAATCCTACTCTCAGCAAAGTAAAGCTGGGTGTGCTCACCAGTCACTGAGGATTCACCAAAATTAGTTTCTCAGTATCTGAATTCTAGCAGGATTATTACGTTAAAAATTGTGTTTATTGTCTACTTGTAATTGCTAAAACACGTGTATTCTTTTCCAGTGGGATAGACAGGATCAATGTAATTCGTTACTGATAGGGCAATACCCAGGGGCGTCTGGAGGACAGGGACTCATTTACCCTTGCTCCACAATATCCATCAACTGCCCACAAGTCACCCACATAAATGTAAAACTTAATTAAAATATATTTGGTAACTTTAAGATTTTTCTAGAGAAATTCTGAAGCTAAACACAAGTTTCCTTATCAAGTATTTTTACAATATGGGAAAAGAGGAAAATCTAGCTTGTTCATACAAATGTATCTACTATCGTACTTTTTAGGAGTTTTGTCTTCTTTTAAAAGGTGTAGGTAATTTTTAAAAACAAGAGTGTGTTCAGTTGCTTAGTTGTGTCTGATTCTTTGCAAACCCTGGACTGCAGCATGCCAGGCTTCTCTGTCATTCACCATCTCCTAGAGCTTACGCAAATTCATGTCCATTGAATCGGTGATGCCATCCAACCATCTCATCCTCTGTCGTCCCCATCTCCTCCTGCCTTCAATCTTTCCCAGCATCAGGGTCTTTTCTAATGAGTCAGCTCTTTGCATCAGGTGGCCAAAGTATTGGAGTTTCAACTTCAGCATCAGTCCTTCCAATGAACACACAGAACTGATTTCTTTTAGGATGGACTGGTTGGATCTCCTTGCAGTCCAAGGGACTCTCAAGTGTCTTCTCCAACACCACAGTTCAAAACCATCAATTCTTCGGCACTTGGCTTTCTTTATAGTCCAATTTTCACATCTCTACATGACTACTGGAAAAACCATAGCTTTGACTAGATAGAAATTTAAAGGCAAAGTAATGACTCTACTTTTTAATATGCTATCTAGGTTTGTCATAGCTTTTCTTTCAAGGAGCAATTGTCTTTTAATTTCATGGCTGCAGTCATTATCTGCAGTGATTTTGGAGCCCAAGAAAATAAAATCTGTCACTGTTTCCATTGTTTCCCATCTGTTTTCCATGAAGTGATGGGACCAGATGCCATGATCTTAGTTTCCTGAATGTTGAGTTTTAAGACACCTTCTCCACTCTCTTTCACTTTCATCAAGAGACTCTTTAGTTCTTTGCTTTCTGCCATAAAGGTGGTGTCATCTGTATATCTGAGGTTATTGATATTTCTCTTGGAAATCTTGATTTCAGCTTAAGCTTTATCCAGCCTGGCATTCTGCATGATGTGCTCTGCATATACATGAAATAAACAGGGTGACAATATATTGTAGTAGTAGTAGTAGATATAGTGGTCATCTGAATTAAATTTGCCCATTTCAGTCCATTTTAGTTCACTGATTCCTAAAATGTCAATATTCACTCTTACCATCTCCTGTTATACCGCTTCCAATTTATCTTGATTCATGGACCTTATATTCCAGGTTCCTATGCAATATTGTTCTTCACAGCATTAGACTTTACTTTTATCACCAGTCACCTCCACAGCTGGGCATTGTTTTTGCTTTGGCTCAGCCTCTTCATTCCTTCTGGAGTTATTTCTCCACTCTTCTCCAGTAGCATATTGAGCACCTACTGACCTGGGGAGTTCCTCTTTCGGGAGCAGATTATAATAAGCTGTCTAGTTTTTTTAAAAAAAAAATATTTTATTATGGTAAGAAGTTTCACATGAGAGCTGCCCTCTTAGGTTTTTAAGTGTATAATACACTGTTGACTTGAGGTACAATGTGGTCTCTGCAACTTAGTTGTTTTTTTTTTTTCAGTTGGAGGATAATTGCTTTACAATGTTGCATTGGCTTCTGCTCTACAACAGCATGAATCCACCATAAGTATATACATCAGTCCTGTCCCTCGAGTCTCCCTCCCACACCCTGCCCATCCCACCCTGCACAGAGCACCAGGCTGAACGAACACCCCACTAGCTATCGATTTTGCACATGATCATGTATATGCTTCAGTGTCGCTCTCTCAATATGCCCCACCCTCTCCTTCCCCCACTGTGTCCGCAAGTCTGATCTCTGTGTCTGTGTCTCTATTCCTGACCTGCAAAAGGTTCATCAGTGCCATTTTTCTAGATTCCATATATATCTGTGTGTTATTATACAGTATTTGTTTTTCTCTTTCTGACTTACGTCACTCAGTATAACAGGTTCTAGGTTCACCCACCTCAGTTCAGCTGAGTAAGATTCATGGAACTTAGTTGTCTTGAATAACTGAAGCTTTATGCCCATTGAATAGTAATTTCTATTTTCCTCCTCCCCTGCCCCCTGTCCCCAGTATGTGATAACCTCTATCCAACTCTGATTCTATGAGTTTGCTTATTTTAGATGTCTCATAAAGGTGGAATCATGCAGTATTTATCCTTCTGTGATTTGTTCATTTCACTTAGTGTCATGTCCCCAAGTTTCATCTGTGCTGTTGCATAATTTCTTTCTTTTAAAGACTGAATAGTGCTCTATTGTTTTTCATACCACACTTCCTTTATCCATTTATCTGTTGATGGGCTTTTAGTTTGTTTCCAAGTCTTGGTTTTTGTGAATAATGCTGCAGTAAACATGGAACTACAAATGTCTCTCTGAGATTCTAATTTCAATTCTTTGGGATAAATACTCAGAAGCAGAATGGCTGGATCATATGGTAGTTCTATTTCTAATTTTTTTGAGAAGCTTCCACACTGTTTTCAATAGCAGCTGTACCTTTTTGCATTCCTACCAACAGTGTGCAAGGATTACAATTTCTCTACAACTTTGCCAGCCCTTGTTGTCTTCTGTTTTTTGATAATAGCCATCCTTACAAGTATGAGGTGATACTTCATGGTTTGGTTCTGTGTTTCTCTGCTGATTTGGAAGTTGAGCATTTTTCATATACCTGTTGGCCATCTGTATGTCTTCTTCAGAGAAATGTCAATTCAACTCCTTGGCCTATTTTTAAATTTGTTTTTCTTTTGTGTTTTAAGTTGTAGCTCCTTATATATATTTAAATATTAACCTCATATCAGATACGATTTGCAGATATTTTCTTCCATTCTATATGAGATCTGGTTGTTTTGCTTTGTTTTCTTTGGATCCTAGTAAACTATTGAATACAGTTCATCAGGGTTTTTTTTTTTCATAATCAAAAGTGATATGTGAATATATTATATTTAAATGTGTAGGAGAATATCTGAAGTGAAATTCATGTGCCAGTACTAGATACATGAGTCTAATAAAATCTGAAGATCAGTTCAATACAAAAATGCAAGTCGATATAACTAACTTGACAATTTTGAATAGCATGCTATTATTAACACACTCTACATTATCAAAAAAATTCAGCACTAAAAATTATATCATTTATGATATAAACTCTCCAAAAGCAGGAATAGAAGGAACATACCTCAACATAATAAAAGCTATATATGACAAACCCACAGCAAACATTATCCTCAATGGTGAAAAATTGAAAGCATTTCCCCTAAAGTCAGGAACAAGACAAGGGTGCCCAGTCTCACCACTACTATTCAACATAGTTTTGGACATTTTGGCCACAACAATCAGAGCAGAAAAAGAAATAATAGGAGTCCAAATTGGAAAAGAAGAAGTAAAACTCTCACTGTTTGCAGAGGACATGATCCTCTACATAGAAAACCATAAAGACTCCACCAGAAAATTACTAGAGCTAATCAATGAATACAGTAAATTGCAGGATATAAAATCACCACACAGAAATCCCTTGCATTCCTATACACTAACAATGAGAAAATAAAGAAATTAAGGAAACAATTCCATTCACCATTGCAATGAAAAGAATAAAATACTTAGAAATATATCTACCTAAAGAAACTGAAGACCTATATATAGAAAACTATAAAACACTGGTGAAAGAAATCAAAGAGGACACTAATAGTTGGAGAAATATACCATGTTCATGGATCGGAAGAATCAATATAGTGAAAATGAGTATACTATCCAAAGCAATCTATAGAGTCAATGCAGTCCCTATCAAGCTACCAATGGTGTTTTTCACAGAGCTAGAACAAATAATTTCAAGAATTGTATGGAAATACAAAAAACCTCAAATAGCCAAAGCAATCTTGAGAAAGAAGAATGGAAGTGGAGAAATCAACCTGCCTGACTTCAGGCTCTACTACAATGCCACAGTCATCAAGACAGTATGGCACTGGCACAAAGACAGAAATATAGATCAATGGAACAAAATAGAAAGCCCAGAGATAAATCCACGCACCTATGGACACCTTATCTTTGACAAAGGAGGCAAGAATATGCAATGGAGACAAGACAAACTCTTTAACATGTGGTGCTGGGAAAACTGGTCAACCACTTGTAAAAGAATGAAACTAGAACACTTTCTAACACCATACACAAAAATAAACTCAAAATTAATCAAAGATCTAAACATAAGACCAGAAACTATAAAACTCCTAGAGAAGAACATAGGCGAAACACGCTCTGACAAATCACAGCAGGATCCTCTATGATCCACCCCCCAGAATTCTGGAAATAAAAGCAAAAATAAAAAAATGGGATCTAATTAAACTTAAAAGCTTCTGCACAACAAAGGAAACTATAAGCAAAGTGAAAAGACAGCCCCTGAATGGGAGAAAATAATAGCAAATGAAGCAACTGACAAAGAAATAATCTCAAAAAATATACAAGCAACTCCTGCAGCTCAATTCCAGAAAAATAAACAACCCAATCAAAAAATGGCCTAAAGAACTAAATAGACATTTTTCCAAACAAGACATACAGATGGCTAACAAACACATGAAAAGATGCTCAACATCACTCATTATCAGAGAAATGCAAATCAAAACCACAATGAGGTACCATTTCATGCCAGTCAGAATGGCTGTGATCCAAAAGTCTACAAACAATAAATGCTAGAGAGGGTGTGGAGAAAAGTGAACCCTCTTACACTGTTGGTGGGAATGCAAACTAGTACAGCCACTATGGAGAATAGTGTGGAGATTCCTTAAAAAACTGCAAATAGAACTGCCTTATGACCCAGCAATCCCACTGCTGGGCATACACACCGAGGAAACCAGAATCGAAAGAGACACGTGTACCCCAATGTTCATCGCAGCACTGTTTATAATAGCCAGGACATGGAAGCAACCTAGATGTCCATCAGCAGATGAATGGATAAGAAAGCCGTGGTACATATATACAATGGAGTATTACTCAGCCATTAAAAAGAATACATTTGAATCAGTTCTAAAGAGATGGATAAAACTGGAGTCTATTATACAGAGTGAAGTAAGCCAGAAAGAAAAACACCAATACAGTATATTAATGCATATATATGGAATTAGAAAGATGGTAACGATAACCCTGTATGTGAGACTGCAAAAGAGACACAGATGTATGGAACAGTGTTTTGTACTCTGTGGGAGAGGGAGAGGGTTGGATGATTTGGAAGAATGGCATTGAAACATGTATAATATCATATATGAAACTAATAGCCAGTCCAGGTTCGATGCATGGTACTGGATGCTTGCGGCTGGTGCACTGGGAAGACCCAGAGGGATGGTACGAGGAGGGAGGAGGGAGGGAGATTCAGGATGGGGAACACGTGTATACCTGTGGCAGATTCATGTTGATATATGGCAAAACCAATACAATATTGTAAAGTAACCTCCAATTAAAATAAATACATTTATATTAAAAAATAATAAAACAAAAAAATAGAAATAAAAATTACAAACTTAAAAATGGAACATTAGCAAGTTCAGAAAAATTATGGTCAAAGTACAAAATAAATGTTTACTCATTATTTGAATAATTTATTCATTGAACCATTCAATCAACAAAACTCTGTTATCCACTGAATTTGTTTTTACAACAAGGAGTATATTCAATACAAGTGATACAAAGAAGGATTTGTACTTTCCCTGACTCCAGTGACCTTAAGAGTCAAAACACTTCTAAATGCAAAAAATACATAATTCTCTTAATCCAAGTAAAACTGAGAATCAAACAAAAGCAAAAACAACAAAAAACTTAAAAAATTAATTAAAATAGCACCAACAGATAAAAAAGATGTGAAGATGTGTTGTGGTTTACTTTGAAAGCTAACTGGACTTTTGTAGGTTGTCCATCATGTTTTATGGGATTATAAGGAGGTCCAAGGTCCAACCCAGAGAAGGCGATGGCACCCCACTCCAGTACTCTTGCCTGGAAAATCCCAGGGATGGAGGAGCCTGGTAGGCTGCAGTCCATGGGGTTGCGAAGAGTCGGACACTACTGAGTGACTTCACTTTCACTTTTCACTTTCATGCATTGGAGAAGGAAATGGCAACTCACTTCAGTGTTCTTGCCTGGAAAATCCCAGGGACAGAGGAGACTGGTGAGCTGCCATCTATAGGATCGCAGAGAGTCAGACACTTAGCAGCAGCAGCAGCAAGGAGGTCCAGCCAGTCCATCCTAAACGAGATCAGTCCTGGGTGTTTATTGGAAGGACTGATATTAAAGCTGAAACTCCAATCCTTTGGCCACCTCATGCGAAGAGTTGCCTCACTGGAAAAGACCCTGATGCTGGGAGGGATTGGGGGCAGGAGGAGAAGGGGACAACAGAGGATGAGATGGCTGGATGGCATCACCAACTCAATGAACATGAATTTGAGCTCTGTGAGTTGGTAATGGACAGGGAAGCTTGGCGTGCTGTGATTCATGGGGTTGCAAAGAGTTGGACATGACTGAGCAACTGAACGGAACTGAACTGAGGCAATACTTTCAGAAAGTGTATTATTTAGTCTAAAAGGGGGTAAAACTCCCTTTTTCTTATTTTGCATAAAAAGACATTTAAAACAAGTTTTGTTTTTTTTTTTAATATGTTTAGTTCATACTATTTTTAATTTTCTTCGTGTTTATTTGCTTTGGCTGTGCTGGGTCTCTGTTGCAGACTGGGCTTTTTTCTAGTTGTGGAGAGCAGGGCCTAGTCTCTAGTTGCTGTGCACGGGCTTCTCACTGAAGTGGCTTCTTTTCTTGGGGAGCAGGAGCTCCTGGGTGCTCAGGCTTCAGTAGCTGTGGCACATGGCTCTAGAGCACAGGCTTAATAGATGTGGTGTGTGCACTTAATTTCTCCACAGAATGTGGGATCTTCCTGGATCAGGGATCGAACCTGCATCTTCTGCACTGGCAGGTGGATTCTTTACCACTGAGCCCCCAAGGAAGCCCTCAAACAGGGGTTTCAAAAAGTAGTGTTCAGTTGGCTAGAAATCAGTGACTCTACTGACATTCATTTCTAGCGGTTAAACTCTCCCCCCCCACCCCCAATTTTTCACTTTCTTCATGTGTGTGTGAAGTCGCTCCGTCATGTCCTACCCTGCAACCCCATGGACTGTAGCCCGCCAGGCTCCTCTGCCCATGGGATTCTCCAGGCAAGAATACTGGAGTGGGTTGCTATTTCCTTCTCCAGGGGATCTTCCCAACCCAAGGATCAAACCTGGGTCTTCTGCATTGCAGGCAGACGCTTTATCCTCTGAGCCACCTCCAACTAATATGTCCTTCCCTTCTTCAGTTTCCTGCCAGTTCAACACAGTAGCAGTGACATGTCCTGAAATGTAAGGATCAGAGTGCCATGCCATATCCTAGGAAAATGTTTTGTTCTTTAGAAAATACTGTCTCTGTTTTAATCCTGTGCTGTTGTTGAGACTAAAGCCCCAAAGACAGACTATTAGATTTGGAAATACCTAGAAATATAAAATTGAGAACTTAGATATCAATGCATTAAAACAGAGGCTGGCAAATTTCTTGTGTAAAGAGCCAGTTAGGATATACTTTAGGCTCTGCAGGCCATATGGTCTGTGTTCCAAGTCCTTCACTGTGCTGTAGTGGTGAGAAACCCGCCACCAGCAACACATAGATGAACAGGCTTGCATGTGTTCTAACAACGTTTTGTTTATGCAAACAAGCAGCGAGCTGGCTTTGGTTTGTGGGGTGCAGTTTGCCAAACCTTGGATTAAAGTACATGTGGGGCGAATTGGCACTTAGAGTAGCTATGAATGTTAGTGCAGTGGGTTGATAAGTCATTGCTTGCAAGGCTGAGGTTCCTCACTGGTTAGGGAGACACAAGCTGATAGTTACTGACTCCATTGAAGAAAACTGATTTCACTTCCGTCTCCTTCCTCTTGATCAGAAAGGTTTCTTGTGGGACTCACATTTCCAAATGCCATTCTGCCAAAGCATCAAGGTTTCCCTAGAGCAGTGCCTACGCCAATTCCTTTTCTTGTTGTGTCGGGCACAGAAAAGGATGATATTTATACCAACACACTTGGGTAAATGGATGAAGCTGCTCACAGATAATGCAATGCAGCATAGTTCTCTAAGTGTCCAGGTCCCTCCCGCCATCCCCAGGATGGACACACTGGTGACAGGATTTGCCCTACATGGTGTCATTGGGGAATTTTTGAAGGAGAAGATCAAAAGCATGTCTGGCAGTTTTGAGTCTGTCCTTTAAACTCCAAGAATTCTTACTGGATTCTCACTTCCTCCCCAATTCTTTGCAGGCTTGCGTTCCATTAAATTTCTCAGGGAATGAATGGCACAGAAGTGTTCAGGAGTTTCTGTTATCTTCTAAGATAACACTGTGTAACGATTAATTGAAGTTATCATTCAATTAGAGTTCAATTGGAGTTATCATTCAATTGGAGTTATCATAGCTCCAACTGTTTATGCAACTTTAGGGCATTCATTTAAAACCTTGGAATATATATGCAAAGCAGAAACAGACTCAGAGACATAGGAAACAAACTAGTAATTACCAAGGGGGAGAGAGAAGAGGGCAGAGACAAATAAGGGGTATGGGGTTAACAGAAATTACTATGTATAAAGTAGATAAGCAACAAGGATACACTGTATCACACAGGGAACTAGCCATTATTATGTAAAAACCTGTGATGGAGTATATATAATCTGTAAAAACACTGAATGTCTAACTATACAGTGAAAGTGGAATTGCTCAGTCACCGACATTTTGCTACCCCATGGACCGTAGCCTACCAGGTTCCACCATCCATGGGATATTCCAGGCAAGAATGCTGAAGTGGGGTGCCATTTCCTTCTCTAGGAGATCTTCCCGACCCAGGGATTGAACCCAGGTCTCCCTCACTGTGAGCAGATACTTTACCGTCTGAGCCACCAGGGAAGTCAACTACACAGTACATCTGAAATTAATATAATTTTGTAAATCAACTATACTTCAAGCAAAAAGAGAATGAACAGGAGCTATGAGACATCCATTTTTGGAAAGAATCTAGGAAAAACAAGATGTTCTCAAAAGTCTTGTTCAGGATTAGCATTTATGTATGATACCCACCTTTTACAATCTGAGATATCTCTTTTTCTTGGGATCTTTTCCTGTCCTCTGAGACCTTTTCTCTTATGAGCTGTTCCTTGTTTATAAAATCATCATGTCCATCCTCTCAACTTCTTGTTGAGGACAGTGGGCTCATTAAAATATGTGAAAACATTGTATACAGTAGCATCCCAACCCATCAACCCTCAGAAACTGTCTTCATCACGGTAAATTAAACTGAAACAAAAAACCCAGTGTTCCAGGGGCTTGTCAATTAAGGGTGAGCTTCTCACAAACACTGTGGCTGTTGATTTAGGTCACAGTGGAGTGTGTCAGAAGTGCCCTATTCCGTGTAAGCATTCAGAGACCAGGCACGTCTAGCTAACGGTTCTCAAAGCCTAAAGGTTTCCACGGATAAAGGAACAGGGAACAAACTGGGCGACTTGGATGTGACATATTCCATCTCTGCCCACATTCCTTTGGCTGGCGCTCAGTCACATGGCTCTAGGTAACTGTCAGCAAGGCTTGGAAATAAAATCTAGCTGCTTGCCTAGAGGAAAAGAAAATTAGATTTGGGGAATAAAGAGCATTTTCTCCGCCACAGCCACTGAAACAGGTTTTCTGCAGAGTGAATGTTGGTATGCACTTCCTGCTTGACGTGTGCTGTGTGCCAGACCTTGTTGTAACTGAGGAGAAGCACAGCAGTAAACCTTAGAGTCAAACGGCAGAAGCCGGGATCCTGACACTGAGGGAGCCAGGACGCCCACAGTGGTACTGGGGCTGAGCTCAGGTCTGGAGACGACCGCTGAGCTTAAGGATAACAAGGATTCTCAGCCTCTGTTGCCCCCTTCTCCTCCTGCCCTCAGTCTTTCCCAGCATCAGGGTCTCTTCCAATGAGTCAGCTCTTCGTATCAGGTGGTTAGAAGATAAGGTGGTTGGATGGCATCACTGGCTCAATGGATGTGAGTCTGAGCAGACTCTGGGAGACAGTGAAGGTCAGGGAAGCCTGGTGTGCTGCAGTCTGGGGGTTGCAAAGAGTCAGACACCGCTGAACAACAAAAGGACTCAAGGTCAGCAGCCAAGCGAAGGACACACTGCAGATAACATCGTGTTTAGTTGTAGAGATTTTACAGGCATATGGTTGTGTAAACTGCCGGAATGCTAAGTGATAGGAAACCAGTATTCTATAATAGATCAAATGAAAATGGTTTAAAAAAGAACCTAATGATGAATTGGTAAATATTTGATGAAGTGGTCCATGTTCTAAGCGCACCCATATATACATATGCCCAATAAATCCTGTGTTCTCCTTGTCTCTCCTGCTTTCAAACTCAACACTTGCATGAAAAATTCCTTATGTCTGTCCCCTCAGACTGTAGTATTTATGATACATATGATATCCTAGCCCCTTTTAATATAGTGCTTATCAGGAACGCTTTTGAGAATCATGGATATAAGCAATGAAAGACACTGTCCTCTGCGCTTTAAGGTTATAATTGGTGGGCTACTTCAAATAGTCCTATTTGCTTATACAAAACAAAACAAAAAAAAGATTAGGACCAAATGTTTACAATCAAGGTAGGTTAGTCATCCAAATTATTTAGTTTTTGAAAGAATGATGGACTGCTTTTTGTTGAGAAGTATTTTATATGTAGTATACCTGGCAGTTAAAACTTACTAAATTTCCCAATCTAAAGTGCAAGATACAAACTCATTTGTTATATCTGTAGACATGTATTTAAGCCATTTCATAGTGACTAGATACTTCCACAGAGCGGCATGGAGCTTAAGATAAGTTAAGCATTATGCAGTTTTTAAGAAACCATCATCTGTGTCATAATGTTTTGGTATCATGACCATGAGTATGCGAAGCTGCTCAGTCATATCTGACTCTTTGCGACTCATGGACTGTAACCTACCAGGCTCCTCTGTCCATGGGATTTTACAGGCAAGAGTACTGGAGTGGATTGCCATTTCCTTTCCCAGGCGATCTTCCCAACCCAGGGATGGAACCCGGGTCTCCTGCATTGCAGGCAGACGCTTTACTGTCTGAGCCATTTGGCATCATAGGTTATCAGAAAATGGTATTGTCTCTCAAAAATAACATTCATAAACTCTCTCAAATTACTTTTAACACAGCCAATTCTTTAATACAGGCTTATCAGTAAAAAATCCACCTGCCAATGCAGGAGGTGCGGGTTTGATTCCTGGCTGGGGAAGACCCCCTGGAGGAGTAAATGGCTCCAGTATTCTTGCTTGGAGAATCCCATGGACAGAGGAACCTGGTGGGCTACAGTCCATGGCATTGCAAAAGAGTCAGACACGACTGAGTGATTAACAACAACAACAAATTCTTTGATACATTAAAATACTTACTGGAGGGTTTTTTTTTGTTTTTGCTTTTTTTCTTTTTGACAGAGATGGAGACATCACAGTTGTTTTTAAAACAAAGGAAGCTCACTTATTTAAAACTCACCACACGCTACAATTTGCCAGAAAACCCAGGCAGCTGACTTGGTGAGAGAGGTACATAGAAAGATCTGAGTTATCCAGCTGGCCTGAGCTTTGTGAAGCCTGCGCCCTCCACATCTGTTCTGCAGCCTTCTTGTGAGCCCGTGCACCGCCGCTACCTGTGTTCTCCCCAGCTCTGCTTCCTCCTCTTCCTTTCACTGCTCTGCTTTTTCTTGCAGCACCAATTACCTTTTAAGAGCCGGTCCAGATTGCTTACTTTACATGTGAATTGTTTAGTCTCAGTTTTCCCTTCTAACCTGCACACTCAAGAATCAATTAATGTTTTCACCAGTCTGTTTCTAAATTGAAATGTGAATCTAACTGCAAGTATTATTTTAACGGGATTAGTCTTTGCTGAAAACAACCAACAACAGCAAAGATCACCCCGAGTGTGGCTTTCTTTCGAATGGTTAATAGCTCTGATACAGGTTGTGTTCATCAAGAACTGGCTTGTCTGTGTCTAAGGACCTTGAGCCCAACAATCCATTCTTGTTGTGCATATTGGAGTATTCTGATTGAACCAACTCTTCTGCCTTTCTCAGTGTTTCATTATTAATGCACTGAATTCCAAATTAATGTGAAAAAACAAATCCTCCATTCCCTTTGAAGTCTTCTCAAATTCTTTTGAAAACAAGGTCAATCTAAATAAATGTATACACTTACTGTTGAAAACGCTTTCATTTCCCATTTATTTCATTTGGGATTTTTGCTAAGATAAGGTGTTTCCTTCAATACAGTGTCAAGATTGCTTTATTTCAAGGGCGTATAGCACTGACCAGGGCTCATGTTTCCCTCATCCACCATTCATTTTTGTGCAAATAAATTAAATAGTCTCCTTAACATGAACACTGAGAGCAACTTTGTAGGGAGGGCTGCCTTGCTGAAGTCCACCAGAGGCCTCTTCACAGGCAGGGAGATGCCTGTGGCTGCACCTCCTTCACATTCTTTCGTGCTGTTCATCTACCCTACCCTTTCTCTCCAAAGTCTGTCTTCCTTAGGCCCCTCACCAGCAGCTAACATCATCTTGTCTTCACGGTATTAAGCCCACTGCAGTCACATCCACAAGCAATAGCTTTACATTTGACTATGAAATCTGAAATCAATTTAGTTGGCTGTGTTGTTGTTGTTCAGTTGCTCAGTCATGTCCAGCTCTTTGCAACCCCATGGATGGCGGCACACCAGGCTTCCCTGTCCTTCACTATCTCCTGGAGTTTGCTCCAAATCAAGTCCTTTGGAATTGGTGATGCCATCCAACTATCTCATTTGAAAGAATGGATACACTTATATGTATCAGTGAACCACTTTGCTGCTCACCTGAAACTAACACGATGTAGCTAATCAACTATGAGCCAGTACACAATAAAATTTAAACAAGGGTGCGTTTGATTAGGTTGTATTACTATAAAAAATAATCTCCATTTGTGAAGATAATGGCTTCCCCGTCTCTTAAAATCCATCCAATAGAGCCATCTGTTCACTTCCCGGTCACCTCTCACATCCTCAGAGACCTGCGGATGTGCGACGAACATTCTTTCCTTCTGTCCTGGTGTGCGGCAGATTTCTAGTTGATTTCACATGGTTGTTTTATTTAGTCCTTACACAAACCTTGGGAGGAGATATTATTAACCTGGTACGAGGAAACAGAGGCTTAGAGAACTTCAGGGACACGCAGATTCACCAACTTCATAAAACACAATGGTGGAATCAGAAGGTATGGCTTCTTAGTCTAGGTCTCCTTCCAGGATGCCTGTGGAAGGTTGGATTTCTAATGCGGGCAGCTTAGGCTGCAACTAGGACCATCAGATCAGATTGCTGCTCTACTTCATAAACCATCTTCAGCTAATGGTCTAATATATTGTCCAAGCTTGTATGAAAAAGGTACTCTGTCAGTAATCACTACTCTCCCAGGTAAACTGGGATGTATGGTTACCCAAAATAACATTATGCATTGTGTTGGTTCTCTTGAGGATATCTTAGAGATAAGAGAAGAGCAAATTTGTATTTGTATATTCTGGTTTATTATAAAAGCAGTGTGTGAAGTGATTTGTATAATTCTTCTAAAACTTTCTATTAGTAACATATGTCCTTGCTTTACTATACGTCTGTTAAAGTTCAAGAATGATGAGAGTTGACCTGAATATTAATGTCTGATTATTGGTGATATATGACCATCCTATGTAGGAATTATCCCAACTTTCATTATAGATAGTTAAAGAACTTCCTGAAGAAGAATAATTAAGTGGAACAAATATTTTTTTCATTGATTGTAAAGATGATAATCACTATGCTTTTGGAAATAATTTTCTTAAAGTACAAAGATGTAGGCTTGAAATGTTAGCTACATGGTTCAAAAAATTTTAAACTTTGAAGAAACTAATTTATGTCTTTTGTGTGTTTTTTAGCATTTATATGTGTGTGTCTAATCATGTCCGATTTTTTTGCAACCCCATGGACTGTAGCCCTCTAGGCTTCTTTCTCTGTCTATGGAATTTTTCAGACAAGAATACTTGAGTGGGTTGCCTTTTCCTCCTCCAGGGGGTCTTCCCAATCCAGGGATTGAACCCATGTCTCCTGCAGCTCCCATATTGCAGGCAGATTCTTTACTTGCTGAGCCATTACCTGAGCTTTCTTATTTGTAAAAGGATTATACTGGTGTCTACTCTAACTGCCTCACAGAAATACTGTAAATATGAAATAAGATGATACGTAAGTGCTTTGGAAACTGTAAGTACTTTAAAGATGTATGTATGTATAATATATAAATGTACATATAAAATTTTTCATGTTTATATTGCCACAGAGAGTTTACATTTATTTTGCTTTACAATAGAATTTTAGTCAGTACATTTTTAATTAAAAATGTTAGTATATGTACAAAAATTTTTATGTCTTTAAAATAATTCTCAAAAAATATCCATCAAGGATATTAAATTCTAACTCGCTGCCTAGAACTGTTATCTAAAAATGTCCTGAAGATGGCATAGTAAGTACACTTTGATGCAAACGTTATTAAGGACAAGGCTTTAAGAAACATATATATGAGGTTAAAACACTCAATCTAAACAAATCTTTTCTAAGTTTGTGGAAAAGAAAATTTTTGAGCTGTTTAACCAAGGCCCGTTGTTTAATTGTTACAAAAGTCATTTGTTTGAGCCTTAAGGAGGAAAAGGTAACTTGGTGGAAAACTGATAGAATCGTCAGGTTAGTTCATGTGCTACAGTTTTATCAATAAATTTACCCTTGGAATTGTAAAACAGCTGATGCACTCATCTGGCATCGTCTGCATAATTACAGTCTGCACTTAAATGCCAGTTTTTATTAGAAACATTATGAGGATAAGGGCTGGCAGAGAGATGAGATGAGTTGAAAAATATCTGGTTTATTATAATATAAAATACAGTGGGGCCTATTCTTAGGAAAAATATTGACAGGGTGCATTATTTCTGTGGGGTTGTAATACTTATAAGTTTTAAAAATACGTATCTACCTGATGCCAGCTTTGTGGTCTACCACGCGGAAGTAGAATCAATATGTGTGCCCAGCGAAACACACAACTGTGGCAGTAGGTCTGCTGTATTGATTGTCAGAGGTTATTTGTTCTCAGCCATCTCTGAGCCTTGCCTGTTTTCACATGTCACACATGAAATACTTACAGTGTGTATAGTATAGGCTCTTTACCTATTAAGGACTTAAAATCGAAATATGACCAATAGTATATTTATATACATTTACATATGAATGACAGGGATAATCAGAGTTGCAAATATGTTTGTTGTGAGCATAAATCCATAGGCACTTTCGTACAGCTTGTAGAGTAAATATGCAAATAAAATCTTATCTTTACAAGTAAATACAGTTCTGATTGGTTGGAGGGAAGAATTGGTGTTTTACGTCTCTCACTGGAAGGAAATTTCTTGGCTTAAGGTTTTGAGAACTGAACTTTAAGTCCCCACGAAACTGCCATTTGATAAGATTAGAACTTAATGATTTCTTATGCCATTCGGACAGCATTGAGATGCGAGAATGATGTTAGTGATTCTGACACCTTGAATCTAATTATAAACTTACTTTGTTTCACATCAATATCCAAGATGCCTGGAGGTTTTGGATATCAAAGTGATGCATTTTTAGCATTTGTAAATCATAGAAAAGTCAATACAATCCTCTCAGTTGAGATGGATTGTTAAAAAATTAAACTGGCCTGAAGTTAGAGTGTTTGAAATTTCTCCAGTTTATAAAATTAGGAACTGAAAGTCTTAGCGTCAGTCTTGAAATTTTCTTCTTGTTCTTTCTTTTGGAATAAACAACTTGTTTACTTAAAGTATTTTAGGCTTTTTATGTTCATAATCTTTAGATAGTGAAAATAGCTGTATACTTTAAGAAAATTCTAGATCATGATGTTTACAAGGAAGCAGTCTTAAGTTATCAAAGGAACACTAGATGGTTCAAAAATGTCTAAATGCTTATTAACTTGAATGTCAGTAATGTCCCAGTTTGACTCAGATAGGGTCAAAATGTTTGACAAAATGCTTTTAAAGATGTCAAGCTACATATTCATAAATACTATTTGTTGCTTAGTTGCAGTCACGTCTGACTCTTTTGCAACCCTATTGACTATGGCCCACCAGGCTCCTCTGTCCATGGGATTTCCCAGGCAAGAATATTGGAGTGGGTTGCCATTTCCTTCTTCAGGGGATCTTCCCAACCCAGGGATTGAACTCTTGTCTCTTGCATTGTAGGTGAATTCTTTTACCAGTGAGGCTTCAGGAAAGTTCCTAAATATACTATATTGCTATTGTAAAAATGATTTCAAAATTATCCATTTATGCATTTATCTAAGTTACCTTTTCTAATGCATTTTCCATTGGTTTCTCCATTCTAAAGAAATGAGCAAAACTGATAAACAAAGGAAACAGGCTAACAAACAAAAAGCATTAAAAAGAGAAAGTTAAAACACTCTTACTTTGTAATTTATCTTTAATTTAATCTGACAGAATCAAAGAATTAGTTCATTGTTTGGAGAGTCTCAAAAGGCTGTTAGATTTTATTTGTTTGATTGAAAGGAAACATGGCTTTTAGTCACAATGTTCATATTTGTTTGAATTCAGCTTTTTTTTTTTTTAATAGAATGGCATTCTGTGCAGGTGTCAGGCTTGTAAAACCTTCTATGTTTGTATTATAGCACAGCCTATGAATGTAGGGTGAATAGACTGGTATCTTTTCTTTCAGAGGAGCCCCAGCATGTTATAATGTCTCCAGTAAGTTGTGAGATCCACAGTCTAGAACCAGTATTTGGTGGACTGTCTCATGTTAACCCAGGGAGCAAAACTGTATCACCTATGGTATGATGAGAAAATCAACAGATATCTGTGCATGACTAAAGCCAATTGAATTATTACTCAGAACTCATAACAACTGGTGGAAGCAACTGAAAGTGTGATGATTTACTATGGTGATATATCATTGCAATTATTTAATTATTTGTGTTTTCTTGAACAGATTTTAAAATTTATTTTTTTCTCTATTACATAGCAGATAGTGCTAAATGAGATGAAGCCAGTTGTCATTACCTCTTGTAAAAATCATGTCTATTTCTTAAAAACATGCCTTAAAAACATTTTTAATTTAACTTTTAATTAATTTTTAACCACATACTTTAATTAAAAAATATCTAAGTGGTCACACAAGATGTGTCGCTATGTTTTTGTCATTTGAAAAAGGAACATAGAAAACTTCAAGGAACAGTGTTAGAAAATTTACTATTTTATCTAACTTTCTTCACTTAATTTATTTTAAAACAAAAATAATTGCACTTTTAAACATCTTTTTTTTTACATTGGCTTCGTCATTCTGTATTATGGAGAGTCTACCATTAGTCATCTTTCTCCATAAAAACAGCAGTCTGTAAACTGGATATATTTTATGGTGTCTAAGGCTACTATCAATTAGAGAGTATGCCATCTTCTGTTCCAAAAGACTTAAAATAGTAGTCATTACAATGATTTAGATGCAGCGTTATGTGAAAAAGAGAAGGTGCTGTGAGTGATCGCCAAAGGTATCTTAACAGCTTTAAGACGGTGTGATTTTTCTGAATGGAGTTTGGTTGTTCCCCAAGCAACACCATTAGTCACAGTGAGTTAGTAAGCCATCTCCTTATCTCGTCTAAATAATCAGTACCAACATGGGTGAAACTTTAGCAACATCAATGTTACGCCTGTTGACAGAGATGAAAGGGATGAGTGGAAAGAAAAGGGACTCGAGCTGCATTTGTGGAAGCCTCAGTGCATGGCTCCTGGGTTCAGATTCACTGATGTCTTAATACGTGAGAACTCTGGAACACCCACACCTTCTTTAGGAGAACTTACTTCTCAGAGAATATTTAGGGATACCAATGACAAACTCACCAGGCAGTTTGTCCTACCACTAAGTCACTGCCACCAACATATTACTTTAGTCCTTTGGGTGTTCATCGTCAAGAATGGTGCAGGGCCCTGGGGATGATGGTTTTGTTCTCTCCCACACTGGGGAGTCACTCCAACCCGCCCTGGAGACCACTACCAATCAAATTCTTCTCAAACACTGCTGGTACTATAACATATATCGATGAAGGTCATTTTCTTTTGGCCCAGCCAGTGAAAAACGTACAACCTAATCTCTTTCCTTTTTAGTTTTAAGGAAGAAAATGAAGAGCTATACTCAGACATAGTTGAGCAATCACTGCCCAGCTGAGGTTTCAAGTGCCATCTAGCCCAGCATCTCTTCCTTCTATTGCATTAAATTCATTAAGTCCATTAAATTCATTGAGCAGACTTTGCTTGATTTTATCCTGTGATGCCTGATTTGGTAAGCTACTTCGTGTCCCCATACAAATAAATGAAGTATAATTCTTAACCACATAGATCTCAGACTTTTACTCAAGAACTTTAAATGTCTTCCACTTTTCTACTGTATCAATTCTAAGTTCCTCTGTGTGGTTTACAAGTTTCTGCTCCATCTGTTTGATTTTGTTTCCCACCATTTCTCAAAAGGCCCTCGCTACTCTAATTAGATCCATTCCCTCCAGGTTCTTGGAGGCTGTCATGCTCGTTCTCACCTTTGCCTTCCCTGGAGCCCGCCGTCAGGCCTCCATTGCTCTTTCCTTTTCCTCCCCGCTGTATAAATCCCACTATTGTGTCCTTTGGGGACAATACCCTAACTTCTTTATGAAGCCTGCTCTAATTATTCACGGGTCTCCCTCTTTTATATTAAAATTTTCAGTTTCTGTGCTGCAAAAAATAGCCCCTAAATTATTTGTACAATTTTTGTCAACTCTTTAATGTCAGATTTTTGTGGGTAGAGAAACATAAGAATCTCTTATGTTTTCTGATAGTGTCTAAAATAAGGTTGAGGACTCATTCAATACACATTTTTTGTTATTCATTTATAGTTGATTTACAGTATTATATTAGCCCTAAGTATATAGCTTAGTGATTCAGTATTTTTGCAGATTATACTCCATTAAAAGTTACAATAAGATAATGACTGTAACCCCCTGTGCTATACAGTATATCCTTGTTTCTTATCTATATTTTTAGGGAATCCTCTTTTCTTATGTTTTAAATTATGAAATTATGATAACACATTTATAGTAGACTTGGAAAATACAGAACAAAGTTACATATAGTTCCACTACATATTACTATTGTTTTTAAGTAAATACATTAAGATTTTTAGTTGGGAGTTTCAATATTAAACTCTGAAAAATTGACAGAATGAACAGACAGAAAAGTAGAAGGATATTGTAGACCTGAAAAGCTCTGTGAACCAGTAAACATTTTGTAATAGAGATCTGAGGTCTGTTAACTCTTCCGTATATTACAGACCTGTAGAATTGATTAGTTAGGAGGAGGAAATGGCAACCCACTCCAATATTCTTGCCTGGAGAATCCCGTGGACAGAGGAGCCTGGTGGGCTGCTGTTCATGGAGTCTCACAGGCTTGGACACAACTGAAGCGACTTAGCATGCATGCATGCATTGGGGAAGGAAACGGCACCCCACTCCAGTGTTCTTGCCTGGAGAATCCCAGGGACGGGGGAGCCTGGTGGGCTGCCGTCTATGGGGTCGCACGGAATCAGATACTTCTGAAGCGACTTAGCAGCAACAGCAGCAGCAGCAGAACTGATTAGGATACAAGGTAAAAAGAAACCGTAACGTCCACCCTCCCTCTGCTCCTCTCCATTCCCTAGCCTTCTTTTCTGACTGATGAGCCAGGAGCAGAGATGGACGGTCACTAGGAACTGAGGCAGACAAGGCAGGTGGGTCTCCGCTAATCTCTCTGTCTTCTCTTCTGATGTTGGAGGTGTCTGTTCCAGATGGCACCATTGGATCTCAGGTTGTTGGAGTTCAGGTGGACAAGAAATATAAGTGTATTAAGCTCTTGAGACTTTTTGAAGTTGATCTCTTGCAGTAGCTAATTTAATTTTATCCTCTGGACTACAAGGTTACAATTAACTGTACCTAAGCTTTACAGAATCTTCAATTATAAGTATATACGTTTTGTAAGAATTTTAAGTATTAGTCCAGAGACCCACATTAATCTAGAACTACATGGAGACATACTCAGGAACTATTTCTGAGTGAACTAAAATTGTTCTGCCTGTGGGAAACAGAGGTACACATTTCGTGATTTCCTTAGTGACAGTGAATATTGACTGACTTCATCTGGGCATCAAACATTGTTGATAATCGTCTCTGAATCTTCTGAAATTTTGTAATCTTAGTTGGAAATACTATTGGCTAGTAGTTGGTCAAGGGGATTAGAGATTGTGAGTTTGAAATTTTACTCAATTTTCTTCTTTTGGTCCTAAAAAGAATATATTCAACAAAAAGAACTTGTCCCATTCTAGGTTATGTTGGAGCATGACAAAATGTACAGAAACATTCTCAATTCTAAGGCAAGTTCCACATTATGTCGTCTCAGTATGTAGCAACTTGCTTGGGGCAGGTGCATGGGGATGACCCAGAGAGATGTTGTGGGGAGGGAGGTGGGAGGGGGGTTCATGTTTGGGAATGCATGTAAGAATTAAAAATTTTAAAATTTAAAAAAAAAATAAAAAAATTAAAAAAAAAAAAAAAAGCTGTGGAGGAGAAAGTCAAGGAGAGAAGGTGAATCTGACGCTTCATCTTCTTTCCTTCATCATAACCCCTTGTTAATAGGGCCAAGGATAGTCACTGATAAGGAGTGTTCAAAAACCTCAACTATCGAGGAAAGCTATACTTTTTATAATATTCTCATTTGAGAAAAATGAAGTTTTAAGTCTCAAGTTTTTACCATTTTAACCGTGAGTATCATGTGTGTGTGTTAGTTGCTCAGTTGTGTCCAACTCTTTGTGACCCCATGAACTGCATCCCGGCAGGCTTCTCTGCCCTGGAATTCTGCAGGCAAGAGTACTGGAGTGGATTGCCATTCCCTTCTCCAGTGAGTATCATAGTGGCTTAATAATTATCAGTACCCGTAATGTGACAGAGGACCTTCAAATTTATTTTGCACATTCACAATAAAAGACCCAGATAAAATATCTAGATAAATAAAAGATTAAAAAACTATGATAAGAGATGCTTAGAAGGTAAAATTTCTCATATTCCATTAGTAGGAATGCATTCTTTCTGGATAGTAGTTTAGAAATTCACATCAAGATCCCTAAAAATGTTTGGCAGAGATCCCACTTCTCAAATCTATCCTAAAGAAATACTCAAGGATAACATCACAAGTAGTTGCATACTGATATTTTTTCTAGTTTTAAAAAATTTAATGCTATTTAAAAAAATTAATTAATTTTATTATTATTGTTAAAATAAATGCTGTCTTAGTCAGTTTGGGCTGCTATAATAAAATACCAGAGCCTGGGTGGCTTAAACAGCAGACATGTATTTTTCACAGCTCTGGAGTCTGGGAAGTTCAAGATCAAGATACTGACCAGTTTTGTTCTCAGTGAGGGTCTTTTCCCTGGTTTGCAGAAGGCTGTCTTCTAGCTGTATCTGTTCTTCTCACAAGGAAACTAGTCCTTTTATGGAGGTCCCATCCTCATTATTTTATCTAAGCCTAGTTACTTCCCTAAGGTATCACTTCTAAATACGATAACATTGAGGGTTAGGAAGGGCAGAGACAATTTAGTCCATAGCAAACACACAAGTGCAAAAACCAGGGGCTTGGGTAAGTATATTTTGGCACGTTTTGGTGCTGATTTATTTACAGTCACTAAAAATATTATTTTAAAAAAGAATTTCAAATGTTTAGCGACATGGGAAAATATTTGCAGCATTAAGAGAAAACAGGTGTAAACTACAATGACTCCAATTTAATAAAAAATTATGTAGCTCTTTTGAAAAAGCAATGAAAAGAAATACACAGAAAGAATAATATCAGTTATTTTTTTATGGTGGAGTTGTTAGAGGTTATTAAAAATGTATATTTTTCTATAATAAGGAGTTTCTTCATGTAGAAGTGAAAAATATAGAAGAACATATAGAAACTATTAAACCATTAAAATAAGCATCAGCTGTTTTGGTCAATAGAAATCACTAAATTCTGTTCCAGTTCCATTGAACTTAAATCCTATTGTTGTCTTTCTGTGAAAGTATTTGCTGTTGTTACCTCATAACACACAAACAACAGTGACAGGAATCACTCTTCTCTTCTTGGGCTAGCATACGTCATCTTAGCCATCAGAGGAGCCCTTCTGATTTCCTTCAAGTCTGGTTATATGTTCTTTCACTTCTCTTGTATCTGCTGTGTTCCTCTATAATGATATGCTATTCATTTTTTGTCTTTGTTCCCTGATGGATTGTAACTCTGTAGTTCTTTGAGGTATTCAACATACTTCATCCCCATATTCTTAGCATTCTGGTACAATGATGAGCATGTAAACGCCAGTCGATAAATGTTTGTTGATTGAAAAATGCTTACCATGACTCATGACAAGTGTGTGCAGAAACTGCAGAACTCCCCTGAGGCAAGTTCAACTCCTAATGTGATTTTATTCTAAATTTCTGGAATTTTGTTTCTAAGTAGTCAGGAAGCCCTTTATAAAAACATTATATACATCAGCCCCTGCTGGTCAGAGATGATTTACATAATTATATGATTAAAGGACATTTTTTAAGATATTTGAATGTATTTTCCAGTGATAAATTTGAACCTGTGGTTAACCTCAATAAACAGATTTAAACTTTCAAAAGTAGAAATGTTAACAAAAATTCCCACTGTTTTAGAATTCTTTATAAATGATCAAGTACATTGCTAATAGACTTCTCAACCCAAGTCACAGCAATGTTTCACAAATTTGTTTGATGAGGTTATTCATTAATTATGAATTAATGAAAGACATTTGTCATAGTGGGCTTTCCAGGTGGCTCAGGGGTAAAGAATCTGTTTGCCAATTCAGGAGACACAGGTTCAATCCCTGGGATAGGAAGATCCCTGGAAGTTGGAAATGGCAACCCGCTCTGGTAGTCTTGCTGGAGAATTCCAGGGACAGAGGAGCCTGGCAGGCTGCAGTCTGTAGAGTCACAAAGATTCGGACACAGTTAAGCAGCTGAGGACTAGCGCGGGGAGTCTTTGTTGCTGTGCAGGCGTTTCTCCAGTTGCAGCCAGTGGGGGCTACTCTTTGGCTGTGGTGCTGGGCTGTGGGCTTCTCATTTGTCATGGTGATAGCTTAAAGTTAACAAAAACACAGTCCTGGTCACATTTACTAAAGCAAGTCAGTCTGCTCTCTTGCAAAGCACTTCTCTACTTTAAAAATAACAAGTGAAATACAAAGAGAATTAAAATTAAAGTTCAGAAGTATTTTCACAATACAGAAAAAAAAGTTTTGAAAATCCCCCAATTTAGAAAGCCATTTCTATTAGCATAATCAAATATTCAGATCACTGGCTTTTCCATAGAATGCAGATTTTATTCAGAATTATCCACAGCAATGTGACTGGATTTTAGCCTGATTTTGAAAGACTGAGTTAATAAGATGCCTGAGATGTGTCTGAAAAAGAAGGCAAACAGATAAAATTATTTCTCTGGATAAAATATGTTATCTTTGATTCCCTACCCATGCTATTTGGTTTGTTATAACTTGCTATGATGCTATTTGGGTGACAGAATGAATGAATGTGCTTTCATGGAAGAATGGCAGATGCTAAAAATAATAAAAAAGGCAATACCTGAGCTCCAGTAATTTCATTATTGTGCATTCAGACAGTTTTGAAATCTGTGGAATTCCTGCTGGGAAACAATTTTTCCTTGCTGAATGGATCATTAAAAAGTCCATTTACTACAATACAATGGATGTTTTGACTCTATGGATGTGTATATATATATATATGTATATATGAATTTGGAGATTTCTTTCTTCAACTATGGATACAAGAATTTCATTAATATAATTTTAAAAGAGTGAAATAAGTTTCTTAAAACTATTTTTTAAAAATTAGTATGTTCAAATAGCACTTGACAAATATCATTACTGTTAGGTTTCTGTGTTGGGAAAATAATATATTATTGTCTCTCAAACTGTAAGTTATATCTTATGTACTGGAATGTTTAATTATCTGATAGCTGTATTTTTAACAACATATATTCAACATCTTAGAATAGCAATCACCTCTGTATTTTAGAATCAAAACCTCAAACAAATCAGGCTTATATGTATAAAATATTACATGTACATATTTTCACTATTACATGAAATATAAATATACATTATGATTTTACATAATCCCTACTTAAGAAATATTACAGTAATTTACCAGTTGCTGAAGGTCAAAAAGTTAAGAGGATATAGGTTCAAAATAAAATTCTATATGAAAAAAATTTCCTGGAATAGCATTTATATTTTAATTAGAATAAAATTTTAAAAATCAGTAAAATATTTTTAGATGCTGTACTCATCATGGAAGAAATTTAGGTATTTTTAAACAGGTGTCTAGAAATCCCAACAAATACAGGTATAAAATTATCCATATGACACTGAATTATGAATAATTTAAATTGTCCTAAATAGCTGCAATGTCCCCTATGTGATAGGAAATGGGAAAATATTTAGTAATATCCAGATAATTGACTCAATTCCCTGTGTCTGGTCTATAATTGTCAGTATTGAAATATCAAGAAAGTAGATGATTTAATTATTGGATTACTTCAAGTTCCTGTAGCCTCAAATTGAGAAGACAAAACCTAAATCCTAGGAGTTGCTTATGTACATGAGGTTTTAGTTACACAGTAACAATAAGGTTTATGCAGTGCAACCTTTAAAAATAGCTTTCAGAGTGTTGATTTTCACAATTACAAATAAGTACAATTTAACTAGTAATTAAAATGGAAATGTTAACAAATTCTCTGCATTGATGCCTCATTTGCAAGTACAGTTGATGATCTCTGTTTTGAGGCAATCTGTCTGAGTTTAATCCTAACTTGAAAATTTCCCGGAGGACGTTCCTTTTCTTGCAAAGCCAAGTGAATTATTTGAAAAAAATATTAAAGTGCAATTTTCTGTACTCTTTTTTTTAAAGAAATGAACATTTATTTGCATGATATAAGAGTATCAACACCAGTAGAATTAATTTATTATGGTAACACCATTCCTATCAATTCATATATATAGCTCTACTTTGTATCTGGCATTTCATTGAGATATAATCACTAATGTTAACATTATCATGTTTTGACAGTAAAAATGTTAACTTTTTCTTGATTATTTGAAACAAAAGTCTTCTATTAGCCAACTGTACATTATGCCTACCACACATTATCTTTTTAGTAGATGCTTATCTTTTTAATAAGATGCTTATTTTGACATCCTCAAGGTTTCTTGGGGGCTTCACTGGTGGCTCAGATGGTAAAGAATCTGCCTACAATGGAGGAGACCTGGGTTCCATCCCTGGGTTGGGAAGTTCCCCTGGAGAAGGGAATGGCAACCCAGTATTCTTGCCTGGAGACTTCTATGGGGATAAGAGCCTGGTGGGTTATAGTCCATAGGATCTCAAATAGTTGGACACAGCTGAGTGACTAACACTTTCACTTTTCAAGTTTTGTTATAGTCTATAAATTTAATAGTTCTCTTCTTTCAAGGTATGACTTTTTTATTCAAATACTTTCATAAAGAAGATTTAGAAGTATTTTATGAAGATTGTAATCTATGATATTTCTAATATTTCCAATGATTTTTCTTCCAACTTAGATCATATTTCCTAAAATAAAATTAAATGAGCTCATACATACATGCAAGGTCAGTGTAGAAATTCCTAGGGAATTTGGGAGCCCATCCCAATTCAGTGTCGACTCATCAGGGGAATTCTGTACACATACAAGATCAGAGTGGATGACACTTGGACAATGAGGGCGCCATCTCAGTTTAATATGGACAACCATAAGGAAAAGGGGAGGTATTCAAGATCAGTGTAAAAACATTGATTAATTCAAGAGGCATCCCAAATTAGAAAATGCACTCCTGGAGAACCGAGCAAAGATCCAAAGACAGTGATTGAACTTAGAAGTTACAGATTCAACCAAGGTCAGTGTAGACACACCCAGGGATTTAGAAATAAATTATTTTTTTTTGATTAGTGTTTGCAACCTGCAAAATTAGGGAAACATCCAAGGATAGTGTAGAGACTCCTGAATGGGTTAGAGAGACACCCTTGGTTATAGTAGGCAAACCTGGAAAGTTATGGAAAAAATCACTTGTCAGTGTACAAAATCCTGGGGAATTAGGGTGACCACTTCAGTCAGTCTAGATACACCTGGGGAATAAGTAAAACAAACAACATAGAGTAGAAACTTTAGCAAATTAGGAAGAAATCCAGACACGCTGGAGAATCAGGGAGCCATCCGGGTCAGGCTGAATACCAGGTACGTTAGAGACATATTGAATGAAAGGATTAATTCTTTATAAATCTTAGTCCTTATCTCTAGAGTCAGTATTACATGACTTTTACTGCATTGTTTATGATAACATAATATATTGAATTCATGCAAATTGTACTCAGTTTGCTATATTTTTTAAAAATTGTACTCAAAGGTGTATTGATAGAACAAAAATATGAATTGCATGGCTATTACTACCCTCTTTATACAAATACAACTATTTAAAATTCTTTTTTAAAATGTGTTTTGTATTATTTATATTTGAATACATTGTAGATATAAAAGAAATACATATTCATGTTTTTTAAGGAAGCCTAGTATGTTTGATGTCTATGTATGCTTTATTTTAATGTGAACACGGAACGCCAGAGAGGTTGTTAGTTTTTTTTCCTTGGAGACAAGGCAGTTGGGTAATGGATAACAAACCACTTGTCTTCTGCTTGAGAATATGCTCCTGGGGATTTGTGTTCAAAGAAGCACTCCTGCTCCCCACTGCCACGTTCTATATCCTAAGTTAAAAAAGTTAGTGTCTAATGGTTTTTTTGACTAACATTCTCTTCTGAGACTGTTTTGTCTAAAGGGTCCTCACTGTTACTAAAGCCACTCCCAGTACTCCTTTGACTTTTTGCTCTTCTATCCTCTCTCGTGGATGGATTAATAACAGAGAGATGAACTGTTTACTCCCAGTCATGGCTGTAGTGCATTGCGGTCACCGGCTGCAATTACTTCTCAGAAGACAATCATTTCCTGCCATGTTTGGTCAGCCCACAAGAGCAAAACCTAAGCAGAGCAGAAATCCCATTTTATCAATGCAGAGAATGTTTACTATTTCTTTTAGATTCATGCGCTAAGTGCTTCAGTCATGTCCGGCTCTGCAACCCCATGGACTGTAGCCCGCCAGGCTCCTCTGCCCATGGGATTCTCCAGGCAAGAATACTGGAGTGGGTCGCCTTGCCCTTCTCCAGGGCATGTTCCCATCCCAGGCATTGAACCTGCATCTCTCGTGTCTCCTGTGTTAGCCGGCAGTTTCTTTACCACTAAGCCACCTGGGAAGCCCATTTCTTTTAGAGGTGTGCTAAATTTTGTTTTTTTTTTTTCCTGGTGGAATAAAAATCTCTTCTCAAATAAGGCAAAATATTCATGTTTCATATGCTATCAGTGTCATAATGTATTGAGTTTATGTGTATATTTTCCTCCTTCATTTTTTGAAATTTCTCAATGTCTCACAGTTTTGAAGTCGTAAATAGTTCACTGGACTTATCTTTTCCCATTTTAATTAATCTGATTCTTTCTTACTCATGACTGCTAAATTTACCTAACTGGTGTTCCCGAGATCATTTTGGGGAATGACAAAGAAAGTACAATTTGGTGTAACATTTTGTACAAGCTGGTTTCTTCTATTCTGGTTGAAAAGGGCACTGAAAAAAATCTGAACATTTAACAGTATCATTATATCAATATATGTAACTCTTAAATATCTTTAATTTTTTTTCTTTGAGGGTGTATCTATAAATGACTATCAATATTCATATATTTTCAACATATATTTAAAATTGTAACTGCCTAGTGGGATACAACTAGTATTTCCTTATTTTGTGTTCATGGCCAGTTTGTATTTACATTTCCTCCACTCTGATGCACTCACTTTCCTCATGTTGCAAAGTAGAAATTAACTAAGGAGGATTTATTTATGAAGCGTGTATTGTACATTTGACACTGCCAGCCACTGGGTAATCACCCATGTAAGTTTCTCCTGTTGTCTTTCTAGCTGTTGTGGGTTTATCTGCCTTGTCCCTACCTCTACAGATTCCTTGACTCTTTCCCTCTTCATTTATCTTGTTTATCCCAATATCTCTTTTCCAGTGTGTGATCTCTCCTCTCTGATCTTGAGGGTGGCCAGAAAGTCCATTATATTCCCCATTTACTCTCATCCTATAGGTTTTCAGGTGCTTGCATTTATATATATTATTATCACTGGTAAATTAAGAATATTTTTGGGTGTTTGCTCCTAGTGATTGCATGAGTTATTATTTAAATTTTATTCCAGTTAAATTCAGACTCAAATTATAGGACTGCTGGCCCATACCTAATTTATGAATTCTGCTGAGAGAAACATTTTTGTGTTCTTCAGTCACTGAGCATTGTTCTGACTTAACTTTCCTTTTCATTCTTCCAGGGAGAACCTCTTTCTCCAGAATAATTTACTTTCAAACTTGTGAATACAAAACTAACAAGTAAGACTTAGCTTCTTTTAGGTGATTGTTAGACTACCAAAAATTGTTCTTTTTAGTGTTTCATTCATTACTGACTCTACTATATTTTGTGAACTGTACATTTTAAAAATTTGTAAGTGAAATCATATATTTCATGGAAAATCTTTTGAATTTGTGTCAATGAACATTTCCTAAGATGAAAAAATGAATAATTTCCTCTACTTCCATTTCTAAATGTAGTTACACTTTTATAGTAAAAGTTTAGGTGTTCAGTGGCCAAAGGCTGGCTAGATGAAAGCATTCAATATCCTGGATTGTCAAATGGGAAACTTCCCTCATGAAAGTGAACCAGTTATTCTAGCTTCGTTGATCTCTTTGCCTGTGAACTTTCCCAGCTCTCGCAGCTTGTATAATACACTGTTGTCCTAATTTTATGTTGTCTTGGATCATATCATGTGTGTTAGATTGCTTCCTGAATTGATAAGCTTTTTTAGGATAGTTGTTATTCAGTCTTGTCTGACTCTGTGATGTGGTGGACTGCAGGACGCCAGGCTTCCCTGTCCTTCCCTATCTCCTGGAGTTTGCTCAAACTCATGTCCATTGGGTTGGTGATGCCATTCAATCATCTCATCCTTTTAGAATAGAGTGTATGTCTTACACTTGGTAAAGAATCTGCTTGCAATGCCAGAGATCTGGGTTTGATCCCTGGATCTGGAAGATCTCCTGGAGATGGGAATGGCTACCCAGTCCAGTGTTCTTGCCTAGAGGATATGTCTTATATTTGTATATTTCCTATACTTCTATAATTCCAAAGATTAAATTGTAAGTGAAGAAACTGAGTTTGTTAGTTACTAAACAGATTATCTCGAATTTTTAGCAAAGAATACTCATGCAAGTGATTAACTTTTAACAATAGCACCCTAGAAAGGTGGGCACTGTAATTTAAACCTTAATTTTTATAAGTAAGGAAAATAATCCATAGAAATGAACATTGAAAGACAATATAGCAGAATTGTTCTCTTAGCCTTTTTGAAATGGTCCCAACTTTCTACAATGTGCACTTTACATATTGTCTATTAGCATCTATATTGATGGATATGTAGAGATAGTATTTCCTTTTTTATTTTAGATGAGTGACTAAACATAAACTTAAAACAGACAATTTAGGCTATCTAAAATATGAATGATTTACTTCTCAACTAACTCTGAATGTGTTAATTCGTTACAATAGTGATGGTAATAATGTACAACCGACAGTTGACAGTCACATTTAATGAGGAATTAAAACATAAAATTTGTATTAAAGGTAAGATTTCTGTTTACATTACAAATCTTTCACATCAGATAACTTTATAACAAATTGCTAGTCTGCTCACGTTTCTTTCCTACAATCATGTATGGGTGAGTTATCAGCAAACCCCAAAGCTACATTCCAGTGGAAAGTTGATACTGAAATTTAAAACGTCAGAATATTTTGTGTTCTCTTCATGGAACCCACACAGGCACACACACACACTACTTCAGAATCACATAACTAATTTAAAAGTATGACTCTAACTACAAACACCCTTATATAATATAAAAATATATTCCAGCAACTTATTTGTTGTACTTTTCCTCTTAAATAAGTGTTTATCATTTTGCTTTATTTAGTGACTAAATCATAAGCTGCAGTTCTAGCTGCATTTGTTATTTGTAGTTATCTGGTCTTTGAATCATAGGCCTAATATCTAATATGTGCTTCAGAATTATCTTTCCTCCTTGCATTTTTTTTTCCTGGCCCACAGGAGAACAGAGGCAATTTCATTACACAGGTTGTTGTGCTGAATAATTTGAACCAGCACGTGTGTTATAAGTACTACACTATATAGCTCTGCACAAGAGACACCAAATGCACTTTGTTCTCTTTAATAGACATTTAAGGGACTTCCCTGGTGGTCCAGTGGTTAAGACTTCGCCTTCCAGGGCAGGGGGTACAGGTTGGATCCCTGGTAGGACAGCTAAGATCCCACGTGTCTCGAGGCCAAAGACCCAAAACATAAAAGCAATATTGTAACAAATTCAATAAAGACTTAAAAAATGGTCCACATAAAAAAACTTAATTAAAACAGATAGATGCTTAAGGCCGAAGATCAGACTATATACAGGGAGGAGCCAGAGCACCCGCTGCCTGGAGGGGGGTACCCTTGGGCCTGGCGGACTGTCCTTTGGCCCATCTCCTTTGCGCAAAGTTAAACCGGAAGACTTACTGCTCCAGTTAGACACTAAGCAATGATCCTTTGTTCATTAACCACACACCCCTTGATGTTCTACTCTCATTTACACAATGTCAATATGCTTCTTGCAGTTCTTTTTGCTCTTCTCAAGCAAACGATGACCTTTAATTGGAAGGAGAAAATTAGTTGTGATACTGTGGCAAGGGATGCCTTGGGGAATTGAATTCATCAGAACAGAGAGTAGGAAAGAGCTTGGGGCTGAGAGAGAGCTGAAGGCAGGGGAACAAAATCAAGTAGGAATACTCAGAAGGAGACTGACATGTGGAATAGATTTATAATGAAGAGATGAATAGGAAGTCTATATAGAGGAACAATAGAGTAATAATGCCTGAATGTAGCATTCATTGTCTTCTATCGCGAATTCTTTTTGTGGAGACCTGACAGTAAGCTGCTTGCAGCGGATTCTTCCTTTTCTTTCTGAAATCATGCTGTTCAGGACTAATCAGTCATCATAACAATGTACATGTCCTCCGTTAGCGCTTACCCTCCTAAAAGCTTCGAGCATACAAAATGTCCTGATTCACTCCTTGGTTTTATTTTCTCTAAACTCTGTATACTCCCTTTGCACAGCCTCTGGGCCTAATTAAGTGATTTTTAAAAATTAGGTTAGGAGAAAAGAAGAAAAATGCCTCTGTTTTTTATTGCAGTTGCAAAGACTAAATGATGCCTCTACATTGCAATGCTGACACAGACAGTGATAATATATCAAGATGAAAAGGCAATAGAATCCTTGCATGTTTCCCCCTCTCACCTTCCTTCTTATTCTTTTAGGGACAAAAGAAGGCAGCTTTCTTTTTTCCATCATTGCTGTCACAATACTGACTGGCTTACCTTGGGAAATCACCTCTAGAGTGACACGGAGTTTGTACTAAGTTCAGGCAGATGACAAAACCGAGGATCAAGTAATATGCAACAGAGAAATGATTTGGAGGTGCTTTTCAAAACATGAAAGTCTTTTGGGTGCTGGCCCTGACCGGGGGTGCAGAGAACACATCAAATAGATCGGGCTGTTTTCCAATAATATTGACAAATGTATATGTGCTTTGAAGCCTTCCCCACCTTTCCCAAGCAGAATAAATGATATGGGGTGTGCTGTTCTCAAAAGAGAATTCTAGCCCAATATCTGGCAGTCCGAAGGATTGTGAAGGATTGAAGTTACTGAATGTTTGAACTAAAAGCCATCCAGAATTCTGAAACAGATGATCCCATTTATCCACTACAGCATAATAAGCCACCCCAAACTTAGGGCTGTCAAATGTCAGCCGTTTCATTATGCTCTAATTTTCTGTGGATCAGGATTAGAAACAGTATCTCGGGAATGGTTGTCTCAGTTCCATGTCTGGGGCTGCTCCTGGGGAGACTCGGGAGGAGGAGGAGACACACTTCTGAGGCTGGAGCCATCTGGAGCTTTCTTCAAGCCCTGCAAGTCAGGGTTCCTGAGCCGGCTGACCAGAAGGCTCCGTTGACTGTCAGTCAGGTCCTTACATGCGCTGACTCCATGCAGTTCAGGGTTTTCCCAGCAAGGCGAGCTGCTAGGAGGGCTGTAGTCTGTGAAGGAAGCCTTCTCTTCCCAGTCCTCTCTTGGAGAGAGCAAACTTTCCAACAGAGCCCATGGAAGCTGTATGCTTTTTGGGACCTCACCTTGAAAGTCACATAGCATCATTTCCTCTGTAATCTGTAGATCAAGGCAGTCACAGTTGTGCCCCAATTTAAAAGACTAGGCATGTCAAAGAACCTAGGGACATCTTTTAAGACCAGTGCATTATACCCATAGTACTTTCTCTGTACTTTTTGCAAAGCCTGTCTGCGACTCTGGTCCGTGTTATTTGTTCTCTTTCCCCCAGATGGCTATGAGCTTATGCAATAAAAACATTTTTAATATTAAAAAAACCTTTTTAGATTCTAAAAGAATATCAACTGAAATTTACTAAAAATATTGAATGAAGCAAGGCTGATGTTTACAAGATCACTTAGAGAAAATTAAAGAGTTAGGCAATTGAAGATAACCAAATGGTTTATCTCTTATTTAAATGTGGCCATTTGTATTTGAATACTTGATAGGCATCAGTCCAGTAAAATTTCAGCCTTAAACAGGTCAGTTATACAGTCTGTATGCTTTCGTGTATTACATTGTTTCAAAGTTTTCTTGAGCATTTGGGAAGGGGACAGTCCTACTGGTGTCTAGGAAAGCTCTGTCAAATAAAGTTCTGGTTGCTGTTGCTTAGTCACTCAGTCATGTCTGACTCTTTGCGACTCCATGGATGATAGCCCACCAGGCTCCTCTGTCCATCGGATTTTCTAGGCAAGAATACTGGAGTGGGTTGCCATTTCCTTCTCCAGGGCATCTTCCCCACCCAGGGATCAAATCCAGGTCTCCTTCATTGGCAGACAGATTCTTTACCACTGAGCCAGTGTCTGGTAGACGACAGCAAAAATGCTGCAGAATGTATATCAACTTGCCTTCCGAGTGGAGATTTAAATGTGAATTTAGCATCAAGGTAGTGGTGCATGAGAAAAAGGAGACTGTGACTCTGGAACTTTACACCTAGGGTTGCCACTTATATTCTGAGTTCTCAGGGTCTTCTTGCTTTCCCTCTAAGGACAGTGCTCATCTTCTCAGGGCTCTCGCACCTGCCTGGGTGCTGTTCTGTAGCATAAGCGTGCCTCCCTCTGCTGCTACTTCACAACTTCTACTTAATTATCCACTCATTAACTTTCCTAACTGCACTGAATGCAGCCCCCAGCCCTATTAGCTACACTCTATATCTTTGCTGTGGCATTTACCTATTATAAAACTATTTATTTATGTCTGTCTTCCTTGCTGTCTTCCTCGCAGTGTAAATTCCATGAGACTAGATTTATTTTCTACTACAGTTCCAGTTCTTCGAGCAGTGTCTGGCTCACAGTAAGCAATTACTGTACACATTTGTTATATCAGAGAATGAAGGCAAAGAACATGAAGACAACCTTACTTGTGCAAGAGCTTGGAAGGTAATTAAGTCTTGATACATGTAAGTCTTTTACATTATACAACTTTGAAAATCACATCTAAGGGGCATGATCAAAGATACTTTTTTTTTTTTTTATTACCTTAGCCAAAGCACCAAAACCAGAAATAAAATGAAAGCCACCCCGTCTCATATTCTGAGATGCTATTTTAGGCCATCTGTGAATTACAAAGGAGGTGGCCTGAAACTTTTTCTGCATCCTTAGACCATCCAGGTATATAAAAAAAGACCTGGGGATTCATTACAGGATGTTTTTAAGGGGGAATTTCTTTGGACAAAAAAATTTAGGGAGGCAAGGTACATTTTCTGTCTAAACCAGGTGAGAAGAGCTTTTGGGAAAGCACTTAGGAATCTTGACATGTATGCTCTGTGCTGTAGACAAAGGGGTTGTTACCTGGTGCAGGTGTGAGGAAAAACTGAAAAGCTTGATAATTGCTGGCAGAGCAGGAAGAAAGCTGGAGTGGGAGCCTGGTGCACGCCCACCGATGTTGGTGTAAAGAGGCACTGTTCCATGGGTAGACCTGGAGGGTGCTATGCTTAGTGAAATAAGTCAGAGAAAGTCAGAGACTGCGTACTTTCACTTACACGTGGAATCTCAAAAACAGAAGGAACCAATATAACAAAACAGAAGCAGACTCACAGAGAGCAAATCAGCGGCCACCACAGGGTGGGGGCATGGGGTAAGAGTGAAATAGGTGAAGGAGATTCAGAGATGCCAGCTAGCAGTTATGAGATGGAATGTGTGTCACAGGGATGTAATGTACAGCACAGGGAACACAGTCAATATTTATAATATTTGTGTGGTGTATAATCTACAAAAATATGGAATCACTGTGTTCTATACCTGAAGATAATATAACATTATAAGTCAATTATGCTTCAATTAAAAAAAAATGCACATTTCCAGTGGGAGCCAGACAGAAAGCCCTTACAAAGGACCTGGATTTGAGGGGCTTAATGATTTTGAAAGGAGCCGCCTAGAATTCACTCCTAGAGGAGTGGATAGCAGACTAAGCAGGGATGTGTTCATTTTGGGGACAACATGTGTTGTGTCTCTGACTGGATTGACAGGGGGGAAGACCACCAAGGAATCCACAAACATCACCTCTTCCATGGGAAATAAGATAATAATGTCTGTTACTAATTGTTTGGGATTAGGGAGGAAAGAACAAGAAAAGGGAATTGGTTGAGAGATTCATGCTTAGACGTTAGGTTGCAAATGACTTGTTAACTCCACCCTGCCCCCTCCCGCCCCCAGTAGTAGGAGTTCTTGTTAATACCTAGGAGTGATAAAAAGTATTTTATCCAGGAATGAATAAGAACAATTCAAAACTGGAAAGAACAGCTAAAAAATAAATGCAGCTATTTTCTATTTTCAACCCGCCAACACTGGCTCAGTCAATTTCAAGGTTATATACAATTTAGAAAATACTATTAACTAGTAAAACATTTATGGTATAGTTTTGAGTAAAAAAAAGCCCAGTGTCTTGCACTTTATGAAAAATATAAGCTCAAATTTATTTTATATATGTATATATACATATATACATATATAATGTATAAACACACACACATTGGTATACATAGAGGAAAAAAAGGGTGTTAATACATCTATATCTAAATGTTAACACAGATTTTTTTCCCCCCATTTGCTTGATTTAAATTTTCTTTATTCCTCATGGCCAGAAGAAGGCCTATTCTTTCCTCATTTTTTTTTTGAAAATTTATTTATTTACTTTTCTTAACTTTTTATTTTATATCAGAGTATGGCTGATTAATAGGGCTTCCCTGGTGGCTCAGCAATAAAGAATCCACCTGCAGCGCAGGAGATGCAGGTTCAATCCCTTAAACAACAAACAGCAAAAAAAAAATTGATTAACAATGTTATGTTTCAGGTAGACAGCAAAGGGATTCAGGCATGTGCTAAGTCACTTCAGTCGTGTCTGACTCTTTGTGACCCCGTGGACTGTAGCCCACCAGGCTCCTCTGTCTGTGGGAGTCTCCAGGCAAGAGTACTGGAGTATGCTGCCATTTCCTTCTCCAGGAATCTTCTCATACATATATGCACTTTCCCCTCCCATCCAGGCTGCTGTATAACATTGATGAGTACCCTGTGCTATACAGTAGGTCCTTGTTGGTTATCAGTTTTACGTATAGCAGTGTTTACATGTCCATTCCAAACTCCCTAATTATCCCTTCCCCCCAATCTTCCCTCAGCAATCATAATTTCATTCTCTAGGTTTGTGAGTCTGTTCCTATTTTGTATGTAAATTCATTTGTATCATTTTTAGGTTCTGCATATGAAGGATGTTATATGATATTTTTCCTTCTCTGTCTGACTCACTTCACTCAGTATGAAATCTCTAGATCCATTCATGTTGCTGCAAAAGGCATTATTTCATTCCTTTTAATGGTTGAGTAATAGTCCATTGTGTATATGTACCACCTCTTTATCCAATCCTCTGCTGATGGACATTTAGGTGACTTCAATGTTTTGGCTATTGTTAAACAGTGCTACAGTGAATACTGGGGTACACGTATCCTTTCAGATCATGTTTTTCTCTGGATATATGCCCAGAATTGGAATTGCAGGGTCATTTCCCATGGACAGAGGAGCCTGGTAGGCTGCAGTCCCTGAGGTCACTAAGAGTTGGACACAACTGAGCGACTTCTCTTTTACTTTTCACTTTCATGCATTGGAGAAGGAAATGGCAACCCACTCCAGTGTTATTGCCTGGAGAATCCCAGGGACAGAGGAGCCTGGTAGGAGGGGTTTATGGGGTTGCACAGAGTCGGACATGACTGAAGTGACTTAGCCGCAGCAGCAGCAGCAGCAGCATGCTAGTTCTATTATTAGATTTTTAAGGAACCTCCATACTTTTCTCCATAGTGGCTGTACCAGTTTACATTCCCACCAACAGTATAGATAGGTTCCCTTCTCCATCCTCTCCAGCATTTATTTTTGTTTGTGGATTTTTTTGATGATAGTCATTTTGACTGGTGTGAAGTGATGTCTCATTGTAGTTTTGATTTGTATTTCTCTAATAATTAGTGATGTTGAAAATCTGTTCATGTGCTTATGGCCATCTGTATGTCTTCTTTGGAGAAAAGTCTTTTATGTCTTCTGTCCATTTTTTGATTGGATTGGGTTCTCTGTTTGTCTTTTGATACTGAGCTTCATGAACAGTTTATAAATTTTGGAGATTAATCCCTTGTTGGTACTACTGTTTGCAAATATTTTCTCCCATTCTGTGGCTTGTCTTTGCATTTTGTTTATGACTTCCTTTGCTGTGCAAAAGCCTTAGAGTCTGATTAGGTCCCATTTGATTTTTTGTTTTTATTTCCCTTACTTTAGGAGATATTGCTGTGATTTATGTCAAGAGTGTTCTGCCTGTCTTTTCCGGTTAGGGTTTTATAGTATTCAGTCTTAAATTTAGTTATTTAATCCACAATAAAGAAATATGGTTGGCTTCCTATTTCCTACCACATGTAATGGTGAACTACAGGTTAATGGTGTTAATTTAAATAGAAAATCTATTACATATGGGGATGGGGAGAAAGTTCCTTTCAGAATCCTAAAAACACATTGTATATGATTTTAACTCAATGGATTTATGTACATAAAAATTCAGAAATTTCATTTATTGGAGAATATTACGGAAATTATTCACAGATGAATAACAGACTGGGAGATATTACAAAGGACTTAATAAAGAAACTATAAAAATGTCTTCTAACAAACCAAAAATGAGAGAAATTAGTAAGAAAATTGGCCATAAAATGACTTGTGCTTACTCGCTCAGCTGTGTCTGACTGTTTGTGACCCTATGGATGGTAGTCTGCCAGGCTCCTCAGTCCATGGGGGTTCTCCAGGCAAGAATGCTGGAGTGGGTTGCCATGCACTCCTCCAGGGGATCTTCCCAACCCGAGGATTGAGCCCAGGGCTCCTGCACTGCATGCGGATTCTGAGCCATCAGGGAAGCCCATAAAATGATTTAATTATGTGTAAAGATGTAAAACCTCTTAATAATCAGATAAAAAAGAATTAAAAACAAAATACTAATTCATGCCCACTGGATTCACAAAAAGATACAACCTAGTGGTGACCAGAGTACGGAGGAATGATACTTGTCATTTATATTTTGTAGGATCTTAGTCTGGTGCAGCCTTTTTGGAAGGAAATACATTGTAGTGAATTTGCAAATGCTTATATCTTATTCAACAATTCAATATTTGTTATTATACTCCTGAAAATCTAGCCCTCACTTCCAAGCAGGGACATGACTGAAGTATATTTGTGTAAGCAGAGTACTGGAGGCAAGTTAGGTATTTTTTATTAAGGAAGTGGAAAAAAGCAAAATATGTTGATCGTATACTATGGAATAGTTAACTAACATGGCTGATCTTGAAAATTTAACTTTGGCTGGAAAAAGTGAAAACACAACTTGTGTAGATGTTTAATTCTGTTATTTGCACTTGTGGTGAAAATCAAATACCATGTTAAATTATATTTCAAAGGGCTTTAACCTAGACAGTGAAGCTAGATGGTGAAGGAGAGGGAAGCCTGACATGCTGCACTCGAAGGGGTTGCAAAGAGTCGGACATGACTAAATGAGTCCATATAGACCTATTTTATTCTATTATAAATCTTGTTGAAATCCCTTTACAAAACTGAGGAGAATAGTTAGCATTATACCTTAGAGCTTTGTACATATTAAGTTTTTAACTGTTATGCATTTTGGAATTTAGTGTGGATTATCTCTGTTTAAGGGAGTTTTCTTGTACGTCTTCACAATGCGTAAACACACATCAGATACGGAAAACATTTCTGTCATCATAAACTGGAAAATTGACGCTGTATACCATTCTACTCTTCTAACACTAGCCAGTGTGCTCACTCTGGGAAACTTAAATATACCAAGTCTTAGGTCTAACAGAATCACACTTTATTTGTTTTGTTGTTGTTTCTGAAGGTGGTGTTGTTTTTGTTCACTCACTGTCATGTTCGACTCTTTGCGACCCATGAACTGGAGCGTGCCAGGCTTCCTTGCCCTCCTGGAGTTTGCCCAAACTCATGTCCGTTGAGTTGGTGATGCCATCCAACCATCTTATCCTCTGTCATCCCCTTCTCCTCCTGCCTTCAATCTTTCCCAGCATCAGGGTCTTTCCCAATGAGTCAGTTCTTCACATCAGGTGGCCAAAGTATTGGAGCCTCATGTTCAGCATCAGTCCTTCCAATGAATATTCAGGGTTGATTTCATTTGGGATTGACTGGTTTGATCTCCTTGCAGTCCAAGGTAGACTCTCAAGAGTCTTCTCCAGCATCAGAGTTCAAAAGCATCAATTCTTTGGCACTCAGCTTTCTTTATGGTCCAACTCTCACATCCATACATGACTACTGGAAAAACCATAGATTTGATTATATGGACCTTTGTCAGCAAAGTGATGTCTCTGCCTTTTAATATACCGTCTAGGTTTGTCATAGCTTTTCTTCCAAGGAGCAAGCGTCTTTTAATTTTCTGGCTGCAATCACTGTCTGCAGTGTTCTTGGAGCCCAGGAAAATAAAATCTGCCATTGTTTCCATTTTTCCCCCATCTATTTGCCATAAAATGATGGCACCAGATGCCATGATCTTTGTTCTTTGAATGTTGTGCATTAAGCCAGCTTTTTCACTCTCCTCTTCCACCTTCATCAAAAGGCTCTTTAGTTTTCATGATGTGGTGACTAGTTATTCCTTTTGTAACATACATTATGCACAGCCCAAAATAATCCATTAAGCACTCTGTCCTTTTTCTCTTACTGCTAAAGTTTAAATCCAATGCTTTTACAAGGTTAATATTTTGTCAACCTGATGTATCAGATGTATCACATACTATGATACTTATTTTCTTTAAAGCCACACTGGATATTGGTCCATACCTGACTTGAACTTTTCTATTTGTGTTATTCCTTGTATAGGAGAAATATGGATTAGAAAAACAGTGTAAAATAAAGATAAGGAGACTAGAAAATTCTTCCCTGGGTAATTGAAAATGAGTTATGAGTTATCGAAAAGTGATATTATAGTTCTTAAGTAAAATCTAAATATGATTGATAACTGTATTCATTTGCTAAGGATTAAAATCTCATTAGATAACAATGGAGTATAACGTACAGGATAAAGTTCTTCATAAAGTAGCTAATAGTTTTCTCAGAATATAACATCGAAAAACTGAGCAATTAGCTGTATGGGGTGGCCGGTGGCAAACAGTATCATAAAATCTGCACAAATTCATATTCTTCCATTTCACACATACAGGAAAGCCTGTGATTTTACTGAGTCTCCTCTTTGGGAAAATGTGTTTAGGAGTAATAGATTTCATCTTGAGCTCTCTACTTCTGTTCTATGACATTTATCCAAGATAAATTTTAAATTGCCAGAAAATGGAAATTATTGATCTTTATTGGTAGATTTATTTACTGTTATGTCACTCTTGAATTTTCAGAAATTTTCCTTATAACATATGTATATTTTGTTTCCAACCTTCCACTGTTTTGCATGGTATTTAATATTCATATGTGTCTTCCTTTTTGTCACACTGGAGTTTTAGAATGCCAGCCTGTGGTATGTTCTTCACATACTATAAATTAAAATATTTTTCATCCTTTAAAATACCATGTTATCCATGATCCATCTTTTATTAAAATCAAATCCAGAGACTACTATAAGCATTGTCTTTTCACATCTTATTCTCACCTAAGTATTTAACTGTATAAATCAAGGTGCTAGGTGTTCTTTTCTGTGTTACTAGGAAAAAATAACTGGTTTTTAAATGATTTTTAATTGTAATTATAACAATATCTATCCTTCTTCTCCCGATGACTTTTTTCCCCAAGTGGTCTATTTTTATCTTGACATTTTTGTCCATTCTATGAATTTCATCATAGGGAAGAAACAGCAGTTTGTCTTAGAACAGCTCAATTTTGATCTCCAGGTGACAAGCTGATATTTCTTTCCTTTGAAGAAGCTTATAATATGATGGGTTAAATGTCAAGGAAAAAAACTCTCATCCTATATTGAATCTTGCTAACCTCGTTTTTCTTAATATTAATGACATATTGAGATTTGATTTCTTTAAAATAAGGTTTTGTTTTTTTTAACAGAGGTAAAGATTTCTTTTTCAAAAGAATGTGTTTATTTAGGTATCTTGTCAGTTCAGTTCAGTCCTCAGTCATGTCTGGCTCTTTGCAACCCCATGGACTGCAACACGCCAGGCCTCCCTGTCCGTCACCAACTCCTGGAGCTTACTCAAACTCATGTCCATTGAGTCGGTGATGCCATCCAACCATCTCATCCTCTGTTGTCCCCTTCTCCTCCTGCCTTCAATCTTTCCCAGCAGCAGGGTCTTTTCCAATGAGTCAGTTCTTTACATCAGGTGGCCAAAGTGTTGGAGTTTCAGCTTCAACATCAGTCTTTCCAATGAATATTCAGGACTGATCTCCTTTAGGATGGACTGGTAGGATCTCCTTGCAGTCCAAGGGACTCTCAAGAGTCTTCTCCAGCACCACAGTTCAAAAGCATCAATTCTTTAGCACTCAGCTTTCTTTATAGTCCAACTCCCACATTCATACATGACTCCTGGAAAAACCATAGCTTTGACTAGATGGACCTTTTTTGGCAAACTATTGTCACCCATGTAATAACTGGACAGCTTGCTCACCAATCCCACTATAGAGAAAAAGAAGTACATTTTCTTAGGGGAAATCAAGAGTAAGTATTTGTGTTTGGTTACTCAGTTCTGGAATTAAATTTAAAAAAATAATTTACCTTGATGTATTTCAAGACAAATTTAAAAAATGTGTTGCCTCTATTGAAGCTTTTCTCTTTGAGTAATTTTTCTTCAGAATGTCTTGCTTTGTAATTTTACCAGATTTCTGACATTCTGAACAATGCCTTGAAGGAATTATCTTTTACAAATCTGAAAAATTCTTGGTGACAAAGGCCATGTAAATGTCAATCATATTTCAAGCATAGAATATTAATTATATTAAAACACAAGAGGCAAAATTTACAAGGCCAGCAAGGCATAGTAGGTGTCATTTATAAATGATTAGGTGCTTTAACCAAAAGTTGTTTTTTATAAAGTTAATTCTATCAAAATAAGTGACTTTATCCCTGTTGTTTTTTAGTCACTAAGCTGTTTCCAACTCCTTGCAACCCTATGGACTGTGGCTGACCAGCCTCCTCTGTCCATGAGATTCTCCAGGCCAGAATACTGGAGTGGGTTGCCATTTTCTCCTCCAGAGGATCTTCCTGAGCTGGGGATCAAACCTGTGTCTCCTGTATTGGCAGGTGAATTCTTTACTCTTGAGCCAGGCAGGAGGCTCATTACCCTTGTTATGGAGAAGTTAAACCGAAGTTCAAAGAGGCACCGAAATTCACAGAGGGAGTGATGAGTGATTGCAGAGCTAAGATTCAAGCTTAGTCCACCAGACTTCCCAGTCTTGTGCTGTCAAGCATGCAATGCTGATATCCTAGTAAACTGGGGTAAAACAGTAACAAAAATAACAAAACAGACAACCCCCCACCCTGTGCCTTTCTGTGATGTAAACACTCCTGCTGTGGCCACAGTTAGACCATCAGCGGTGTTAAACCTCACAGAACTCCCAAATATTCTGTTATCCTCTCTTCAGATCTAATCCAAGCCACTCCATCACACCCCTACCACTCTGCGTCTTTAATAAACAGAGAAACTTTGAATGACAGAAATAAATGAACAGTTCTCCTAAGGATGAGAAAGTTACAGAAGTGTGGACTATCACCCTTCTGTGCCCCTGAATTTTATCATGCTGTCTTGTCAGTTAGGGAGAAGGCAATGGCACCCCACTCCAGTGCTCTTGCCTGGAAAATCCCATGGATGGAGGAGCCTGGTAGGCTGCGGTCCATGGGGTTGCGAAGAGTTGGACACAGCTGAACGACTTCACTTTCACTTTTCACTTTCATGCATTGGAGAAGGAAATGGCAACCCACTCCAGTATTCTTGCCTAGAGAATCCCAGGGATGGGGGAGCCTGGTGGGCTGCCATCTATGGGGTCACACAGAGTCGGACATGACTAAAGTGATTTAGTAGCAGCAACAACTTAGCTTTTATCCCAGTATGATTGTTTTTAAAGACAATGAAATACTTCACTGTAATTCTTTTTTCTTTAAACTTTGTTGCATGATATAGATCCTAAAAATTCTAGCAGATTATCATTCCTACTGGATATTCAATTGGGTTCTCTTCTTTTCTCTCAACAAGCTTGTGGCATGATGGTGTCTGACTGCAGGTAAACAATTCTGCTGAGTAATTGGGTAAAATGTGAAAAGCCCTATGTAGATAGTGAAATCCTATATATTCGATGCTAAGATTTTATTCTCATCTTTTCTGGAGGAGAAGCATCAAGACTCAAGTGACTATATTATCTAATAAAAATCATAAATGATAGAATATTATTAAGCATAAATATTAAATAGATTGTTTTATTTTTTATAGATGATCTCCAAATTATAATTATATATCATCAGTATAAAATTACAAGTAGGCTGATTTGTTCAATTACGTGCCTGCCTATCTCGAGACTACCTTGATTCTCTGCACCCAGTGCTGAAGCCATATTGTGTGCCAAGGTTCTCAGTCATGTCCACCTCTTTGTGACCCCATGGACTTTAGCCCACCAGGCTCCTCTGTCCATGGGATTCTCCAGGCAAGAATACTGGAGCAGGTTGTCATTTCCTACTCCAAGGGCTCTTCCCACCCCAGCGATCAAACCTGGGTCCCTTGTGTCTCCTGCATTGGCAGGCAGGTTCTGTACCACTGAGCCACCTGGGAAGCCCTGAAACCATGTTAGCCTCATTCTAATACACTTGCCCAGAATGAAGAGGAGTTTTCACTGGAAACCTTTCAAAACACTTCAGACTATGGGGTCTTCACATGCTCCAACTTCTCCACACACAAAAACACCTCTGGATATTGCCCAAAAGGCAGGTTCCTGGGCCCTATTTCCTCTTCACAACTTGATGAGATGTTTCAGTTACTGCACAACTGTGCCATCTTGTTTAACAAGGGCATACTATATGTCTAACTAGAAAAATAAGGTGTTAAACAGATTTTTGGGCAAAGGAAACTTGGAGGTAAACTGAAAAAAAAAGGTGGTTTTGAACAATTAAACTGTTGAAAACATGGTTCTGAACAATTAGAACTGTTCTATTTGAAATAATGAAATAATGAGCAAAGACTTCTACTGTTTAGTTAGATAAGGAAGTTCATGTTGGATGAGTGGCGTTATCACCAGGAAGGACTTGGAGCTGGAGCTTAGATCAGTTTTCTGCCTGTGTGCCCAGGTAGGTCCTGTTCTCGGGAGTTGCCTGTTGATTATGGGACATGACAGTAACACAAAGTGTATATTGGCACGGTCCTGACACTTGTAGGTTGCTTAAATTCAGGGTCAGTTATGTTATCATACAAGCACCAATAAGGTACAGATAGAACACTCGCCAGAGAAACTGACTTGTGGAAAATGTTTGAAACATACTTTAATAAAGCTGAAAACTGCACTTGTATTTTCTCCACCCATCCTCCTTAACACCCCACGATACATTCATAAACTCAATTTTTTGTTTCAAAGAAGGCGGCAGCTAGCACAGTTGGGAGCTGTTATCCATCTTAATGAGTCTATATTCATCCCCACTCATCACCCGCGTAACTGTGGGAGTCTTGCGCATTGATTCCTTCATTTATTGCGGCAGAATCTTTTCAGATCCTTCCTTGGCTTTACTAGTCTACAATTCCTGAGGATAACGTTACACACTTATTTATTTTTGTAAAGTGGGCAATATGTCTGCATTTGCTCAGACATACGGGATCTCACCGTCCCTCAGTGAGTCTTTAAATATAATAGGTAAAGACACTGAGATCCCGTCAGTAGCTTCTGAGTGCCCCGGGGTCAGTTTCATCAGGTCTCGGGCACGTGAAAGCGTGCAGCTTGACTGAGCAGTCTCTCACCTGGTGCACTGCTGTTTACCGTCGCTGTGCCGTCGACGTTGAAATTTATGTGAGAGCTGTGATCACACTTAATGCCTTTTGGGAAGAGGAAAGAAAATACAGTTTAAAGTCTGGCATTTTGGATTGCCTCTTTTAGTTCTTGAAAAATGTTGCTAATTTCCTTTGAAGGAAATTTTGTCTGCTTGTGCACAACCAGCTCTGTGCCATGGAAAGCAGTGGAGAATAGTAAAACTAAGGGCGAGACCATGGAGCTGAGGGTCCCGGGTTCAGAACCTCAGCTGTGCTACATACTGTTTTTTCAAGAATGTTAAGTTTCTGTAAAATGGAGCCACAGTGGGACCTACCTCATATCCACTTCATAGGGTAATTACAAGGATTAAAGAGGTTAATGTATAGATCATTTAAAACTGTACATGACACCTGGTGGTCACAAGGAGTGTTAATTCTCATTTATACATGTAATATTTTCATATATTGTGTATCAGGTTATCTATCTTGCCACATACACCATTGTATTTTCTGTATACATATGTGTGTGTGTGTGTGTGTGTTGTGTCTGACTTTTTGTGGCCCTTTGGAATGTACCCCTCCAGGCTCCCTTATCCATGGGATTCTCCAGGCAAGAATAGTGTTTCCTGCCTTGCAGGCCGATTCTTTACCTGCTGAGCCACTGGGGAAGCCCACACGCATGCATATATATACACGCAATCTTGGCATGTTATTTTCCTTGTATGTTGATACTTACTCTATACATACACACATGCAAGTAGATGTTTAAAAGATAAAATATTTTAAAGTTATGAGTATGAGTCAGACAAATATAAAAAGAGAATACATGTCAGATATTTTATCTGATATATCAATTAATGAGGGACTAAGATGTTAAAACTAATTCAAAGGAGGATTCAAAACATATGCACTGCCAAGTTTATTTCCTTCAGTGAATCGGTTTCAGTCACTGTCATATTCTGTTTAATCATCTACTAATACTTCTATCTACAAAATTACCCGCTCTCCATTTTTTCCCTCTAGTCCGTAAGATCTTTTGTTTTGTTTCTCTGTGCTAACATTTATGTTTTTGAAAGACATTTACTTTTTCTGCAATTTTTCCTAAATTTCATGTATAAAATCCTTGTTGCTACTCCTGTACTCTTAGAATATATACAAATACTAAATATCTTCTTGTAGTTTGTCTTTTGGTTTGTGTACAGTGTACACCCTAGAAATTTGTCAAATAAACCCCTTCATCACAAATCCAATGGCTATTTCCACTTAGCTTTCGAGTTTTCTCTTTATCCACTGTCTTCTTGAATCTCTATGCAAAATTTCTATCACTAATAGAGACAAAGGTGTCTCCTTTGCTTCTTACTCTCCTTTTCTAGTGATATTTGAAAGCTATCTCACCACGAGTTTTATTGCTCATTATCATTGCTTTAATTATGTATTCCTATAATTCTTTTGTGAATGTGATTAAGTACCTTCTTTTCTCATTATTGTTCCTGGTACAGCATCTAAAATCTGCATCAGCTGATTGCTTTCTTCATCATTGCAATTTAGAATCCCTCTTGACTACATTCATCCCTCACTGAAATTAGCTCAAAGTCCCCTCCTTGGATTAATGACTCCTCCTCACCCTGTGCTATGCTCTCCTTTTCTTGCGAGATAAATAGATAAGTAGCCCATTCCATTATCACCAAATCATGAGTATAGATGATAATGCTGGAGGTTATTTAGAATTGATCCCCTGTGTTCCAGATGGAAGGGTGGATCAGAAGCTTTCCCAGACAGAGGGTTCTCTCTTCAGAAGGAGATTTGGGAACATCTTTTGTGAATACAGTTATTTCTATGCTGTGGTGCGGAGTTACTAAAAATGAAGGTTCAATTTACAGCTGCAAATTCAAGTAAGTTTAAATTACATTACTGCCAATTATCTTTTGCCCGTACGTGCCGAAGGGGAATATTAACCAGTAAATTAGCATGTTGAATGTCTCATCCAAATACAAATCAAATTCAAGCAAGATGTCCTTACAAGGAGAAAGCAACAAAGCACAGATCCTTAACTAACTTTGTAGGACAAGAGATTGAATGAGGTCCTAGTTTTTAGACACAATGTAATTCACCTTTCAAATACATTTTTTGTTATTTCCTGGTAGCATTTAATTGTGCGTTAAATGGAGAGTGTTTCCAGAGTTGACACATAAGGTTTTATCCTTTCTACTTATGTACATATCTGTCTTGTAACCAATTATAACTCTACCTGTGGCTACTAAATAAGTAGGTTTCCTTTTGCAGAGAGCCCGTCTCATACTGAAATTGAGTGGTAAACAAAAACAGTTCAGAGAGAAGCATGATATATCTGCAGTGCATTCGTCAGTGACACAAAACATTCTTAGAGCTGCTTGCTTACCACCCTTATTTACACTTTCCTTCAAGATTGCCTGGAGAAGGAAATGGCAACCCATTCCAGTATTCTTGCCTGGAGAATCCCATGGATGGAGGAGCCTGGTGGGCTACAGTCCACAGGGTCGCAAAGAGTTGGACACAACTGAGGGCTTCACTTTCACTCACTTTTCTTCCTGAAATAGCCAACATCTCCTGTCTACATTTTGTTGTTTTAGGAGCAACTGAGCTATCACCTTCTAAAGGAAATTTTCTCAAACTGTCTCAGTTTGGTTTGGCAGATCCCTCTGTTCACATCACCCTGCCCATGCTGGGTTTATCATTGCCCCCTGAACCTAGAATGACTTGTCTATGGATTGGTCCCCTGGGCTGTGCTGGGTTGTGAAGTTCTTTGTAGGCAGGATCATTCTTGGCTGTACCTGCATGTTTGCTGACTGACACTGCCTCTGACATCCCTTAGTATTATTTTGCTCAAAATAATATCAACTGAAGCAAACATCAAACAAAAATAGTGTTGAGTATGTGATGAAGTGTTTTAACGAGATCATAGGTCTTATGCCACACAGAAAACAAAACAGAACAAGAGAAGTAACAGTACACATGAAACAAACAAAAACAAAGAAGAGACAGGCAAGAATAATGATAGGAAATGAACTTGCTAAATTCTGTGTGAACTGTTACAGATTCGATGTGTATTTGTGGCTAGAAGTTTAAAGATGTGATCTGTTATCTGTTTTTAAAATTTGTACTGGAGTATAGTTGATTTAAAATGTGTTAGTTTCTGCTGTACAGCAAAGTGAATCAGTTATACATATATCCACTTTTTTTAGATTCCTTTCCTATATAGGTCATGTGGTTGTTCAGTTGCTTAGTCATGTCCAACTCTTTGCAAACCCGTGGACTGAAACATACCAGGCTTCCCTGTCCTTCACCATCTCCCTGAGTTTGCTCAGACTCATGTCCATTGAGTTGATGATGCCATCCAACCATTTCATATCGGTCATAACAGAGTATTGAATAAAGTTCCCTGTGCTATACAGGAGGTCCTTTTTAGTTGTTTATTTTATATACAGTTGTGTGTATATGTCAATCCCAATCACCCAACTTACCTCTCCCCACTCTTTTTCCCCCAGTAACTATAAGTTTGTTTTCTACATTTGTAGTTCTATTTCTGTTTTTAAAGTAAAATTTATGTAGGAGGGGCTCTGTGAAGAGATGACACCAAGAGCATTTTGCTGATTGCCTACACCTCTCCTGTGGCTATTTAACCCTTCAGGTAGCAAGCAGTGTGGTGGCGGTGGAAATGGGAAACTTGGAGGCAGAATGTGGTCTCCTGATGATGGTCTGATGGATAGCTCACTTTTCCACTTGAAGTAACACGTTTCCGAGAGAAGATCTGTGTAAGTACTTCACAAAGAGAGGCTGAGGGACACCTGGTTTTCTGGGGTCGTTTAGAGCAAGGGGTGAAGGGCTAGATGGGATTCAGGCACAGAGCTCAGGGAATCAAGACTGTATTCAGCTTGGCAAATGGGTTCATCTGTACCATTTTTCTAGATTCTCCATATGTGCGTTAATATATGATGTTTATTTTTCTCTCTGACTCACTTCACTCTGTGTGACAGTCTCTAGGTCCATCCACGTCTGTGCAACTGGCACAACATAGACTACTAGGCATATAACAGATAACCCATGAGGGCCTACTTTACACTACAGGGACCTCTACTCAGCGCTCTATGGTGACTTAAAAGGGAAGGGCCTCCAGGAAAGGGGGGATATATGTGTATGTATAGCTGATTCACTCTGCTGTACAGCAGACACTAACACAACATTGTGAAACACCTGTACTTAAAATTTTTTTTTTTTCAAAAAATTCCTGGACCTTAGTGAATAATTAAAGCTTCCCAGCTGGTGCTTAGCATTAAGGAACCTATGTACCAATGAAATCAGTGGAGATCAGTGGAGAAATATCTTCAGAAAGAATGGAGGGAAGGAGCCAAGCAAAAACAACAACCAGTTGTGAATGGGACTGGTGATAGAAGCAAGATTCGATGCTGTAAAGAGCAATATTGCATAGGAACCTGGAATGTTAGGTTCATGAATCAAGGCAAATTCGAAGTGGTCAAACAGGAGATGACGAGAATGAACATCGACATTCTAGGAATCAGTGAACTGAGATGGACTGGAATATGTGAATTTAACTCAGATGACCATTATATCTACTACTGTGGGCAGAAATCCTTTAGAAGAATGGAGCAGCCATCATGGTCAACAAAAGATCCAAAATGCAGTACTTGGATGCAATCTCAAAACTGACAGAATGATCTCTGTTCCTTTCCAAGGCAAACCATTCAATATCACAATAATCCAAGTCTATGCCCTAACCAGTAATGCTGAAGAAGTTGAAGTTGAACAGTTCTATGAAGACCTACAAGACCTTCTAGAACTAACACTCAAAAAAGATGTCCTTTTCATTATGGGGGACTGGAATGCAAAAGTAGGAAGTCAAGAAACACCTGGGGTAACAGGCAAATTTGGCCTTGGAGAACAGAATGAAGCAGGGCAAAGGCTAATAGACTTCTGCCAAGAAAATGCACTGGTCATAGCAAACACCCTCTTCTAACAACACAAGAGAAGACTCTACACATGGACATCATCAGATGGGCGACACTGAAATCAGATTAATTATATTCTTTGCAGCCAAAGATGGAGGAGCTCTATACAGTCAGCAAAAACAAGACCAGGAGCTGACTGTGTCTTGGATCATGAACTCCTTATTGCCAAATTCAGACTGAACTTGAAGAAAGAGGAGAAAGCCACTAGACCATTCAGGTGTGACCTAAATCAAATCCCTTATGATTATACAGTGGAAGTGAGAAATAGATTTAAGGGACTAGATCTGATAGATAGAGTGCCTGATAAACTATGGAATGAGGTTCGTGACATTGTACAGGAGACAGGGATTAAGACCATCCCCATGGAAAAGAAATGCAAAAAAGCAAAATGGCTGTCTGGGGAGGCCTTACAAATAGCTGTGAAAAGAAGAGAAGTAAAAAGCAAAGGAAAAAAGAAAAATATACCCATTTTGAATGCAGAGTTCCAAAGAATAGCAAGGAGAGATAAGAAAGCCTTCCTCAGTGATCAGTGCAAAGAAATAGAGGAAAACAATAGAATGAGAAAGACTAGAGATCTCTTCAAGAAAATTGGAGATACCAAGGGAACATTTCATGCAAAGATGGGCTCGATAAAGGACAGAAATGGTAGGGACCTAACAGACGCAGATACTATTAAGAAGAGGTGACAAGAATACACAGATGAACTGTACAAAAAAGATCTTCATGACCCAGAGAACCATGATGGTGTGATCACTCACCTAGAGCCAGACATCCGGGAATGTGAAGTCAAGAGGGCCTTAGAAAGCATCACTGCGAACAAAGCTAGTGGAGGTGATGGAATTCCAGTTGAGCTCTTTCAAATCCTGAAAGATGATGCTGTGAAAGTGCTGCACTCAATATGCCAGCCAATTTGGAAAACTATAGCAGTGGCCACAGGCCTGGAAAAGGTCAGTTTTCATTCCAATGCCAAAGAAAGGCAATGCCAAAGAATGCTCAGACTACCTCACAAGTGCACTCATCTCACATGCTAGCAAAGTAATGCTCAAATTTCTCCAAGCCAGGCTTCAGCAATACATAAACTGCGAACTTCCTGATGTTCAAGCTGGTTTTCAAAAAGGCAGAGGAACCAGAGATCAAATTGCCAACATCTGCTGGATCATGGAAAAAGCAAGAGAGTTCCAGAAAAACATCTATTTCTGCTTTATTGACTATGCCAAAGCCTTTGTGTGGATCACAATAAACTGTGGAAAATTCTGAAAGAGATGGGAATACCAGACCACCTGACCTGCCTCTTGAGAAACCTGTATGCAGATCAGGAAGCAACAGTTAGAAATGGACATGGAACAACAGACTGGTTCTAAATATGAAAAGGAGTATGTCAAGGCTGTATATTGTCACCCTGCTTATTTAACTTATATGCAGAGAACATCATGAGAAATGCTGGACTGGAAGAAGCACAAGCTGGAATCAAGACTGCCGGGAGAAATATCAATAACCTCAGATATGCAGATGACACCACCCTTATGGCAGAAAGTGAAGAAGAACTAAAGAGCCTGTTGATGACAGTGAAGAGCGAAAAAGTTGGCTTAAAGCTCAACATTCAGAAAATGAAGATCATGGCATCTGGTCCCATCACTTCATGGCAAATAGATGGGGAAACAGTGGAAACTGTGGCTGACTTTATTTTTCTGGGCTCCAAAATCACTGCAGATGGTGATTGCAGCCATGAAATTAAAAGACGCTTACTCCTTGGAAGAAAACTTGTGACCAACCTAGACAGCATATTAAAAAGCAGAGACATTACTTTGCCAGCAAAGTTCCGTCTAGTGAAAGCTATGGTTTTTCCAGTGGTCATGTATGGATGTGAGAATTGGACTATCAAGAAAGCTGAGCGCCGAAGGATTGATGCTTTTGAACTGTGGTGTTGGAGAAGACTCTTATGAATCCTTTGGACTGCAAGGAGATCCAACCAATCTATCGTAAAGGAGATCAGTCCTGGGTGTTTGTTGGAAGGGCTGATGTTGAAGCTGAAACTCCAGTACTTTGGCCACCTGATGTGAAGGGTTGACTCATTTGAAAAGACCCTGATGCTGGGAAAGAATGAGGGCAAGAGGAGACGAGGATGACAAAGGATGAGATGGTTGGATGGCATCAGTGACTCGATGGATTTCGGTTTGGGTGGACTCCTGGAGTTGGTGATGGACAGGGAGGCCTGGCGTGCTGCGGTTCATGGGGTCACAAAGAGTTGGGCAAAACTGAGTGACTGAACTGAACCAAACTGAATTGCCGGTGAAGGAGATATAAAGCATGTGGATTGGATTCCTGGGTTGTGAAGATCCCCTGGAGAAGGAAATGGCAACCCAGTTCAGTATGCTTGCCTGGAGAATTGGATAGACCTAAGAGTCTGGTGGGCTACAGTCCATGGGGTTGCAAAGAGTCTGACAGGGCAGAAGCGAATTAGAGTGCACGCACGCATGCACACACACACACACACACACACACACACACACACACAGAGTGAATTATTCAAGGGGAATTATTTTGTAAATTAATTTACTAGGAAATTTTAAAGTTAAGAAAATACATGGTTCCTGAAAAAAAACAGTCTTTATTCAAATCTTTCAAGTTCACAAGGCCAGGGAATACAGATGGGCGGCTTGGTCAGATTGCTGTAGGGGGTGGTTGCTGGTTGCTGGTTGCTGTAGGGGATGGCTGTCTGTCTGTGTGGGGCCCTGACTGATGGTCTTCCTGCAGGTCAGGGCTCTTCAACAATCACCTTTCACAGTGACAGGTGTGATGATTTTGCTCGTGCTTCCCCTGTTTTCCCCTTGAATTCCTTTAGACTTCAAGGCATTTAATCCAGTACCAGTGACTTGCCTTTCCTCCAGTTTACCAGCTTGAACTCTTCCCTCTGCCACTGTGAATGGTCAGTTTCAGTGACAGAATGATTATAAAATGACCCTTGAAAATGGGAACCACAACCATAAAGGAAGTGAGTGAAGCTCACTGAGAACAAAAATTCTCAGGAAAGAAAAACAAACTACACCAGGAAAGCAAGCAAACAAATAGAAACCTGGACAAAACAAAACAAATGGCTAAGTAAAAATGCAAGTAAAACCAGGATGAAATTCAAAAGCTAGATACAACTATAGTGTTTGGTCCTACTTTGAAAATGTGTGAAATTGGCATTGATATACAGCAGAGACGCATATCTGAGAACAGTGTGAGTCAAACCTGAAAGGAATGCTGAAGACTTAATAAGTTTGCCAAGAATATCATAGTGATGTTTAAAGGACTGGATCAATTTGAAATAGTTTACTTGTGAAGAGATGTTTAAGAAAAGTCTTCAAGGAATTTATTCTGGAATATAAGACAATCATAGAACAATATGATGCTACCCTTGATTAAATAAAAACCTGTGTTTCATGGAGTATTTTATGTTTGTTTGAAAATAATTTTTAACAAGATGCATAGCCATAAAACATTCACATTTCAGGTATACATTATTGGTTTCTGGAGTGAAATAAGGATGGCAGCCTTTTAAAAAAATTCATATCCTGATTGTAGCAGAGATTCTTTCTTTTAATTAAGAAGCTCACCAGACACTTTCAAAAACCATCCCCTAACTAGGTCCCTTGTGTCTTGGAATTGCTTGTACTATGAATGAGGGGAATTGCTTAATACAAGCTTATTAGACAACCGAGCGGCTTGGAGGTTCCCCACTAGACCTTTCAATAAGGCTTAATCAACCAAGTAAGACCCTGATGAGGCTGGCAATTAGACTTACTGTATTTTTAAATGGAGTTGCTGAGTTTTAAAATGTTAAAATGCTATTTCAACACATGATGACAAAGTCAGAGATGCTGTTGTGACCACAAATCAGAATCTGTATCTGCCCGCATCCTCATAACGCTCATTACAGTGCCTTGTTGAATTAACAAGGATTAATATGCCTCTAAATTGCCTCTTGGAATTTAGTCTGATTCTGTATAACCATGTGAATGGGCAAAATAGTTGGGATTACTTATATAGTTATTACACGGAGAACAATTAAACTCAGTTTTTTAACTCTATATATCTGAACTGGATTATCATTTTTCTTTTAGTTCTATCTTGTAAAAAATGTATAATTTACATGTGCATGCATGCACACTCAGTCACTTCAGTTGTGTCTGACTCTTTGCCACCCTGTGGACTATAGCCCGCCAGGCGCCTCTGTCCATGAAATTCTCCAGGCAAGAATACTGGAGTGGCCTGCCATGCCCTCCTCGAGGGGATCTTCTCGACCCAGGGATCAAACTCATGTCTCCTGTATCTCCTGCACTGCAGATGGATTCTTTACTGCTGAGCCACCGGAGAAGCCCCATAATTTCAGTCAAGTTCAGTTGCTCAGTTGTGTCCGACTCTTTGCAACCCCATGAACTGCAATACGCCAGGGATCCCTGTCCATCACCAACTCCCGGAGTATACCCAAACCCATGTCCATTGAGTGGTGATGCCATCTAACCATCTCATGTCTGCAGTCCCCTTCTCTTCCCACCTGCAATCTTTCCCAGCATTATGGTCTTTTCAAATGAGTCAGTTCTTTTCATCAGGTGGCCAAAGTATTGGAGTTTCAGCTTCAGCATCAGTCCTTCCAATTAACACTCAGGAATGATCTCCTTTAGGATGGACTGGTTGGATCTCCTTGCAGTCTAAGGGACTCTCAAGAGTCTTCTCTAACACCACAGTTCAAAAGCATCAATTCTTCAGCACTCAGCTTTCTTTATAGTCCAACTCTCACATCCATACATGACTATTGGAAAAACCATAGCTTTGACTAGACGGACATTTGATGGCAGAGTAATGTCTCTGCTTTTTAATATGCTATCTAGGTTGGTCATACCTTGCCTTCCAAGGAGCAAGTGTCTTTTAATTTCATGGCTGCAGTCATTATCTGCAGAGATTTTCGAGCCTGAAAAAGTGTCTGCCACAGTTTCCACTGTCTCCCCATCTATTTACCATGAAGTGGTGGGACTGGATGTGATGATCTTTGTTTTCTGAATCTTGAGCTTTAAGCCAACTTTTTCACTCTCCTCTTTCACTATCTGTTTAAAATGTAATTATTAGTAAGCACCTCTAGCTCCCAGTATCTATGGGAAGGTGAAAGTCTGCTTTGGCAGTTTCCTCTCTCCAAACCACAAAGCACTCCCTTTCATAAAGCTACTATTTATTTTTTCCTTTTATTGTTGTTCAGTCACTCAGTTGTGTCCAACCTTAGTCCACGCAGACCCCATGGACTGCAGCATGCCAGGCCTCCCTGTCCTTCAGTATCTTCTGGAGTTTACCCAAACTCATGTCCATGAGTCGGTGATGCCATCCAACTATCTCATCCTCTGTCATCCCCTTCTCCCACCCTCAATATTTCCCAGCATGAGGGTCTTTTCAAATGAGTCAGCTCTTTGCATCAGGTGGCCAAGCTATTGGAGCTTCACCTTCAGCATTGGTCCTTGCAATGAATATTCAGGGTTGACTTCCTTCCAGAATAGATTGCTTTGATCTCCTTGCAGTCCAAGGGACTCTCCAGAGTCTTTTCCAGCACCACAAGTTGAAAGCATCAGTTCTTCCACCCCCAGCTTTCTTTACGGTCCAACTCTTCCATCCATACATGACTACTGGAAAAACCATAGCTTTGACTGTGCGGACATTTGTCAGGACAGTGAACACAGATGGCTTCCCCAACTATGTGTATGGGTGACTCCATGTGTGACCTGTGCGTGCCATATGGTGCTGTCAAGTCCTCCCACGTGAGGACTGCTTGTTGCTCTTAAGAGCATGTGTGCAGTGGGCTCTATGTGCCTGGCTCTGTGAAAGGTGAGATTTCTTTTTGTTTTCGCACTCTTTTGCTGGATTGTGTGCCAGGCACCGCACGTTCTGGTTTATTATTGTTTACTCAATAGTGAAATTGGTCTCTTTGTCTTCTACTGTAGTGGAAAGTTTTCTGAGTTAAGGGATGATTTTGTGTTTCAGTTCTATTTCTTCAACCCAAACAATAGGCAGCACCCTGATTCTCAGTGGAGAAAGAGGGTTACCCAAAACATGGGAGAGCTAGAGGGTCCACCCAAAGAACTGGAAAGTCTGAATTGAAAACTAGGTTTTAAGTTTCCTAACGTGACATGTAAAGTGGGAAAGTAGCTAGAAGCAGAGATGGTTTCCCAACACATTGGACAACCCTGTCCTTCATCTATACAGCTTTTCTGCAAATTGGTAATTTTCTTTGGCTTATTTTTTTATTAGATTCATTTTCTTTTTCTTGTCCATTTAAAGAGATTCTTTAAGTATATTAATGTGTACCCTTTTTTTGTTGACATAGATTACATGTATGTTCTTATGATTTGTGCTTTCTTTCATTGAATTTTGTTGTACAGAAGTGACAGTCTTTCATATTAATTTTTTTCAATTTTGTTTTATATAAAAATTCCTTTTTAAATTGAAATTATAGACATTCTCATATTTTATTTCAAAGAAATCCATTTATTTTTTAATGTGGTTTGAAGTAAGGATCTAATATCATTTTGTTCATTATCTACATGAAAAGTCAACTCTCCCAGAACAAATTATTGAAAAGGCTTTCTTTCCCCACTGATCTATAATAATTATATCTTAAAACAAGTTTCCAAAAATGTGGGACTCCAGGACCAAGCATTCTTGAATTCCACTTGTCTCTTGTCTGTTTGTGCACAAATTCACACTATTTTATTATTATTTTATAATAACATTGTTAGGTATCACTGTCGTTTTTCTTTAAGTATTTTCATCATTTTTGCACACTGGAATTTTTATATACATTTTAGAATCCATTTGTTAAGTTTCTCCTAAGCAACAGTAGAAAAATACTAATTGCTTGTTTCAGTGTTGACGGGAATTGTTTTGGCTGTAGATATTTTGGCAGAATTGACATTTTTCCAATACTGAGTCTTCAATTCATGTACCTACTCTTGTTTTAAAAATTCCTGAAGAGACTGAATATCTTTGCTAGCGTTTTTCTTTGCTAGATAAATTATAGTTTTATGTGTCATTGTAAAGTTGAGTTTTTAAGATTTATTATTGCTGTTGTTGCTATTTTGCAGGGAAGCAATAGATTTTTTACAATGTTCTTGTCATCAGACTTGCTGAATTTGCCTTTTTGTTCTAAATGCTTGTAAATATGTTTAGATTTTCCATTTACACAATTATAACACGTGTAAATAGTGAGTTTTCTTTTTTGTTTGCAACATTTATGGTTTTATTTCTTTTCCTGTTTTTATGTCACTGTTTATAAACTACAGTAGTATCCACTCTCAGATGTCCCTGACTTTCAAAGGAAAGGTCTCTAATGTTTTGCCAGTATGTGTCATGCTTGATCGAGGTTTTAGAAAGTTACCATCATCACTTTAGGTACTATCCATCTGTTTCTATTATGCTAATAATTTTCTTTTTAAAGTTGTTTAGAGAGTTTGAATTTTATCCTAGATTTTTATATAGCTACTGATTTTCTTTATCAGCTTTTGTAAAGTAGATTTTTATGTATCCACTTATATTTTTATATTTATGTATATTTACATAAAATGTATAAAATATTTATGTGAAATATTTATATATTTCAATATGTGGTTATATTGGTTGGCACTGGCTGTCATTTAAAAGTGAAGTGAAATTTCTCAGTCGTGCCCAACTCTTTGGGACCCCATGGATTGTAGCCTACCAGGCTCCTCTGTCCATGGAATTTTCCAGGCAAGAATACTGGAGTGGGGTACCATTTCCTTCTCCAGGGAATCTTCCTGACCCAAGGATCGAACCCAGGTCTCCTGCATTGCAGGCAGAGGCTTTACCATCTGAGCCACCAGGGAAGTCATTTAAAAAGATACCACTAACTCAGTGCCTTAAACAATAGAATTTTTTTTTTTTCCCGATAGTCCTGGAGGCTGGAAGTCTAAGACCCTCGCAGGGGTGGTTTCTCCGAGGCCTCTCCCTTGGCTTGCAGAGGGCCAAGGTGCAGGTCACTCATGCCTGATGTTGACAGCCCAGAGTCAGGTCCTTTGCTGGATTCAGTTCTATCTATTCTTCTGAAAAAGCCGCCCCAGGATGTCTGGGTACATTTGCATCTTTGAAAGTTCACAGCTTACAGGTTCTTATGTAAGGCGCTTACGTAGACCTCTTTCAGGTAGAGACCAGGGGTGTGCGCTGCTGTCTGCCACCGCTGCGCTGGGCCCCCGGGGACAGCTGCAGCAGGCCTGGGGACTTTGGGGACTCTTCCTTTGCTGACTGTTGTCTCATGGGTCTAATGGACAAAAGCCCTGTAGGGTTTCAGATCTAGGTGCTTTGGGGGCCTGTCCCTCAGGTGGAAGTCTTAAAATTTGGAGTCCAAACCCTTCATTCCTCAGGGAGAAGCTGGGATTTGTGGGTTCCCTTCTGATGGTTTGCTCCTGTGCTGGGGGTACACTGGGGGCGAGAGTGTGTCTCACCTTTCTTAGCCAACGTGGGATTTTCCTTGCTCACCTGCTGTGTGGGAATTGCTCAGCTAGCCTCCAGATTTCTTGCAGGGGAATTGTTCTGTGTGTAGGTGTGGATCCAATGTATCTGTGGGAGGAAGTGAGTTCAGGGAACTCCTGCATTGCCATCTCGAACAAGAACCGTTCCCTTTCCATTTTTAAAATTTTGTCTTATCTGCCACGGAGTAAGATAAAGTTTTAAAGTTGAAAGAATGGTTCTGGTTCAACATGGCATCACAGGGGGCCCCTGAACTAGAATATTACTCAGCTCTAAAAAGAAATGAAGTTAGCTCATTTGTAGAGATGTGGGTGGACCTAGAGTTTGTCATACAGAGTGAAGTAAGTCAGAAAGAGAAAAACAAGTGTCACTTATTAATGCATATACATGCAATCCAAAAGGATGGCACCGATGAACCCAGGTGCAGGGCAGGAATGGAGACGCAGATGAGGGAATGGAACTGTGGACACAGGGTGGGGATAAACTGGGAGACTGGGACTGACATATGAACACCACCATGCGTGAAAGAGATAACTCATGAGAGCATTGTTGGAAGAGGCTGTTTGCTATGACCAGTGTGTTCTCTTGACAAAACCCTGTTAGCCTTTGCCCTGCTTCATTTTGTACTCCAAGAATACCTGTTACTCCAGGTATCTCTTGACTTCCTACTTTTGCATTCCAATCCCCTATGATGAAAACGACATTTTTCCTTAATATTAATTCTAGAAAGCCTTATAGGTCTTCATGCTGCTGCTGCTGCTAAGTTGCTTCAGTCATGTCTGACTCTATGTGACCCCATAGACGGCAGCCCACCAGGCTCCCCCGTCCTGGGATTCTCCAGGCAAGAACACTGGAGTGAGTTGCCATTTCCTTCTCCAATGCATGAAAGTGAAAAGTGAAAGTGAAGTCACTCAGTCGTGTCCGACTCTTTGCGACCCCATGGACTGCAGCCTACCAGGCTCCTCTCTCCATGGGATCTTCCAGGCAAGAGTACTGGAGTGGGGTGCCATTGCCTTCTCCGGTAGGTCTTCATGCTGAGTCACTTCAGTTGTGTCCGACTCTGTGGGACCCCATCAATGGCAGACCACCAGGCTCCCCGTCCCTGGGATTCTCCAGGCAAGAACACTGGAGTGGGTTGCCATTTCCTTCTCCAGGTCTTCATAGAACCTTTCAAATTCAGCTTCTTCAGCATCAGTGGTTGGGGCATAGACTTGCATTATTGTGATACTGAATGGTTTGCCTTAGAAACAAACAGAGATCATTATGTCGTTTGTGAGACTGCGCCCAACTACTGCAATTTCAGACTTGTTGACTATGAGGGCTATTAAACATTAGAAGTATGCAATTAATGGAAAGTCCTCCAAAGTCAATCATAAATAATGATTTGATGCATAGTCTTTATTTTTGCTTTTCTATGTATGAACAAATAGTTGGAAATTATTTATTTCAAACAGAGTGTAATACTTTCACTGATTAATGTGATTTTAATGTAGTTCCTTCAAAAATTTTTAAATAGTCTGAAGTGGGAACCTGCTGCATAGCATAGGGAGCTCAGCTTGGTGCTCTATGGTGACCTGGATGGGCGGGCTGGGGGGCTGGGGTGGGAGAAAGGTCCCAGAGGGAGGGGATATATGTATACACATAGCTGATTCGCTTTGTTGTAGAGCAGAAACTAACACAGCATTATAAACCAACTGTACCCCAATTAAAAAGAAAAAAAATACCTTAGTCTTTCATTAGATTTTCTTATTTTAACTTCTCTATTTATTACACTCTCATATTTCCATATCTGTTTTAACTTCCTGTTAAATTCTCAGTAATTTTTTCAGATTAATATTCAAACTCACCAATTTTTTTTAGCTCTCATTGACTCCTTAGCCTGTTTAATTAATTTTTTTTTCATTTCTTCTGTAAGCATTTTTTTAATTTATGTATTTTTTAGTTGAAGGATAATTGGTTTACAGAATTTTGTTGTTTTCTGTCAAGCCTCAACTAATTTTTGACTACAATTACTTTAGTTTTCAATACTCAAGCTTGTGTTTTCTTTAAATATGCCTTTTTATAGTTTGTTGATCTGGACTTTCTATGTTTCTGATGAATACTTTTATTTCTCAGTCATTTGAACTCATTGTATTGTTCATATCTGATAGTTCTATGATAAAGTTTGCAGTTCTTGGGTATTTCCTCCTGCTCCCTGTTATGCCTGCTGGCTCACACTAATGTTGGGTTGTTTTCTAGTATGTTTGTAAGATTTGGGAATTTGCGAGAAAAGCTTTAGTGAGAGTTTATTTGCAGTAAAACTTTAGGGCCATATGGGTAAAACCCTCAAGAGAGGTGTTGTTATCTGTGTTTTCTAGGTATTGCTGATTTCTCAGCAGCTCAGACTGTATTAAATGTTTTTTTCTTGAAGTAGGAACTTCTGAACTATATTAATACTTGCGCTTCAGGCCTCCAGCCTATTGTGCTAATAAATTTCCAGGAGATTTTAAATTTTTCTGAGCAAAGCCCAGGCTAAGAGAGGCAAAATATATTTTTGGTCTTCCTCCATCAGTGGGAATCTTTTCCTGTTTTATGTTTTTCTTGTGTCTTCATCCAAAGTATATACGGAGTGGAGTTCTCAATAACAATTTCTCAAGATCTCTTTGCCCGTCCTTATGTGTGTTTTGACTTAAGCCTGAGCTTACAAAGATCAGCTGAATCCCACAGTCAGTCAGAGCTTCAGTTCATGGGCATCTCCACGAATTTTCTCTGAAGATTTTCTTCATATTTTCCAATCAGTTCTTTCCTTACTTATAGATCTCTCTCTCTTTCTCTCTCTCTCTCTCTCACACACACACACTCATCACTATTCTTATGCATTTCTAAAAGTTTTCTATTGGGAAATTCTTTATTGGTTTACCCAAAGCTTTTGCCTCTTGACTGGGGGGAAGAATGGAAAGAATGAAGCTTATTTGCTTGGTCAGGAGACTCCAGTAGTCCCCACAGGATAGGTGGATGAGACTTCACCATTCTGTTTTGAGCAGTCATCTCCCAGGACTAGCGGTTTAAGACAAGAGCATCTTGTGGCTTTTTTATGGTTCCCAAGACCCTCAAAGACAAAAATGTGAAATAATGTTTTGCTCACAGTCTGTAGATAGAGAAGCAACAGTTGCTATATTCTTTAAAAAGGAAGCTTTGGATTCTCTGGGCAACTTGTAAATGTCCTAGTCACGTGCTGTCACTGCAACGACTCGTGGGAAGAACTAATATAGCAAGTAAGACACATACCAGGCACCACTGCTATCTTTTCAGTAAGAAAAAAGAGCTGAACCACAAAATAACAACTCTGCTACAATTCCCTCTTTGGAGATGCCTCTGGTGGCTTGGGGGAGACTTCCATTACATTACTCAGCATGTTACCTGATTCACATGTCCTGTATCAGATACTTTTAGTTATTTTTTCCCACTTAATGCTAGTCAACAGAGTAATATATCTTACAAGTCATGCTCCCTTTGCACTAAGTCAAGATGTGCATTAATTGCTGAGTTCAGAAGTTATTAGGTATCCCCTGCATCCCCAGGTTATTTTTTAATTAAGTTACAGAATTCGGTTAACAATACTCTTTTTCAATTTAAAAATCTAATAATGCTGTTCAATATAAGCCTTTCTATTATAATGAGGTATGTTTAGACTTCTGTGAAATAGGGCTTTTTGAACTATATTGTATGGATGAGTTATAAGTGTGTGCCTTAACTCATGTAGGAGGGAAGCTGTAGGAATGTGGGACCTTCTGGGTTATGACACCCTGAAGATACTTGGCTCATGGGGGAATATGAAGAATAGAAACATGTTTTTCTCTGTAATAGTAGCAGGTACTTTTCAATCAACTCAGTGGCCTTTGATTTCATAAGGAAATAGCCATAAATGAGAGTTAAACTGTGTTGGGACATGGAGTCTTGACATTTTGTCAAGATTTGAAATGTTTAATACTCATCTCTGTGTATTCATCTCAAATATTTCTATGTATCAGGCATTTCTATTAGGCACACTATGTACAAACATGAGTAAGCTGGCCTTTTTCCTCAAGGAGCTCCTATTTTCCTAAGACAATAAACACTATGTATGTATATATACATGTATGTAAATAAATAAAATCATCAAGAAAAAGTTCACAGATGATTGAGCATAGTGGAATTTATCAATTAGGTAGGGAAGAAAAAAAAAACTGCAGGCAGAAGGAACAATATTTATATATAAATATGTACTAAAGTAAAAGTGATATCAAGAGAAACTGGGATAAGTTTGGAATTTCTGAAGTGTCAGGTAAGTTAGAGAGAGGGGTGAGAGGTCAAATTAGAAATGGCCGTGGAGAGAGTTAAACAATCAAAGGCCTGGCGCTGTGACTTTAATATTGCCAATAATACAAAGCTACTCAGTCAGTTTAAAGAGAAGGACCTCATACTTGAATGTATTAGACTTGCCTTTCGTACTTCCATGAATGGTACTAGACTTTGTCAATAATTATATCCCCTCTAAAACCTAAATTTCATGCAGCCTATTCTTACTATTCTTCCTATCATGACAGCTCACTCTTAGTCCAGAAACCTTTCAGAAACACCAAGATCCCTGAATCCACTGGTGTTACTATCATTTAACTGTTCCTCACCTGCTTCATGTGATTGTTCATTACCCACCACGAGTTTCATGGTCAATAACTATTGTAAGTCCTTTGCATATAATTTCAGATTTTTTTTTGGTAACTTCCTCGCTTGGTGCTAGCCTGGCAAACCTATAACCTGATTGAATCCAATTCTCCACCCAGTGCCATGCCGGCATTGTAATGGGGCTGAAGAAAGCACAATCATGCTGACAGGCCTCATTGAATTCACAGCCGTGAACCTCAAGAGGGCTGCTTGGATCCAACTGTGTAACTGGATGCTGTTCTAAGAAGACCATTTCATAGCTTCTGTTTTCATATCCCAATGCCTCTCCCCCAGCCTTCCTCTGGATTTGTTTTCTATTGCATTACAAAAAAGGAAGCAATCAGGAGAGACTTTTCATGGACTCTGTCTTCCTCTCCTTCATCCGTGTGCTGTGCTTGCTCCTAACTGATGCTCCTTTCCTGCTACCCCAGCTGGAAAGCCCTAGCACTATGGAAAACCAGGGTCTCCCCTCCTCTCGGCAGGGCCATGTCATTTCTTTGTTCCTTGAGAGCTGACGCTCCTGCCCACTGCGCCCACCCTCCCACCCAGGACACCAGGACAGAGGCAATGCGTTCCCTGCATAACCCCTCCGCTGACTGTTGCCCTCTCACTTCTATGGGCTCCACAAATATTTCTGTTATTATACCTCTTACATGCTATTATAGTTTCTTGTTTATATGATTGCCCTCTTCCCTAGGCTTAACTGTGGGAACCATTTCCTCACTCATTTTTATCTCCTCAGAACCTGACACATGGTAGACCCTTAAATATATCTGTTGAACTAAAATAATGCAATAAAAATATTTCTGAAATTGTAAAGAAGGGGCCAGGATGTGACTAGATAACAGGAAAATAGGGATAGAAGTGTGCCGCTTGCTAAATGCTAGAAGTTTTGTTTCTGGAAGCTGTATTTGTGATAGAGAATGCATATCCAGGAGAATGTGGACCCAGAGTAGGCTTATAACCGAATTACTGTGTGTCGTTTGTGTGTATTTTCTTCTAAATACCTATGTGTTATTTAGAAGAAAAGTGTCAAAGGCATAACCTTTTGTTTTTATTAAGGTTCCAATTACCCAGTAAGCAAAATATTCTCAATTTCAATCTCAAAACAAGAAAAAAGCAAACAAAATACTATATTTTTATCTAAGAGAATATTGCATTCATAGTTCCTAACTTACTTAGCTTAATTTCTGAGAGAAAAGTTAAAATAGACTAATTTCTATTTGCTCAGCATTATGTTTGTAATTAGAAATGGTTGGGTCATTCATTAGGTAGTCTGTGTGAGAGTTCCATTACTAGTCTATCTTTAATTCTGGTTTTCAAGAACTTTTTAAGATATATCTGCCAGCACATATATTTTAATGCCAAAAATAATGTGCTATTTTCCTTTGAATGAGTCTTTTTATCTTGGAGTATTTATCCTTGTTGACACTGCATTGTTTTAGAATGTAGAGTCCTGAATTTAATTCTGAATTCTGTCATTAACTTGGCTAACTTGGTCCAAGTCATTTTTCTACTCAGAGCAGGAGAATAAAAATAGACATCTAATCTTACCCTATTGGAAAACCTACAATAGTGTTTTCAAAGCACGTTGTATTCCTAAGACAAAATGCACTATATAAACCCAAAGTTTCATTCTTCCAAATGTGAATTGAGACTAAAAGGAAAAAAAAAGTCCAGGTTTATGATGGGGTTTCTTTTTCCTGAATAAATAATTAAAATGGCATGGAGGCACCCCAGGATCCAGTGACTGACTCTAATTCCAGTGTATGTTCCCACAAGTGTCTTGAGAGCAATTCCTGCAGTGGTAAGGTCACATCCTCTTTGGGTTTTAGTATCCTTTTGCTTTTAATTCATCATAGATCATGTATAACATAGCAGGTCTTTAATAAAAAATTGAAAACTTAAAAAGAAATCCCCCCCCCATTCTTTTGACCAATTCAGAGTTAATTGCCCAACTCTCACACTTTACTATAAACAGAAGCCTGAACCTCCTGTGTAGAATATACTATTAGAATTTCAATCATATTGTACGATAAGGCTTGCTTTACAGTCATTTTATGAGCAAATACATTTGCAGGCATCTTGATGCTATGAAACTAAGACCAAGAGCAGGCGTTTTTGAGATCTCTGAGTCCTGCTGGAAAAGGGAATTTTTTAACCTTAATGCTTAATGTCAAAGCATCCACAGTGTGATGTACAAAACATCTGGGGTGAAGTGGGGTTGGAGATGGAAGTCTCTAGAACTTAACGTTAAATGAAAAGTCCAAGAACTTCCAATTCCTTCACTCTCTTATCCTCAGGATGTCCCTTTTCTGGTTGTGTTTGAAATGCCAACCTCCTGTCCCCTTCACGTTTGTTCACTGTAATGGCGCCGTCTGTCATTGGCATTCTCCCACGTGTGCTTAAGATCCTAAGGTCACAGGGCAGTCATTCTCTTTCCTGCGTAATAAGCATCACTCTCCGTTTCACTTGGCAAAGCCCCAAACCTGGCAGAAACGCACATTTAACTGCCTGATTTATCCTCAGCCCAACTCAGGCTGCTGCACAGAAAAACCCCCTGTTCAGAGACTCCCGCTGAGACCTCCAGTGTCCTCCGGATGCTTCTGGAAGAGAACCGCACTTCCTCACAGGGCTTCGAGAACCACGGGTGTTCTGTGTCCCTCTCTTCCCTCCTTGGCACTTTGCAAATGTACTGTAAAGACAAGAGAGACTTTACCATGGGATTCCCCACCTCGTCCTGGGCTTTTCTGCCCGCAAATATTCTCAGACCTCAGCATTCAAAGAGCCATTTGGCTTTGAAACTATCCTGTTACAAGATCACAGTGACTGTGGTCGATTCGGTTAAGCTTGCGCTTGGCGTAGCTTAGCCACATATGTCTTTCAAAATTTTTTCTTCCCAGAACAATTCTAGTGAATATACATATTTACTACAATGTACTATAATTATATTGTAATATGATAATTATTGTTATTATAATATATAATATATGTTATATATTTATATAACTTCAGTCAAGTCCAACTTCAAGTCACTTCAGTCAAGTCCACCTCTATGTGACTCCATGGACTATCGCTCTCCAGGCTACTCCGTGCATGGGATTCTCAAGGCAAGAATACTAGAGTGGGTTGCCATGCCCTCCTCTAGGGGATCTTTCCCACCCAGGGATCGAATCTTATTTGGGCAGAATCCTTTTTTTTTGTTTGTTTGTTTTTTTTTTAACTTTTAAAATCTGTAATTCTTACATGCGTTCCCAAACATGAACCCCCCTCCCTGTTTTTTTTTTTAGGTACGGGATAAGAAAAGAAAAGTTTAATGACATATGCTGGACTCAGGTATTTCATGAGGCTGAGATATCTATCCTTGTTTGACCAGTAGACCACATTCTGATTACTTGAAATGTTCTGAGATTTCTTCTTCTTTTTCTTTTTTTTGGGATAACTTCTTAACAAAAAGAGCAAAGTTACTTTACTGTGAAATTGCAATACCAATACTATATTTTCGAGGTGAAAATGAACAGTTTCTTATTTTTCATAAGTGAAACCAGCATATTTTAGAGATTTGGCTTTTGTCTAGTTTTGTACAGTCATCATTCTTAGGCATACGATGCAATATACTCGCTCCATCACGAGCTAGTAACGTTCAGGACAGAAAATTGCGAGACAGAAAGTGCTGATTGTCAGCTTCCTCTGCTCTCTCATCCTGCATCTCAGCCAGAGATGGGGCCCCACAGTCCTCCTTGGGAGGAACGGGAAACCAGTCCTCCACTTGGGACCTGCAGCCCTTTATTTGGGCCTGAAGGGCCTGGGTTTTTATTTGTCTGCTTTGTTTTAAACCCCAGAGCAGACAATTTTCTGAAAATGAAGTTGGCAAGAATATACACTGATACAGTATTACGTAAGTTTTTACAACATGGCTCAGACGGTAAAGAATCTGTAAACCATGTGGAGATTGAAGTTCTATCCCTAGATTGGGAAGATCCCCGAGAGAAGGAAATGGCAACCCACTCCAGTATTCTTGCCTGGAAACTTCCATGGACAGAGGAGCCTGGCAGGCTACATTCCATGGAGTCACAAAGAGTTGGATATGACTGGCAGACTAACATGCTTTAGCATGCTTAACAAGTGATTTCCAAGATACACCATTTTAATATTAATAATGGATCACTTTAGGCATGAAAGCGGACTAATAAGAGTAATGTTTTTAGACATGTTAGTTTTTCAGCAACTTTCGGAGCTTTTCATGGTTAAACCATAGTTTCTCAGCCTAGATTTTTGAATCATAAGAGACTTCAAAGATTGGTTTCAGAATACCAGGTGTTTGTGAAGTCTGAAATAATAAAAAGAGCTTGCAACAATTTGTATATGTATATTAAATTTTTTTTTTCCTGGAAAGAGGGTCCAAAACATTATTTATGTTTCCAATAGGGTCTGAGACCTCACAACCTATTAAAAACTAGCATCTGTTTTTGGTAACTTCAAAAACACTTTTGAATACAGACCACAGATATGCTTGCAATAAAGTTTAGAGACACGTTTCAATGTTAGCTGTTGTTTTCTCACCCTAGATATAATCACTCTCTACACTGCTTGATGTATATTGTATAACAGTACAGTGTGCCTCTACATATATAGTTGGTGAAGACTTGAAGCATTTGCTGCTCATGAAAGGATCTTGTCTGTCACTAATTTGAGAATCTCAGAAAACTTCATGAGTCCTTTTCCTTCCCAAACTTAATTGTTGTCTCATCAGTTTTTTTCTCTTAATAGGTCACAGACACTAGTCTTTTAAACTAGTATTTAAAGTAGAAAGAAAAAAAATCACAAACTGTGGCTTGCTCACAGTATTTTTTTTTTTTTTGCTTCATTTCATTTATTTTTTTAAACATTTGTTGATGGAGTTTTCAACCTCAGTCTTTCAAGAATATATTTTAAAACATATTTTAAAGTTCTGACACTATATTCATTTACTCCTAAGGTAGAAAACAAAGTGGAACTAAACAACATTCCTAACCCATAAATGTGAATATAGGTTTGCTCATAAGATTTCCTATGGTATGGTATCTATCAGTAAGCTGGTAGAATAAAAGATATTGTTAATTTTAACAAAATTAACTTTGTGCTTTGTCAGTGTTTTATATTTCTTTTTATATTTTTCCCTGAATATTTCTAATTAAAACCAAGTGCCTCATTTGCAGTCAAAGGATGCATTCCTGGCATTACCTGGCATCCTATTGGTTGAGTGTAAATAGCTCAGTAGCAGTTCAGCAAAGCCTACTAGATGCTCCCTTGAGCATGTTTTGAATTTTTTACTTTTCAGTTTTTCATATACAGAAATACAGACATGTCGATCATTAAAACACCTCTGAACTCAACTTAATGTGGCTGCATTTAAATTATTTTCAGATCTGGTGCCCTATACATTTATCTGACCAGAGGTGGTACTCACTGTTCTTAAAATCATGTCTGTGCATACAAACTAAAAGTATCCTCGAGAATCCATCATAAGGGCAGGCTGCTCACTTGACACAGAGGTCTCTTTCTCTTTGCTCCATTAATTGTCACTGAGTGCAATTTTATCATAGTTAAAATGAATTCAGGCCTATTTCCCAGTAGCAATAATTTTGGAGGGCTGGAGAAATTAATATTCCTCAAAAACTAATTAATAATCTCTAAAGAATCATTTGCATAAAGGATGTTAGAATCTCACAGCCATTATGTGTTGTATGTAACTAATGAAAAGGTCCATTTTCATTATTGCCCATAGCCGGGAGGTGACAGGCGTGACCACCCCAAATGGCCAAGCACAGGACTAAGGGATTGAGAAATCATGTGACATTATTTCATCCAAAGCATCAAATTGTTTTTGCAGCAAGGTCTCTCAAAGGAAGGAAGGAAGGAGGGAAGGAAAGAGGGGAGGGAGTAGGAAGCAAGAAAAGAAGAGAAAAGCTAGCCATATGGTGGGATGGTTTTCAAACCTATGCTTTGTTCTACCATAAGTTTCAGAACTTTCCATGTTTATTCCCCTTGAGTCCAGTTTATTTCTGTATTTTAATACTACAATGCATCAAGACAAACTGTTGATTTCACCATAAACCTACATGGAAACAGATTCATTATATAATACATATTTTTACATTAGCAGAAATAAGTTTCCAACTTTTCATTTGTTTTGATGTTAATTTATTACAAGAAACTACTGCCTGGAAATAGAGCTGTTGTGTTGCTCTGCTGAAAATTACTGTATATAACAGCCTTAATATGTTAAATTTCTTTGACTTATTGGTAGAGCTGGCGAAACAAGCTCCATAGAAGAGAGCATCACTCTTAGCAGACAGAAGATCCATTCATTATTTCTATTATAATTACAGTGAAAACATTATTGATAAATCAAACTGCAATAATTATTCTTTGAAAAGGAAAGGACATTTAGCTTTCTAATGTGCTGGAAGATGCTGTGTGTAAAATCTGTTTGCTTGCTAACTCTCCAACTTGCTAGGACAGCCCAGAAATATCAAATGCGGCTTTCCACATCATTTCCTCCATCAAACTTCATTCCCACCATCAACAGTGGTGAAATTACAGGCCTTCAAACAGAACATATGGAATAAAAGTCAATTCATCTGAATGAGGATGCAACATCAACCCCCCACCCCCAACCTCAAGCAAAAGAAAACAAAATGAGTTCTTATAGCTTTGAAGACAATCCACGGGAGGTAAATTTCCCCCGTAGCAACACTCTACTGAAAAGTGTGTGCTTAGAAAGCATTTCAATTACCAGCTAGCCGAATATGATTCACAATTCTCCAATAAATCTTTTTCCCCCAGTTTTCTGAATATATAGAAAATTACTTGAAGAAATAACTATAGAAAATAAGAGTGCTAAAGTCAGCAGCTAAAAATGGAGAGAGTAATGTTGAATTGTTGGTCAAAGAAATCTATTGAATCTGCACTTACATCGGTGGACTCCATATTTGAACTTAATGTGACAAGCTTATGTCGTTGTTAGCTGTGGGCATAAAGGTACTTGCATGAACCCATATGGAATCCTTTTTTTTTTTTTACTATACATCTGAAGAATCTTTTGGCTTGGGAAAATAGTTGTCTTTGGCTTATTCTTTTCCTTTAAAATGCCCAAGGCTTTTGTTAAATGTGTATGACCTCATTTCTGACTGCTGTGTGCCAGGTTGGTCTGTCGACTGTTGTTATTTCCCAGAAGCCGAGAGTTACTCCACATTGTTTCAAATTGTGTTTCTGTATTCTTCAAGCTTTTCTTCAGACTGCTGTGCTTATAGCCATTATAGGGCTTTCTAGGAGCAAAGTGCTTTTACAATCTTACAAAATACAATAGGAAAAACACAAAGATGACTTCATTTGCTACACCACACAAAATGGGAACATTTGCTTTAAAATGTCCCTGAAGAATGTTGCTGAATATTTGCATCAAGAAAAATCTGTTTAATTACAAAATAGCAAAGCAGCAGTTTCAACATTAAAATAACACCCTGGGTTAGCAGTGGTTTAAATAATCCCCCAAAGAGATTTAATGCTTTTGCTGAAATAGACAAAAATGCTGCCATTGCCACATTGTAAGAAGGGGTAGAGACAAGCCCTAGTTTACAGGCTTGGATTCTGGGAATTCTATAGAAACCAATTTAGAAGAAGCAACAGAATACAGGGTTTTAGCTCAAGAGTTAGAGAGGACTGAGTTAATTCAGTGGGTTTGCATATTTCTTCATAAAAATAAGCTGTGCATTTCATAACACAGGAGTCCTTCTGGAGTAATCAGAAATCATTTGGATTCTCATTTTTAAAATATTTTAGATTATGTCATCTCAAATATTTTATCAGATTTTACTACTATGACTACAAGTTCATTGAGGGATAAGCAGAATATTAACTAATATGTGCAAATAATATGGTATTTGGAGTACATTAGCTATATCCATGGCTTGGTGCTTTTTTCTTTGATAACTATTTTTTAATATATATGCAGCATCATTGAAGTGAGTTCATAGATGGTATTAAAATCTACATATTATGCCTTACATAGTTACAATACAAAAATCAAATTTTGCTGCTTCCTACCCACCCTATTCAGTTACCAAAAGTACTTCAAAGTATTTTATCTGTTTAGTTTTAAAAATTTGTATGCCTTGCAAATATTTTCTCCCTTCTGGTAGGCTGTATTTTGTTGGTTATTTCCTTTTTGTGCAAAAGCTTAAATTTAGTCAGGTCCCATCTGTTTATTTTGCTTTTGTTTCTTTGGAGATAGGTCCCCCCAAAATATTGCTACAATTTATGTCAAAGAGTGTTCTATGTTTTCTTCTAGTTTTATTGTTTCTGGCCTTATATTTAGGCCATTAATCCATTTTGAGTTTATTTTTGTATATGGTATTAGAAGACACCCTAGTTTCATTCTTTTACATGTAGCTGTCCAGTTTTCCCAGCATCATTTATTGAAAAGACTGTCTTTTCTCCATTGTATACTCTTTCCTCCTTTGTCATAAATTAATTGGCCATATGTGTGTGAATTTATTACTGGGCTATCTATTCTTTTCCATTGATCTTTGTGTCTGATCTATGTGTCTATGTACCAGCCACATACTGTTTTGATTATTATAGCTTTTTAGTATAGTCTGAAGCCAGGGAGTGTGATACCTGAGGATTTGTTCTCCTTTCTCAAGATTGTTTTGGCTATTCAGGGTCTATTGTGTTTTCACACAAATTTTAAAGTTCTTTGTTCTGTGAAAAATGCCATTGATATTTTGAAAGGAACTGCACTGAATCTGTAGCTTGCACAACCTCTCAGCCTACAAATATATAACTCTTCCATATTAAAAGTATTTTCCATGTACAGTTACTCCTTTTCAGTTTGCCACCTTACCTTTCTTCATTAATTCATCAAATAATGAAGCAGGTTTCAGCTATATAGTAGACTCTGACAATATAAAAATGACAAAGGCAAAAACTCTTTCAGAAGAAAATCAGTCTAGCGGAGAAGACATAATGTAGGAAATAGAAATATTAAACCTACTGCCTGCACCAGACACCTCAGTTCTTTTCTCTCCTCGACTGCTCTTTTTGTACCTTAGAGAAGGTACATGGACTAAGGTCTGGAAGGTGGTATTTTTCTTAAATTCACCATCTCTACTTCTGCTGAAGTTTACTGGGTCATGGATATGAATAAACATAAATCAAATTGTCTCTTCCAGATTTACACATTTATATTTGGATATAAGAGAGTGTGAGCTGCGAATTGGGGTAATATATAATGTAGATGGTAAGTAAAGAAGTTAGCCTACCAAAAAAAAAAAAAAAAAAAAGAAGGTAAATGGATGGAAATAAATATGTAACAAAATACCCTGTGCCAAGACCCCTGGCACAAAAGTGTAAATGATATTTGGGAATAAAGTCATTCCAAAGTGTAAGAGGCCAGAGTCTGTCTGGGGCAGTGGGCACAGGTGATAATAGCATAGAATGCAGAAGCCAGATCACAAATGACATTTTGCCCTACTGAGGAGACTTAATTATATTCTAGAGGTGATTGGGAGTTGATGATAGAGACTTCCCTGGTGGCTCAGACGGTAAAGTGTCTGCCTACAATGAGGGAGACCCAGTTTCAATCCCTGGGTTGGGAAGATCCCCTGAAGAAGGAAATGGCAACCCACTCCAGTATTCTTGCCTGGAAAATCCCATGGGCAAAGGAGCCTGGTAGTCTACTGTCTGTTGGGTTGCAAAGAGTTGGACATGACTGAGCGACTTCACTTTCACTTTCACTTTAATGAGGGAAATGACATGATCAGGTTTTATTATAGAATCTTTAGAAGATTCCATTTTTTTTTCCCTGAATGTGTGAATGTCCTTGGGACTCTGTGTGAAAGGACATGCATGGAATTGCCTTATGTTGTGTCTAAAGGTTCTTTTATTTATTTATTTATATTTTAAGTTTTTATTTTTACTTTATTTTACTTTACAATACTGTATTGGTTTTGCCATACATTGACATGAATCTGCCACAGGTGTACATGAGTTCCCAATCTTGAACCCCCCTCCCACCTCTCAACCCATATCATCTCTCTGGATAATCCCCGTGCACCAACCCCAAGCATCCTGTATCCTGTATCAAACATAGACTGGCGATTCGTTGCTTTCATGAGAGTATACATGTTTCAATGCCATTCTCCCACATCATCCCACCCTCTCCCTCTCCCTCAGAGTCCAAAATTCTGTTCTATACATCTGTGTCTCTTTTGCTGTCTTGCATACAGGGTTATCATTATCATCTTTCTAAATTCCATATATATGCATTAGTATACTGTATTGGTGTTTTTCTTTTTGGCTTACTTCACTCTGTATAATAGGCTCCAGTTTCATCCACCTCATTAGAACGGATTCAAATGTATTCTTTTCAATGGCTGAGTAATACTCCATTGTGTATATGTACCACAGCTTTTTTATCCATTCATCTGCTGATGGACATCTAGGTTGTTTCCATGTCCTGGCTATTATAAACAGTGCTGCGATGAACATTGGGGTACACGTGTCTCTTTCAATTCTGGTTTCCTCGGTGTGTATGCCCAGCAGTGGGATTGCTGGGTCAAAAGGCAGTTCTATTTGCAAATTTTTAAGGAATCTCCACACTGTTCTCCATAGTGGCTGTACTAGTTTGCATTCCCACCACCAGTGTAGGAGGGTTCCCTTTTCTTCACACCCTCTCCAGCATTTATTGCTTGCAGACTTTTGGATTGCAGACTTTTTTCTGACTGGTGTGAAATAGTACCTCATTGTGGTTTTGATTTGCATTTCTCTGATAATGAGTGATGTTGAGCATCTTTTCATGTGTTTGTTAGCCATCTGTATGTCTTCTTTGGAGAAATGTCTATTTAGTTCTTTGGCCCATTTTTTTGATTGGGTCATTTATTTTTCTGGAATTGAGCTGCATAAGTTGCCTGTACATTTTTGAGATTAGTTGTTTGTCAGTTGCTTCATTTGCTATTATTTTCTCCCATTCCAAAGGCTGTCTTTTCACCTTGCTTATAGTTTCCTTTGTTATTCAGAAGATTTTAATTTTAATTAGATCCCATTTGTTTATTTTTGCTTTTATTTCCAGTATTCTGAGAGGCGGATCATAGAGGATCCTGCTGTGATTTATGTCGGAGAGTGTTTTGTCTATGTTCTCCACTAGGAGTTTTAGTTTCTGGTCTTACATTTAGATCTTTAATCCATTTTCAGTTTATTTTCATGTGTGGTGTTAGAAAGTGATCTAGTTTCATTCTTTTACAAGTGGTTGACCAGTTTTCCCAGCACCACTTGTTAAAGAGATTGTCTTTAATCCATTGTATATTCTTGCCTCCTTTGTCGAAGAGAAGGTATCCATAGGTGTGTGGATTTATCTCTGGGCTTTCTATTTTGTTCCATTGATCTATACTTCTGTCTTTGTGCCAGTACCATACTGTCTTGATGACTGTGGCTTTGTAGTAGAGCCTGAAGTCAGGCAGGTTGATTCCTCCAGTTCCATTCTTCTTTCTCAAGATTGCTTTGGCTATTCGAGGCTTTTTGTATTTCCATACAAATCTTGAAATTATTTGTTCTAGTTCTGTGAAAAATATCACTGGTAGCTTGATAGGGATTGCATTGACTCTATAGATTGCTTTGGGTAGAATACTCATTTCCACTATATTGAATCTTCCGATCCATGAACATGGTATATTTCTCCATCTATTAGTGTCCTCTTTGATTTCTTGCATCAGTGTTTTATAGTTTTCTATATATAGATCTTTAGTTTCTTTAGGTAGATATATTCCTAAGTATTTTATTCTTTTCGTTGCAATGGTGAATGGAATTGTTTCCTTAATTTCTTTTTCTACTTTCTCATTATTCGTGTATAGGAATGCAAGGCATTTCTGTGTATTGATTTCATATCCTGCAACTTTACTATATTCATTGATTAGCTCTAGTAATTTTCTGGTGGAGTCTTTAGGGTTTTCTATGTAGAGGATCATGTCGTCTGCAAACAGTGAGAGGTTTACTTCTTTTCCAATTTGGATTCCTTTTATTTCTTTTTCTGCTCTGATTGCTGATGGCCAAAACTTCCAGAACTATGTTGAATAGTAGCGGTGAAAGTGGGCACCCTTGTCTTGTTCATGACTTTAGGGGAAATGCTTTTAGTTTTTCACCATTGAGGATAACGTTTGCTGTGGGTTTGTCATATATAGCTTTTACTATGTTGAGGTATGTTCCTTCTATTCCTGCTTTCTGGAGAGTTTTTATCATAAATGGATGTTGAAATTTGTCAAAGGCCTTCTCTGCATCTATTGAGATAATCATATGGCTTTTATTTTTCAATTTGTTAATGTGGTGAATTACATTGATTGATTTGTGGATATTGAAGAATACTTGCATCCGTGGGATAAAGCCCACTTGGTCATGGTGTATGATCTTTTTAATGTGTTGTTGGATTCTGATTGCTAGAATTTTGTAAAGGATTTTTGCATCTATGTTCATCAGTGATATTGGCCTGTAGTTTTCTTTTTTTGTGGCATCTTTGTCAGGTTTTGGTATTAGGGTGATGGTGGCCTCATAGAATGAGTTTGGAACTTTACCTTCCTCTGAAATTTTCTGGAAGAGTTTGAATAGGATAGGTGTTAGCTCTTCTCGAAATTTTTGGTAGAATTCAGCTGTGAAGCCGTCTGGACCTGGGCTTTTGTTTGCTGAAAGGTTTCTGATTACAGTTTCAATTTCCGTGCTTGTGATGGGTCTGTTAAGCTTTTCTATTTCTTCCTGATTCAGTTTTGGAAAGTTGTACTTTTCCAAGAATTTGTCCATTTCTTCCACGTTGTCCATTTTATTGGCATATAACTGCTGATAGTAGTCTCTTATGATCCTTTGTATTTCTGTGTTGTCTGTTGTGATCTCTCCATTTTCCTTTCTAATTTTATTGATTTGATTTTTCTTTCTTTATTTCTTGATGAGTCTGGCTAATGGTTTGTCAATTTTATTTATCCTTCCAAAGAACCAGCTTTTGGCTTTGCTGATTTTTGCTATGGTCTCTTTTGTTTCTTTTGCATTTATTTCTGCCCTAATTTTTAAGATTTCTTTCCTTCTACTAACCCTGGGGTTCTCCATTTCTTCCTTTTCTAGTTGCTTTAGGTGTAGAGTTAGGTTATTTATTTGACTTTTTTCTTGTTTCTTGAGGTATGCCTATATTGCTATGAACTTTCCTCTTAGCACTGCTTTTATACTGTCCCACAAGTTTTGTGTTTTTGTGTTTTCATTTTCATTAGTTTCTATGCATATTTTGATTTCTTTCTTGATTTCTTCTGTGATTTGTTGGTTATTCAGAAGCGTGTTGTTCAGCCTCCATATGTTGGAATTTTTAATAGTTTTTCTCCTGTAATTGAGATCTAATCTTAATGCATTATGGTCAGAAAAGATGCTTGGAATGATTTTGATTTTTTTGAATTTATCAAGGTTAGATTTATGGCCCAGGATGTGATCTATCCTGGAGAAGTTTCTGTGAGCACTTGAAAAAAAGGTGAAATTCATTGTTTTGGGGTGAAATGTCCTACAGATATCAATTAGGTCTAACTGGTCTATTGTATCATTTAAAGTTTGTGTTTCTTTGTTAATTTTCTGTTTAGTTGATCGGTCCATAGGTGTGAGTGGGGTATTACAATCTCCCACTATTATTGTGTTTTTGTTAATTTTCCATTTCATACTTGTTAGCATTTGTCTTACATATTGCATTGCTCCTATGTTGGGTGCATATATATTTATAATTATTATATCTTCTTCTTGGATTGATCCTTTGATCATTATGTAGTGGCCTTCTTTGTCTCTTTTCACAGCCTTTGTTTTAAAGTCTATTTTATCGAATATGAGTATTGCTACTCCTGCTTTATTTTGGTCTCTATTTGCACGGAATATCTTTTTCCAGCCCTTCACTTTCAGTCTGTATATGTCCCTTGTTTTGAGGTGGGTCTCTTGTAGGCAGCATATATAGGGATCTTGTTTTTGTATCCATTCAGCCAGTCTTTGCCTTTTGGTTGGGGCATTCAACCCATTTGCATTTAAGGTAATTATTGATAAGTATGATCCCGTTGCCATTTACTTTATTGTTTTGGGTTGGGGTTTATATGCCCTTTTCGTGTTTCCTGTCTTGAGAATATCCTTTAGCATTTGTTGGAGAGCTGGTTTGGTGGTGCTGAATTCTCTCAGCTTTTGCTTGTCTGTAAAGCTTTTGATTTCTCCTTCATATTTGAATGAGATCCTTGCTGGGTACAGTAATTTGGGCTGTAGGTTATTTTCTTTCATCACTTTAAGTATGTCTTGCCATTCCCTCCTGGCCTGAACAGTTTTTATTGAAAGATCTGCAGTTATCCTTATGGGAATCCCCTTGTGTGTTATTTGTTGTTTTTCCCTTGCTGCTTTTAATATCTGTTCTTTGTATTTGGTCTTTGTTAATTTGATTAATATATGTCTTGGGGTGTTTCGCCTTGGGTTTATCCTGTTTGGAACCCTCTGGGTTTCTTGGACTTGGCTAATTATTTCCTTCCCCATTTTAGGGAAGTTTTCAACTATTATCTCCTCATGGATTTTCTCATGGTCTTTCTTTTTGTCTTCTTCTTCTGGGACTCCTATAATTCAAATGTTGGAGCATTTCATATTGTCCTGGAGGTCTCTGAGATTGTCCTCATTTCTTTTAATTCTTTTTTCTTTTTTCCTCTCTGATTCATTTATTTCTACCATTCTATCTTCTATTTCACTAATCCTATCTTCTGCCTCCGTTATTCTACTATTTGTTGCCTCCAGAGTGTTTCTGATCTCATTTATTGCATTATTCATTGTATATTGACTCTTTTTTATTTCTTCTAGGTCCTTGTTAAACCTTTCTTGCATCTTCTCAATCCTTGTCTCCAGGCTATTTATCTGTGATTCCATTTTGATTTCAAGATTTTGGATCATTTTCACTATCAATATTCGGAATTCTTTCTCAGGTAGATTCCCTATCTCTTCCTCTTTGGTTTGGTTTGGTGTGCATTTCTCCTGTTCCTTTACCTGCTGGGTATTCCTCTGTCTCTTCATTTTGGTTATGTTGCTGCATTTGGGGTGGCCTTTCTATATTCTGGGAATTTGTGGAGTTCTCTTTATTATGGAGTTTCCTCACTGTGGGTGGGGTTGTATCAGTGGCCTGTCAAGGTTTCTTGGTTAGGGAGGCTTGTATTGGAGTTCTGGTAAGTGGAGCTGGATTTCTTCTCTCTGGAGTGCAATGAAGTGACCAGTAATGGATTATGAGACGTCAATGGTTTTGGAGTAACTTTGAGCTGCCTGTATATTGAAGCTCAGGGGTGTGTTCCTGTGTTGCTGGAGAATTTGTGTGGTATGTCTTGCTTTGGAACTTGTTGGCCCTTGGGTGGTGCTTGGTTTCAGTGTAGGTATGGAGGCATTTGATGAGTGCCTATTGATTAATATTCCCTGGATTGAGGAGTTCTCTGATGTTCTCAGGATTTGAACTTAAGCCTCCTGCTTCTGGTTTTCAGTTTTATTTTTACCCTAGCCTCAAGACTTCTCCATCTATACAGCACTGATGATAAAACATCTAGGTTAAAGATAAAACGTTTCTCCACATTGAGGGACACCCAGAGAGGTTCACTGAGTTATATGGAGAAGAGAAGAGGGAGGGGGTAGTTAGAGGTGACTGGAATGAGATGAGGTGGGATCAAAAGAGGAGAAAACAAGATAGCCAGCAATCACTTCCTTATGTGCAATCCACAGTCTGGACCGCTCAGAGGTATTCACGGAGTTATACAGGGAAGATGAGAGGGAGGAAGTAGACAGAGGTGGCCAGGAGGATAAAAGAGGGAAATGAAAAGGAGAGAGACAGATCCAGCCAGTAACCAGTTCCTTAGGTGTTCTCCACCGTCTGGAACAAACAGAGATTCACAGAGTTGGGTAGAGAAGAGAAGCGGGAGGGAAGAGACAGAGGCCACCTGGTGGAGAAGAAGGAGAGTCCAAAGGAGGAGAGAGTGGTCAAGCCACTCTCGCTCTCAGGTAAAACTGGGTACTGAAGATTGGGTTTTTAAATGTACAAAATTGACCAGAAATATCAAAAAGCAAAGATTAAAAATCTAGAGTAGAGGTTGGATTTTCAAAAATACAATATTAAAGAAAAGACGAAGAAGAAAAAACACAAAGCCATAAGAATTATTAAAAAAACAACAACAACCACAAAAAGACTATATACAGCGTTTGCTTTAAAAATAGGCTCTTTGTTTTGAAAAGTAATAGTAGGTTATAAAAATAAAAATAAAAATTAAATGAGAAATAGAGGACTTAAGAATTTAAAAAAGTTAAAAACAAAGAAAAAGAAAATAAGAAAAAAACAATCACACAACAACATTAACAACAACAAAAAGGAATGATCGTAAAAATAGTAAAGATATTTCTGGCCCTTTCTCTGGTGTTGTGGGCAGTGTGGGGTCACTTCCAAGGCAGTTCCCTCTGTTTAACTTCTTCTGTTTGCTGGTCTCTTCAGTGTCTGATTTCCGCCATGACACGGGGGGGTGGTGGTGGAGGATACCTTTTTTTTTTTTTTTTTTGTAGGCTCACTTGTTCAGTTGCGCTGTGGGGAGGGAAGGATGCTGCAAACAAGTAACACTGGCGTGTGCTCGCAGTGTCTCAGCCCCGCTGGGCCTGCCCCTGCTCGCGGTGCACGCCGTTCATGCTCTACGTTGCTCCACCGGGAACCATCTGAGGCCTGCCCTAGAATGCATGCACCTCCCCTGTCTAAGCCGCTCAGGCTTGGTGCTCAGGTTCCCCTCAGAGGCAGATTCAGCTGGGCCCCCCAGGTCCGAGTAGCTCGGGTGTTTGGTGAGTGTGGTCGCTGCGAGTTACCATCTTTCCCGTCTCTGCTGCTCAGTTTCCTGGGGGTGCTGCTGGCGTCCCTTCTCAGGCGGATGGTGACTGTTTTTGAAGACAATGATCTGCTTTTCTGGGTGCCTGATGTCCTCTGCCAGCATTCAGAAGTTGTTTTGTGGAATTTACTCAGTGTTGAAATGTTCTTTTGATGAATTTGTGAGGGAGAAAGTGGTCTCCCCGTCCTATTCCTCTGCCATTTTAGGACTGCCCTCTCAGAAGATTCCATTTTAGAAGATCTTTCAGATCTTCTTGGGTGAATTGTTGCTTGGCCATATAGGATGTCATACATCACATTCAAAGCTCATGACAATCTCCTTCTGGTTCCTAAGACACCATGACAATGGAGCCTAAAATTAGCAGTTACCCTATGCAAGAATGAACTGAAAGACTGATGGGCTGGAATGATAAACACAAGCCATACCTGTGCATGCATGGAGGGAACTAAGATAAGCAACAGAAGACTCTTATTGATCTGTGCTCTAGCCAGATCATTGGGGATATTTAAACTAGAAAATGTGCACTTGCTCCATGACTCAACAGGAGCCCCCACATGGGACAGTGACTTATTAATATGCTGTCTCTCACATGTATCATGTATTATGGGGTGTTGTTTTCCTTTTCAGATTCTTAGAATTGGGTAGAAATCAATAGTTCAGTAATGTCGGTCTAGGATAATCCTAAACTAGTTATTGGAAATAAGGGTGAAGATTTGTTGCTGTTGCTCAGTCACCAAGTTGTGTCTGAAGATAATAGTACAATAATTCACTTCTGGTTTAGATTCGAGAGAAAAATGTTCCTGTCTGTTACATGACTGCAGTTAGAAATGAAGTTAGCAGTGATTAGGGAAATTTTAACATTACTTTGTCAGCAAAAATCAACCTAAAAAGAAATAATCTCATTCAAAATCAAGCAAAGATATGTCAGATGAATGTGAAACCCATGAAAATCTGCTCTATGAGGACCATTTCTCTGAAATCTCAGAGTAAAGTATTTTAGAAAATCCAATAAGAAATCAGATATAATAAAAATAAATAATCTTTTTTGTACTTATAAAATGATTCCAAGTACAAGAGCAGGAACTGTAAAGAGACACTTATTTGATTCTCAATTCATCTCTCTGATTCCAGTTTTATTTCTCTGAAATCAGCTCCTGCATAAAACTTTATAACATTATACAATGGTTCCCCACCACTCACAAGGGAAATCCAATCTCCTTGCCATGGGCGTCTTCAGGAACAGACATCTCCGTGTCTCCTGCCTCATTTCTTATTACTTCCAAGGCACCTGAGGCTCACAAGTACTGCACTGACAGTTTCACACAAATACTACTGACACCTGTCCAGATGCTGGTGAGTCTAGAGAGCCTTCCACTTTCCACTTCATGTGATGAAACTCTATTTGCTCTCTGTCTCTGAGGAGTGTTCGTGTCACCACTGGGCCTAGTTTTGATGGACTCATCATGTTCTTTACATGTCTCTGTTACTTTATGAGCAGAGTGTACTTTCATTATCTGTTGTGTGTTTGTCTCATTCTTTGGAATGTGAACATGTTGAGGTCAGGAGCTATGCTGTGTTTATCTTTAAACATGCAGTGCTTAGTATGACCCTGGGGCCAGAGCAGAAGAGGAAGATGGTGAGCCATGGGGTGAGATAGGAAGAAACAGAAAGGAATCTTAAAGGAACAACACAATACGTGAGAACTACAGGTAAACAGTAGAGAGTGATTGACAGACTATTGAGTGAGTCGTGCTATACAAGTTTCTGCAGAATACAAAGGAAATGATAAAAGAGAAAATAATGACAGGAAAGATAATAAGTAGAAAATTTTTCTATAAACTTATAAGAAAATAAAACCCTGAATCAGAAACCAAAATGGAACCGAAGCAATTAAAAAAATAGAATGAATGAAGATTTAATGAAGAAAAAATAAAATCTCTACTGGGAAAGAGATTGCTATTTTAAAGGCTAAAAAAGAGACACTTTGATAGAGACGTATTAGCAATATCTTCAACCTCAAGAAAAATATCCTGCTGGCTTTCAAGCAGAACAACAATAACAAAACTTTGATTGTTTAAAAAAATCTTACAGTAGCAATTGTCTACAACATGAATTTCCAGAAGGCAATGGAACAATCAGTCAGTCAGTCAGTTCAGTTGCTCAGTCATGTCCGACTCTTTGCGACCCTATGAATCGCAGCCTCCCTGTCCATCACCAACTCCTGGAGTTCACTCAGACTCATGTCCATCGAGTAGGTGATGCCATCCAGTCATCTCCTCTGTCGTCCCCTTCTCCTCCTGCCTCCAATCCCTCCCAGCATCAGGGTCCTTTCCAATGAGTCAGCTCTTCACATGAGGTTGCCAAAGTAGTGGAGTTTCAGCTTCAGCGTCAGTCCTTCCAATGCACACCCAGGACTGGTCTTCTTTAGAATGGACTGGTGGGATCTCTTTGCAGTCCAAGGGACTCTCAAGAGTCTTCTCCAACACCGCAGTTCAAAAGCATCAATTCTTCAGCACTCAGATTTCTTCACAGTCCAACTCTCAACCAGCCATAAAATTTTGAGAGAAAACAGTTTTGAAACAAAATATCAACACCCAATACCTGTAAATGCAACAAAGGAGATTTTCTCAGAAACATAAAGATTAGAAGGAGTGTCTTGAAGACTTACTCCTACTGAACAGCTGATCTTGAGATAAATGCAAATGAAAAATTTAAGAATGTGTAGTTCATAATATATAAGTACTACTAATGATGTTTTTGAACTGTGGTGTTGGAGAAAACTCTTGAGGGTCCCTTGGACTGCAAGGAGATCCAACCAGTCCATTCTGAAGGAGATCAGCCCTAGGATTTCTTTGGAAGGAATGATGCTAAAGCTGAAACTCCAGTACTTTGGCCTCCTCATGTGAAGAGTTGACTCATTGGAAAAGTCTTTGATGCTGGGAAGTATTGGGGGCAGGAGGAGAAGGGGACGACAGAGGATGAGATGGCTGGATGGCATCACTGACTCGATGGACGTGAATCTGAGTGAACTCCAGGAGTTGGTGATGGACAGGGAGGCCTGGCGTGCTGGGATTCATGGGGTCGCAAAGAGTTGGACACGACTGAGAGACTGAACTGAGCTGAACTGAATGATCACTGAAATAGTAATGTGAAATGAAAATTTTAAATTAGTTCTCATAAGAATAAATACAACAAAAGGGAAATAAAATAATTAGTAAAATATTATATTTAAATATTAAAATAAAATTAAAAATAAAATAATTATTGATTGGAATTTCAAGGTTGAATTCACAAGAAGATAAAAATGGATGGGAGATAGAAAAATCAGACGTTTTTTCCCTCCAACAAGAGAGAGTGTCATATTTTTGTATACGTTTTAGGCTGTCATATTAGGAGAAGTAGATTCATGTAGGTTTGGGAAAGCTTAGAGACAAATATGACTAGAATTTTTTAAAAGTTTGACTTTCAAATTATTGAATAGAGTGTGAGAGCTCTGTAAATATAATAAACTGGCATAAAATAAATGAGACAACAAAGAAATCTAATAAACCGAAACATAAACCAAGAAAACAGAAATATACCCAAGAACATCAGTCATTGCTATAAATGATCGTAGGACAAAGTCCCCTACAGAAACAAAAATTCTCTCAGATTGGGTCAAACAACAAAAACAAAAGTAAATTTAATTATGTGCTGCCCATAATGGAAAAAACCTAGAGCAGAGTTAAACTGAATATTTTGACAGAATAAGAATACATTTCTAATAAGAGGAAAGACACACAGGAGTTTAATTAATGATAGACAAACTTTAACAGAATAGAATTATTAATTTTATATTGATAAAAATTATTACATATGTTAGAAGGCTGTGCATTATCTCCCTAAAATGAAAATCTTTGGGGAAAGAGACAACCACCAAGTCCAGACACAGTGACAAGTGCATAGAGTTCCTTTAAGAAAAACTTTCTCGATAATATGAGACAAAGAGGGTAATGTTTTACTGCTAAGCTAGTAATCACCACTTTTGCCTATGTGTAGTGTGCACGACTGAAGCCTCATTAGTTGCAATAACTCCTTCAGCCATAATTCCTGTTAAAGACAATCTAGTCATAAAACTATGTGATAAATAATTGAACAGTAAAATATCTATGACAAAAGCCATCGGAAACCCAAGGTAAATTGATAACCACACAATTACTGGAAGAATCATTAATAAACTGTCTTCATTAAAGTATTATCAAATACATGAAAATAAAGAAGAAATTGGAGGTTTCAGCCCCATCATCAATGCAGTTAAACTAATATATACCATATCTTGTGCCCTACAAATTAAAAAAAAAACACATTTTTAAAGAGGCTAAATAAATGAAAGAGGTAAATGAATCTGTAGTGTATAGAATGATCTTCACTGAGATAGAAAATTTGAGGTTATGGTCAGTTTTAGAAGTCTGGTTTAAGACATTTTGATATTGATGATGTATTTCCTGACCCACTTGCTGACAGGCTCAATTTTTAGTTGAAAATTTTTAAATCTTCTAAAAAATCCTATACTGAGTATCTGAACTTGATGGACTGCAACTCCAGTTTGTCTGGAGAGAACCTTATTGAAATAGCACCAATCTGACATCAAATTCTGCTAAACGAATATTCATATTGTATAATATGACAGTCCATGCTGCAGTTCATGGGGTTGCAAAGAGTTGGGCATGGCTTAGTGAGTGAACAATGCCAACAATGACTATGACGGAAAGCAAACATCCCTGTTGTTAGATGGATGAGCAATTACTCTCAAAGGAAAGGACACGTAAACTGATGACATATTTCTCTGCAGATAGCGCAAAACCCCCTTAATAAACTCAGTGGTCTCACTTCACTTCTTCATTCGACTGGATTTCTTTGCAGAAATGGCAGTTGCCTTACTTTTGTTCTTGAAACACTCCGTATTGGTTGTTCTTCAAATGTCTTTATAATTAACCTCAGTCTCACTCACTGTTCACTCCTTTTTGCCCACGTCCTAAACAGTGATGCTTCTTGGGAATAAATCGCTTGTTTTCTTTCCATTCCACCTTAAAAAAATTTTTTTCCCAGCTCCGTAGACACAAAAACATGCTTCAGTAACCTTGGTTTTCACGTGGAACAGTGAAAGCAAATCAATGGTAATAACAATGGGAAGAAATAATGTGCTTGATTGAGATCACATTGATTCTGAAGACCAATTTTGAGATAACTGACATCTTAACCAATTTTCATTCTTTGATCTTTGAACATGATATATTTCTTTCATTGATTTAAATTTCTAATTTTGGTGGTATTTTGTAGTTTTAACTGTATGTGTCTTGCTCAAAGTTGTTAAGTTTATTCTATCCTGTTTCTGGATGTTATTACAAGATAAATCAATTTTTAAATTTGCATTTCTGGTTTTGTGTGACTGCTTTTATATAGACATATAAACGTTTTTATATCAACTATACATTCTGCATCTTGCTAAATTTATTTATTAATTCTGGCAACTTTCTTGCATATTTCTTTAGGCTTTCTCTATGCAGGATCATGAAATCTATTCCCAACCAGTCTGAATTTTGTTTCATTTCCCTCCCCCACCCTTATACACTCTAATACAATTGAGTAGAAGAAATTAGAGTGGTTATTTTTCTTCTGTTTCTGATCTTAGTCTTCCTATTTTTAGTATGATGCGAGCTCTATGTTATTTGTAGATGTTATTTATGAAGCTAAAAAAGTTCCCTTCTATCCCTAATTTTCTGGGAGTTATTATTATGAATGGTAGTTGGATAGTTTTCCTTTTATTTTAATCAATAAAGTCATATGAACCTAGAGGTTTTAAATTTTATTCTCTTATGACAATATATGGTTTTTCCAGTAGTCGTGTATGGATGTGAGAGTTGGACTGTGAAGAAGGCTGAGCGCTGAAGAATTGATGCTTTTGAAACTGTGGTGTTGGAGAAGACTCTTGAGAGTCCCCTGGACTGCAAGGAGATCCAACCAGTCCATCCTAAAGGAGATCAGCCCTGGGATTTCTTTGGAAGGAATGATGCTAAAGCTGAAGCTCCAGTACTTTGGCCACCTCATGCGGAGAGTTGACTCATTGGAAAAGACTTTGATGCTGGGAGGGATTTGGGGCAGGAGAAGAAGGGGACGACCGAGGATGAGATGGCTGGATGGCATCACTGACTTGATGGATATGAATCTGAGTGAACTCCAGGAGTTGGTGATGGACAGGGAGGCCTGGCGTGCTGTGATTCATGGGGTCGCAAAGAGTTGGACACGACTGAGCGACTGAACTGAACTGATGACAATTTATTAAATTTGTTTTGTTTGCTTGCTTAGTTTTGTGGGGGCTTGTCTAGGACTTGAAAAGTTTTTTTTTGACCTGCATACAGACTTCTCAGGAGTAGACAAGTGAAAGTCACACAGTCATGTCTGACTCTTTGTAATCCTATAGTTTATAGCCTGCCAGGCTCCTCTGTCCATGGAATTCTCTGGAAGAATACTGGAGTGGGTTGCCATTTCCTTCTCCAGGGGATCTTCCCAACCCAGGGATCAAACCCAGGTCTCCCGCATTGCAGGAGGATTCTTTACTGACTGAGTTACCAGAGAAGGCCATTTCTTGAAGAATTTTCTAGAGTTTGTTGTGATCTACACAGTCAAAGTCTGTCAATGAAGCAGAAGATTTTTTTTTTAATTCCCTTGCTTTTTCTACGATCCAATGGATGTTGGCAATTTGACCTTTAGTTCTTCTGCCTTTTCTAAATCTAGCTTGTACCTGTGGAAGTTAGGGTACAACTAACTTGGCTTTGCCTTTCTTAGGGATTGGAATGAAAACTGATCTTTTCCAGTCCTGTGGCCACTGCTGAGTTTTACGAATTTGTTGACATGTTGAGTGCAGCACTTTCAGAGTATCATCATTTAGGATTTGAAATAGCTCAGCTGGAATTCAATCACCTCCACTAGCTTTGTACATGGTGATGCTTCCTAAGGCCCTCTTACTTCACATTCCAGGATGTCTGATTCTAGGTGAGTGACCATACCATTGTGGTTAGCTGGTTCATTAAGTGTTTTGTATAGTTATTCCATGTATTCTTGCCATGTCGTCTCAATCTTATCTGCTCTGTTAGGTCCTTGAAGTTTCTGTCCTTTATTTTGCCCATCTTTGCATGAAATGTTCCCTTGGTATCTCCAATTTTCTTGAAGAGATCTCTAGTCTTTCCCATTCTACTGTTTTCCTCTATTTCTTTGCATTGTTCACTTTAGGAGGTTTTTTGTTTTGTTTTGTTTTTAAAATATCTCTTTGCTATTCTCTGGAACTCTACATTCAGTTTGATATATCTTTCCCTTTCTCCTTTGCCTTTCAGTTCTCTTCTAAGTTATTTGTAAGGCCTCTTCAGACAACTACTTTGCCTTCTTGCATTTCTTTTTCTTGGGATGGTTTTGGTCACTGCTTCCTGTACAATGTTATGAACCTTGTCCTTAGTTCTTCCAGAACTCTGTCTACCAGACCTAATCCCTTGAATCTATTCATCATCTTCCCTGTATAACCATAAGGAATTTGATCTAGGTCACACCTGAATGGTCTAGTGGTTTTCCCTACTGTCTTCATTTAAACCTGAAGTTTGCAATAAGGAGCTCATGGTCTGAGCCACAGTCAGCTCTGGGTTTTGCTGAGTGTATAGTGTTTCTCCATCTTCAGCTGCAAAGACTATAATCAATTTGACTTCAGTATTGACCATCTGGTGATGTCCATGTGTAGAGTTGTCTCTTGTGTTGTTGGAAGAGTGTATTTGCTATGACCAGTGTGTTCCCTTGGCAAAACTCTATTTTGATCCTTTATATTCTCTTTTTTTCTTGATCAGTCTAACTTGAGTTTTATCAATTTTACTGATTTTTTTCCAAACAATTTACTCTTGGTATCATTTATCTTCATTTTATTATTTCTTCAGTGTCTGTTTCATTGATTTTTACTCTTGTGTTTTGTGGAAGTTTATTTTCAGTCCTAGTTTGCTAAGTGTTTTAACATTATTAGTAAATGTAACTTATTTGTTACCTAGATAGTGTGTTTCACCCACAGTTTGGGTGACGACAGAGCATGGACGACAGAGGAATCTTAGAGACCAGCTTAGAACTGTTTTTACATAGAAGAATGTAGAGTGCTCCTCTCTTACAGCTTGTTGAACTTGGTTCCTAAGGCTGTCTGCGGTCTCTACTGACCTCTCTATGTTCAGTGAGGATTTTCTGTTCTGGATGTGTAGAATTGGAGTGCTCCGTCTCCCTGGGTGAGCTCTGAGGACAGTTTAGTTTATACCTCCCTAAGATTCTCAGCTGGCCTCATGGAATTTCACTCTTTGCCTGTGCATCTTGGTTTTCAGCAGCAAACTTAAGAGGAGCATTGAATGGATTTCTGGAACTCTCCCTCTGCATAGCTTTCTCTCTTCAGCCCTTTGTTCTGTCTCAGCCTCCCTGGACTCTGATCTCTTCCTCTTCAAGGAAGGGACCCTGATTTGCTTTAGGTAGAAATCTGGTGGTGTTATAGGACTCATCATGTTTATTTACAATTTTTTAGGGATTAAAGTCACGTGATGTTTGCTGTCCAGCATCTGAAAACAGTTTCCTTAGACGTTTTGATAGATTTTCTGTTTATTAATAACAGAGAGGCTATTTCAGGTTTAGGAATCTGAGGTGGTCAGAAGCAGAAGTGTTTGACTTTAGTGTGAAGGTGCGTGTACTACCATGGCTCTGGCTAGACAATACTATTATCAGACTTTGGGAAAATGTTGATTTCCTGCTATTCTCTGTCCCTAGCGTATTTTATGTATGGATATATGGGAAGGATCTATATAATCCTGCCTGAATATTCTAGGCTTACAATGATGTTCATAATCCAATCATTCTTTAGACCAGACAGAATTCTTCTGTCTCAGAATAATTTTTAATAAATTAGAATTTCTGGGAGTCAGTCATAATCATCATTAGTTTCTAGAAGCTAGACCTTCTTATATGCAATAGATTATGAGAACCACTACTTAGATTTGTCTTTTATAAATCCCTTGTGTTTTGTTTGCAGGTCAACTGTAATAGGAGGGTAGTTTGGTGAGTAGTTCTTTTCTATGCCTATAATTTGAAAGTAGTTTCACAAATTATGCTACTTTTTTCCCCTAAAAAGAAACTTTTGCATGTCATTTAAGATCTAGTGTGGTACAACCAAACCTGGTTAGAGTTTAGCATTAATTTCTAATGGTTCTCTTTTATAGAATATAACTTGTAATTTTACTAAAATATCCCAAAGGTGCTCACCCTCAGGGTGTGTAAGAATGAGCTTCTGCTTTCCTGGGAGTGAACTGCAGATCAGCATTTTTAATGCTGCCTAAGCTCCTTAGTGTGTGTGTTTTTAAAAATTACTAACATAGATCACGTTTATGTTAATTGTAAGAAAAAGACACAGAAATAATCACACACACAACTTTACGTTTTTAACCTAGTTCCAAGGCAGCAGAATTACTTAGTAGTCAGCACCATAAAGTAGGTAAAACTGGTCATAAAGCATTTCCTTTGACAACTTTTTTTCTTCTTCCTTGTTGCAGGCATGCTTGTGTACCATGCATATTGATGTTGTGGTTGTAGTGATGTGCTTTAAATCAGATCTGCCTCAATCTACACTAAATATGTTTCTTTACATATGTTAAGCAGTCTACTCTGAATGCTTTCTCTGTTTCTCAAAGGTTGCAAGCAGCTCTTGACAGAAGTAAAAATGACTCTACTGGATACGACAGTAGAGAACAGATACATGAATTCCCTTGTGTAAAATTACACACACAAGCAAAGACATATAAATAATACCTGTACTTTAAAAACTTTATAAGAAATCAACATTTATCGAGTGCATGGCTGTATACTTTATTGTCTGAACAAGAAGCCCATCTTTTTTTTGAAAAGAAGGCCCCAGAGTAATGCCAAAAAAAAGGGGCGTGGGGAAACAAGTCTTAGAAAGAAGTTGCTGTACACTTCTTCAGGGGCTGTGTAGCATTTTTCTGTCTAAATTGCATACTAATTCTCTGCCCTGGTGTGTTGTCCTTCTGAATAAATGTATGATTTCATCAATGAAAGATGAGTAACAGGGTAAAAAATATTTTTATTGAATCTATGATTTTAGAAGGAACATAGATTTAATTGAATATATTATAGTACTAGGAACATTAGTGAGGGCCTGTGATTAATTAAAAGGCTCTTGTTGTTGTTGCACAGTCTCCAAGTCGTGTCTGACTCTTTGTGATCCCATGGACTGCAGCACGCCAGGCTTCCCTGTCCCTCACCATCTCCAGAGTTCATGTCCATTGAATCAGTAATGCCATCCAAACATCTTCTGCCCCCTTCTCCTCCTGCCCTCAACCTTTCCTAGCATCAGGGTCTTTTCCAGTGAGTCAGCTCTTCACATCAGGTGGCCAAAGTATTGGAGCTCAAGCCTCGAGATCAGTCCTTCCAGTGAATATTCAGGGTTTATTTCCTTTAAGGTTGATTATTTTGAGCTCCTTGATGTTCAAGGGACTCTCAAGAATCTTCTCCAGCACCATAGTTTGAAAGCATCGATTCTTTGGCACTCGCCCTTCTTTATGGTCCAGCTCTCACATCCGTGCATGACTACTGGAAAAACCATAGCTTTGACTCTAAGGACCTTTGTTGGCAAATGATGTCTTTGCCTTTTAATACACTGTTTAGCTTTGTCATAGCTTTCCTGCCAAGAAGATATCATTTTCTAATTTCATGTCCTTTTGAGCCTTAAAATTGTTACTGAATTTTCTAGAATTGGAGTGGCCTTTCACACTCTTATTCTTTCTAACCTCCCTTTCACGTCCTTCCTGATTGTCTCCTCATCACAATGGACCTTTTGTGATATGTCCACCATTGATAGATTTCTATTTTCTTTAAAATCCCATCACTATTCTACAAATTTCTCTCTCAGACACACAGATAGACATCTCTTAAAACATCATAGATCATGGCAAGAACTTTTTTTTTTTGGTACTATGTGATGGTTAATTTTATGTGTCATATTGACTAGTATAATATAGTTGGTATAGATAATTTCTAGTTATCTGGTGAAATATTTCTGAGTGTGTCTGTGAGGGTGTTTCTGGAAGAGATTATCGTTTGTATCTGTAAGCTGAGTAACAAAGATGTCCCCATCAACACAAATGGGCACCATCGAATTCACTGAGAGAGGGTTTGCATGGATCAGAAAGTCAGAGGGAGGGTGAATTTGTTCCCTGATTTGAGTTGGAACGTCTGTCTTCTGCTGCCCTTGGACATCAGTGTTCCTGGTTCTCAGGCCTTTAGATTTGGACTCAATGATACCAGTTAAAGTCCAATTCAGCCAGTTTGCCTCAGTGTTCAGCTTGCAGATGGTGGATGGTGAGACTTCCCAGCTTCCATGATCATGTGAGTCAACTCCTAAAATAAATCTCTCTTTCTCTCTATCTACCGCTATCCCTAAATATACATATATTTTGCTTTTAATTGTATTCTCCCAACAATAGCTGAATAACAATTTTGAAATCATAACCAAATACCACTTTTAGAGATGGAAACTAAGATCCAGGAGGTATGATCATAACTGGTCTGCCAAGGCTCTCAGAGCTGGTCAGCATGGCCCTTGTTTATATTCAAAAGTTTAATTGTATTTGAATGTTCCCATATGAGTAGCTAATAAATCCAGAGAAATAGTTTTTTCTATGCTTCAGTGGAAGCGAATCAGCATGGGGTGACATCTAAGGTTATTGGCATTTCCTAAGTGATAGCTGCTCATTGTAATGAGTAAAGACTTATTTCGCTGACTTAATGAAAATCCAATCATTTCTACATTTTGGTGCCGAGTTAAGTGAGAGAAACAGAGAGAGAGAGAGAGAGAGAAGAGGTGCAAAGAAGTCTTGCAACTATGAATCAATTTATTAATATCATTTTTTGCCAGTTCAATAGGATATGGCATGAAACATTTACAAAATGAAACCATACATGTATATTACCTTTAATGAAAGAAATTCAAAGAGGTGATGCATAGCTGCAAGGTTGAGGAATAATAAAAAAAATAGATAGTAATAAATGTGATATTGTAGCAGTTGTGACTGCTCAGGAAAAATAGATTTGGAATAAAAGGTGCAAGACAATCGAACTTGTACCAATATGCACTGTAAATTATATATATAAACAAACCCCCAAGAGTCAATTTTAAAAACAGCTTAGATGAGAATGAAAGGGTTTCAAGGTTGGCTAATTCAATCATTTATAAGGCTATAATATGTCAACACCATTTTAAAAAATTGTGCTTTTATAAAAACAAATTCTTACAAAGTACCTAAGGAATGGGGCTTCCCAGGTGGCTCAGTGGTAAAGAATCTGCCTGCCAATGTGCCAATGCAAGATATGTGGGTTCAGTCCCTGGAGAGGGAAGATTCCTTGGGGGTAGGAAATAGCAACCTGCTCTAGTGTTCTTGCCTGGAAAATTCCATCGACAGAGGAGCCTGGTGGGTTACAGTCCATAGGGTCGCAGAGTCGGACATGACTGAGAGACTGAGCATGCATGCTCTTTTAATGCCTTTTGCTACTGTAAAATTTAAAAGGCTGTTCACGGATGAGGCAAAGGAGGGGATTTGAATGAAATATTACCCTCATTTTCATATGTGAACTTGCCAGATGGTTAAAATATTTGGATGTTTTGGGAGGTGTAGGGGAAGGGTATAGGAACAGGAGTGGTAATAATATCATTTAAATGCTTTAACCAAAAAACGTTCTATATAATTTATCCTTTCAGTATTTGTTTTTGTGTAAGTAGTATCACGTATCAGGAAAATGATGTCTATTTCATATCAATGTGAGCATTGTTACATGGAATGGAAACAGTGATCTGAAGAAATTCTTTATTTTAATTTGCATTTGAACTTAAGCAAATGCAAATTAATTAGTATTAAGTTCCGCCTCATTGCTACTTACAAACTGGTTTTGTCCTGTATCGATTTATGTGCCTGTGATTTAAAGACCTGTACTTTAAACTCAAAAATTTCACTAATAATTTGTTTCTTCATAAACTTATTGACCATGTTGTCCACAAAGTGGTAACATTTAGAAATGTAAAGATTAAAAAAGTGTAAATAATATTCTGTTTGAACTTAATATTTGACAGAATTGAGGGAATATATAAACTAGGAACATATTTCATGGAGAAGGAAATGGCAACCCACTCCAGTATTCTTGCCTGGAAATTTTCATGGACAGAGGACTCTGGTGGGCTACAGTCCATGGGGTTGCAAAGAGTCGGACCTAACTGAAGCGGCTAAGCATGCATAGGAACATATTTAAAAGATTGAATGTATTAATAGCCTTTACAGTGATTATTTATGATTCATAAAACTCATTTATGTTGATAATAGAGAATATAGCATAAAGTATCAATTTTAATGTAAAGTTGGTAGTGGCAAATTACTTGCTTTATTATTTAAATGAAATTCAATATAATTCTGCATCTTAGAGTCACATTTTAATAACTGCAAACTATCTGAATATAAGAAAAATGATTCAAACAAAAGCACAATGGATACCCAGAAAAGCTACTTTCTGCTGTGATATTGGTGATTATCTCAGGAATAGATGACAATTTTAGCAAATAGAGAACAAATTAAGAAAAATAAAAATAATTTCACACTCATCGAGGTATATTCATATCAGTAGCATGTGTGCACTTTGTATATTTCTGTTCAATATTTTTTCTACTTCAAAATTGTAATCGGACTCTGAGTACAGGGTATGTAGTGTTTTTCTCACTAGACATTATATTGCGAAAATTTCCTTGTGATGTTAAAAAATTTTAAACACGTATTTTTATTATATGACATAGTCTTTTATATAGATCTGTCCTAATTAAGTGAACTGTTTTCCAACTGTTGAAGATAATGACCTATCTACATATTATAACAAGGTTGTTAGCATTGTAACAAGATTGTAATGGAGATATTTTTACCTATTTTTATATCCAAATATGTGATGATGTAATTAGGAAAGATATCAGAATCAGAATAATTAATTCAAGTTGTATGCACATTTTTGGTCTCTCGATGTGGACTGTTGAATGCTTTCCAGATGTTTGAACCAATTTATATTCCCTGTACCCACTCATGAGCACTGAATAATATTTTAAAAAGTATTTTTCACATATTAAAGCGTGTTTTTCTTCAATCGCTATAGTAACAACGGATATTGCATTTTTAATATATTCAAAGAACCATCATATTTTCTTATTTTTTCTTTTGTCCACTTGCCTATTCATCACTGCATTCTCCTATGTTTTACAATTATTTTAAGGGTATATTGTGTGTGTATGCAAACACAACATTAATCTTAGCATGTTTTCCTACTTAAAAATATTTGTTTTAATTATATTTGTGTTCTTTCTTGTCATTAAGAAGCTTTAGTTACTGTGTATTCAGATCTTCAGTTTTTTTTTCCTTTGGTGATTTTTCTATTGCTTTACTAATTAACAAATTACTTCTAAAGCAGCAAGTTAAATATTTAATTTTTAATGATTTATTTAAGTATTTTGCTCCTGTATATTTGAAACTGATTTTGATTATCAGTACTATTTAGTGCACTGAATACCTTCCTTTTCTTTCGGTTTGTGTTCTTTAGCAGGATATCACTGTTTATAGAGGGTAGGGCCTATTTTATGACAGTTTAATGTGTTCTGTAATTTGCTTATTGACCTGATATAGTGCTGTGCTGTGCTTAGATGCTCAGTTATGTCCGACTTTTTGTGACACCACGGACTTAGCCTGCCAGGCTCTTCTGTCCATGGGATTCTCCAGGTAAGGATGCTGGAGTGGGTTGCCATGTCCTCCTCCAGGGGATCTTCCCGACCCAGGGATGGAACACAGGTCTCTTGCATTGCAGGTGGATTCTTTACTGTATGAGCCACCAGGGAAGCCCAATCTGGTATAGTACTGAATTATTATACCAGATTATTTTTTATAGCTTGCTTTAATTACTTTGTGCATGTATGCACATGCAACTTAAAATCTATTTTATATCCAGGAAAGAAAGTGAAAGTGAAAGCTGCTCAGTCATGTCCTACTCTTTGCAACCCCATGGACTGTAGCCTTCCAGGTTCCCCTGTCTCTGAAATTCTCCAGGTCAGAATACTGGAGTGGGTAGCTGTCCCCTTCTCTAGGGCATCTTCTTAACCCAGAGATGAAACCTGGGTCTCCAGAATCTGCATTGCAGGTGTATTCTTTACCATCTGAGCCACCAGGGAAGCCCAATTTCCAGGAAGGTATGGCCTTATTCTTCTTTTTCCAAATTTACTTAGCTATTAATTGCCTCTTTATTTTTCCAGATGTAGTTTATAGTTGAAAACCAAAAGACTTTCATAAGGAAGAGGCTTGTAATTGCGTTGAAAATATAAGGTATTTTTAGAAGAATAACAATATTTGGTCTCCTCATGCGGCCACATGGTACATCTCTCCATTCAGCTGAGACTTTTTTTTTAATCTTCTAGTAATATTTTGGGTTTTCCCTTCATAAATCTCCATATTTTTGAAGAGTATGCATGGCTATCTTATCTTCTTTCTTTTAGCTTTTGTCTCTAGGTAGGTGAACAATTTACTTATATATTTGCATATAAGAAAAAAATTCATGGTCTATACCATTAAACAGTGACTTTTCTTTTAGTATAGCAGCTTTATGAGATATAGTTTACATACCATACAACTTACCTACTTCAAGTGTATGTCAATGGGTTTTTAATATATTCACATAGATGTGCAGCCATTAATCAATTTCAGAACATTAGAAAGAGAAGATCTGTACCCATTAGTAGTCACTCCAAATTTCTTCCCAACCCCTCCCAGCTTCTGGCAGCCACTAAACTACATTCTTGCTTGATGGATTTGCCTATTCTAGACCTTTGATGAAAAGGATCATATTTGTGATCTGACTGGCCTCTCTCCCTTACTATAATGTTTAAAAGGTTCAACTGTGCTGTAGCCTGTATTGACACTTCATTTTTTGTGGACAAATAATATTCCACTTTATCATTGTATCACACTTGTTTAGCCATTAATCAGTTGATGGATTCTTCTTTCCTCATTCCTGGATATTATAATTATTGCTGCTATGACCTTGGAAGAAAAGCTATGATCAACCTAGACAGCATATTAAAAAGCAGAGACATTACTTTACCAATAAGGGTCTGTCTAGTCAAAGCTATGGTTTTTCCAGTAGTCTTGTATGAATGTGAGAGTTGGACTATAAAGAAAGCTGAGCACCAAAGAACTGATGCTTTTTGAACTGTGGTGTTGGAGAAGAGTCTTGAGAGTCCCTTGGACAATAAGGAGATCCAACTAGTCCACCCTAAAGGAAATCAGTCCTGAATGTTCATTGGAAGGACTGATGCTGAAGCTGAAACTCCCAATACTTTGGCCACCTGATGCGAAGAACTGACTCATTGGAAAAGACCCTGATGCAGGGAAAGATTGAAGGTGGGAGGAAAAGGGGATGACAGAGGATGAGATGGTTGGATGGCATCACCAATGTGATGGGCGTGAATTTGGGTAGACTCTGGCAGTTGGTGATGGACAGGGAAGCCTGGCATGCTGCAGTCCATGGGGTTGCAAAGAGTTGGACATGACTGAGCAACTGAACTGAACTGAACTGGACTTATCACCATTCTTGACGAAGTTTTTTGAGGATATATGCTTTTAATTCCCGTTGGCGTATACATTTAAGTGAAATCTTTGGGTCATTTGTTAGTTCTGTGTTTAGCTTCATGGGGAATGCTGGATTCTCTTCCGAATTAAGGCACCATTTTAACTTCCCACCAACAGTGTATGAAGCTTCTGATTTCTTCACATCCTTGCCAACAACTGTTATTGTGTGCCTTTGAGCTCATACCCATTTTAATGCATGTGAGTTTCTATGTCTCTGTAGGTTTGATTTGCACCTTTCCTCATGACTAAAGATGTTGAGCCCCCCCCTTTTTTTTTCTTTTTTGCATTTTAGTTATCTGTATGTTGTCTCTGGAAAAGTTTCTATTCAAATCCTTTGTCAGTTTTTAAGATCCAGTTGTCTTTTTGTTGAGTTGTATATTCTTATATGTTCTGAATGTTCTTTTTATCTTCTTCCACTCCATTGGTTGTTTTGTCCACTTTCCTGATGGTATTTGATCAAGCACTACATTTAGTCACTCAGCTGTTTTCGACTCTTTGTGACCCCATGGACTGTAGCCCACAAGGCTCCACTGTCCATGGGGATTCTCCAGGCAAGAATAATGGAGAGGGTTGCCATTCCCTTCTCCAGGGGATCTTTCTAACCCAGGGATTGAGCCCAGATCTCCTATATTGCCAGCAGATTCTTTACCATCTGAGCCACCAGGGAAATCCTTGATAAAGCACAGTTTTAAATTTTGATGAAAGTACATATCTCCCTGTATCACCTTAACTGTATTTAACAAAGGAGATTTACTTTTGTGTTTTATGAAATTTTTGATAAGCTCATGCAGTTAAGGAATCTGTTAATTTATCATTGTATCCCCAGCACTTGGAACTCTGACTGGCTTATAGTTAGTCCAATAAATATGAGTGAGAAAAACCTCCTTCTTGCAGTAATTTGGAGTCCTTTGTTAGGATTAACATGGGGTCTGATCTGGGCTTGTCTAGATCCTCTTTGTGTCCTTAACTTTAGTAAACAACAATTTATTGAATGCTTATTATGTGTCTGACATTCTTTAAAATGATTTAGGTATAGGAGCAAGCAAAATAAAATCCCTCCCTTCTTGGCACTTAAATTGGGTTATAAATAATATGTGAGAAATACTGAATGTAATAAATAAGTAAACTATACTGTCTAATAGGAGAACTTAAAATTAGAACAAGATTGAAAAAAAATAGATGTAAATGTGGAGAGTTGCAGTTTTAAATAGGTTGGTATGGATATGTTCTGTTGACAATGTAACATTTAATCAAATACTTGAAGGAGGAAATTAACCTTACAGATATGTGAGAGAAGAAATGGTTTTTTATGGATGGAAAAATAGTTAATGGAAAAGAAAAGACATTTGGTATATTTGAAGAAGAGTGAGGGGGTCCCTGTGGCTGAGGTAGAGTGAGTGAAAGGAGTCACTGAGAGTTTGAAAGAGAAGAGGGATCCTGAGATGTAAAAAAGGGGGACAGGGTCAGATCAGAGAGCTCATTTGTGACCACAGTAGATGAATGATATGGGGAGGCTGTTCACGGTTCCACTAAAGGAACAAGAATATGGCTAACCCTTAAAATGATCATTCTGGCCTTTATGCTGGCAACACACAGTAGGGGAGATGGAGGAAGTAGGTAGACCAGTTGGAGGTCTGTAGATTTCAGGGTAGTAGGAAGGGAACTCTAGATTAGTGATCAGATCATCATGATTATCTGCGCCATGAAGATCTTTTTTATACAGTTCTTCCGTGTATTCTTGCCACCTCTTCTTAATATCTTCTGCTTCTGTTAGGTCCAGACCATTTCTGTCCTTTATTGAGCCCATCTTTGCATGAAATGTTCCCTTGGTATCTCTAATTTTTTTGAAAAGATCTCTAGTCTTTCCCATTCTGTTGTTTTCCTCTATTTCTTTGCACTGATCGCTGAGGAAGGCTTTCTTATCTCTTCTTATTATTCTTTGGAACTCTGCATTCAGATGCTTATATCTTTCCTTTTCTCCTATGCTTTTCACCTCTCTTCTTTTCACAGCTGTTTGTAAGCCCTCCCCAGACAGCCATTTTGCTTTTTTGCATTTCTTTTCCATGGGGATGGTCTTGATCCCTGTCTCCTGTACAATGTCATGAACCTCTGTCCATAGTTCATCAGGCACTCTATCTATCAGATCTAGTCCCTTAAATCTATTTCTCATTTCTACTGTATAATCATAAGGGATTTGATTTAGGTCATACCTGAATGGTCTAGTGGTTTTCCCTACTTTCTTCAATTGAAGTCTGAATTTGGCAATAAGGACTTCATGATCTGAGCCACAGTCAGCTCCCAGTCTTGTTTTTGTTGACTGTATAGAGCTTCTCCATCTTTGGCTGCAAAGAATATAATCCATCTGATTTTGGTGTTAACCATCTGGTGATGTCCATGTGTAGAGTCTTCTCTTGTGTTGTTGGAAGAGGGTGTTTGCTATGACGTGTATTTTCTTGGCAAAACTCGATTAGTCTTTGCCCTGCTTCATTCTGCATTCCAAGGCCAAATTTGCCTATTACTCCAGGTGATTCTTGACTTCCTACTTTTGCATTCCAGTCCCCTATAATGAAAAGGACATCTTTTTTAGGTGTTAGCTCTAAAAGATCTTGTAGGTCTTCATAAAACCGTTCAACTTCAGTTTCTTCAGCATTACTGGTTGGGGCATAGACTTGGATAACTGTGATATTGAATGGTTTGCCTTGGAGATGAACAGAGATCATTTTGTCGTTTTTGAGATTGCATCCAAGTACTGCATTTCAGACTCTTTTGTTGACCATGATGGCTACTCCATTTCTTCTGAGGGATTCTTGCCCGCAGTAGTAGATATAATGATCATCTGAGTTAAATTCACCCATTCCAGTCCATTTTAGTTCACTGATTCCTAGAATGTCAACGTTCACCCTTGCCATCTCTTGTTTGACCACTTCCAATTTGCCTTGATTCATGGACCTGATGTCCCAGGTTCCTGTGATCTTCATGACCCAGATAATCATGATGATGTGATCACTAATCTAGAGCCAGACATCTTGAAATGTGAAGTCAAGTGGGCCTTAGAAAGCATCACTAGAAACAAAGCTAGTGGAGGTGATGGAATTCCAGTTGAGCTGTTTCAAATCCTGAAAGATGATGCTGTGAAAGTGCTGCACTCAATATGCCAGCAAATTTGGAAAACTCAGCAGTGGCCACAGGCCTGGAAAAGGTCAGTTTTCATTCCAGTTCCAAAGAAAGGCAATGCCAAAGAATGCTCAAACTACTGCACAATTGTGCTCATCTCACATACTAGTAAAGTAATGCTCAAAATTCTTCAAGCCAGACTTCAGCAATATGTGAACTGTGAACTCCCTGATGTTCAAGCTGGTTTTAGAAAAGGCAGAGGAACCAGCGATTAAATTGCCAATGTCTGCTGGATCATCAAAAAACCAAGCGATTTCCAGAAAAACATCTGTTTCTGCTTTATTGACTATGCCAAAGCCTTTGACTGTGTGGATCACAATAAACTGTGGAAAATTCTGAAAGAGATGGGAATACCAGACCACCTGACCTGCCTCTTGAGAAATCTGTATGCAGGTCAGGAAGCAACAGTTAGAACTGGACATAGAACAACAGACTGGTTCCAAATGGGAAAAGAAGTACGTCAAGGCTGTATGTTGTCACCCTGCTTATTTAACTTATATGCAGAGTACATCACGAGAAATGCTGGACTGGGAGAAACACAAGCTGGAATCAAGATTGCCGGGAGAAATATCAATAACTTCAGATATGCAGATGACACCACCCTTATGGCAGAAAGTGAAGAGAAGCTAAAAAGCTTCTTGATGAAAGTGAAAGAGGAGAGTGAAAAAGTTGGCTTAAAGCTCAACATTCAGAAAATGAAGATCATGGCATCTGGTCCCATCACTTCATGGGAAATAGATGGGGAAACAGTAGACTTTATTTTTTTAGGCTCCAAAATCACTGCAGATGGTGACTGCAGCCATGAAATTAAAAGACACTTACTCCTTGGAAGAAAAGTTATGACCAACCTAGATAGTATATTCAAGAGCAGGGACATTACTTTGCTGACTAAGGTCCATCTAGTCAAGGCTATGGTTTTTCCAGTAGTCATGTATGGATGTGAGAGTTGGAATGTGAAGAAGGCTGAGCACCGAAGAATTGATGCGATTGAACTGTGGTGTTGGAGAAGACTCTTGAGAGCTCCTTGGACTGCAAGGAGATCCAACCAGTCCATTCTGAAGGAGATCAGCCCATGGATTTCTTTGGAAGGAATGATGCTAAAGATGAAGCTCCAGTACTTTGGCCACCTCATGCGAAGAATTGACTCATTGGAAAAGACTCTGATGCTGGGAGGGATTGGGGGCAGGAGGAGAAGGGTACGACCGAGGATGAGATGGCTGGATGGCATCATGGACTCGATGGACGTGAGTCTGAGTGAACTCCGGGAGATGGTGATGGACAGGAAGGCCTGGCATGCTGCGATTCATGGGGTCTCAAAGAGTCAGACATGACTGAGTGACTGAACTGAACTGAACTGAGGAAGGGAGCTGTTAAGAGGCTAGGCTCTGAATGTGTTTTAAAAGTAGAACCAACCATAGGATTTCCTGATGGATTGGATATTGTCCTGAATCTGTAAAGATTATTTTTAAACTTGTCCAAATCACGTGCTAATCCATTAAAGACTGATCCCAAAATATTGAACAGTTTCATCTAGTCTTACTCGTTAAACATCTAGATTTGCTGCTGGGTGATATATATATATATATATATATATATATATATATATATATATATATATATAAAAGTCTACTTAAAACAAATAGGAAAAAAAAAAACAAAAACACTTCCTCCCCATAAAACCCAGTTATCTTCTTTAACTGAAAGGAAATGCAGTGGTCTTTTAGGAACATATTATGCAATGGAGGAGCTATTTGCTTGTCTCTTAATTGGGGAAGAATATTACCACTGTTACTATCATCCTGATTTCAGCAAAATCACTTCTTCATGTTTTACCTTTGACCTGAGAGATGGGGACCAGAAACTCCTCACCTTTGTAGCAAAGTATAGGTCAGCCTAAAATATTTTAATAGAACTTTAACCAAGGTTTGAAAAAGTCAAGAAAATATAAATAAAATGCAATTAGAAAAAATAGCATCAACCAAATGGTTTACTCAACAATTCCTTGAGGTTCTTGACAGAATATTTCAGCCATGGTCTTTGACCATATTCATGGAAATTCAGAATATTTCAGACAGAATATTTCAGTCTTTCATCCCATCGCCAAGAAATGACTTCAATTTACCTGGAATCCTTCAAGTTTGATGTTTAACCCCTAAACAGCGAGAACCAAGAAAAACAAAATGGCTGTCATTCTGTTATGTAAAGCCCTCCTTCTGAGTTACCGCTTCCTCTCCCAATATCCATCTCTGCCATGCAGTGAATACCATGGCTTTTCAGTGATGACTCCAGGAAATGTATCCTTGCCTTAGGGCAGCCAGACCCCTGGCCAGAACACAAGACCTTAAGCTTAATATCTTACAAGAGAGACACACAGAGACTAACAAAAGAGTGAGTGGTTTTTACTTTGTTCTGTTTTGCTACACATTAAAGGTACTTCGGAAGAGACTGAAGTTTTTAAGTTTTTTCTCTAATACATCACTACAAATTAGCTTGTCTTCAAATAACTAGAAAGATGAAAGTAATTTGACGTTCCTGTTGAATCAGGTTGGCTTCTGAGAAACGTGTATGCATTTCATTGGTATGCACCCTGAGGACTGGTATCACCCTTCTCATCCTTGTGAGAAGATACAGATTCTGTTCTTACTCCAGAAGAAAAATAATGTGGATCTTTCATGCAGAGCGTTCTGAAGATTAGCTATTTAACTACTTAAGTCAGCTTTTGAATAATGAATTAATAACATGATTATGCTAATAAGTAACTCTAATATTTGCTTAACAAAATAAATTTACCTACTTTGGAAGCAGATCAAGTGGTTAAATAGAGCAGTAAAAGAGTATTCTGGAAAATACGTCTAAGTTCTATTAATCTAAACTATTTTAGGACTGGTAGCAATGTTTTCTTGGCCAAACATACATGACAGAGTCCCTGTCTTAGATACTTTCTTGGAAAAAAATTGATAATCATACTGCCTTCCATTTTATTATTTTCCAGCCTGTAAAATACTTTCATCACATCCTTTCACTTAATGGACATACAAATAGGGGCATTACTGCCAGTGCGTGCATGCTTAGTTGCTCAATCATGTCCAGCTCTTGGTGACCCCATGGACTGTTGCCGCCAGGCTCCTCTGTCCATGGGATTTCCCAGGCAAGGATACTGGAGGTGGTCACCATGCCCTTCTCCAGGTGATCTTCCCAACCCAAGGATTGAACCCAGGTCTCATACATTGCAGGTGGATTTTTTGTTGTCTGAGTCACCAGGGAAGCCTGTTGCTGCCAGAATTAAAGAGCGTTATTGTGGGTTTAGTGTTTGTTTGTTTGTTTTAAAGACTAATGATAGAAAAGCAAGGAAAGTAAGTTTTTCTCTAGTTACCTGTCCAAATGGTAATTCAAAGCAAGCTTTGTACAGTTTGAATAAAAAGTTTTTCAATGTTAAAAAGATTCCTTATTTGAGAAAAAATATCTGAAAGACAAACTTCTTGGCAGACAGAGGACATTGAGCTGAAATAGTGTTGAAAATGGATCTGTGAGAGAAGTCGAATGTGCCCTGAGGCATAAAGATACTAATTTTGTTTTATTGGATTTTACTGTAGCTGTTAATATATTTTGCTAGAGATTTATGTGATCAATTTATCCTATGGCCTGAACTAATTCCCCCGTATATTTTATCAGAATATGTGACTTTTTCCTAAATTTAGCTTTATTTCTAAAATTTTCCATGCCTGGGAAATATTATTCTATATCTCCCGACATGTTAAGTATTACAAAAGTATTTTGAGCATCTAAAGAAAAATAAAGCCAAAATATTACCTCTGTTCATCCTGAATGTTTCTCTCACATGTAAACCAAGGTTGTTTACACCAAGGTTATTTGCATGTCTCTAGCATTATTGAATTCTTCAATGAAATGAAAAATGGATTACATTTCTTGTTTTGTGGCTTTCATGGCTTTATTGCTTCTTCGATAATATTTGCCTGTTGCAAGTAGTTATTTTTCATTAGCACATTCAATCATGAGTAATAATTTAATAATGGTGGATGTGAAGTTAATTAACAATCCAACAGGTATGGTCATTGGACAGGATTGTGCTCCATCTCAAATACAAAGAAAACAATTTTATTATTAGTTATAAATTTGCATAGAATGATACAATATGGGATTCTGGATAAATCCCATTCATGAGTAAAACTGGACATTGGCAAACTGTACTCAAGTTCTCTGTTTATAGATAATTTATAATGTTATTTACAATGACAGTCATCATCACTAAGAACTCCTTAGTTAGGGAATTCTTGTAATGGATAAGTAGGTATAACTATTGAGGTAGTTGAGGCTCTTTAACATATTTTACAATTTGTTTGCATATATAAGTGGTTTTATAAACACTCAGGATATCCACGTGACTGTGATTTATCTTGTAATTTACCTATTAAAAATAAGAAGTGTGTACTGATGCAAAAATCCTCAACAAAATTTTAGCAAACAGAATCCAACAATATATTAAAAAGATCATACATTATGACCAAGTGGGCTTTATCTCAGGGATGCAAGGATTCTTCAGTATTCACAAATCAATGAATGTGACACACCACATTAACAAATTGAAAGATAAAAACCATATAATTATCTCAATAGATGCAGAAAAAGCCTTTGACAAAATTCAACACCTATTTATGATAAAAACTCTCTAGATAGCAAGCATAGGAGGAACATCGCTTAACATAATAAAAGCCATATACAATAAACCCACAGCAAACATTATCCTCAATGGCAAAAAATTGAAAGCGTTTCCTCTAAAGTCAGGAACAAGACAAGCGTGCCCACTCTCACCACTACTATTAAACATAGTTTTGGAAGTTTTAGCCACAGCAATCAGAGTAGAAAAAGAAATAAAAGAAATCCAGATTGGAAAAGAAGTAAAACTCTCAGTTTGCAGATGATATGATCCCCTACATAGAAAACCCTAAAGACACCACTAGAAAATTACTAGAGCTAATCAATGAATATAGCAAAGTTGCAGAATATAAAATTAATACACAGAAATCCCTTGCATTCCTATATACTAACAATGAGAAAACAGAAAGAGAAATTAAGGAAACAATCCAATTCACCATTGCAACAGAAAGAATAAAATACTTAGGAATAAATTAACCTAAAGAAACAAAAAGGAAAGTCAGTCGTGTCTGACTTTTTGCAACACCAATAACTATATAGTCCATGGAATTCTCCAGGCCAGAATACTGGAGCGGGTAGCCTTTCTCTTCTTGCAGGACTCTTCCCAACCTAGGGATTGAACTGAAATCTCCTGCATTGCAGGTGGATTCTTACCAGCTGAGCCACAAGGGAAGCCCAAAGAAAAAAGACCTATATATATAGAAAAGTATAAAACACTGATGAAAGAAATCAAAGATGACACAAATAGATGGACAAATATACCATGTTCATGGATCAGAAGAATCAACATAGTGAAAATGAATATATTACCCAAAGCAATGTATAGATTCAGTGCAATCCCTATCAAGCTACGAACGATATTTTTCACAGAACTAGAATAAATATTTTCACAATTTGTGTGGAAACACAAAAAACCTCAAATAGCCAAAGGAATCTTGAGAAGGAAGAATGGAACTGGAGGAATCAACCTGCCTGACTTCAGATTATACTACAAAGCTACAGTCATCAAAATGGTATGGTACTGGCATAAAAGCAAAAATATAGATCAATGGAACAAAATGGCCAGAGATGAATCCACACACCTATAGACATCTTATCTCTGACAGACAAAAATATACAATGGAGAAAAGACAATATCTTTAACAAGTGGTGCTGGGAAAACTGGTCAACCACCTGTAAAAGAAAGAAATTAGAACACTTTCTAACACCATACACAAAAATAAACTCAAAATGGATTAAAGATCTAAATGTAAGACCGGAAACACTAAAACTCCTAGAGGAAAACATAGGCAGAACACTCTCTGATATAAATCACAGCAGGATCCTCTATGAACCACCTCCCAGAGTAATGGAAATAAAAGCAAAAATACAAATGAGACCTAAATAAACTTAAAATCTCTTGCACAATGAAGGAAACTATAAGCAAAGTGAAAAGACAGGCTTCTGAAAGGGAGAAAATAATAGCAAACAAAACAATTGAGAAAGAATTAATCTCAAAAATATATAAGCAGCTCATACAGCTCAATTCCAGAAAAATAAACAACCCAAATGGGGCAAAGATTTAAACAGACATCTCTTGAAAGAAGACACACAGATGGCTAACAAACACATGAAAAGATACTCTACATCACTCATCAGAGAGATGCAAATCAAAACCAAAATGAGGTACCATTTCACGCCAGTCAGAATGGCTGTGATCCAAAAGTCTACAAGCAATAAATGCTGGAGAGGGTGTGGAGAAAAGGGAACCCTCTTACACTGTTGGTGGGAATGCAAACTAGTACAGCCACTATGGAGAATAGTGTGGAGATTCCTTAAAAAACTGGAAATAGAACTACCATACGACCCAGAAATCCCACTGCTGGCCATACACACTGAGGAAACCAGAATTGAAAGAGACATATGTACCCCAATGTTCATCGCAGCACCGTTTACAATAGCCAGGACATGGAAGCAACCTAGGTGTCTATCAGCAGACAAATGGATAAGAAAGACGTGGTACATAAACACAGTGGAATATTAGTTAGTTCAGTTGCTCAGTCATGTTTGACTCTTTGTGACCCCATGAATCGCAGCACGCCAGGCCTCCCTGTCCATTACCAACTCCTGGAGTTCACTCAGACTCATGTCAGTGATGCCATCCAGCTGTCTCATCCTCTGTCGTCCCCTCTTCCTCCTGCCCCCAATCCCTCCCAGCATCAGAGTCTTTTCCAATGAGTCAACTCTTTCCATGAGGTGGCCAAAGTACTGGAGTTTCAGCTCCAGCATCATTCCCTCCAAAGAAATCCCAGGGCTGATCTCCTTTAGAATGGATTGGTTGGATCTCCTTGCAATCCAAGGGACTCTTGAGAGTCTTCTCCAACACCATAGTTCAAAAGCATCAATTCTTCAGCACTCAGCCTTCTTCACAGTCCAACCCTCACATCCATACATGACCACAGGAAAAACCATAGCCTTGACTAGACAGACCTTTGTTGGCAAAGTAATGTCTCTGCTTTTCAATATGCTGTCTAGGTTGGTTATAACTTTTTTTACTCAGCCGTTAAAAAGAATACATTTGAATCAGTTCTAATGAGGTGGATGAAACTTGGGCCTATTATACAGAGTGAAGTAAGTGAGAAAGAAAGACACCAATACAGTATACTAATGCATATACAAGGAATTTAGAAAGATTATAACAATGATCCTATATGCAAAACAGCAAAAAGGACACAGATACAAAGAATAGACTTTTGGACTATGTGGGAGAAAGAAAGGGTGGGATGATTTGAGAGAATAACATTTAAACATGTATATTACCATATTGAAGTAGATGACCAGTCCAAGTTCAATACATGAAACAGGGAACTCAAAGTCAGTGCATTGGGACAACCCAGAGGGATGGGATGTGGAGGGAGGTAGGAGGGAGATTCGGGATGGACGACACATGTACACCCATGGCTGATTCATGTCAATGTATGGCAAAACCCAACAAAATATTATAAAGTAATTAGCCTCCAATTAAAATAAATTAACTAAAAAATAAAAATAAATAAATAATGAAGTATGTAAAATAATTTTACATTTATTGGCATAAAACTGTTTATATGTATATATCTAGCTTCCTTTTGTACTTCCTTACTTTCTCTCTCTTCTCAATTTCTCCCTTCCTTTTTCTTTCTTCTGGTACGAAACACATTTTCTTCAAAATTAGCATAAGGAAGTCAAAATAGAAAAAGCTTTCATCATTTATTCAAAACTGTATAGCATACTGGTCCTCCTATTCTATATTATAGATAAGCTGTTGTATTGGCTAATCTGCTCATTTTGTGTAGGCAAGGAGTTCCCATTAGCATTATTTATTAGTTACTGAGTAGACCAGAATGCAAAGTCAAGTAGGTGATAAGTGATCAAACTCATGTAGCTTCAGCTTCAGCATCAGTACTTCCAATGAATATTCAGGACTGATCTCCTTTAGGATGGACTTGTTGGATCTCTTTGCAGTCGAAGGGACTCTCAAGACTCTTCGCCAACACCACAGTTCAAAAGCATGAATTCTTCAGTGCTCAACTTTCTTTATAGTCCAACTCTCACATCCATACATGACTACTGGAAGAAAAAAAAACCATGGCTTTGACAATACAAATATTTATCGGTAAAGCAATGTCTCTACTTTTTAATATGCTGTCTAGGTTTGTCATAGCTTTTCTTCCAAGGAGAAAGTGATCTCATCATAAGTGATGCTTATGAAGCATCACTATGAACAAAGCTAGTGGAGGTCATAGAATTCCAGTTGAGCTATTTCAAATCCTAAAAGATGATGCTGTGAAAGTGCTGCACTCAATATGCCAGCAAATTTGGAAAACTCAGCAGTGGCCACAGGACTGGAAAAGGTCAGTTTTCATTCCAACTCCAAAGAAAGGCAATGACAAAGAATGTTCAAACTATCACAAAATTGCACTCATCTCACATGTTAGCAAAGAAATGCTTAAAATTCTCCAAGCCAGTCTTCAACAGTACATGAACTGTCAAATTCCAGATGTTCAAGCTGGATTTAGACAAGGCAGAGGAATCAGAGATCAAATTGCCAACGTCTGCTGGATCATCAAAAAAGCAAGAGAGTTCCAGAAAATCATTTACTTCTGCTTTATTGACTACACCAAAGCCTTTACCTGTGTGGATCACAACAAACTGTGGAAAACTCTTACAAAGATGGAAATACCAGACCACCTTACCTGCCTCCTGAGAAATCTGTATGCAGGTCAGGAAGCAACAGTTAGAACTGGACATGGAACAACAGACTGGTTCCAAATCAGGAAAGAAGTATGTCAAGGCTGTGTACTGTTACCCTGCTTATTTAACTTACATGTAGAGTACATCATGAGAAATGCTGGGCTGGATGAAGCACAAGCTGGAATCAAGATTGCCAGGAGAAATATCAATAACCTCAGATACATAGATGACACCACCCTTATGGCAGAAAGTGAAGAACTAAAGAGCCTCTTGATGAAAGTGAGAGAGGAGAGTGAAAAAGCTGGCTTAAAACTCAGCATTCAGAAAACTAAGATCATGGCATCTGGTCCCATCCCTTCATGGCAAATAGATGGGGAAACAACGGTAACAGTGAGACTTTATTTTTGAGGGCTCTAAGATCACTGCAGATAGTGACTGCAACGAGAAATTAAAAGACACTTTCTCCTTGGAAGAAAAGCTATGACAAACCTAGACAGCATATTAAAAAGTAGAGACAGTGCTTTACCGATAAATGTTTGTATTGTCAAAGCCATGTTTTTTTTTTTCCTTCCAGTAGTCATGTATGGATGTAAGAGTTGGACTATAAAGAAAGTTGAGCACTGAAGAATTCATGCTTTTGAACTGTGGTGTTGGAGAAGAGTCTTGAGAGTCCCTTGGACTGAAAAGAGATCCAACAAGTCCATCCTAAAGATCAGTCCTGAATATTCATTGGAAGTACTGATGCTGAAGCTGAAGCTACAATCCTTTGGCCACCTAATGCAAAGAACTGGCTTATTAGAAAAGACCCTGATGCTGGGTATGGTTGAAGGCAGGATGAGCTACAGAGGATGAGATGGTTGGATGTCATCACTGACTTGATGAACATGAGTTTGAGCAAGCTCTGAGAGCTGGTGATGTACAGGGAAGCCTGGCGTGCTGCAGTCCATGGGGCCACAAAGAGTCCAACAGGACTAAGTGACTGAACTGAACTGATTGAGTAGAGCCAAGAGGGAAATCCAAAAAAGTAACAGGTGCTGGTCAAGATAGACTCTATAGGTCCGAGGTGGTGCGGGGGCTTCAGTGAAAATGACAGTCACTGGAACAGTTTGAGCAGAGGATTGTTGTGAGTGAAATGATATTTCAGAAGCACCTGTCAATGGTGAATTGAGAACTGACAGCTGGGGGGAAGCTGAAAGGAAGGAAACCAATTTGGAAGCTCTCCAAAAATCCCAGCAGGAGACAGCAATGGCCTGGGCCAGGACAGCCCAGGAGAGACCAGGCAGGATGGTCTAAGAGGTGGGCAGCTTTGGGGTGTATGTTGATGACAGAAGCAGAAAAGTTTACTGGCAGCTTAGACACAACAGCTTGAGAGAAAAAAAAAAGGAACCCAGAATGTTTCCACGGCTTTTATCCTAAACTATATATCAAGGATGATGCTGTTGAAAAATAAGATCAGGAAAACTGTGGGTCCAACAGGTTTCAGAAAAGACACTATTTTCAGTTAGGAAGAATTTAAATGTGGGCTATCTGTCGCCCATGTGGTGATTTTCAGTAGGCAATTGTTCAGTTGCTCAGTCGTGTCCGATTCTTTTGATACCCCATGAACTGTACGCTGCCAGGCTCCTCTGTCCATGCGATTTCCCAGGCAAGAATACTGGAGTGGGTTGCCATTTCCTTCACCAGTGGATCTTCCCAACCTGGGGATCGAACTCATGTCTTCTACAATGGCAGGCATTTTTTTTTTTTTTTTTTTTTTTTTACCACTGAGCTTCCAGGGAAGACCCTGGTAGGTAATCAGATGTAAGAATTTTAAGTTCAAGAGAGAGTTCTGTCTAGGAGATTTAAATTTAGGAAACATCATTTAATAAAAGATTTATAAATCAGGATCTGGACAAAATCACATAAAGAGGAAGAAGTTAGGTCTGAGCGCTGAATGTGAGGGCTCTGCACCATGGGAACATTGTCAGAAAAGCGGAGTCTGGCGTGATGAGCCAGCAGTAGGGGGTGATCCAGAATGAGGAATGAGGGAAGCCGGGGAGACCCCGGGCTGCTGGGTCAGTGGAGATGGAGACCTGACCATTGATTGTAGCAGCCTGAAGGGTGCTGATGACTTTTGTTTCCCTGGAAAGGACAACAGAAATAATTATGAGTTGATAATGATATAATTCATTGCATTTTGTGATTTTCCTCACCTTGACAGCACTTATATTATATCCCTGGCAGTCCTTAAAGTTTCTTTCAACTACTGAATCTTTAATTCCTCAAAATGAACTATGGAGAGGAGCCCATCTTTCTTGCCACCTTAGCGATACAGCAACTGACGTCAGAGAGGTTACGAAGTGGGGTCATGATATAAGATGTGACCTGAAGAGGTCTGATTTTAGAGACCTAATCTTAAGCACTGCTGCTGCTGCTGCTACTAAGTCGCTTCAGTCATGTCCGACTCTGTGTGACCCCATAGACTGCAGCCCACCAGGCTTCCCTGTCCCCAGGATTCTCCAGGAAAGAACACTGAGTGGGTTGCCATTTCCTTCTCCAACGCATGAAAGTGAAAAGTCAAAGTGAAGTTGCTCAGTCATATCTGACTCTTAGCAACCCCATGGACTGCAGCCCACCAGGCTCCGCTGTCCATGGGATTTTCCAGGCAAGAGTACTGGAGTGGGTTGCCATTGCCTTCTCCATGGCAAAGGAATGCAAAGATCAAATTTGTGTATGATTCTAAATAGTACAAAACCAAAAATGACCATCTTTGAGTCATCATTGAGTGATAAATTTAGACTATTTTCATATCTAGTTTTATCCCCCAATATTTGCTCTTTTAGTAAACAGTTGAGTCACTAACAATTAGGCTCTGTTTAAAAATATTTAAACATCTTAATGTTTAATGTTTTTTAAATTAAAAATGCTTCTGATCTGAGTCCTTAGGTGGTAGAGTAGTACAAAGTAAGATTTATTTACTTTCCATGGATTAAGTAATTTTTTAAAATTTTATATTGGTATATAATTGATTAGCAATGATGTGTTAGTTCCAGGTACTCTGTAATAACTTAAATGGGAAAAGAATTTCAAAAAAGAATGGATATGTGTGCATATATAAGGGAATCATTTGCTGTACACTGGAAACTGGCACTGGGTTTTAAGTTTTGAACCTCAACTTGGACCTTTTGTACTAGAAACTCAAGACAGGCACTGACAGCAAAAGCATAATCCAGCAGCCACTAATATCATTTCTTCCACCAGTCACATGGGATCATATTCCTTTATAACAAACCTGGGCAAAGCTTTAATCCCATTATTTACTGCTCCTCCTCTATCTCCCCTAATGAATAGCCTTATTTTCTATTACCATTATTATTACTATTTACTGTAAAATCAAGAATTGATTTTATTATAATCACTTAAGACCATCTGGGGTTCAGTTCAGTTCAGTCATGTCTGACTCTTTGTGACCCCATGGACGGCAGCATGCCAGGCTTCACCAACTCCCGGGGTTTACCCAAACTCAGGTCCATTGAGTCGGTGATGCCATCCAACCATCTCATCCTCTGTCGTCCCCTTCTCCTCCTGCCTTCAATCTTTCCCAGCATCAGGGTCTTTTCCAAGGAGTCAGCTCTTCACATCAGGTGGCCAAAGTATTGGAGTTTCAGCTTCAGCATCAGCCCTTCCAGTGAACACCCAGGACTGATCTCCTTTAGGATGGATTGGTTGGATCTCCTTGCCATCCAAGGGACTCTCAAGAGTCCTCTCCAACACTACAGTCCAAAAGCATCAATTCTTTGGCGCGCAGCTTTCTTTATAGTTATACCCATTTAAGACCATCTGGGATTAAACTGAATTAATTGGAGTAAACCAAACCCACTATCTTTAATTCTTCTTAAGCTCATTGAAACTTCCAATTCTTTAGGTTATATGTATTTTTTTTTAAATCAAAACGTGCCATACACGTTTTATTTTCACCGAAAATTAACTATATTGTCTACTTTGTTTCCTCAAAGTGAATACATTTTAAACTCACTGCTTCCGTTGAGCTTAATTTTTGCTTAAACAATTTTCCCCAACCTCTGGTCTGATGATACCCATGTTTCTTTACAAGGCCTTCACCAGGAGACAGTTTCTTAGAATTAATAAGATTGCCTCATTTTTCTGCTTTACTGTTTTAAAATTTATTACTTATCAGATTTCATTGTAATTCACTTTGTAATGTTTGTTTCCTTACCACACTTTCCATTTCTAAAGGGACACATTTGTGCGTGAGTGTTTTATTCATAATATACTTATTTTAAGTATTCTTTTGTTGTGAACTAAACAGGGATTGCAACATTTAACCTGCTCAGACCTACTATGACATTTTGAAAAGTTAGACTTCATCTGGTAACAGGAAGTTATGAGACATTCAAGTAGTGGGGTGAAGTAAGTGATTTGCGAAATGTAAGCCCAGAACCGGTGTCGCACACGGATTGGAAGAGGAAATGGCTGGACCCAGGGAGGCCAGCCAGTACGTGACTGAAATAATATTGTCCAGAGTCGACTAGCTCTAAATATCTAAAATAGAAGTAGAACTGGTGGGAAAGTGACAAAATCTGGGACATGTTCAAGACATTAACGATTTTCCTCCACTGTTCTAGAACACTGAGAAACAGGACTAATGAAGCATTTCCCCTGGGATCATCTTCCCTCGCTGTCATTATTTTGGTGCTGTTTTCACCCCTCTCTCTTTCTCTCATAATAGACATTTTTAGAGCAGTTTTAGGACCACAGTAATACTGAGAGGAAAGTACACAGACTTCCTACTCTGTCTTGATACCTGCATAACCTCCATCATTATCATCATTCCTCACCAGACACTACACTTGTTACAATTTACGAAGCTACATTAACATGTCATTATCAGCCAAAGCCCATAGTTTACATTAAGGCTGACTCCTGGTGCTGTATAATCTAGGCATGTGTGTTTGCTAAATCACTCAGTCGTGTACAACTCTTTGTGACCCCAAGGACTGCAATTCACCAGGCTCCTCTGTCAATTGGATTCACCAGACAAGAATACTGGAGTGTATTGCTATGCTCTCCTCCAGGGTATCTTCCTGATCCAGGGATCGAACCTGTGTCTCTTATATCTCCTGCATTGGCAACTGAGTTCGCTACTGCTAGTGCCACCTGGAGAGCCCTGTACATTCTCTGGGTTTGGACAAATATAAAATGAATGACGTGTTCAGTTCAGTTCAGCTGCTCAGCTTTGTCCAACTCTTTGTGACCCCCTGGACTGTAGCACACCAGGCTTACCTATCTAACACCAACTCCTGGATCTTGCTCAAACTCATGTCCATTGAGTCGGTGATGTCATCCAACCATGTCATCCTCTGTCCCTCCTCCTGTCTTCAATCCTTCCTAGCATCAGGATCTTTTCTAAAGAACCAGTTCTTCACATCAGGTGGCCAAAGTATTGGAGTTTCAGCTTCAGCATCGGTCCTTCCAATGAATATTCAGGACTGATTTCCTTTAAGATTGACTGGTTTGGTCTCCTTGTTGTCCAAGAGACTCTCAAGAATCTTCTCCTACACTACAGTTCAAAAGCATCACTTCTTCAGCCCTGAGTTTTCTTTATGGTCTAACTCTCACATCCATACATGACTATTGGAAAAATCAAAGCATTGACGATATGGACCTTTGTCAGTAAAGTAATGTTGGCAAAAATAATTAAAGATTTTAGTATGCTGTCCAGGTTTGTCATAGCTTTTTTTTACAAGGAGCAAGCATCTTTTAATTTCATGGCTGCAATCACCATCTGCATTGTTTTGGAGGCCCCCAAAATAAAGTCAACCACTGTTTCCACTGTTTCTCCATCTATATGCCATGAAGTGATGGGACCAGATGCCATGATCTTCGTTTTTTGAATGTTGAGTCTTAAGCCAGCTTTTTCTCTCACCTCTTTCACTTTCATCAAGAGGCTCTTTAGTTCCTCTTCATTTCTCCCTGCAATTTTGAGTCCAGCTTGTGCTTCATCTAGTCTGGCATTTTGAATGATATACTCTGCATAGAAGTTAAATAAACAGGGTGACAATATATAGCCTTGATTTACTTCTTTCCTAATTTGTAACCAGTCCATTGTTCCATGTCTGGTTCTAACTGTTGCTTCTTGACCTGAATACAGATTTCTCAGGAGGCAGGTCAGGTGGTCTGGTATTTCCATCTCTTGGGGAGTTTTCCACAGTTTGTTGTGATCTGCACAGCCAAAGGCTTTAGCATAGTCAATGAAGCAGAAGTGGATGTTCTTTCGTAATTCTCTTGCTTTTTCTATGATCCAACAGATGTTGGCAATTTGATCTCTGGTTTTCTTCCTTTTCTAAATCCAGCTTGAACATTTGGAAGTTCTCAGTTCACATGCTGTTGAAGCCTAGGAAGAATTTTGAGCATTACTTTGCTAGTGTATGAGATGAGTGCAATTATGAAGTAGTTTGAACATTCTTTGGCATTGCCTTTCTTTGGGATTAGAATGAAAACTGACTTTTTCAGTCCTGTGGCCACTGCTGAGTTTCCCAAATTTGCTGGCATATTGAATGCAGCACTTTCACAGCAACATCTTTTAGGATTTGAAATAGCTCAGCTGGAATTATATCACTTCCACTAGCTTTGTTCGTAGTGATGCTTTCTAAGGCCCACTTGACTTAGCATTCCAGGATGTCTGGCTCTAGGTGAGTGATTGCACTATTGTAATTATCTGGGTCATTAAGATCTTTTTTGTATAGTTCTGTGTATTCTTGCCACCTCTTCTTAATATCTTCTGCTTCTGCTGGTCCAGACCATTTCTGTCCTTTATTGTGCCCATCTTTGCATGAAATGTTCCCTTGGTATCTCTAATTTTTTTTGAAGAGATATCTAGTCTTTCTCATTCTACTGTTTTCCTCTGTTTCTTTGCATTGATCACTGAGGAAGGCTTTCTTTTCTCTCCTTGCTATTCTTTGGAACTCTCCATTCAGATGGCTATATCTTGCTTTTTCTCCTTTGCCTTTTGCTTTTCTGCTTTTTCAGCTATTTGTAAGGCCTCCCAGACAACCATTTTGCTCTTTGCATTTCTTCTTCTTTGGAATGGTTTTGATCACCACCTCCTGTTCAATGTTATGAACCTCTGTTCATAGTTCTTCAGACACTCTATCTATCAGAATTAATCCCTTGAATCTATTTGTCACTTCTACCATATTATCATAAGGGATTTGATTTAGGTCATACCAGAATGGTCTAGTGGTTTTCCCTACTTTCTTCAATTTAAGTCTAAATTTGGAAATAAGGAGTTCATGATCTGAGCCGCAGTCAGCTCCTGGTTTTGTTTTTGCTGACTGTATACAGTTTCTCTGTCTATGGCTAAAAAAATATAATCAATCTGATTTCAGTATTGACTGTCTGGTGATGTACATGTGTAGCATCTTCTCTTATGTTATTGGAAGAGGTTTGCTATGACCAGTACATTCTCTTGGCAAAACTCTGTTAGCCATTGCCCTGCTTCATTTTGTACTCCAAGGCCAAACTCCCTGTTACTCCAGGTACCTCTTGACTTCCTACTTTTGCATTCCAGTCCCCTATGATGAAAAGGACATCTTTTTTCGGTGTTAGTTATAGAAGGTCTTGTAGGTCTTCATAGAACCATTCAACTTTAGCTTCTTAAGCATTAATAGATGGGACATAGACTTAGTTTACTGTGATATTGAATGTTTTCCTTGGAAGCAAAAAGAGATCATTCTGTCATTTGTGAGATTGCACCAAAGTACTGCATTTCGGACTCTTTTGTTGACTGTGAGGGCTACCCCATTTCTTCTAAGGGATTCTTGCCCGCAATAGTAGATATAATGATCATCTGGATTAAACTCACCCATTTCAGTCCATTTTAGTTCATTGATTCTTAAAATGTTGATGTTCACTGTTACCATCTCCTGTTTGACCACTTCTAATTTACCTTGATTCATGGATCTAACATTCCAGGTTCCTGTGAAACATTGCTCTTTATAGTATTGGGCTTTACTTCCATCACCAGTCTCATCCACAACTAGGTGTTTTTTCTGCTTTGGCTCTGATTCTTCATTCCTTCTGGAGCTATTTTTTCACTCTTCTCCAGTAGCATATTGGACACCTACCAACCTAGAAGTTCATCTTTCAGTGTCCTGTTTTTTGCCTTTTCATACTGTTTGTGGGGTTCTCAAGGCAAGAATACTGAAGTGGTTTGCCATTCCCTTCTCCAGTGGATCACATATTGTCAGAACTCTCCACCATGACCCATCTGTCTTGGGTGGCCCTACATGGCATGGCTCATAGTTTCATTGAGTTAGACAAGGCTGTGATACAAGTGATCAGTTTGGTTAGTTTTCTGTAATTTGTGGTTTCCACTCTGTTTGCCCTCTGTTGGATAAGGATAAGAGGCTTGTGGACGCTTCCTGATGGGAGGGACAGGCTGTGGGGAAATCTGGGTCTTGCTCTGATTGGTGGGGCCATGCTTAGTAAATCTTTAATCCAATTTTCTGTTAATGGGTGAGGCTGCGTTCCCTCCTTATAATTTGGACCAGAGCCTGACTATGGTAGGGGTAACAGCAGTAATGATGGCCTCCTTCAAAAAGACTTATGAATTTAGTGCACTGACCGCACAGCAGGCTACTGTCGACCCATGCTTCTGCCAGAGACTCCAGGACACTCACAGGCAAGTCTGGCTCAGTCTCTTGTGGGGTCACTGCTCCACACATTTATGACATGTGTCTGTCATTATAGTATCATACAGAGTAATGTCAGTGCCTTAGAAATCCTTTGTGCTCCTCCCATTCATGTAACTTACAGATTGAGGATTTGGGTACCTGTCTCGTTTCTCACTTCCTTACATGCTGAAACTCCAATACTTTGTTCACCTGGTGTGAAGCACTGACTCCTTTGAAAAGACCCTGATGCTGAGAAAGATTGAAGGCAGGAAGAGAAGGGAACGACAGAGGATGAGATGGTTGGATGGTGTCACTGGCTCGATGGACATGAGTTTGAGTAAGCTCCACGAGCTGGTGATGGATAGGGAGGCCTGGTGTGCTGCAGCCCATGGGGTCTCAAAGCATCAGACACAGCTGAGTGACTGAACTGAACTGATTATGGCCAACTACAGTTGCAGGATCCCCTAAGAACTGTAGGAAGAGAATTCATGTTTTCTTGTTCCTATGCCCGTGTTTCTCTCTTGGTTTCTCCAGGGCCAAGACTTTATTTCTGTTTCTCTCCAGACTTTATTTCTGTTCCAATTCCTAAACCCCCAACTGGAACTTTCCTCCTGAGGTGTAATCTGTGACCAAATAAGCCACTGCCATTGAATTATAAAAAGCTATCAATTCTACATTATCTGCTAAGATTATTCTAAGAGAATATACACATTAAACCAAACTCTAAAATTCTACCTGTGAAGTTGTGAATGCATGGTTAATGTGAATAACTGGTTAATTAGATAGTTTCCATTGATTTTATCTCAAGTGAATTCTCCATGTAAGATGGCTTAAAATAAGAAAGCATCTTTTTTTTTTTTTGGTATGAAAGTCTTGGGGTGGTGATAAATATTTTTGATGTCTTTGGCAAAAAAGCAATGTGGTAGTAACATTTATTTTGCTTGAGATCTAGAATTCAAAGTTCCATGTTGAAGGGCTGTGGGTATTTAAAGAAGAGACAGGAAATCTGTGGAACACTGCAACATTCATGACTGACTGCATTTAAAATGATCTTACACTACTAGGCACTGACTCTAACCGGATGAAAGCTGATGGCCCTCTGCATTATGGTTGAAATCATTGTTCCCCAAATAGAAGATTCAACCCTGAAAATTAAGTAAATCCTAAGTACTTTCTTTTCCTACTGCTGCACACTAATTATAGGAAATATTTATATCAGCTTCTGTTTTCTGTTTCTTTTTGACTTATCAACCTTAAATGTAACAGTCTTGTTTGGCTAAATCTTGTTGCTTTCTGTTGAATTACATCCCATGGACAGAGCAGCCCAGTGGTCTACAGTCCATGGGTTCACAGAGTCGGTCAGGACTCGGTGACTAAGCCATCACCACCGGCCATTGTCCTAGAAGGGATTAAAGAGAAAACAGGGAAGTCAACTGATGACTGGGATGTTGGACGTTTTGAAGAAATAGAAGTGCTAAGTTTTCACAGGTAGATTGGTTGATGATGATTGATTGATTTGCATTTAGTGATATTCATTCCATGGCAATTCTGATTTGTATAGCAGTCTAACTGTATGTGAGAATTGAGAAGGAAAACAAATTCCATAATAAAAAGGATAATATTGCACACAACCGGAGTTTCTAATTTTGAAAGACTTTATAATATCAGGTTTATATTTAGTTCTCAGATTGAAATTTTACATAACACTTTGGTGCTTACTAAAACAATGTTGTTGTTGTTGATTAGCTACTAAGTTGTGCCCAACTCTTTTGTGACTCCATGGACTGTAGCCTGCCAGGATCCTCTGTCCATGTGATTTTCCAGGCAAGAATATTGGAGTGGGTTGCCATTTCCTCCTTCAGGGAATCTTTCTGAGCTAGGGATCAAACCTGCATCTCCTGCATTGGCAGGCAGATTCTTTACCACTGAGCCACCAAGGAAGCCCATTAAACAATATTATTTAATATCAAAATATATATTAGTGTAAATAATTTCCTAAATTGTCCATTTTTAGGGTTATGATTATTAATTGAATGAATAGTTATAAGAAAATAATCATAATATTTTATCACCTAATAATCTTATTATTTTATGATTTCTCTAACTCAACCGTTGGACCACACTGAGAATCTGTTGACATGGACTATTATTAGTTTTCTGATGCAGTTGTATGAATGATACGCTTAGTGAAAAGTCATGCTCTCTTACGGAGCATTTGATGGTAGGCAACAGAATGAACAATTTGTAGCAGTATTATAAGCAAGGATTAAAAACAAGTTCACAATGAAAAAAAAAGTGATCTCCAGAAAGAAGACTGTATATAAAAATCCAGATAAAATTATCAGATCTAGTTTTGAATTTGGAAGTCATAAATCAAGAACAGAGGTGGACAGAATCAAGACACTGTTTCAAGGTCACCGCTCATATGAAACATATCGTCAAATCAGGGAAAAGATCCCTTTTTATGGCTTCACATCATGTAACATCGTTTTATATCCGAATCTATTTTGAATCTCCATTAATGTGGCTATCTTGTTCCTGTACCATGAACTGAAAAGAGAGCTTTGAAACAGTCAACATTTATTAGAAGGGTTTTAAAAGTATGTTCTCAAATTTAAATTTCATCATCTTTCATGAGCCACTTATTATCTCTTTTATTATCTACCTCACCTAAATTCTCTGGAAGTTACTTGAGAAATTAAAAGGAAGTTATTGAGCATATCAATAATTTTTTAGAACAAGCATTAAAATGCAGTGAAGTGCAGTAATAGATTTTTTATGGGTGATATTATTTAGCTTTCCTTTATTGCTTCTAGTTATTTTTTCATGTACAAGGAAAATGTTTAGAAAAGTACAATAGATGCCCATTGTCCCCACAGTCCCAACCCCCAACCTCCAAAACAGATCTATCCCAAGGCCAGGGTAGGGGGAGTAAGATGAAAAGGAAGCTAGCACTGAACTTTTAATCACTTACTTGTACATTACATTTTATCAACCACCCTGAGAGATTTAATTTTATGTAGTTCAGAGGTTAGTGGTGAAATCCCTGGAGACAGAAAGACTGGAGTATGAAACTTGTTTCTGATAATTTTTCCCTGTAATCTTATACAAGTGATTCCAAGCTTTAGTTTATTTATCTATAAACTGAAGAAAATACTAGCATTGGCCTAACAGGGTTATGGTGAGCACAAAATAAGTTAATGCATGGAAAACTTATAGAATTATATGAGAAGGTACACCAAAAGCATGTCATACATACTAGCTATTATTTTAATAGTCCCTGGTAACACAGACAGTAAATTATTTGCCTGCAATGCAGGAGACCCAAGTTCGATCCCTGAGCTGGGAAGATCCTCTGGAAATGGGAATGGTTACCCACCCCAGTATTCTTGCTTGGAGAACCCCACGGACAGAGAAGCCAAGGGAGAAGCCAAGGGACTATAGTCCGCGAGGTCATAGAGAGTTGGATACAACTGAATAACTGAGAACATATGCATGATCAGCTCCAAATAAAACTGATTGTTAATCTTTAAATAATGAAGAGAGGAATATCTGAATGTTTCAGGGCAGTGGATTTATGTATATGAATTTGACCACAGTTTAGACCCAAAGATTTCATAATGCCATTGCATTCTCAGCAATTAACCATTCTCATATTCACATATTCATGCATTATTCAGGTCTTTTATCTTCATTAATAGAATATAACACCTTCTAATGATCAATAATTGAATGGCTCACAAAAGTAAATTTTAATTTATTAAAAGTCCTCAGGATTATGCAACAGATGTTTAATCTATTCCTGCAAAAGTTATCTTCATGGATAAATAAAAAAGTACATATCAGGATTTGAGGTTTGCCTGTATTTCATGTTATTATGTAATGAATAGCACAATGGGATTTTGGTGGCCCCAGATAAACAGTTTATTGAAATCTGTTGTAATTCAATCTAAGTCTCCATTGGACTCATTATCTGCTTCCAGGTTTGGAAAAAATAATAAAATAACAGTTTTCTCAAAATAGACCTTCTAGTGCTTCTCCCAACCCTCTGCATATAACCTGTGCCTTGAGTTTTACATTCCAAGTGGAATGAAGTCATATATCATTACTTTTGTCTACTGCTTTCCTATTTTTCCTTTCTTTCACAAAAGCTACTCTAGTTTATAATACTTCTCTCAGTTCCTGCTCTAAGATGGGAAGTGTATGAATTGCTAGGGAAAAATACAATGATAATTTAGTGCTTATTGCAGGAATGACAACACAGGAAAGAAATACTTCTAAAATTGCATTCAAATAATCTCAGATGAAGACCATTTTCATGCTTAATAAGTAGGTCTATTCACTATATTTTGTTCTGTTTGCTTCATATATTTCCCAGTGTGGCAGACTTGTAACAACTTTTGGCTCCCAAGTATGCAGTTGTTTGATTTTAATAAGGCATAAGCTTGCAGTGAACTGAATAGGCAATTTAAAGTGCTGATCTGTCTTACAGATCCCATAAACTTTCGTTTCTATGTCACAGGAACGAATGAGAATGAAATCCAGTGTCATGGTAAGTAGAGTAATCTATTTCTAGATTTTTATATCCTGACACCACTACCTCCTCCCACTTTGCAGCAAGCTTTTTCTTTGGTGAGAAAGCCTCCGGGGCGGGGGGGGGGGGGGGAATAAGTCATGGGCTAATTTCTCTGGCTAATTCTTTGAAAATCTCATGTTTACCGTAACAGAGTCAGCAGACTCCCACTGGCTGTAAGTCAAAAAATTAACATCAGATTTCTCTGCAGAGTAGACACTAATGCACCTTTTTGTTCAATGAGCTCCTTTAGCATATGGAATATAAAGTTCCGCTCTGTGATTATGTCTTCAGCTAGCTGAGTTATAGGCACTTCAAGTACTTTTTGGAGAGTAGATTTTAAATAACTCAGTTCATAGCACTTCAAATGTTCTGCTGACTTCCTGAGGGCTTCTCACCCATAGATATTCAGCATAGGCATAATATAGCATCAATAAAGGACCACGTGCTTGCATGATCAGTTGCTTCAGTTATGACCCCATGGACAGAGGACCTCATGGACTGTAGCCTGGTGGGCTCCTCTGTCCTTGGAATTCTCCAGGCAAGAATGCTGGAGTGGGTTGCCATTTCCTTTTCCATGTTATGTTCCTGACCCAGGAATCGAACCCTTGTCTCTTATGTCTTCTGCATTGGCAGGTGGGTTCTTTCCCACTAGTGCCACTTGGGAAGCCCAAAGGGCCATAAACATGCTCAAATATTGTGTTCCTTAAAGACATGCTTGGACATTTTAAAAAGGAAAATAAACTCGCTATAAATTTTAAAATTTACAACATATAAATTCCATATCTGTTTTGGAATTAGTTAACCATGAAATCCTGAGCAGCTACAACAGGGAAATTATTTGTGTTATACTGAAATCATCATAATTATATAAAAAAATTCTTAGGTGATATTTGATCTGACAAACTTTTCTACTTGACTAAAGGCAGGTTGTGGTAAACCCATCACCACCAACACAGAGTGGGAAGCAATGTGAAAAGATTCAACAAGATGGAGAGAGAAAATGGCAATCCTACAACTAGAAGTGATTGTATCAGATAATAGTCAGTGTCCAGAGACATCACATTTATTCAAGAAATGTGTTTACTTAGTATTTCTCATAATTGGAAACTCACAAAATTCAGGGATTTCTATTGTCACTGACAACAAGATACCACCCAAAGACAGGGTATTGTCCATCATAGACAGGGTATTGTCCATCAGAGTAACCCTTGTGTGAACAAGTATGAAGGCTGGATTAGGACATAAAGCAGCTCTTGGAAAGCTTTGCAGAGACAGCTGCCACCCTGCAGCTTTCCTTGCGCTGCAGAAGCGCTGCCCCTGTTCTCTCCTCTGTGTTTCTTTCACCACAGGTCAGACCTGTGTTTAAGGGGTAATTTGCTGGAATGGCTCACTTACATCTGCTCTCTGACAGATGAAGGTAGGGGCCAGACCAGAGTACCTGCTGTTGGCGAGTTTCTGTGTTCATCTGTTTTTCTTCACAAAAGCGCTGGGCTGACAAATGAATGCATGTCAACTTCCTTTCCTCTTAATCAGGACAGACTGATGGGCAAAGACCCATATGGTTCAAATAAGACTCTCATCTTCAGGTAGCCATTCCCCCATTACATACTTTCTTTCTGCTTCATCTTCACTTTTACAGAGTTTCCCTGGTGGCTCAGATGGTAAAACGTCTGCCTCTGCAATGCAGGAGACCCAGGTTTGATCCCTGGGTTGGGAAGCTCTCCTGGAAAAGGAAATGGCAGCCCACTCCAGTATTCTTGCCTGGAGAATCCCACAGACGGAGGAGCCTAGTAGGCTACAGTCCATGGGGTCACAAAGAGTTGGACAGGACTGAGCGACTTCACTTTCATAGCTCACTTCTGGACAGTCACCTCTGAGTCTTTCTCATTCAATGAGTTTAGTTAAATATGTTTTAATGTCTCAGGGTGAAAAATACATGTTTATTTTTATGTATGAAAACTAATGCAAAGAAATGTTTATTTTTTTCTCTCTGCATTAAATATGCATTTCAGTTGATGAAATTTAGAGCAATTTTTGCAGGATAAATAACATGGTCTGGAAATTTTTTTTCAATGTTCTCACTCTTCATGACACATTTTTTTTTAAATTTTAATTTTTACTTTAGTTTACTTTACAATACTGTATTGGTTTTGCCATACATTGACATGAATCCACCATGGGTGTACATGAGTTCCAAATCCTGAACCCCCTCCCACCTCCCACCCCATATCATCTCTCTGGATCATCCCCGTGCACCAGCCCCAAGCATCCTGTGTCCTGCATCAAACATAGACTGCCTATTCGTTTCTTACATGATAGTATACATGTTTCAATGCCATTCTCCCAAATCATCCCACCCTCTCCCTCTCCCTCTGAGTCCAAAAGTCCGTTCTATACATCTGTGTCTCTTTTACTGTCTCACATACAGGGTTATCATTATCATCTTTCTAATTCCATATATATGTGTTAGTATACTGTATTGGTGTTTTTCTTTCTGGCTTACTTCACTCTGTATAATCGGCTCCAGTTTCATCCATCTCATTAGAACTGATTCAAATGTATTCTTTTTAATGGCTGAGTAATACTCCATTGTGTATATGTACCACAGCTTTCTTATCCATTCATCTGCTGATGGACATCTAGGTTGTTTCCATGTCCTGGCTATTATAAACAGTGCTGCGATGAACATTGGGGTACACGTGTCTCTTTCAATTCTGGTTTCCTCGGTGTGTATGCCCAGAAGTGGGATTGCTGGGTCATATGGCAGTTCTATTTGCAGTTTTTTAAGGAATCTCCACACTGTTCTCCATAGTGGCTGTACTAGTTTGCATTCCCACCACCAGTGTAGGAGGGTTCCCTTTTCTCCACACCCTCTCCAGCATTAATTGCTTGCTGACTTTTGGATCACAGCCATTCTGACTGGTGTGAAGTGGTACCTCATTGTGGTCTTGATTTGCATTTCTCTGATAATGAGTGATGTAGAGCATCTTTTCATGTGTTTGTTAGCCATCCGTATGTCTTCTTTGGAGAAATGTCTATTTAGTTCTTTGGCCCATTATTTTGATTGGGTCGTTTATTTTTCTGGAATTGAGCTGCAGGAGTTGCTTGTATATTTTTGAGATTAGTTTTTTTGTCAGTTGCTTCATTTGCTATTATTTTCTCCCATTCCAAAGGCTGTCTTTTCACCTTGCTTACATTTTCCTTTGTTGTGCAGAAGCTTTTAATTTTAATTAGATCCCATTTGTTTATTTTTGCTTTTATTTCCAGAATTCTGAGAGGTGGATCATAGAGGATCCTGCTGTGATTTATGTCGGAGAGTGTTTTGCCTATATTCTCCTCTAGAAGTTTTATAGTTTCTGGTCTCATGTTTAGATCTTTAATCCATTTTGAGTTTATTTTTGTGTGTGGTGTTAGAAAGTGATCTAGTTTCATTCCTTTACAAGTGGTTGACCAGTTTTCCCAGCACCACTTGTTAAAGAGATTGTCTTTACTCCATTGTATATTCTTGCCCTCCTTTGTCAAAGATAAGGTGTCCATAGGTGTGTGGATTTATCTATGGGCTTTCTATTTTGTTCCATTGATCTATATTTCTGTCTTTGTGCCAGTACCATACTGTCTTGATGACTATGGCTTTGTAGTAGAGCCTGAAGTCAGGCAAGTTGATTCCTTCAGTTCCATTCTTCTTTCTCAAGATTGCTTTGGCTATTCGAGGTTTTTTGTATTTCCATATGAATCTTGACATTATTTGTTCTAGTTCTGTGAAAAATACCACTGGTAGCTTGATAGGGATTGCATTGAATCTGTAGATTGCTTTGGGTAGTATACTCATTTTCACTATATTGATTCTTCCGATCCATGAACATGGTATATTTCTCCATCTATTAGTGTCCTCTTTGATTTCTTTCATCAGTGTTTTATAGTTTTCTATATATAGGTCTTTGGCTCAGAGGGTAAAGCGTCTGTCTACAATGTGAGAGACTTGGGTTTGATCCCTTGGTTGGGAAGATTCTCTGGAGAAAGAAATGGCAACCCACTCTAGTACTCTTGCCTTGATAATCCCATGGGCAGAGGAGCTTAGTGCAGGCTACTGTCCATGGGGTTGCAAAGAGTTGGGCACAACTGAGTGACTTCACTTCACTTAGTTTCTTTAGGTAGATAGATTCTGAAGTATTTTATTCTTTTTGTTGCAATGGTGAATGGAATTGTTTCCTTAATTTCTTTTTCTACTTTCTCATTATTCGTGTATAGGAATGCAAGGAATTTCTGTGTGTTGATTTCATATCCTGCAACTTTACTATATTCATTGTTTAGCTCTAGTAATTTTCTGGTGGAGTCTTTAGGGTTTTCTATGTAGAGGATCATGTCATCTGCAAACAGTGAGAGGTTTACTTCTTCTTTTCCAGTTTGGATTCCTTTTATTTCTTTTTCTGCTCTGATTGCTGTGGCCAAAACTTCCAGAACTGTGTTGAATAGTAGCAGTGAAAGTGGGCACCCTTGTCTTGTTCCTGGCTTTAGGGGAAATGCTTTTAATTTTTCACCATTGAGGATAATGTTTGCTGTGGGTTTGTCATATATAGCTTTTATTATGTTGAGGTATGTTCCTTCTATTCCTGCTTTCTGGAGAGTTTTATCATACATGGATGTTGAATTTTGTCAAAGGCCTTCTCTGCATCTATTGAGATAATCATATGGCTTTTATTTTTCAATTTGTTAATGTGGTGAATTACATTGACACATTTTTAATCCCAGCATAGTCAAAGACTAAATTCTTATATGTTACAAGAGTAGCAAAGTCCATTATCCTCAAATTTTATAATTCAGGGAAATATAATTAATCAGATGAAAGTATTAAATCTTATCAAGTATGAAGTACTTTCCTTTACCAGTCAGCCAATCAGGTTCTTCATGATCCTAGACAATTGTGCCTTCGGAAAACATAGGAGAAAGACTATCCTGTCTTTGGACTTATCAGTTACTGTTAATAACATAATAGTTATACTCCAGTCAATTGGTCTATTGATACTTGCTTCCCAGCTAAAACAACATTGTCTTTTCTCCATTCAGAAAATGGAGATCATGGCATCTGGTCCCATCACTTCATGGGAAATAGATGGGGAAACAGTGTCAGATTTTATTTTGGGGGGCTCCAAAATCACTGCAGATGGTGATTGCAGCCATGAAATTAAAAGATGCTTACTCCTTGGAAGAAAAGTTATGACCAACCTAGATAGCATATTCAAAAGCAGAGACATTCCTTTGCCGACTAAGGTCCGTCTAGTCAAGGCTATGGTTTTTCCTGTGGTCATGTATGGATGTGAGAGTTGGACTGTGAAGAAGGCTGAGCACCGAAGAATGGATGCTTTTGAACTGTGGTGTTGGAGAAGACTCTTGAAAGTCCCTTGGACTGCAAGGAGATCCAACCAGTCCATTCTAAAGGAGATCAACCCTGGGATTTCTTTGGAAGGAATGATGCTGAAGCTGAAGCTCCAGTACTTTGGCCACCTCATGCGAAGAGTTGACTCATTGGAAAAGACTCTGATGCTGGGAGGGCTTGGGGGTAGGACGAGAAGGGGATGACAGTGGATGAGATGGCTGGATGGCATCATGGACTTGATGGACGTGAGTGTGAGTGAACTCCGGGAGATGGTGATGGACAGGGAGGCCTGGCATGCTGCGATACATGGGGTCGCAAAGAGTTGGACACGACTGAGTGACTGAAATGAACTGAACTGAACTGAAGGTTAAAATAAAGCAAAATAAAACAAGTATGCAAACAAACAAAAATAAGAGCAAAACTGAGGTTCTTTGGTTAGTCTTCAGATGTAGATGGTCCAAAGGAACTGAGAGTTTGCTCAAGATCCTCGGGGTAAACCAGTGAGTGCGTGGGGCCAGCTGCTTCTACCTGAAAGCTCTCTGATGCCAGAAGCCACTAATTACAATACGTTTATTTGCAAGTTTTTGTTCTTTATCCCCAAGGCTATTTTTTTTTCTCTCCTGGTAAAAAGTTCTAAATTATTAGGAGACACTCTTCTCCTTAAATCATAGTAGTCCCAAGATTCTTGTCAGTGATAATCACCAGGTATGTGAAGTTAGGACACATCAAATGGTTAAAAAAAGTTCATTAAAACAAGTGCAAGAAGGAATTCTGTTTCAAGGGGTCAAAATACTACCATTATAAACATGATACAAGCTCACTATCCATTTAATGAACAGTGTTGTCAGTTTGGATTGATGGCAGTCCTAGGAGATGATGGTCCATCCTTTAGCCTAGGCTGGAAACCTACCGGAGAAGAGACTGGTAAAAGAAAAATACAGTCTCCGTAGACAGCTAGGCTGTGTGTGTGTTTGTAGAAAGCGGTGGTTGTGATGGGAGATAAGAACTTATACAGAAACTGCAACTTATAAGACAGGCTGATATATTACTCACAGAAGAGATAATTCTACCAAGCAAGAACATGACATTTATCACAGACTATCTGCAATTAGATTTCCCTGATATCAGCTTGATCAGACCCATATCTTCCAGAAATAAAATGTCAATATAGATAAACATCCTTCTAGCTCCACATGGACTGCATGTTCTAAAGATGAGACTATCCCAGGACTTTGCCTGTTTTATGCATCCTGACCAGTCCTTGCTAAGACAAACTGATGACTGACCTCATTAGCCTGTCATGATCTAGGGCTTCCTCGGTGCCACTAGTGGTGAAGAACTCACCTGCCAATGCAGGAGATGCAAGAGACGTGGGTTAGCTCCCTGGGTTGGGAAGATCCCTTGGAGAAGGGCGTGACAATCCACTCCAGTATTCTTGCTTGGAGAATCCCATGGACAGAGGAGCCTGATGGGCTACAGTCCATGGGTTCACAAAGAGTCAGACTCAACTGAGACGACTTAGCATGCACACATCACCTTCTAAGATTATCCTTCTTTAACTTCTCATATGAAATTCCCCACCATCAGTCTCGGGTTTATCATCCCTTGCTGCAAAGTAAATAAATACATATTTTTTAATTTTTTGGCCACCTGTATTTTAGGTGGTCAGTAGTTGTGGCTTCTATCAACCATTAACAAAGGTAGTATTTATTACCATTGTAGAATTGTTATGAAACACATAGTTAAGCATTAACAGTGCAATACCAAATTTTTATTTATTTTTTTTATTTTATTTTTTTTCCATCTTAACAAATCAATTTTATATGACTGTCATTAATTTTTCTTTAAGTAAGTTCTTTTTTTTTTTTCATGGGGAGCAGGGAGCTTTATTTTTTTTTTTAAATTTTAAAATCTTTAATTCTTACATGCGTTCCCAAACATGAATCCCCCTCCCACCTCCCTCCCCACAACATCTCTCTGGGTCATCCCCATGCACCAGCCCCAAGCATGCTGCACCCTACATCAGACATGGACTGGCGATTCAATTCTTACATGATAGTATACATGTTAGAATTCCCATTCTCCCACATCATCCCACCCTCTCCCTCTCCCTCTGAGTCCAAAAGTCCATTATACACATCTGTGTCTGTTTTCCTGTCTTGCATACAGGGTCGTCATTGCCATCTTCCTAAATTCCATATATATGTGTTAGTATACTGTATTGGTGTTTTTTAAATGACTAGAAAATCATGTGCTAACTCATTTAAAATATTTGCTTTTTACTGCTTTTCCTTTTGTGAGTTTGCTTTTGTCTTTGGCTGTACTGATCTCCGTTGCTGCCCGGGCTTTTCTTTAGTTGTGGTGAGTGGGGGCTACTCGCTAGTCGTGGCAGGTGGACCTCTCACTGCAGCAGCTTCTCTCACTGCAGCAGCTTCTCTCGCTGCAGAGTACAGGCTCTGGGGTGCTCGGGCTTCAGTAGCTGTGGACGCAGGTTCAGTAGTTTCAGCTCTCGGGCTCAAGCACAGGCTTAGTAGTTGTGGTTCATGAGCTTAGCTGCTCCATGGCGTGTGGGATCTTCCCAGACCAGGGATCAGAATCCATGTTTCCTGCATTGGCCGGTGGATTCTCTACCACTGAGCCCCCAGGGAAGCCCTTCTTTATTGCTTTTAATTAAATCTTCAATCTGATGAGTGGAAAGAAAATTAGAGATAATTTTTAAGAATGACTAAAAGGAAAATATTTACAAGAAAATACTTTTCATTTGCATCTCTGTTGGGAAGGGGTTCAGTGACTGTAAGCATTAATGAAAATTCATACTTATGAAATAAATCTCACTTCATTTTACTAAACCGGTATGACTATCTTTGCAACACTGAGTGTTTTTAAAAAGGCAAATCCTGTATCCAAATGATCAATTTATCCCATGCCTTACAATAGAGATGGAGGAAAAAATATGTAGTGTATTCAAGTGCTTTTTCCCCTAATATATTCTTTTAAACTTTCAGAAAACTCTAATTTCTCTGTCACTATCTGACTTAATAATACCCCAGATATTTCTTGTCTTTGTATCATGCTCAGGATGAATCAGAGATATTATGAGCTTCAGGCTAACCAAAGCAAAGCAATTACATGAATTATCTGATACTGAAAATGTGTGTCATTCAGGCTACTATGATTATACATAAAATGATAAAAGCTACTTTACATTTTAATATCAGATTTACCTTTTATCCTCATAGGGAAATATGCACGCATACAGTAAAGCAATTATGAGCTATAGTTAGAAACTGAATAATCACAATCCCGGTTTCTTACATTATTATGATTATTTTATTTCATTAAATATTTCTAACTCTAGACTATAAAGAGCTGATGGTCAAGCTCTATTTCAAAATGTTTGAAATATAAGTTCTGACTCATAAACGACGCATTTTTGAAGTTTAGGAAGGCATAGGTGAAGAGTTATAACCATTAATGTGTTGACCAGAAAAGACTAATTTTGCTTCATCTTTTAGGCTACATTTGAAACAACACAAAATCCATTTAGTTACAAGAATAATCATATCATCCACTTCATTTCCCCAAAATAAGTACACTTGAGTTGAAGGGAAAATGAAAATGCCCCATTTGCAGTGGAACCCTTATTTCTATTTTGAGGTCATTAGTTCATTCAATTCCAGAAAATTAAATCAATTCAGGGAATGAACATTTCACACTGTAATCTACAACAGTAAACTCAGTGTGTTTTTGCCCCTATTTTAAATGGCTAAGCTTGTTAGGATAATTCTTACTTGGCATGTTTTACCTTCATTTTGAGAGTTTACCATGTCTCGTTCAGTTTCCCAAACTGCTTTTTTTCTTGGAGTGAACCTAAAGATAAGGGCCATTTAAAATAAAGATATCTCTGAACGCTATTATTTGAAGATTGGGTCACAGCATCTGCACCTAATTTTACCTTAATAATGTTGCTGCAAAAGTCTG